>NC_138497.1:46144316-46744316 GCF_964252035.2 Podarcis erhardii
TTTAAATACCTTGGCTTTAATTTTCAGTCAACAGGGTCATGGGGAGCACATTAGAAATATACAAAGGAAAAAGCTTCTCAAAGTGCCAAAATTCTGACACGCTTTTTCCATACAAAAGGTGGCAATCACATACAATCAGCACTTGAAGTGTTTACAGCTAAACCCTTAGCACAGTTATTATATGGGGCTCAGATTTGGACAGGTGCACACCTTGGATCTACAGAAGCTGTTCAATCTAAGCTCCTAAGGCAATTCTTTTTCTGTTCCATTCTGTGTTCCAAATGCTTCACTGTGCTTGGATGCTAATCTCCCTTCTGTTGAATTACAGACTTGGTGTAGGACATTTAATTATTGGCTTTGGCTAAATTTTTTTTTTTTAAATAAATATTTATTAAAGTTTTTAAATATAAATGCACAAATAATAAACAATCTTACTTCTGTCACAAACATAGTTTCATCACTTCTTTGGACTCCCTCGCGTCTCCCGCTCCCATTTACATCGTTAAAAGTTTTTTCCAAACAAATTATCAACTTGTTTACAATCTCATGTCCACTCATTCAAATATAATCTAGCAATTCTTCCAAAAAAATTTATATTTTCTTTAGTCTCACTTATCATCAAATTTAAATCTAATTTAGTGGTGGCCAATTTTTTATAATCTAGCGTCCTTCTTAACATTCAACCAAATTACAATGTTTTTGTAGATACATCTTAAATTTCTTCCAGTCTTCCTCCATCTTCTCTTCTCCCAGATCACGGATTCTGCCAGTCATCTCGGCCAGTTGCATATAGTCCATCAGCTGCATCTGCCACTCTTCCAGTGTGGGTAGATCTTGAGTTTTCCAGTTTTTTGCGATGAGTATCCTTGCTGCTGTTGTTGCATACATAAGGCTTTGGCTAAATTTAAACCCCACCGGTCTACTACCCTTAGTATCGCAAGATTGTCATGTTTTTAACACTGAGCTTCAGTAAAGCAAATAATAATGATATTGAGCGACAGAATAATTTGGCCACGATAAGGAAAATTTTGTCCATGGTATGATTATTTTCCACCTAGTCATTTTGACACAATGGCACCCTATTTGCAAACCTATCTTCAGTTTACTTTATTTTATTTTATTCCTATGGCTAGTGGCTGATGCAACTAAAGATTCTTCTTCTACTTTGCTTTTCTCATCTGCTAAATGCCACCCTGCTCCTACCCAGCTCTCACCATCAAGTTTCTTGAGTTTGGGCACTCGTTTCGTTGCTTCCTCAACCCAGGCACTCTGCGAATCAGCGGAATATTTCTCTTCCAGTGGATTACCTACAAACACCAGATCCTCCAGTAATGGCAACTCTGCCAGCCTCTGAAACTCTGCTGCAACCACAGAAGGAAACAAAGTTGTGTTATGAAGAACACAGAAACCTCAGAGTTGTATGAAGACTCCTCTCAAGACCAGAAGACTGCAGATTTGTGACCCAGACTGCCAGGTCCCACATAAACCTGCCTGCATGCTAAGGCCATCCTTGAAGGCTCTTCTTCATAGGTCAGATGGGTGGCTACCAGAGAAAGGGCCTTTCCCATTGTGATTACCTGCCACCCAGTTGTATGTCTTTTCAGCACCAGGCAAAGTTTGTTCCCCAACCCGTCTTTTAAAATCTTAGCTGAATTTGAACTTCTTTTATTGTGATTTTATGCCTTTACTGTTCTGCTGTTTTCATCAATGCATGATTTCATTCCCCACCCCCTAATATAATTTAATATGATTTGTTAACTACCTTGGGAATAGAATTGATGAAGGTCAGGCTATTTACACTGTCAAAAATAACTACACATAGACACACATACTTACAACTTTAGGAATCAACTCGTTTACCAACCTAAGTTACCTGCTATGAACTCATTATAAATTACCAATATATTTATTGAGAAACAACTCTGGCTTACCCCAGTCTTTTACCAGATTATTTGACATGTAGAGAATCCTCAGCTTCTTCATCACATGGAGCCCTTTCAATTTCTCAATCAGGTTGTATGAGATCCACAGCTCCTCTAAAGTATCCCCAACTGCCTCCTGAAAGATGATACTGCTTCAGAAAAGAATGCTCTGCATTTTCCTATTATCATGTATGTTGTCTGAACCCCGAAAGAGCACACCAAAGAAATAAAAGTTTTCCTCTGGAGTCCCTACTTCCCCACTAGCAGGCTGCAAGCTGAGACAAGCCAACAAGAGGACAACATCATAATTCAGAGAGAAACCAAGACTTTCAGCCTTGACATTAAGACAGAGGAGAATTGTATTCCAGACATCTGGACATGAAAGAAGATACAGAACTGTTTGCAGATACCTGCACATTAGATGACTAGTTTCTTAGCCAGCTCATTAAGTATAAAAGTAAGTCTTGCAGAGAACAGGCAACATCCATCAAGAGGATAAATTGAATTTACATCTCCAGATTCCTACTGCGATATGTAACCACTGGGCTAGATCATTCAACTGTTGTTCCTCATCACTGAAAACTGGTCATGATCTGGGAAATGGAATGGGTGGAGTGTTGGCAGAAGGCTGTGCCAAAGGTGCTTTATCTGCACAGTTACTAGGGGAGTTTTCCTTATTGGTGGGAAATTTGCACAGTTACTACAAGTATTGATGATGTTCCTGCATCTACTATATTTTTGAACAGTGTTAGCATCATATCCTTGCACAGTAACATATGGCAAACTACTCTGCAGTAGTATAAGCAGCAGTCGTCTTAAGAGGGTTACTTACCAGTCCATTCAGATTCTTTACATTGTTTCTTCCCAGTGACAATATCCGTAAGTTTTCTGCAATGGAAACAAAGCAGGTATTTTTCTACAGTGCTAGTTATTTAAGTTATGTGGAAACTTCATACAAGCCAATGCCAAGGAGCTATCTTTTATTGATCCAACTGTGTCAAAGGGAAAAGTGTGTAGTCAAAGAATGGAAACAGATAGCCACTCACTGAATGGACACAGTTTGAAACTATCCTGCATGGATGCTCTAACCCAGGACTGAGGAATCTGTGGCCATCCGAAGGTATTTTGGATTATAACTCTCATCATCCCTAACCACTGCCCATGCTAGATGGGGCTAATGGGTACTGGATTGGAACAGAATTTGCAGTGGCACAAGTTCCTTAATCCTGCTCTAACCATATAGAGAGTCAGTCAGTCATCTATAGTCTGGTCATTCAGGGAGCTGAGTTTCACCGCACCCCTCCCCTATCATAAGAAAACAATACTCATATGGATTATTAATAATTCATATGGATGGAGCTTATAAACATCCAGCATCTCACCCATGTGTTTAGAATCACTGTGAGATGTTTTCCAAAGCAACTGTGATGGGATGATGAGCTGCTTGTGCGTAAAAGCTTAATCCCTCAGAGCTCTGGCATGGTTCTCAAACTCTGTCCTTTAAGGGAGCCCCTCAAAGCATGACTCCCTCAATCGCTGGCAGAATCCGACAGTGAGCGTTTACGGAATCTACTCCAACATAAAAGTTCCTTAACGGAAACGCGTCTTCGGGATTCTCGGCGCGACAGTTTCCGGCGAGGAGTGGGTGTACCTATAGGAGGTCCTGAAACTTCCCCACTGTTTTCGCTGGAAGTCTCCCTGAGCCATCCCTCCGACTCACTTTCTCTCTGAACTCCCTCTCCCCCCCTGCTGGTACCTTCCTCCGCTGCCGAGTCTCTCCTAGCTTCCGTGAGCCCTTCCACCACCTGCCTCTCCGATGGCAGTTCCCTGACAGCAACCATAGTAGCCGGACATCTTTCCCAGCAAAAAGCATAATGAATGAGGTGTCTGAATATATTGGAAACAACTGCTTAATAGTGTCTCCCTTCCTCAATGCTCCTGGCAATATTACTGTCTTAACCTGCGCTTGGTGATCAGATACAAACGGATGCAACAGCGCTGATGAATTTTGCTCATAGAACTAAAAAAGCAGCAGCTTACAAGTATAACATGAACCTAGAATATACCTGTCCATGTGTTTGAGATATCCACACACATTCCTCAGTGGGACCTATAGCAAGGAAGTGGTTCCCTTCTCTGGTGTGTACATGCATACACATGCATGCGTGTTAAGGGGGGTTAGAAGTCACTCACAATCCAAATCATGGCATGCAGATTTTCATCATCAAATCAGCAGTCAAACATAATTATTCAATGCTTCCTAACACTCTACTGCTTATATCAATTTTCAAGTGAAATCTTGATTTTCAAATTATCTGTTTTCTGCTGTAGTCAATGAGAAAAATTAATGCCAAATTCCTCTTTTTTAAAGATGGTATCAATTGTTTAAAATGTGTCTGCTCAAATGCTATTTTGAAAAAAATATGATCTCCCTGATCCTACAATATATACTATACTCAAGATATCCTGATACGGATATAACCTTCTAGGAAGGTGGGTGGTGAACTCAAAGCTGAGTCCTGCTCCCAATTCCAGTGCTCATAAAAATTTGCAGCAGGAGGAGGATCTGAACAGACTTCACTTATTTCATACTTTAAGTGAAGGTACATATAATGAAGCAGCTTCAAAAAACACATATTACTTACTTAACCCATTCAAGTTGGCAATTTTTTCAATGCAGTTTGTAGATAAGGACAGCTTTCTAAAATGGGGGAGAAATCCAGAAATTGTACATGAAGAACACTTAAATTACCAAAGTAGTGGTTTTTTTACAAATAACAATTGCTCAGAATACTACATTTTGGCTTCCCAGAAGGAAGAACACCCCCCCCACCCTCATTCTCTGTTCAAGGGGTTCTCCTGAATCCCACAAAAGCCTATTTCTGGGGGCACTGGGGAAGAGAAGGGGAACATTGACCATTGTGCAAGCAGAAGTCCTCGATTAGGGCTTCCGCTGATGTGGAATCTTGGCCTATGTTTTTATATGTGCTTTTTTTTTACTGTCTTTGTTACAGATGGAGAACTCATGGTCCTCCAGATATTCAAATTTGGCTTCAAGTTTTGGTTAACCACAGTTTCTAGTGTCATGCAACTAAAGTGACCATCAAATATTGTCAGTACTGTATCTTGTTAGAGAAGAATGTGGGAGTTGCTACAGATGTTAAATGCTGCATAATATTTTGTGCTGCACAACAATATTTATTTTTGTTACTATTTGTTAAAATAAAGGTAAAGGTAAAGGGACCCCTGACCATTAGGTCCAGTCGTGACCGACTCTGGGGTTGCGGCGCTCATCTCGCTTTACTGGCCGAGGGAGCTGGCGTTTGTCCGCAGACAGCTTCCGGGTCATGTGGCCAGCATGACTAAGCCGCTTCTGGCGAACCAGAGCAGTGCATGGAAACGCCGTTTACCTTCCCACTGGAGCGGTACCTATTTATCTACTTGCACTTAGTGCTTTCGAACTGCTAGGTTGGCAGGAGCTGGGACCGAGCAACAGGAGCTCACCCCGTCGCAGGGATTCGAACTGCTGACCTTCTGATCAGCAAGTCCTAGGCTCTGTGGTTTAACCCACAGCGCCACCTGGGTCCCCATTTGTTAAAATAATATGGGTTTAAAAAAAGAATTATGGTTAATTTAAAACAAGCCAACATCAAATCCTGATTTCTGAAGCTGAGTTATTTAAAAACTAACAATTGTTAATGTTAATCATAGTTTAGATACCACAATGTTTAGGCAAACACAGTAGTTAGAATGACACAAGCTGTGGTTAACCAAAAGCAAAAGTAAAATTTCCAAACTCCTCTTCCCAGGAGGAAGCACCTGGGAAGAGAGGGGATAATAGTTTTGTGTGACATCCAAACATAACAATTAACAAGTCAAGAAATATGAAAATTGCTTTTAAAAAATGAACACTAAATTAAAACAAAAAAGCAGAAGCAAAGAAGGCCGAAATAACTTAAAGTGGCTCCCACCAATATACAGAACGTACTCGCAGCTAACTAGAGTGGAAAGAGATGCATCCATTTTCTCTATAGGGGGAATCTGGGCATAAAGTTTCACTTCTTTGGCCTCCGACGGCTTCTGACCATTTTTTTCTTCCTAATTAAAAAGAGAAACAGATAGAGGAAGACATCCTATTCAGTATATAATTATGAATGTTCAATTTAGTCTATTGTGGCTATTCAGCTGCATAATAACTTGCACTAAAGCTATAGTTAATGTTGACTGAGAATTGTTCAGGCAACCTTGAATATGTGGTAAAATGCTTTTTTCTCAGTCTGGAATGCTGTTTCTTTACACAATCTATGAAAAATTGGTTGCACTGAGTTAGGGATATCACTGGTCCAAAATATGGCTGTGTGTATTGTCACTACTAATTCATTACTGTTTAAGGTACTGCACTCAAGAGCAATCAGGGCCTTGGTTGAACCCCAATAGAAACAAGTTGTCATGAGCAAATTACACTTGGATAGGAATGAAAAGCTTCCTGGCCTTGTATTCAGTGATTGTAAGAACTCCTCTGACTAAATTGTGAATTTACAAAGGAGTATCACAAAAAGTTTTAACAGAAGGGGCAACATTTTCTTAATATAAAACTGTAATCATTTCTTCTCAAAATGATGCCGGAGCTCCTATATTCCACCTAGTCTATTTTTTTTGCCTATCCAATCAGAGAAGACATTATTCTAATCATTTTGTCTTTGACTCAGATATTTAAATATGCACTTCACTTAATGTAAGAACATGGTCATACTCATGGTAGTTCAGGCAAGTGGTACATACAACCCAGTGCCCCATGTCTGATTTGTGTCATGTTCCGTTATGAAGTGTGTTTGCACATGTCCTGTTTGTTTACTAGAAAAAGGGAATGACTTCCTGGTAATTAGACTGAAAGGCTAATTGTATGAGAAAGGCAGGACAGCTGGCAGAAGATCCATCAAATACTTAAGTAGGGGACTGAAGCAAACATATCTTCCCTAATTACATCAGCCTTTACACCCCACACCAACCACAAGCTTATAATCCCTGATTTTAAAGCTTTCTACCTCTCTGCCCTTGACTAAGTCTCATCTCATTCCCTTGTCTCCCTTCCCTTCTCCCCCACTATTCTTCACCTGCTCATGTAGCTCCCTGCAGACTATCATTTTCAGAAAAAGGGACAAATCAAACAATGATACAGTATGACAATAAACCTTAGGTGTTCTGGAGCATGCTGTAGTAACACTGTATAATAATGTAACCTTTTTATTAAAATAATATTTGAAAATAAATTGAGGGTTAATTTTATAAACATTTCTACTATGCTCTACTAACTTATCAAAAGTGAAGAGTTTAATACTGAGATCCCAATAATAACTAGGTAGGCTGAGACCATCCTTTAAAAATAAAGCTGGCAAGGCCTATCAAGCATTTTCATTCTATCCTGCCTTTGACCTCCTTCAATGCTTTTTATCATGTTGTGTCTTATCCTTGGATATGCATGCCCCTATTAATCAAACAGCTTTCATTTCCTCCTTCTTCAGCAAAACCTTTCCCAAACCTACCTATCAGTCTTAGCTTTTCCTCTGTTGGGTCATTCCATGTCATATGATCCAATGACTTTTACTGTACCATTTTATATTGCTTTCAGTTTCCTAAAAACAGTATTAAAGAAGATCCCTGATCTCAGATTTTATCTCATCCTGTTTTTCAGTTTGAGGGCTTGAAATTTCAAAAAATAAACAATTTTGGCTACACAAAACCTTAAAAGTTCAGCCCAGAATTAACTAAAAATACAAATCTCTTCAGAACTTCATGGGTTTTAATATGACATGGCACATTATGAACTTACTTTAAAATTTAAAGTTAAGCTACAAAGTTTAAAATTTTTAAACATGATTTAAAAAAAATCAATGATATAAATTCCCCTAAAGTTGTATTTATGATTTCATATTTCTAAGAACTTCCTGCAAAATTTTATCTTGGGATCTCAACGTGATTACATTTAAAACAAATATTTTGTACATACATAGGTTACTGGGTTCTATTTAGGATAAATGGGTCTTCTTGGAGTAAAATGTAACAGAATAAACAAGACTTCAAACCATAATATCAGTTACTTCGGGCATTTCTTTTAAAAGTTATTCAATTAAAAGGTACCGGTATCTGAAGTGGAAGTTGGATATCTATCATGAATGTATCAGTTGAGATTCCTGCACTGCAGAAAGTTGGACTAGATGACCCTTGGGGTCCCTTCCAACCCTAAAATTCTATTAAATCTTGATTTCTATCCTGCTTCTGCATCTTGCCCATCTAATGTAGATACTAAGCACTCAAGCACTGACTATGTAAAGTTTGTGCACACATCAGTGTCTGCACATCGCTGAAGTTATTTAAATATTAAGTAGCATTAGTAGTAGCAGTATATAGCAGCCCAAATTAAAAAAAAAGTACTTCAGTGAGCTAAAAATATACAACCTTTTGTACAGAGGTATTCCATTCCATTCCTTGCAAAATGCTATTTCTACATCATTACAAGAAAAATGACAAAAACTTATTCTTAACAAAGGAAATCCACACAAACTACATAAGCACAACAAATCTACTTACCCATCTGGCTAGAGCTTCCTTAATAGTTGTTGCTTTTGCCTAACAAAAAAAGAGTATGGAAATACATTTTAATTAATTTAGGAAGTCAACTAGTTAATTTTGTTTTGCTTTGATCCGTTATATTTAAATACATAGACATACTGTACTATATTATAAAGACATCCTTGTCAAGGCATGAGGGAAGTTCAATGAATGATTTAATATGTAATCAAAGTAAGTGAATGTGTTAAGACAACACAAATTTTCATCTTATTTGGGAATATTGGCTATTCCTCATTATATCAAAGCAAAAAGGGAAGAACCAGGTTTAAAGGACACAGTAGCAGTAATTGCAGCTGACAATTCCATTTGCTTATTATTGGATTTGAAGTAATAGGTTAAACTTTGGTAACTTGGATATAAACTGGAAGGAAAGTACTACTTTAAATTTGTCAACAACTTTGGTACACGAAGGAAAGTATCAGTACAACTGTACAGCCTGTACCATAGTAAATGAAATGGTATTTCCCATTTAAACACATTTCACATCGGTACTGTATTACAGTATTAGTTAATTCATTTCACTAGTCTATTTCACTAGTCCATTTCACTAGTCTATTAAAGTCTGCATTTTGTTCATCATTAGCTGAATCTCAAGATTATAAAAAGGGTGGGGTAGAAAACTGAATTCTAAAATATTTAATCCCCACATATGAAGATTTTTTTTAAAAAAATGGTTTTAAAATGACTTTAAAAGTACTGTACAATTATTTCTGTACCAGCATTAACATAAAGCTATCTGGATTGTGTTATAATCTTCAGTCACATATATGCTTATATATTTTTATACCAAACAAAGAAAAGTCTCATTAGCAACATAACACCAAATATTAGTTCAGTATTTTTTTTAAAAAAAAACCTTCTGTCCCAGTTGTCACATAATCAGCAAATTCAAATGCTACCAACTGACAGGATCAGCACAGCTATGTGTGTCACGTCTTCTCTATAAAACATGAGCATTGTTTTTCTTACATTGAAGCTTTAAGCAGGGCAGTGCTGCATGAAAGGGGCTTATGGCGCTTTTAAAGGCTCTGCTTTGCTTTGGATGCAGTTTTAGGTATTTTGCTTTTATTTTTAAACCCAAGATAGATTCAGGCTCTTAGTTGCCTGAAACCCAACCAAAAGGGATACTTTACAGCTTTACAGAGATAGGCAGAGCACAGATGTAACAGATCTAATTTGTTTCTTTCTTATATCCTAAAATCTACCAACCAGATCCAGGTGCAAAAGACACACAGTAAGAATCAAGGGTGCCTCTGAATCTGGGAATTTGTTATCAGTATCAACACTCAACTGAGTTCACAGTTTTTCCACATCTAGTTACTTTCCTTCATTTCAGCATTTAGATGGGATAAGTCATTTGGTTGTTGCTATTGTTGTGATACTTGGGAATTGGGGGGGGGGGGCGAAGCCCCTTGCAGCAAATTACTCAGAGATACTCCAGTAGATCCCGATCTATCTTTTGTCCACAACTACTTTACAGTAAAATGAAAAACTCCACAGCCCAAAGCAGAAAATTTAAGTATAAACAATACATGCATTATGTCATGGAATTTATCATACTGAAAATTCTTTTAAAAATTCACGTGTCAACTTTTAGCTCATTAATGCAGATTCAATTTGTGCCAATCTCAAAAGTATTTATTTACCATTCTACTGAAGGCGACTTCCGATACTCAGACAACTCCTTGATGAAGAACAATTTATGTTGATCTCTCTTCAAATGAGCAGCCTTCCTATAAAAAAACAACAACCCCTAAGTGTTAGGATGAGCTTCAATCACCATAGGGATAATCTCCAAATGAAAGACAAATGAAAAAGGTTCTATGTTGGCTTATGGTTCTTTTATTAACAATAGCTACCATTTATATAGATTTTTTTAGAGTGATTACAGCGATTCAAATACATTGTCTACTCTTAAGTAAAACTCGCCTTAATCTGTGCTGTGTGACGCAACAGTTATCCCTTGCACTCACTAAAAAGAAACTTTTGACCCTCGCAGTATATCTTTCTATACTCACTATATACTGTATATATATATATATTTCTGTCGAGACCACCACTTCATGCATCAGATGAACCAAGTGAGCGCTGGCTCACGAAACCTTATTGCACGCTGCAGATGAGGGGCTAGAACTGGTTTGCCTGACACACAATTGTGAGCAAGCTCTAGGGGGGTGAAAACACTGAAGGAAAGAACCATCTCTCCGTGACACACACACACATACACACCGGCCTCCTTGTTTCAATTTGCACGAAGGTTGGAAGAACCATTCCCTCCCCTGAACTTTCCAAGGCACACCCTCGAGCATCCCCGTCTCACACCACGCACAGGTCCCTCGGGCATCCCCGAAAGGCTCCTCTCTCCAGCCCCCGAGCCAAGAACTCTGTTCCCTCAGGCCGGGCACGTTCCTCCTCCCTCCACAGCCACCGTCTCTTCTCCTCCTCCCGCAAACCGCGGCCAGCAGCTCTCTCCCCGCCATACACAAACAGAGACGGGGGGAGAGCCTGTTCCCGTTGTCCTCCAGTCCGTCCCCGCGGGGTCTTCCCTGAGGAAAACCATGGCGGTTCCCTCCGCCTTCTTTGCCTCAGCCCAACTACCGCGCGCGTCCACTCGCCTCCCCCCCCCCCCAACTCCCCGCCGGCCTCCTTTCCTACTCCTCTCGAGCCGACTTACCATTATTATGATTCTGGTTGCTACCGTCTGCCGCTCCGGTTGCTATGGCACGCCAAGCCCGTGCGCATGCTCACCTGCAGGGAGGGAGGGAGGGAGAAGAGGGCCGGGGCGGACGCCTCTGGGAAGAAGGGTGAAGTCAACAGTTGGGATCATAGAGACTCACCTGAAAAAATAGAACGGCTTCGATTCCGGAACTCTTCGACAGGACCATAGAAACGGGGAGGAGGTAGAAAGGTCGCTAAGAGGCAGATCTGACGCCCCCTGGTTTCCGGTGTTGTTTGTTGTGTGTCCACGCCCGTCTGTACTGTACAAGGGAGGTTGGATGCTGCGTTTGGAGGGGTCGGATTGTTGTTGTTGTTTAGTCGTGTCCGACTCTTCGTGACCCCCTGGACCAGAGCACGCCAGGCACTCCTGCCTTCCACTGCCTTCTGCAGTTTGGTCAGACTCATGCTGGTAGCTTCGAGAACACCGTCCAACCATCTCGTCCTCTGTCGTCCCCTTCTCCTTGTGCCCTCCATCTTTCCCAGCATCAGGGTCTTTTTCTAGGGAGTCTTCTCTTCTCATGAGGTGGCCAAAGAATTGAAGTCTCGGCTTCAGGATCTGTCCTTTCAGTGAGCACTCGTGGCTGATTTCCTTCAGAATGGAGAGGTTTGATCTTCTTGCAGTCCATGGGACTCTCAAGAATCTCCTCCAACACCATAATTCAAAAGCATCAATTCTTTGGTGATCAGCCTTCTTTATGGTCCAGCTCTCACTTCCATACATCACTACTGGGAAAACCATAGCTTTAACTATACGGACCTTTGTTGGCAAGGGGTCGGATTAAAGTACTGTAATTCAACTTTTCTAAAAACCGAGGGCGTATCTCAAGTGGTGTGATCCTTTCCCCGACAGCCAAAAGAGTTGGCAGCAGGTATTGACCACAGCCAGGCAAAGGGGGCTCCCGTTGCAGCATTTTAAAAAGTACCCTTCAACAGCCATGGATGGCCCCATCGCTTCCATTATTTCATATTGGCTAGATCATCATCATCACCATCCGTTCATATTAACTGTTATTGTTAACATAACCAGTCAACCCTGATTAATGCTCAAGAGAGCTGCTTACAGAGAGCTGCGCTTCAGATGAACTTAACAGGCCAGCAATGGAAACGTCTTTACAGTATTCAGAATGGATTATGTTAAAGCCAGTGCTTTTTCTCTCTCGGGGGTTACTCAAGGGTACGCAGTACTGGCACCCCTTTGTCTAGAAGAAAAGCACTGGTTAAAGTTGTCATTATCCTCCAGATTTTTTTTTTTAATCCTGTCCAGTGTTTACTACATTTTGGAAAGTGCTGCAGATATTACTAGATATTATAGTACCACATAAATGTAAGATTGTACAGTGGTACCTCGGGTTACATACGCTTCAGGTTACAGACTCCGCTAACACAGAAATATTACCTCAGGTTAAGAACTTTGCTTCAGGATGAAAACAGAAATTGTGCTCTGGCGGCGTGGCGGCAGCAGGAGGCCCCATTAGCTAAAGTGGTGCTTCAGGTTAAGAACAGTTTCAGGTTAAGAACAGACCTCCGGAATGAATTAAGTACTTAACTCGAGGTACCACTGTATTGTTAAGTCATTTGTAAAATCTTATTCTGGCAGAAGATACAGGTTTCAAACCCTCAGTGAGTTAAAAACTTCTTTTGCATACAAAGACAGGCTGCAGTGGATTGAGCAGATGAGACCAATAGTGAGTCCACTGGTCAAGGCAGTTACTGCACATTCTGTAGAGGGAAATGAGGGGCAGATGGGGCTTGTTAAGCTGTGAAGGTAGCCCATCTAGGAGAAGGAAAACACTTCAGGCGCTGTGATTCTTCAGAGGTTTGACATCACCCCCAAAGTACACACCATTGACTCCTGAGACAGACGGATGCCAACAACAAAGGCTATACACTCTTTTATATATATTACAGTGGTAAGGGTAAAGGTAAAGGTACCACTGCCTGTACGGGCCAGTCGTGTCCGACTCTAGGGTTGTGCGCCCATCTCACTTAAGAGGCCAGGGGCCGGCGCTGTCCGGAGACACTTCCGGGTCATGTGGCCAGCGTGATGAAGCTGCTCTGGCAAACCAGCACCAGCGCAGCACACGGAAACGCCGTTTACCTTCCCGCTATAAAGCGGTACCTATTTATCTACTTGCACTTAGGGGTGCTTTCGAACTGCTAGGTGGGCAGGAGCTGGGACCGAAAGATGGGAGCTCACCCCGCCGCGGGGATTCGAACCGCCGACCATACGATCGGCAAGCCCTAGGCACTGAGGTTTTACCCCCAGCGCCACCCGCATTACAGTGGTACCTCGGGTTAAGTACTTAATTCCTTCTGGAGGTCCGTTCTTAACCTGAAACTGTTCTTAACCTGAAGCACCACTTTAGCTAATGGGGCCTCCTGTTGCTGCTGCGCTGCTGGAGCACAATTTCTATTCTCATCCTGAAGCAAAGTTCTTAACCTGAAGCACTATTTCTGGGTTAGCGGAGTCTGTGACCTGAAGCGTATGTAACCCAAGGTACCACTGTATATCATATATTGATTAAATTAAACAATAGTGGGTTGCATCTATTGTTAGTTCTACTCAGGGTAAGTCAATGGATATGCAGTGGCGGAGGAAGGGGTGTGCGGTGGGTGTGGGCTACCCTGGGTGTTATCACTGAGGGGGATGACAAAAACATGAGTTTTTTTAAAAAAATTGGGCTCACAAAACTTTTTAGTTCAGTCAAGAAACGTACAGAACGTGTCTGGCACTGGGCGCCACACCACGGGGGCCGGCACTTACTGCAGGGCCGCCAGCGTGCCCGAGCCATGCGTCTCTCCTGGGAGTGATGTGGTGGCTTCGGCGCCTGCATACTCCACGCTACTTGAAATGGCAGCATGGGGCTTGTGTCGTGTCTGCCCACTCACCGCCTCTTCCTCAGCCGCCCTATAAGTGGGGGAGGGCGGAGAGGCTCCACACAGCTCACCCCACCCCCAGCTGCAGGACGCACACTCTGCACCGGGCACCCGAGCAGCTAGCTACGCCGCTGTGGATATGCCCAACTTAGTGAGTTTACTTACTGAACTTAATTGAATGCAACCCTATATGTGTGTACATATACAAGAAATTCCCCATTTATGCAGGGGTTATGCTGCAAATGGTAATTTTACAAATTCAACATTTAAATACATAATACTTTATAAAAGAAAAATACCCAGGCGGTGTATTTTTAAACTCAATGAACTACAGACAACAGACTAAGATCAAGACAAATTATTTATGTGTACATGTCAGATGAATGGCTGTCTGATCTCTCTCTGTTGTTACTATTATTATTGTTATAATTACCATAATTTGCATTTATGAGACAGTGTCTCAAGTGACTTGCTTATGTTTTTAAAGTTGTAAAACATTTTTTGCATGAATTAGCATACATTTTAATGTTTCTTTTCTTTTATTAACAAAATACTTCCATTCCGTACATTTATAATATAAAAGAAAATAATTAAATCTGTGACATCACAAGGAGTAACATTAATCATAACCAAGTGCACAACAAAACTCTAGACATGAATCTGATAATTATAATACTAATATAAGGAAATTGTTGATCTATTCCTACTCAAAAAAGGAATCAAAGGAAGGAAAACTGACTTCACATTTCCAAATTTGAGTAATAGTCTTACAATAAAACAGACAGACATATTTTTTCCAAAATTTCACTTCCCAAAATATAAATACATTGTAAAACCATAGGTCTTTATTGGTTTTAAACAATCTCTTAGTATAATCAACAATTTTCTCACATTTTGGTAAAACTTTATTTTGTCTCCGTCCTTTTTTTAAAAAAAAGAAAGTCAGTTTAGCCATAATTGCTAAAGCCCATGATTTTCTGACTCATCATTTGATTTTTGTTATGGTTGGCAATCTCCAATACTTTGTGCAAAGAATTCTGCCTGTTGTAATAATATAGGAAACTAATTAGCTGTAATTCCTGCACAGCAGAGCTTTTGACTAGATGACCGTTGGATCCCTTCCAACTCTACAATTCTGTGATTCTATGATTCTAATTATTTGTCTTCTGACTTCACTGATAGTTTAATGCAATGTAAAAAACAACACAGGATGGAGTGGGACAAAATTAAAAATACATCAGAAAAATAAAAACATTATTGACTAAAGGGGTTCATGAAGCAGTAACATTAATGGAACAATCCATTAGGTTAGGTAGAAAAAAGTGGTGTTTAAGACAAGGAGTGTACAGTCCCATGGCAATCCTCATTTGCATTACTTTATGCTAGTCTCATTTTTTATTCTTCATATCAGGGAGAGAGCAATATCACACCACATCCAAGAAAATTATGGCCAAGTATGGTTTTTGTTTTAAACTTAGAAGGTCAGGCTATGTGTGACTCTAGTCTTTTTCTGACCATGTTTTAAAGACCTCTTGGCTTTGTCTTCAAGTAGTAACATTGGCTGTGTTTGCTAACAGTAGACTTATTCCAGAAATTTCAAGATAGCAGAAAGTAGTCATATTCTGGATATTTGATTTCAAAATGGCAGATTTTTTTTGCTGGTTTTGAAGAACAAGTTTGTTTGTTTACCTTTAAATTCATTATGGTTTGCCGCCTTTGATCTTTTAAGAGCTGGCCAGGGTTTACAGCTTCATATTTACACCCTCAACCAATTCATATACCTGCATGTTTTTATCGTTAGAGTTCTTCATCCTAAACACATTTTATCATATACACCTTTGGCTGTTCCACTCTGAATCAGTCCAATCTTACCTTGTCATCAGTTTAGATAATAATTTAATCCAGCTAGGTCCATATAACATGTTTCATGTATTTCCTTCCTCCTCAGGCCCTTTGGCACATTTACCCACAATTTCGGTTGCCGGTGTGCAGCTATCTGAGTGATCATCTCAAGTGGAACTGCAGAAACTCCAAAATCTTCCCCCAAGAATGTTCTTGGGCATGGGCATGAGCTCTCTTCTCTCCACCACCCAGAATAGGCACCCCTAAAACACGATCTAAGGCTACCAGACAAACTGGGGTAAATATTGGATTAATTTGATGGCCTGCTCCAGAGTAACTCAAGAGTGTAAAGTTGTCCTTCCCGTGTTGGCACAGGCACCCAGTGGCTATCTCAGCATATAAAGAACTCTTCCAAATGCGGTCTTCTTCCCCGACTACAAAAAGGAAGTGCCCTTCTGCTTTTTCTATGGGGATGCGACTACGTGAATTAGCTGGGTCCATTGGGTCATCCAAGGCTTCGTAAATGTCGAAAACACCATTCTCTGAAATACTGACTCTGCTCATATTAAAGCAAAGCCCAGGCAAAGTAAGTGCGCCATAATGGAGGGCAGTGGCTGTGATGGAGCTGCAACCAGAAATGCAGACGGCAGCCACTACTTCTGGTAAGAAAGTCATCATTGAAGATGCCAATTCTGCTCCTTTGCCAGTCCCAATAACACCAATTCCTGGCCCTTTAACCTTCAGGAATGAAACAGCACGAGTGGGAATTGTAGAGGGGAAGAGAAGAAAGAACACATGTTAGAAGTCTGTGTTGTGGAGCATCCCTGATATATAGAGAAACCTGACAAATTATTAACTTATTCTGGAAAAACAACACACATCAAACCTAAAAGCTGATACCAAAATATCAATTCAAATAGTCTAACCCATTAAAAAAATGTTATTTTATTAGCTTGGAAAACTAGGTTTACAATATATTCACAATAAAACTATTTGTTAATTTCTTAAAATAAGAGCATAATCTATTCCGTCTCATGCACATAGTTTTTTAAATCCCTTCTCCAAAGCATATCCCAATAGAACCAGTCTTCTTCCAGAAAGGCAGATGATTTGATCTGACCTGATCCCATGATTTCTTCAGCTAGCAAGTACAAGATCTAAAAACAAACACTGGTATTTCCTCAAGGGATGAAGTGCCGTTTTTTCTCAAAACTGTCGTCCATACAGACTCTTTCAACTGCAGGAGAGCAAGGAGCTGTACGTATAGGTAAACAATCCTTGCCATACTCACCTTTGGATGGCGCAGCAGAAACCTTGCTGCCTCTTCAAAGTATTCAAGGTGGAAATCCTCCATGATTTTGGGAAGATCCTCAAAATTAAAATATGGCAGGGAAAGAGCAGCAAAGCCATGAGTAGCCAGAAGGCTGGATCGGTATTCAATTAACCCACCTTCATCACCAAACATATCTATCACCCCTGGAAAGGGGCCATTTCCTAATGAAAGCAGAGAGCAATGTTGTTGGGGCACAGAGCATTGAAAGAAATGTTCATAAAATGCTAACAAGAATAACACTATTAAAACTACATTATCAAAATACAACAAAACACTGATGCCACATTTTCAGGAAAGAAGAAGAGAAAATGCTTTAAATGACTTGCAGTGCAATTCTAGACATGTATACTCAGAAGTGGGACGCTGGTGGCGCTGTGGGTTAAACCACAGAGTCTAGGTCTTGCCGATCAGAAGGTCAGCGGTTCGAATCCCCTTCTCCTGCCAACCTAGCAGTTCAAAAGCATGTCAAAGTGCAAGTAGATAAATAGATACCACTCCTGTGGGAAGGTAAATGGTGTTTCCGTGCACTGCTCTGGCTTGCCAGAAGCGGCTTAGTCATGCTGGCCACGACTCGGAAGCTGTACGCCGGCTCCCTCGGCCAATAAAGCGAGATGAGCGCCGCAACCCCAGAGTCGGCCACGACTGGACCTAATGGTCAGGGATCCCTTTACCGTTACCTTATACACCATTAGCCCCATTAAATTTGGTGGGACAGTGTGATGCACGTTTTCCACTCTTTGACCTCTGTGTTAAAATAACCATATCTCTTTAATAACAGTATTATATTTTCATCCTATGATAGTATTATTTTATGTTGTATTTCTTTCCTTATTCAGTGGCCTCCTGTCTGTGTTTAAAAACTACAAATACCAACCACTAGGTTAGTAGATAGTTAAGAATCTGTATTCTGTATTACAGCACTCATTTTAGCAAAATTGTGACATTATACTGTAGTCATACCAGTATTGTTCAGGCCTGTATATATTGGACTCTTCTCTTTTTTATGTTTAATTTTCTATTTTCAATAATTTAACAATTTAACATCCAAATTACTCACTTATTCATCCCTTCTAGACTTCCCCTCACCCAACTCCTGATTTCCAATTTCTCCCCTTTATTACCTTACACATCTTTAGTTTTCCATTCAGTTACAAGTCCATTGATAACCCTAATTCACATAGTGACCCCCAAAGATTTTTAACCAAGGATATTACAGTTTTGGTACGAATGCCAAGTACCTCACACAGAGAATCATGCATTTTCCTCTAAATTGTCAGGACAGCTCTGTTGCTCCCCTGAAAGGCAATGCTGTGGTCCTCAAGCTGTAGAAAGGATTTTTTTAAAAAAATAATTTTTATTAACCGACCAATCAAATCAAATCACATCACATGAATTCCGAATTACAAAGCCGAATTTTTGTTGGGGGTACCCATATTTCAAGTTCCGAAGGGGATTCCAATCATCTTCTTGCTGCTGCATTAGTGTCCACAAATCTGTCCAAATAATGTTCAAAATTCTATCCAGTCCTATCTTGCTGTTCCCACATCTCATCTTGTTATTTTCATATATTCTTCTTTTTTCTTTGTGATCTCTTCTGATAATCTCCTTAAGCAGGTAAACACAAATTATATTCCTGTGTGGATTTTTCCGTTCGTCCAATAACCATATCGAGATGGTTTCCATATATCATCACTTCCATAAATAAAAGCACTCTTTCCATCATTAATCTTCACAAATCTGTTGCCTTCTTTAGTCCTCTGAGGAGGTTCGCCCGCAATATGAAAACAATGCATTCCTCCTCCCAGACATAAATCTTTCGACAGAACTTGCCAAAATGGCGACGCTGTTTTTTACTGCGTCATCCCAAAGCTCTTGTACTTTTCCACGATCTCCTTAAAACATGCTTTTGGTTAGAAATTATCTTCACACAGTCTTCCAGCTTAGGTCATTTAAGCGGCATTTCTGACTTGTGTGTGTGTGGGATTATTGGTTAATCACATAAAAGTAAGAAAGGAAAGTTCCCCCCCCCATCCAGTCCCGTTGCCGACATACCGAGCCTTGGTGTGTCTTCTCATGATATATTCCTGTTTATCCGACCCGTCTTCTTTCTCAGAGATCCCTTCAATTAGCAGTCTTTACTCCCCATTCTTCCTTGAAATATGTGCATTTGCTTCTTTCTAATTGTTTCTTTTGAAGTTGCTGCAGCTAGTGGCGCGAATCAGAGACAGCGTCCAGGAGAGCTGAAATCCACACAAGGGCTTTCTGCCTAGTGCCCTCACCCCCTCAAGTTCGGGGGTGGTATATATGGGCACAGCAGGCAAGGGCAGTCCCCCCCATTCCCTTGGGGGGGCAGGGAGGCTGTTTACTCCCATCACAGCCTCTTAATTATCTCGTGTGGGTCGGAGAGATGTTATTGTCGCCATCTTCCAAAGCGCCCCTAGTGGCCCCCCAGCTGTAGAAAAGATATTAAGGCCGTCGTCCTATTGACACTTACCTGAGTAAATTCTATTGAGCACACTGAAGCTTACATGCATAGGATCAGGTTGTTAGGGGAAATCTCAGGCATACGATAGAATTTAAGAACTCCTTTTGTACACCAGTGGTACATTAAAACATCACATCTGGGCTTGATCATTCAGCTCTGGCAGCTACTTATACCACTGTGTTCAAGGTTCAATCTTCAGCATCTTCAGGGATCTCAGGTAGCTGTGCTGGGCAAGACATCTGCTTGAGACTTTGGAGAGCAGCCATTTCCATGGTGTCCTCCAGATGTTATGGACTACAATTCCCATCAGCTCCAACCACCATGGTTATGCTAGCTGGAGCTGCTAGGAGTTGTAGTCCAAAACATCTGGAAGGCCACAGTTGGTGAATCCTGACACAGCTACTAGATGGGCCAATTATATGATGTGGTATAAGGCAGTCTTGTAGGTTCACATAATGTACCGTGTTAAAAATAACTTGTTTAATTATTTTATATTTTATAAAATCTCCAGTAATTGAAGGGATAAATAAACAAAATGAATGTAAGTTTTAAGTCAAAGGTTGCTAGCCCACTGAGTTGTGTCCAACTAACCTCAACTCAGAGTAGACATATTGAGATTAATGGAACCAAGTTATTCATTAATTTCAATGGGTCTACTCGATGAAGAAAACTTAGTTGGACATAACCCATTGTTGATACTAAATAAGTGCAAGTAGTAAGTATTCCCCACCAAGCCAGGTTTTTAAAATTATTGAACTAACATGCAGCAGTGAGGTGCCAAGTCCACCTGGTATCTTGGACATCACTGAGGCAGATGAATTAAAGAAGTCAAGTTCCTTCATCTCATTCAGTCACTCCTCCAGGTACATGCAATGTAAACAATTATTAAATTATGTTAGTCAGTATTATTATTATTTTTAAATGTAAAATTCAGGAGGCGTGGCTAGCTGGAAAGCTAAACCGCGAAGTAATTCTGTGTCTCCATCATCTCAGGGCAAAATCTAAGCAGAGTGGATCCTACTAATATCTAAACACAAACTTTTGTACAGCCCCAGCGAGGTAATGATCTAATGACTACAGGGACCAAAAAGCAAATATGTGAGGTTAGATCTTTAGGAAGAAATAGCAGAAACCCTGTCTGAGGCTTCAGAGGAGGCGTCAGACACTGGTATGACCAAAGGCAATATGAGGGCACCAAAAGGTGGGAAAGTATCTGCCACAGTGGAGGAGAACAGAGACTCAGATGAGTACATTAATAAAAGAAGGTAGACACCAATCTTGGACAGGGGAGCAGCCCTAGTTCTTTCTGAGCAGAAATTAGAGATGCTATCTAAACAACTGTCAGATATTTCTAAAACAGCAAACGATGCGCACAATCTTGCTGTAACCAATCAGTCTGAGATGCAAATCTTACAAACAACGACTGAAGATTTATCTATGAAACTGGAGGAACAATCAGACAAGGAGGGAAGGAAAAAATTCTTCTCCATTATATCCACAGTTAAAAGCCAACCTTTCTCCAAATCCTGCCTTAGCCCTACTATCTTTAGACATAGACTTGGGCTTCACCCTGCAACACAGAGAATTAGTAGCCTTCTTACTGACTGCAGCATAATTAGTGATAGCTCAACAACGGATAAACCAGTGAAAGACCCCTGAATATATGGGGGAAAATATTTGGAATACAGCCATATTTGAGCATCTCACTGGACGCAGGAGAGCAAGTAAAGGCATAACAAAAAGAGGCAGCTTCCAAGAAATGTGGACCCCTTTCTATGTTAATGACCAAAATCAATAACTTGTTATACCAACCGCTCTATTGTCTCAGTGGAGAGGTTACATTAAGTAATATATTTGAATACTGAATGTGTAAGCTTATGTGTAAAGTCAATGGATAGAACAAGTACCATTAGAGGTAATGCTGAGCAAGTGTTAAAAGGTTATTGTTTTTGGATTTGTTTAAAAACCAATGTATAGACTCATGCATCTTATAATTAAATCTTCCCATATGGCAAACATGTACAGTATTCATATTTGTGGACTGGTGGCTCTGGCTGAATTCAGTGCAGATACACTATGATTATTGCCAAAGTTTAAATCTGGCTTGTTAAGTATTTGTTTTTGAAATTAAAGGTAAAGGTAAAGGGACCCCTGATCATTAGGTCCAGTCGTGGCCGACTCTGGGGTTGCGATGCTCATCTCGCTTTATTGGCCAAGGGAGCCAGCGTACAGCTTCCAGGTCATGTGGCCAGCATGACTAAGCCGCTTCTGGCGAACCAGAGCAGCGCACGGAAACGCCGTTTACCTTCCCACTGGACTGGTACCTATTTATCTACTTGCACTTTGACATGCTTTCGAACTGCTAGGTTGGCAGGAGCAGGGACCGAGCAATGGGAGCTCACCCCGTCGCGGGGATTCGAACCGCCGACCTTCTGATCGGCAAGTCCTAGGCTCTGTGGTTTAACCCACAGCGCCACCTGCGTCCCTTGTTTCTGAAATTACTTGCTGGTAAATGAGTGATGGCTACTCTTTGGGGAAAGTGTGCTAGTTGCAACCCTTAGTGTTTTGGAATATTATCATTTGAATATTATCATCTCTACTGAAGGCCTGTCCTATTTGTGCCCTACCAAGCTGAACACAGCCCACCAGCCTTGCATAGCTGCCCACTAAGGATCTGAGCATTACCCTGTTTTGCTGCTTGTCTGGGACTGCAAAAGCAAGGTGACTGTCAACTTTTGAGTTAACTAGGTTCCCTCAGGACAAATAAGCAGCCTGAGCCCCGTCCCACTGCCAAGTTTGCCCAACTCACCTGGGGGAAGGAACAAGCTCCCTCTCACCGCACCGTCCTTCACCCTAATCCTTCTCACTTCGGGAAGAATGAACCGCCTTTCCACGTTCGTTTTGGCAAGCACCTGTCCAGGGATAGCACCGGGCTGGCTGTAGCCCTGGTGCACTGACACCTCCAGTTTCATGGGACCCTTCACTTTTCTGGGCTCCAGCCTTTGGTAGGGGTTCTCCATTGCAGCAGGCGAGAGGCTCCAAAACAGCCCCATGGGCTCCAAGCCCGTGTAGTCTCCTCCCTTGGAGGGGTCTTTGGACAGATCGACCTGCCCTTGCTCATCCGCCTGGTAATGGGCACAGGAATCAAAGAGGATGCCCTCCTCGTTCACCGCCAGCGCCCTTAGGGTCACTTCCTGCCGGGGCGGGAGTCCCCAAACCGAAACCTTCGCGGGCTGATCTGCCAAGCCTGCAGCGGGGTCAACCGAGACTGTCGCTACCCCTCTTCTGCCGCAGCTTTTGAGGGAGGTCCTCCCGAAGGGGCGGCTCACACCCCCCAAGTGCTCCAGGCAGACGTCCCAAGCTTTGGCTGTGACCCGTCGCCACATGATGGGCTGCTACTAATCCGATCCGTTTGCTATTGCAGACTGCGCGCTGCTCGAACAGAGAGCGGAGCAGAGAGAAGGAGACACAATCTGCAACTTCTGCTCTGCCTGGAAGTCCACGTGGGAGCACAAAAGGCAGCATCAATCGATCCCGGACCGCACGCTTCATAATGAGCAGTTGTAAGTCGCTGGCGTGTCTGGCGCTGCCAAAGTACAGTGGTACCTCAGGTTAAGAACTTAATTCGCTCCGGAGGTCCGTACTTAACCTGAAGCACCACTTTAGCTAATGGGGCCTCCTGCTGCTGCCGCGCCGCTGAAGCACGATTTCTTTTCTCATCCTGAAGCAAAGTTCTTAACCCGAGGTAATATTTCTGGGTTAGCGGAGTCTGTAACCTGAAGCGTATGTAACCTGAAGCGTATGTAACCTGAGGTACCACTGTACAGACAGTTGACTCGCGAACAGCTGAACGCTCGAGAGAAGGCCTCCTACCCATAGGACTACTGGGGGCCGAGGGGTCTTCAGTCCCCCCCAATAAAATATGTGAGGGGTCTGTCCCCCCAGGTTGGTGGGTATTGCCATTCAAACAGTGTGCATGCGCCACATCATGTGATTGATTATGCAAGGCAGTGCTTACTTGGCCCCCCCAAAAAAAGTCGGCACCCCTGC
Source organism: Podarcis erhardii (assembly GCF_964252035.2). Taxonomy (NCBI): domain Eukaryota; kingdom Metazoa; phylum Chordata; class Lepidosauria; order Squamata; family Lacertidae; genus Podarcis; species Podarcis erhardii. The sequence goes on from NC_138497.1 coordinate 46,168,174, forward strand.
TCCTACCACTTCCAATCACTAACAGGAAATGAGTTTCAAAGTACCAGGGGAACCTGACAGACAAGCAGCACCTCTCCTTCACTAAGATTCGTGTGATAAACATGGTAATCTGAGGTACAGCAGCCACAGGCTGGGTTTTCCTGGACTCAGGTTAGCCTAGTAAATACAGCATGTGGCACCACGTGAAATTCCAACTTTGTAATATTTCCTGCTGCAAACTTTAAACTTATACCCTAACAGAGGCTCAAGGGTAGAATTAATTATAGACTTGCTGGAGATTTATGTTTTCTTCTAATTCATGGAGAACATAATAATATAAAAATAGACCTGCTGGATCAAGGCAGTGACCCGTCTATTCCAGTGTCCTCTTCTTACAGTGGCCAACCAGATCCCTGTGGGAAGTCGGTAAGCAGGATGTGAGCTCTCTCTCCTGCTGCAGTTTCCAGCAACTGGCATTCAAAAGCATGAATGCTGCCTCTGACTGTGAATGTAGGATTTAACCATTGGGGTTTGTTGCCTTATCCTCCATGAAGCTGTCTAATCCTCTTCAAAGCCACTACAAGTTGGCAGCCATCACTGCCTCTTGTGGGAGCAAAGTCCATACTTTCACTATGTGCTGTGTCAAGTGCTTTCTTCTGTTTGTCCTAAATCTACCAAGGTTCAGCTTTATTGGATAGCCCCAAGTTCTAGTATTATGAGAGGAGAAAAACTTTTCTCTACCCACTTTCACCTCTTACTCACTTTTTTCTCTAAACTTGAAAGATCCAAATGTTGTAACCTAATGGGAGTTTCTCCATCCCTTTGATCATTTTGGCTGCCCTTTCCCAACTCTACCATTTGCTTAATGAGGTGAGGTGACCAGAAGTCTACACAATATTCCAAATGTGGTTGCACCAGAGATTTGTATAATGCACACCATTTGTAGTTTATTTTTGTAGCTGGGGATTCTTAGATGTCCCTTATACAAAAGCTTTCTCATGTTGCTTGTAAAGCACTCTGTCAACATAATGAGTCTCCTGTCTGCAGAATTGTTATATCAAACAGATTTATTGTTATATATAAGAACAGGGGAAAAAACAATCGGCCACACACCCGTTATCTGATAAAACACCTCTTCCGAGCAACATTCTCACAGCTTGCTGTGTTCTTCATCTTGTTTTCCATCAAGGTGTTTGCGGAAGAAGGTTTGAATCTGACCCCATGCATCCACCTGTGCTGCGGCATGAGCCCTGGGCTCCCCTCCCCAGATCACTGGTCTGCCCACCAAGAGATGCATTGAAGCTGCGCACATAGGAAAATACGGAGGCTCAATATAATGTCCTGCTCCAGGATAGCAAATTATCTCAGGTTTTTCTTTTCCATGAGCCTGTAGCCGCTTGGAGGCTTCCACAGCAAAAAACTCGCTCTTAAAGTTGTGGTCATCTTGGCCTACGATGAAGAGGAAATGCCCTTCAGCCTTCTCCAATGGAATAAAACTTTGGCGATCGGGGCCCTCAAGTGGGTTGTTCATGACATCCAAAATGTCAGCAACACCAGACTTGTCGAATTTGAGCCGCTCTGCATTGAAACCAAGAGGTGGAATGGTGATGTCCTTGTAGTGCAGTGGCACAGCTATATTGGCCACAGAGCTATTAATAGTGACTGTAACAGTGACACCCTTTAAGAAAGAGGCCATAGAGATACACAGGTCACCACCTTTTGAGTGTCCCAGCAGTCCAACTCCTGGACCTTTAACCTAAAGAGAAAGAAAGAAAGAAAGAAAGAAAGAAAGAGGTGAAACGAAAACAAGATACATACAGTATGTGCCCCTCCCCCCCACATGACTAAGCTGTGGGCAAAAGCTCATGCTGCTCACTTAGTTTGGCAAAAGAAAAAAAGCTAAGCTGAGGACCATTTCACATTTCTGAACAATTTATCACAGTGACTGCCCAAGGCTTGCCTGCTTTGGTTAATCTTTGCAGTCAAAAATGGAGAAAACTGTTGCTGTGGACTTTAACCTTTCAGTGTTTTTTTATTCCAGGAGTTTGGCACAAATAATGAATTTGAAATATTAGTGCAATACAAGTAAGCATGTGATGATCAGAGTTCAGCTCAGAGAATACTCTCAAATCAGCAATTCAACAGCTCTCAGAATAAGAATATTATGGAATATATACTTCTGCATATACAGTGGTACCTCGGGATGTGAACAGGATCCGTTCTGGAGCCTTAGATGTGCTTCAAATGTATGGTGTGGTTCTACACACAAGACTTTCCAGTTTCAAATGTAGCACCCTCAGAAGCTTGCTATTTTTGTGAAGGCTGTCCACATATGGCCCTACCTTTGGATGTTTCAGCATATAGTTCACAGCTTCTTCAAAATACTCCAGATGAAATTCCTTCATATCTCTTGGAAGATCTTCATAAGCATAATAGGCCAATGCTAATGTTACAAAGCCATAATTGGCCAACAGACAGGCTCGGTATTCTGGAAGTCCTCCTCCAGTTCCTGAAATATCAATGATTCCAGGAAAGGGACCATTACCTATAAAAGACAGAACGAAGTTGCATTATCTTTTTAAGACTTCTTTAGAATTCACCTTATTGAAAAGAAAGCCTAGCATGGAATCACATAATTTTAGTTTTGGAAGGGACCCTGGAGATAATTTAACTCTGACCACTTGGGTTGAAAAGACCCTTGTTGATGACCCACTTTAATGGCTGGATCCTTCATAATACACTTTTCAAACCTGTTCATATTAGCAGATCAAAAGCAGAGAATGAAAGAGTTTGGAGTCTGAGGTGCCAGTGAGGAGTTGTTTTTGAAACAAACCCACATTTCCAGTGAGCAAGGCTTGCTATGGAATACAAAGGAATAGGCAAGGTACAGGGCTAGCTCAGCACCATCATTAGACACAGTAGGGCAAATAACACTGGGCAACAATTTTTTACTTCTTGAATGTTGTCTAGATTTTTACAACTGATTTAGGGTATTTTTGCACTGCTGAATCAGGAAATGGCATCCGTTTCTCTCCATCAGGTCAGGTTTTTGTGCTATGTTGATTTGAACAAAATCAGATCTTGTGACAAAATCAATTACATTTTTGTGGCATTATCAGCTGATTTTTGTCAACACATATCACCCTAAATATGTTTTTAAGAGAAAAAAATGTTTTTCCAGCAACATATATTGATTACCTGATAGAAACATCGATTACTGTAAACTGAATGGTGGGCATTGATAAAGGTAAGTACACGTAAATTGCATGTTGCTTCACCATTTTTCAAACTTCAGGGCTTGAACTTCTGTTTCTTGGAACTCCTGGGATGCTCAGTGGCAGGGAGGTCTCTCTTCAGAGTCCAACAGTAGTCAGCCATCATGACTGCATCCCAGCAACCCTGATACCTGGTCTCCATCTCTTTCATGTCCTGATGGAATCTCTCCCCCTTCTCGTCACTCATTGAACCCAGGTTCTCAGGAAACCGGTCCATATGTGAAAATAGGTAGTGCATCTTAACGCTCATGTTGCAGCCCAGGTTTCTGAAAGCAGTCAGCGTGTTGTTGACAAGTTCTGCGTAGTTTCTGGCCTTATTGTTGCCAAAAAAGTTCTTCACTACCAGAACAAATGCCTTCCACGCTTCCAGTTCCACTTTGTTCATTGAGTTTCCGAACTCTAGATCTCTGATGAGCTGATGGATCTGAGGACCATCAAAGATGCCAGGTTTCAACTTCACCATGGTCAATCCTGGAAAAGCCTGGCACAAGTAAGTGAAGCAGTCACCATCCTTGTCCAGAGCCTTGGTGAATTGCTTGATTAAGCCGAGCTTGATGTGCAGTGGTGGGAAGAGTATTCTGTCTCTGTCCACCAGAGGGTCGTTGATGACGTTCCTTTTTTTTGCAAGGCGCCAATTCCTCCCGCACAGGCCAGTCCGTGTAATGCTGAGCACGGTCCCTACTATCCCACATGCACAGAAAACATGGGTACTTGGTGAAGCCAGACTGTTGTCCCAACAAAAAGTTCACCATCTTCAGGTCAACACAAATAAACCACTTATGCTGATCATAACCAATTTTCTCCAGCACATACTTCACCCCTTCATAGTTCTCCTTCAGTGTACTCGAGTGAGCCAGGGGTTTTGATCCTCCCCCAACTTTATGCTTTGCCACACCAATTTATGGAAGATTTTGAGGTTTTATGGCTTCAAACTGATCCCTTTTCGACATAATCACCCAGAACTATCGAACCTGAATACTTCTTGTCATTAAAATAATCATTTCCAATCAAAACAATTATTCGACATGGCATTTTACTCCCACCAACTTCTTCTAAAATGCTCCACACAAGCGTACATGTGAATGAAAATGTAAAAAAAGACATGTGGCCATAACTCAAAAACGTGACCTGACTGAGCAAAACCAATGTGATTTTTGGATTCAGCGCATCAGATTCGTCCTAAATCAGCTGAAAAAACGCAGACAAGAAATTTGTTGTTGACCAGTGTAATCAATTCTCTCTCTTTACACCTTGCAGCGTCACCCCGGCCGGGACAACTTCCGCCTCACTGTATTTGTGAAGTCTTTTAAGGTGCCACCAGACTTCTTTTATTGCCAACACACTTCTGCAGCTCTTCCTCCTCTTCCTTAATTGTGGGTTTTTTTGTTTGCTTGCTGGGTGCCATATCTTTCTCCCTTTCTGAGCAGGAAGAAGAGGAACCAGTTTACTACAGGATGGAGAAATCCAAGCCAGGGATGTGTGTGCCCTTCCAGAAGTCCTTCACCACAACCACTCCCATCATCTCTCTGAAACTAAGCTCCTCTGCCTGGGACTACCGAGTTCTTTGAAATGCAACAACACGTGGAGGAGCCGCAGCTGGCGTTGGCTCACAAAAAGTGTGCGGGTGTCAAGGACACGAAGCGCAGGAGCGTCTAGAAGGCCAAGCGCGGGGCCAGAGTCCGCCACTCACCCGGGGGCAGGAAGAGGGTGGCGCGGACCCGCCCGTCCCGCACGGGGATCCTCTGGACGCCGGCGCGCAGGAAGCCCCTCTCGTGGGCGCCCTTGGCGAGGACGCCTCCCGCGAGGCCCTCTCCGTGTCCCTCGAGCACCTCCAGCTCCAGGCTGAAGGGGCGCTGCACGTCGCGCTTCACCAGCCGCTTGAAGGGCTTGCGCGGCTTCAGCGCCCACAGCAGCCCCATGGGCTCCAGGCCGGAGAAGCTGCCGCCCTCCAGCGCCGGCGAGCGGCTCAGGTCCAGCTGCCCGCTGCCGTCCGCCCGGTAGAGCGCGAGCGACTCGAAGAGCTCCCCGGTCTCGTCCTGCAGCGACGCCCGGAGCGTGACCTCTTGCTGAGGCCGCAGCCCCGACACCGAGATGCCCAGCGGCTCGTCGAAGAGGCTCCGGCCGGCGGGGGAGAAGTCGATGCGGGCGTCCATGAGGGAAGCGCTAGTGAAGGCGGCGCTCTGAGCGACTCGGCTTGGGCAGCTGCCGGGGCGGCGAAAGGCGCAGCGGGGTCTGGGACGCAGGCGGAGTCCCAGGCCGCGTCCCCAGAGCAGGCGCACAAATGAGGCCATGGCAGCGGAACGAGCTGTCAGCCTCAAGCAAATCAAGCGGCGGCGCTACCTCTCGTGGTTTCAAATTACACAACAATTGTTTGGAAAGGAAATTCGTTTGGGGCGGAGGGAGGAGGCTGCCCTTCGCACAAGGCCTTTCCCCCTTCTGCCAAATGGTCACCGTGCAGTCCGAATCCACCGAGTCATCTAACTCCTTCATTTAATTCAATGGGGTTCATGGGCGTAGCCAGGATTTATATTGCGGGTGAGGCAGGGTCAATGTCAGGGGGGCCACAACCGAGTTAGTTAAGTATTTCTATTTATTTACTTGATGGGGGTGTGTGGAAGTGGCAGCTTGCACCCCGTGCCTCCCTTGGCTACGCCCATGGTGGGGTTTACCAGATTTAGATCCTGATCCTGAATCTGAATGGATATCTTAAAATTTAGAAAAAGTTGTTTATCCCTGAGGTGCAGGTGTAAGACATATATCTCTCTCTGTCTCTCGTTTGCTTTCCTATTGATTGCCATATTTGTTATATGTTGAAAATTAACAAAATACTGGTTTCGGAGGAAAAGCAAAATGGCCCCTCGCTCCCCACAACCAGAGTGCTGCAGCAGCTCGTGATAAAAATAAAAAATAAAGCTCCAAATGTTAACATTCATGTTACAGGAAATTCATGTTGTAAACAGCCAGGCAGACATATTGCCAGGACAAATGCCAGTGAGCAAAAGTTTGCCTTCTGTATTTATTTCATGTAATGTATAACAAATGTCAGTTTGATGCACCCAACCTGAAGCATTCTGGAGATCTTTGACTAACTTGAATGCTGAAAACTTGTGCACTCTAAGGTAGTTCAATAAATGTTACTTCACTAGCTTTGTTTCTCTCCATGTTTAAAAAAACCAACAACAACTTGTGAAACAGCAGGTTTAATACCAAACAGCCAAAGGGGACTTAGCTTGGCAGCTCTATTTAAAATCAACAAATCAAAATTGACAGAATGTGAGTACATCATTTGTAGCCTGGCAACAACTGTACACAAGTAGAAGGGAGGTCTGAAGAGACAAGAATCTGATTTCTAATGTGCATGTATTTGCAATGTGCTCCTGCTCCTACAAGAGCAGATCTGTGAAAGCCATTCTGAAAGGTTAGTACAAACTTTTCAGTCTTCATAAAGAACAAGAAAAAGAAATACCCTGGAATCCAAAGAAGCAGGGATATGAAATTGGCTGAAGTTGGGAGTGGTTCACATAAAAACAAAGATTCTTGTACGATATTGCAATGTATATTTTCCAACTTAAACTTAACAAAAGATTGCAGAGAACAAAGAAGGTGACTGCCCACAGTGGCTTGTAGTAATTTAATGTAGAGACCTAAGTTCCTAATGATTGTAATCACAACATTTAAAAAAATGATTGTTGAAAACATTTCCATACAGTAGCAGGAATTAACGTAGCATATTGTATAAATATTACTGTATTTTCTCAAGTTTAACACTCACCTTTTCTGGCCAAATTACATTGTGAAAATTAAGGGTGTGCATTAGATTCGATGGCACATTTACACTGGCCAGCAAATACATTTTTTGGTTTCAAGGTTTTGAAAATTGAGGTGTGCATTAGGTTCGATGGCACATTAGACTCAAGTAAATGTGGTATGTTCTGAAACATGTATGTTACTTTAAGAGTTCCTGACAGTAAGAGCTGTTCAACAGTGGAATTTGCTGCCAAGGAGTGTGGTGGAGTCTCCTTCTTTGGAGGTCTTTAAGCAGAGGCTTGACAACCCATATGTCAGGAGTGCTCTGATGGTGTTTCCTGCTTGGCAGGGGGTTGGACTCGATGGCCCTTGTGGTCTCTTCCAACTCTATGATTCTATGACAGCAAAAACATTTTGGGGCACCTTAAAGATTTACAGACTGGCTGTATGATTAAGAAGTAAGCCCCATTAAGGCTAGTGGGGTTTCTTCTCAGGTATAGATTGCAGCCTCATTGTGGCATAAGTGTTATGAGAGGAAGTGAGCACTAAAAGAGGAAAGAACAGGGTTATAAACTAGGATAAATGCATAATTTTAATCGATAAAATTAATATTTAATGTCGTTAAAAATTCCTAATAACTCATCATGAGCAAGTTTTCTTTGAACCATAGATCCTTAAATTATTCCAGCTCATGTATTCCAGGCAGAAACAAGTCCTGCAGGGTGCAAAGCTGACAGCAATAACATTTGCAAATAAGAAATGTTAATAGCACTTCAGATTGGATTAGGGTACTGAAGGAAGAGCAATATTTGTGGACAAGAACTGACAATGTCAAGTGCATAATAATAGGATAGAAATCTTGCCTCTTGATGCAGAAAGGGATAACTATTGTCAGCACAGTGCATGTTGTACAAGTGTGATAGTCACTGGGAAGAAAGAAAAATATTTTTTGTTTGTGTGCCAGGGCAAGTTATGCTTAGTTAAATATCAGAGATTCACAGCGGCATCCTAATGACATTTACTTGGACTAGGACTTTTTTTTAAAGCTAATGCTGCTGTAGCTCCAGCAGCTTCAGCAGAGCAATGGTTTAAACACAGACAGGGTGATTTGTAGGTTGTTCTGTAGAGGAATAGGTTTTTGAAGCAGTATTCCTAGGATCCCAAGTGCCGACATGACATGAGTTTTAACCCATTCTTGGTGACAAAGAGGTGACACTAGACTGGTGAAGCAATATGATAACATAGTGAATGATAATTTCCCACTACTCTCTTTCTGCTTATAAAGAGCCAGAAGTAGAGAACAGCAGATGGGCTTCATTTTGTCTGCCTTGAACAAGCCTTTTCAGATGAGATCTTTCCCAGTTTGTATCTGTATTAGAATTGTGTTTAAATAGGTTTTTTATTGTTGTTTGATGCCCTGGGTTTCTTTGGTAGGAAGGGTAAGATATAAAATAAATCATGCATGATAGCATCTCCTCCTCCTTCCACATCACATTGCATCCACCATCAAAGGTAAATAGGTCATCATGGAGATTCAACGATACCAGCATTCTGCAGTGATAGCCTGTTTGGGGAAGAATTGTGGTGTTGGGTGTTTGCTTGAATCAGGCTTCCTCAACCTCGACCCTCCAGATGTTTTGAGACTACAGTTCCCATCATCCCTGACCACTGGTCCTGCTAGCTAGGGATCATGGGAGTTGTAAGCCAAAAACATCTGGAGGGCCGAGGTTGAGGAAGCCTGGCTTGAATCTTAAAAGAATGGTCTTTTACAATCTGATAGGGTTATTTATTTTCTCTCTGTGGTTTAGGAAAAGCTTGAGTGTCCCCTCAGAAAACAGCGGGATGTCTGTTTCTTTATACAGCCATTAAGTCTAACTTCTAAAGATTTATGAAAAGTTAGCCACTAGTGAGGAGCCTCACCAGTCTTGAAAGGATGGAAATACCAACTTTTTTCAAGAGCAAAAATCCCTTCCCCCTTGAGTCTAGTCTGAAGGCCAGAGTTGACAGACACAGCTTGCCCTCTCGCAAGGCAATGCTATCTGCAATGAGGGCAAAAATGCCTTTTATGTACCAGAGAGATGTTTGTCATGCTGAAGAGCACTATGCAGAATACCGGAAACAATGCCTCCAGAATGCAGCCAAGAACCTATATTTTTCTAAAGAAGCTGTTTACCACAGAGGGGCAATGCTTCAGTCCTTTAAGGACTATGACCCCAGGGGATTGTATGATTTTTCCAGTGTCATTCAGAGAAAAGAAAGTGAAAATGTTGTTGTTAAGAAGCAAAGGCGACCAAGTAGGCTCAAACCTTTGAAGAAATTACAGTCCCTGGAAATGAAGCCAGACATGCCTCCTCCCAAAGAAACCACCACTGATGTTCCTGTCTGCATGGAAGAGCTTATCTGGAAAGCCAAGGTAGAAAGCACACTTTCAGAGCCAAGTCTCCTGGTACCTATTCCACCTCCTCCACCTCCCCCTTCTTGTGAACCTCCTTACACACAGGTGTTCCTGACAGAACCTCATGAGATGTTAGCAGACTTGACAATCAAGAGGTCAAAAGCAAGACCCCAGGGCACCACACTCCATGAGCCAGATCATGGGGACCTGAGGTGGGAAGGAACAATGTTGATGAAGTTAAACAAGGCTACAGCTCAATTCATTGTGAATAATCAGCCCACCTGGGGAGGCTGGGTTCAGGGTAAGCCACCGGGTTTCAAGAAGCAAAAATATAACTGGGAAAGCATCAGGTACGTGCTTCCTGATGAAAGTGATGTGGAATTACTGGATCAGATCCAGGCTGAGGATACAGTAGTGAAAGGTCAGATTCAAATTCAAATAGATGAAGAGAAGAAACCGGAGACACCTCTCTCTGCTTATTATTACAGGTAAGGCAAATAAATACCTGTTTTACTGGAGCATCAAGGTGTGTTACATTTAGATGCTAATCTCATTATTTGGAAACATGCCTCATGGGATTGTGATCTTAGGTTTAGCCCTATACACATTTTTGCAATAAAAGCTGCTCTTTCCCCTCACTTTCCAATCCTCATTTGAAGGATGATGGGACAAAATATGGGTTTCTGTGACACCCCGGTGAGGGCCATTCTATGGGTAATTAGCTAAGTAAAAATACACAATGTATGATAAAAACAGTTACAAAACAGCCTAAAAATTAACAGATGAGTTTTTAAAAACGCAAAATGGACACATATGGCAGAAAGTTACTCAAACAGCTGGGAAAGCTGGTCAGAACAAAAATGCCTTCAATTGCTACTAGATATTGCAAATATTTGTTGCCCTGCTCTGAGTTACTATGGAGCAGCTTTGGATCTTTGGAGCTTGAAGGAGACTTCATTATCCTGTATCAGTTTTTTCAAAGGGAACACAGAATCAGTTATTTGAGCACAGTCTGTTTTGTTCAAAACCACCATGGTGCTCTCAGAAACCTACTTAGCATCCACCAAGGCGTCATAATGTTTTTATGCATTTTTTAATTGATGGTTGCCTTCTTGGTTGGGGAAGGTGCCTGTTTTTGGGGAGTGGGCATTGCTTGCTTGTTTTACTGTGTTTTTTGTGGGAGGGTATTTTAGTTGAGGGGAGTGTGTTGCTTGTTTTGGGTGGAGACACTGAACGTTACTAGTTTTTCTTCTTTGAAATTGGTGTTTTGTGGTACCACAACACTTTCTCAGAATTCCAAAAAGGCTGGGGAACCCCTGCATTAAAAGGATGACCTGGAATAGAAAAAAACAAAAACAAATAAAGGGCCAGGATAACACTAGAAAACTATTGTATATATTCGTACCCCACCTTTTTCCCTGACAGGGGCTCAAGGCGGCTTACAGATAAAATAAGACCAGCCAAAAACATAGAAACAATTAAACATTAATAGAATTACAACTATCTATTTATCAATAAATACAGCACAGCATCAGCCCTTTCATTAAAAGCAACCAGTTCCCAAAAGCCTGTTGGATTAAGAATGTGTTCACCTGCTGGCCTCAGGTTCTCCTTTTAATAAACAAAGGTAGAGTAAAGTAGGTCACAATTCAGTAAACTCTGTCCTATTTGCAAAAGATCTTATGGGAATTATACTCTCAACGAAGAAGAGTGTCAGATAAAAGGGGCAGTAATTTCTAAATGAAGCATTTACTACATTTGCTGTGCTGTAACCCTCCCTGGGGGGAAATAAGAACTGTAGTATTATCAACAATGCTGCGGGTGTAAGCTGAGGTTCCTGAGATCATGTGTGTAAAATGCTTTAAGCAACTTGGCAACAGCAGTTATTTTTGAATATATTGGGTCTATACAACTTGTGGCTCCCCAAGCCAAATGAGCCTGTATTGAGTGGTGTTTCTGCATACCCTGGCAGACCGCAAAGGCATGTGATTCACTGAGGCTGGGGCTTCAGGGATGCTAACCAAGCAACCAAACAGAAAAATAATTGTTTGGTTTTTAGGGCAAGTGCCAAAAAAGCAAGAGGCTAGGCTGTTTCTCCACCATCACTCTAGATTCCCCCCCCCCCTTTTTAAGATGGATTCTTTGCAGCTTTTACATATACTTGGCACTGGGCACGTTGGGGGGCAGAACTCTGTTTTCTGTCAGGTCACACTGAATTCTGTCCCCAAACTTGCCTGAGACCAGTTTTTTTTTCCTAAAAAAATGTTTAGGGGTACTCTCATTTTCCTACTCGTATTGAAATACTGCCCCTCAGTGAGGCCAAACTTCACAAAATGTTGAGCGGTATGCTTACCCCTGCGTCCCCCCAGAAAAAAGCACTGCTTGAGACTGCTAGCCTTTATGGCAGCGTGGTCCCCCTCTGGGCTTTGCCCAAGGGCCCTTCCCAGGTACCCAAATTCTTTACTTCAAGAATTGACAACCCTACCTGGTAGGCTTCCATATGTGTGTGATGACCTGCGTTCTTGTGCTGAGTGAATTGCAAATTGTACAGTGCTCTCAGCTGGAAGTATGCTTCTCATTTCGCAGGGGGCCATCTTTCCACATGAGAGGGCGTGTTGTGGAAGATTCAGTTGATATAAACAAAACTGCGGATGATATAGCAAAGAAGGATCTCAGACATCTGGCACGTACTAAACTTCGAGAACGGCTGAGCGCCCGGGTTGGAAAGTACTCATACACTACCCAGAATGTGTTTGAACAAGAGCTCTATTTTGGTAGGTAGAACTATAATTCCTTTTGCTTAGCATTGTATAGATATGAACGATCCAAGCATTATTTGGATCCAAGATTACTTGCACAAAGATCAACTGCATTGGATCAACTGTAGGATTCATACAATCACAGCTCAATACATTTCTGGTGATGCTTGGTAGCCTGTGCATATCCTGTCATTTTTCTGCCATCCCATCCTAAGTTGCTCCCTGTCACATTTTTAAATATTATACGTAGCTGAGTCCAGGAAAATTAGGAGAGAACTATTTGTATGCACTTATTTTATGCGTTCTAATGGTCAGGGGTCCCTTTAAAAAGAGAAGGGACACGGGTGGCGCTGTGGGTTAAACCACAGAGCCTAGGACTTGCCGATCAGAAGGTCAGTTTGAATCCTCGTGACAGGGTGAGCTCCCGTTGCTCGGTCCCTGCTCCTGCCAACCTAGCAATTCAAAAGCACTTCAGAGTGCAAGTAGATAAATAGGTACCACTCCGGCGGGAAGGTAAACGGCGTTTCCGTGCACTGCTCTGGTTCGCCAGAAGCGGCTTGGTCATGCTGGCCACATGACCCGGAAGCTGTACACCGGCTCCCTCGGCCAATAAAGCGACATGAGTGCCGCAACCCCAGGGTCGGTCACGACTGGACCTAATGGTCAGGGGTCCCTTTACCTTTACCTGTTTTGTGCGTTATTTCAGTTTTATTCTCATCTACCTTTAAAGACCTCAGCAACCTTTGGAAGGCTGAATTATAATAATCAGACTATGGCCTCCCAGTAAGCTTTGTGTCTGTGCTGTGATTTGAACTCCCCAGGACTCCCCCAAGTCTATTCTAGAGGTACAATGTGATGCACTCCAAATGTTGTGGACTACTTTTCCCATCACCTTGCCAACAAAGGTCCCTATAGTTAAAGCCATGGTTTTCCCAGTAGTGATGTATGGAAGTGAGAGCTGGACCATAAAGAAGGCTGATCGCTGAAGAATTGATGCTTTTGAATTATGGTGCTGGAGGAGACTCTTGAGAGTCCCATGGACTGCAAGAAGATCAAACCGATCCATTCTTAAGGAAATCAGCCCTGAGTGCTCACTGGAAGGACAGATCGTGAAGCTGAGGCTCCAATACTTTGGCCACCTCATGAGAAGAGAAGACTCCCTGGAAAAGACCTTGATGTTGGGAAAGATGGAGGGCACAAGGAGAAGGGGACGACAGAGGACGAGGTGGTTGGACAGTGTTCTTGAAGCTACAAACATGAGTTTGACCAAACTGCGGGAGGCAGTGGAAGACAGGAGTGCCTGGTGTGCTTTGGTCCATGGGGTCACGAAGAGTTGGACACGACTAAACAACTAAACAACAACAACTTTTGCCATGAGGTCCAGCCAGCATAGCCAGTGGTCAAGGATGATGGGAGTTGCAGTCCTCAACATCTGGAGGGCACAACATTGACTATTCTTACTGTAACCCCTACACCACACTGCCTTTCATATGCCACCATAAAGTTCTGGGCAACAGGAACGGGATCATCCCTATCTAGTTGTGGTTTCTTTTGTCTTCTGTGTGTATTTAGGGTCAGCCAAAATTGTCCATCAAAAGACCAAGAAGGATCTTATTGTAATGGATAATCATTATGAATATTATAAACAGCTCCAGCAATGCTACCCAAGACCTCCAGAGGTCTGGAGCTTCATGCCACCCAAAAAGACAGGTAAGAGGCGATTACATACTTGTTCCATCCCATGGGTCCAAGTACAGACTGGGACAAAGAATTGACTGATGCACCGAAGAATCCAGCTGTAGGGATTCCAAAGAAAGAGGCACAGAATACCAGAGTGATCACTTCTAGGGCTTTAGGATAAGAGACATGTCAAGAGACTTACAGCAATGCAGGATTCCTTGCCGTGGCTCTCCACTCTGTCTTAGGGTAACTAGGAAGGAAAGCAGCATGCGGGGGGGGGGGCAGACAGACAGATGGAGGGAAGAGGAGGGGAGGTGGAGCAGAGCAGGTGGACCCTGGTGGCCACAGAGGAAGTCACCAATGGTGTGTGAAAGGCAATGAAAAACAAACTTTTTGAGTTTCTGGTCTATGGTCTCTCCTGACTTTGGAGGTACACCTCTGCCTATTCAGTGTGTTCTGAGATGGATCACTGCCCCTGCTCTCTATACAGGGATGAAGTGATGGACATGAGGCAGAAGTTGAAAATGCAGGTGAGCTGTGCACAGGTGAGCTGCAAGCAAGCTGCCAGCCAGCTCTGTAGAGCCTCCCTTTATTGACACAAAAATGCAAACCAGGCAGATACATTTTGGGTTGTGACCTTTACATATCTTCCGATCCCGAGATCGTGGGGTGGTACAAAGTTATTTTGGTACCTGTTTCCAGCGTGTCATTTTCCCCTTGCACAGTGTATGATGAAGGAGACAAAAGGTCTCAGAGACAAAGGTTACAGACAGGGCACTACAGACTACTGAGACTGCAAAAGGCTAGACCAGGGTCCACCTGCTCTGCTCCACCTCCCCTCCTCTTCCCTGTCTGTACGATGTTCAGACAGCTGTGGCTTGTCTGTGACGGGGAGTGTGCCCTGCACCCCAAGGTCACGCATGCAGGCAGACTGGCTGCCTGTGAGTGGGGAGTGTGCTCCCTCCGAACCCTACTCCCCACCCCACGATCATCCCTACTAAGGGAGGGCCATGTTAATCTTTATATTGCGTTCTTCTGCCTATCATAGAATCATAGAGTTGGAAGAGACCACAAGGGCCATCGAGTCCAACCCCCTGCCAAGCAGGAAACACCATCAGAGCACTCCTGACATATGGTTGTCAAGCCTCTGCTTAAAGAAGCTCCCCTCCCCTCAGTTATGGCAGAGGTGGGCCTTGGGGTCTCAAATTTCAACGTGCCCTGTGTGATGGCAAAATTCGGCATTCCCCACCCTTCACCTTCCACAGCCTCCTGTAGTGCCCCTGAGGCTCCTTGCCTAGTTCAACCAAACTGGCCACACTCCCCTAAATCCGCCTCTGGTTGTGATCCTGTCTCCTCTGCAGGAACAGGACTTTTGGGGAGCTCTAGTTCCTTCTGCTTTACTTTCTCTAGACTAAATAGGATTGAAAGAGAGCCTGGCTGTTTTTTTTTTAAAAAAACCTTAATTGATTTCACAAAGCAAATGAATTTTCCTAATAATAAAAATCCTGAATTGATTGGTCTGGTTTGACTTACCTGAATTAATTTATTGTTGGGCCATCAGCCACACCACTGCCATCTTTCTCAATTATTTTATAAGCTAGTGCTGCAAATCTCCACATGTGAGGTGGTAGTATTTTCAAGGTTGAAATAGTCTCAATGTTTAACCCTGTTCCAGTTTTTCTTTCTGTGTCCGTTCATGTCATTGTTGGCAAGGGTTAGTATGGATTGCTACTAACCAATTTCCACTGAAACGCTGCTGGTTCAGTTCATAGGGTGCAGAAGGGAGCCATCCATTGGGCAGCGCTTCCCTCTGTCATTGAACACTTCACCAAAGGGAGCGAAACCGAATCCCTTGAACCAGCTAAGAGAGAGAGAAGATATTTGTACGGAGAGTCTGATCTGGATGTGTCTGAGGAAATCTGTATCCGTAAGACTATGCTGGAACAGTGGAAGGCTGCTTGGAAATATGGTGAGCATTTTATCGCCTATAGGGCATTGAAATAACGACTGTTTTCCTATGGATTATCATTGCTATGGCCAATAGTGGTTAGATGACATAACTAACTTGTTTCGTTAGATCAGCTGATAAAAGCTTGCAAACTCACATATTTGCAATGGATATCCACACCTATGGGTTTTATTGTGACATTTTTCCTTCCTCTTTTTTGTAAATATTTTTTATTAATTTTCAATTAATAATATTCTAATTGGTAACATATCAGATCAAATCTTGCTACATCATAATACGAACATTAAAGCCAGTAGTTATACATTCCAAATTAAAAAATTTCAAGGGGACTTCTCATCTTCTGGATGTCTGGAGAAAATCTCTTTCAGTTATTCCTGCATTCATCTCTCTTGTTTCCCCCCCAGTTTAATAAGTCCTATCTTAACCCATTGTTTTATCTTCACAGTCCTGATGTATGACTCTTTATCATGTCCAACAAATCCATTTTTCTATTAACATGCAGGAGGCAGTTTATTCTGTGTTGTTTTCCTTCAATTGATTTTCAGCATAGTCCTCTCAGTGGCCCCATCTTTCATTTCACCATTTTATCTTTCAGGCTCTGGGCTCTCTCCCAACTCTCTCAGCACATGCCAACTCTCCTTCTTTTGATAGGATTTATGGCGCAGCAATCTTTGAGTTTTTAATGAGTTAGTATTCCAAATATGAGTCTCCCATGGTGTTCCAAATCAGTGTTCCAAGTTAGTGTTCCAAATGTGAATCTTCCATCAAAAAGCAATGCCATGGGGTATATTTCAATAATTGTTTGGTGATTGTTTAGTTTAGCTCACTCCTCTAAGATCCAAGTTTGCTCCCCCGGGCCCTAGGGAAGCCAGCCAAAATCAAAGATTCACCCTCACTTTCACATTACACCATATATTAAAAAGAAAACTCCATGCAAGCAAATGCAGTTTTTTTAATGTGACCTATTCCCCCAATTATGATCTGTCGAATGTCCTCAGCTCCCCCTGGGAGGAGGCAGTTTCTTTTTCTCCTGCGCCACAGCCGCCGTGTGACATTTTTCTTCTTAATGCTCAGGTCCACGATGGCATTCAGCAACTATAGAAGGATTAATCAGAGACTTGGCAGATGTGCACATTCAGAATCGGGTCAATGCTATACTTACCTGCGCAACTGCTGTGCTTGAGCGGCCCCACGAAGTCCACAATGCAAGTGATGAGTCAGGTATAAGCAGCTTCTACTGGAAACTGTTGTAACTTTTGTTGTGGTTTTTGTGGTATAGCAGGCTGGTAAGGTGGCACAATTGTTTAGGACTGGAATACAGACTATCATGGATCCAAGTACCTCTGGTTTATAGACAAAACAGCTAGGGTGTCATCCTATCTAAATTAAGGAGAATGCTTAATTTAACACAGTGAGACTTACTTTCCAGTAAAGATGTATATGATTGCACTATTAGGATTGTACAGTTGAAACCAAGTAATCACATTGCTCCAAATATTTGGACCATATTGTCTGAATGACTAGGTGCCAACATTGTAGGGTGAAAAGCACTGTCTTTTACTTTGGGTTCTTGGCCAAATCATAGAATTTGTTTTTCCCCATGTTCCTCAGCAGTTATGCCTTCTTCTGTCAGAATGGGAAGGCTTTTTTTGGAATGAATACTTGAGAACCTTGCTGAAATCATCAGAGGACAGGGTCTTGAGAGTGCCATGCAGTGGTACCTCGGGTTAAGAACTTAATTTGTTCTGGAGGTTCTTAACCTGAAACTGTTCTTAACCTGAAGCACCACTTTAGCTAATGGGGTCTCCTGCCGCCACCGCACGATTTCTGTTCTCATCCTGCAGCAAAGTTCTTAACCCGAGGTACCATTTCTGTTTTTGTTTTCGTTTTTAACAATACATTTTTATTGATTTTCATTAAACATACATTCATTATACAAATAAATCTCACATATATCTTTGGCTCTGCCGAGCTTCAGACTTCCCTCCACCCCTTCGGTAAGTATCGTACATTTTCTTACATCGCGTATTCTGTTTGTTTATCTGGTTGACCATATGCTGTTAGAGTTAGTCTAACCCTGCCAGTGTCTTTAAGGTTTTACAATTGTCTTTTATATACACCAAATATTTACTCCAACTTTCATAAAACTTCTGTTCGTCCTGGTCTCGTATTTTCCCTGATAATCCGGCCAATTCTGCGTAATGTTTTCCAATTCTGGGCCAACATATTGCACTGTTCTGAATGTCACCATTCCTTTTTCCTCTTCCCCCACTCCACCCACTCCACTTGTGCGAACTTTGGAAGCTAAGGATTAGTCAAAGAATGAACGAACAATGTAAAAGACAGAAGGTCCAAAGGGCAAAAGTTCCAGCTATTTCTGGTTAACTGGTATCAGCATGATTTTATGATCCATCTTTACCAGGAAGAGTATCAGACAATGTATACCAATCTAGCCATTTAGATTCCTGGATTTTTAGTACAGTGGTACCTCGGGTTACATACGCTTCAGGTTACAGAACTATGTTGGCCGAGGTACTATTTCTGGGTTAACAGAGTCTGTAACCTGAAACGTCTGTTACCCGAGGTACCACTGTACTGTTTTCATAGTGAGCATATTTATAAAATGAGTGCTTAATGACCATCAATAAAAGAAACATCTTATTTTTAAAAGCTGGCATAGTTCCTGCATAGGAAGGCAAAAATGTTTACAGTGGTACCTCAGGTTAAGTACTTAATTCGTTCCAGAGGTCTGTACTTAACCTGAAACTGTTCTTAACCTGAAGCACCACTTTAGCTAATGGGGCCTCCTGCTGCTGCTGCACCGCCGGAGCGTGATTTCTGTTCTCATCCTGAAGCAAAGTTCTTAACCTGAAGCACTATTTCTGGGTTAGCGGAGTCTGTAACCTGAAGTGTATGTAACCTGAAGTGTATGTAACCTGAGGTACCACTGTATATGCAAATGTTCTGCTCTTTCTTTCAGTAATAGGGATAGAAACTGGTGGCAAAAATTTAGAAGTTGAAGATATACCAAAGAAAATACAGCCTTTGCTTAGAAATACATTGTTTGATAAGGCTGCTCATGTGAGAATGGCTGCTGCGGTGGGCTTCTACGCCATGGGGGAGTGGAATCCAGTGGCACGGTCCATCATGAAGGATGCTCTGATAAATGGTTAGCAAAATAACTTTCCTCTTCCTTCCATATAGGAACTGTTTTGTGGATATCAAGCATCTCCAAAGCCAATGAATACATTTTATCTGACAAAGAATATTCAAAAAGAAGCCCGACTAGGGCCTGACTCCACCTATAGTTAGATTGTAAATCTACATGCATGTGCCTGGGGACTCAATGGGGCATACCTCTGAGCAAACACGTATAAGATTGCACTGTCAGTCACAGCTAAAGCTGCAATCCAACGCCCTGATCTGCCAGGCTAGAAGGGGTTTGGTTGAGGCAGAAGTGGCTCTCTGCACAGCCCAGACTGGCTCTGCTGGCCTTTGATGGGGCCACTGTGGAGTGTCTCAGTACACCTTCTTCTTCTTTGGCGATCACTCGTGGCCGAATAAGATTGTCTTCCATATACACGGTTTTAAAAGTGAGTCCGTAAGTGACTGTGGAGGCCAATTCTGGACCCACACATCCTTCCACAGTGGGGACACTGGTTTCTGGGTGGGAGTTGGTCACGGTGTGGATTTGCCAAATGTGCCTTCCTCTTAGTGCATTTCTACCTTTCATCCTGAGTTCAAGCGTCTTCAAAACCCATGACACCTTTGGTGAAAGCTGTTCTTCACTTAGAGCACTCACAGGCCAGTGTTTCCCAGTTGTCGGTGTTTATACTACATTTTTAAAAAAAGATTTGCTTTGAATGCCCCTCCTCCTAAAATGGCCTTTTCAAAGGTGGGAATAGGTGTGGAGCTGGACTAGCAAAGGATCCAGTATGCAGTGAGCTGGCCTTGCTGTCATATGTGATGGCAGTGGGCCCAATCCAGTCTTCTTTGCTGTGCCACCCTGGGAACTGTAGCAGCAAAAGGGGCATTCACCCCTCCCCCACTACTTTCCTTCCTGGCTGGCATAAATTAGAATCATAGAATCGTAGAATTGCAAGGGACCACGAGAATCACCTAGTCCACTCTCCTCTGCAGTGCAGGAAGATTTTGCTGAACATGGGGCTCAAACCCACAACCCTGAGATGAAGAGTCTCCTGCTCTACCAACTGAGCTATCCCAGAGTTGCTGGGCTGTGGATTCTGCAGTGGCTATGGCACTGCATTAAGCCCTGCTGCTCTCCCTGACCCACTGAGAACAACAGTATTTATTAATCATAGTTAGCTAGATGTTTTAAGATCAAAAGAGGATATGCGACAAAATGTCATCTTCATGCTGCCTCAGTGTAACTTTTTCAACAATCCTGCTGTGCTTACCAATCACTTTCTTAGACTGCAAACACTCTAATAATTAAAAGTGGTGTGTGTATTAAACTAAAAGTTTTATGTGTTCTTGCATCTGATCTGGGATGGCTAACCTGTGACCCTTCAGATCTTATTGGACTCCAAATCCCACTGGCTCTAGTCAGCATGACCAGCCCCTAGGGATGATGGGAGCTGTAGTTCAGCAAGATCTGGAATGTTCCAGGCTTCCCGCTACTGCATTAGACCAAGCTGGAATGAGATTCTTTTTTATAGAGCGTCATATTATATACTAGTAATTCTTTTGCTATTAGGTAATAATACAGACAGTTGGACTGCAGCTCAAGCCCTGGCAATGGAAGGCAATGTAAGTTTCCATGTAGTGAAAAGGATCCTGACTCAAATTTTTGAGCAGCAGGATGATGCCACAGAAGACCAGGCTTGTCTTTTATTATCTCGACTCAGCCGACAAACAGTAAGTATCAAGGCTCAGGTGAAAGAACAAGCTGGAAACACACAACCATTGTGGCCTGCTGATATTTATTTGACTCAGGCTTGCCCACCACTGTTGAATACAGACACTGGACACTCTTTGTAGCACAAGGCATGCATGTTGCAGAAAAGACAGGCATGAGACTTGTTGTTCTTCTTTGGTGGGCTTGGGCCCAAGGGGCAGGTTCAGCTTCCTTGCACAGAATCCCACAGGGAACGTTCACATCAAAAATTATTTTGCTTTCTGCCTGTGAATAAGTGACCAGGCCAGTTGCTATACTCAACAGATTGTCCATGGGGATTAATGATAATCTTGTGAACAATGACATTATTTCTCCCTGGATTCCAAGTAGATTAGTCAGATGACTGGTTATTTGCAGTATTCCAGTCCAGATTATCACAATGCCATGGACAATGGCTTCACATTGTGTTTTCTTTTTAAAGGGTGTGTGTGTGTGGTTAAAATCTGAATGGGAAATTCCTAATTTAACATTAGTATATATGTATATTTTAAAAAATGGTTCCAGCAGGACATCTGTTTGTTATATACTATCACAAACAGGGATAGCTCACCCCTTTTCCCTGAGTGGTGAAGTTACAGCAGCAGTCTCTTTCCTTGTAATGAAAGAAAGCACAGGAACTGATGGTGTATTTGTAATTATCTGGATATTAAGATCAACCTCCGAGGCCTTGCTCTGAGTTCCCCACATCCGCTGAAGAAAGGTAGATGATGATCAGAGACAGTGGCTTTCAGTTGTGGCCTCCTTCTCCAGAGAGGTTTGCTGGTGCCATATTTGTTTTATACTCAGTGCCAGGTGATAACATGTTAATTTGCCCAGGCCTTAAGGATGTATGTGTTTTACAATGCTGAAATTGTTGTCTGCTTTGTTGATACAGCTTAGTATTTGTTACTATGGTTTAGTATTTGTTTCATAACAAGCCGCACTAAGAGTTTCAGCTGTAGAGTTAATCAGGTCAATTAGTACCAGTTCCTCAAAGCAAACAGCATGCTTTGAAGTTATCACACATTGTTATCTCGCAGTCAGCTCCCAAAATGGTCATCGGTGGTCCTAACTCCTCTCCTTAAAATATTGGCAAGCCTCTGTCCCTCTTCTATACTTCAGTGCTTTTTGGCTTTCCACTGATTGGCTTAATCTTCCAGGGCTTGGTTCATTGCTTACTGGCATCCGAATTGAACAGCTACCAATGGAAGCATCGGGTTTTGGCCTGTAAAACATTTTCACGTATTCCTGGGAGCGTCAGCCAAGTAAGTTATGCCTCACGAACCTAACATACTATAACATCCATAAGAGAATATTGGTAGAGCAATTTTCATGACCAAAGCACTAGCAGATTCAAATATTCCTTCTGACGTGATTCAAGCTTACTAGAGATTCCATTGTTTGGCAGTTCAGAGTGAGGGAAAAACATGTTTCACTCATCTCTTCATTTGTGGCATGCACCAACATACACATAGTAATTAAGGGGGGGGGGGGAATTGTTGCAGTGGTGATGCCACCGTTAAGCATAAAAAAATTAAATCTGATTCATTTAAAATTGCTCCTAAATGGCACTGGTAGTGAAACAATGTGTAAAGACTGAGATGTGAATATATAGACAGAAAATTCTTTGGTTTGAATCCTAAACTAAATTAGCTGAAGGAAGCTCATGGAAGGAAAGTTTCCTGTTGCCTCCTCGCTACCCAGGCCTGTGTGTTCCCTGAAAAGCCTCACCAGGGACTCAGGAGGCCTCCCAAACAGCAGAGGCTTGGGCTCAGGTGTATCCTGGGGATAAAAGGAGAAGGGAGGGAATCACAAAACTTTCCTTCTTTGGATTTTATTAAGTTATCTTATGATCTAAGTCTGATTTTGGAAGATCCCCTTGTCCACCAGCAGCCCACTGCATCCCAACCCACATTGCTTAGGAGGCCACTGGCCCTCCAGAGTAGGCTTTTTGGAGGGTTCTGGTGTCTTCAGAGAGACAGAGGGAATGGGAAGCTTTCCTTTTATGAGCTTCTTAAATTAACTTACCTTGGAATCTAAGCCTGCCTTATGTAGGACCACAGCTCTCTATATGAGCACTGGGTTTGGGATGCACAGGTTAAGGTTTCTACTGCTGGCAGAAATCCTAGGCTTGCCAAAAATATCCATTCCTTCCCAAAGGGCTACCCAGTGATAAAGGGGGCCAGCTTCCTTGATTCCTAGACTTTTCCAGGTGTCCAGGCTTTCTACATCGCTCCCCGCAGAGATGCAGACATCAGAAACAGTTGTACTCTTTTAAAATGATGCCTTGTGACGCAAGGTTGTGTTGCAGCAGTTCTTCTCCTACAGCGCTGCTTTCAGAGAGCAGCATTGGGAAACTATGGACCAGCCCCCTGTCAGTTGTGTTATGGGGAGATTTGGGGCTCTGTTTCTGTTACATCTGAATCAGGAGAGGGTGTGGCTGTTTCAAACCAATGCCTGGACACTCTTATACTACTGTTTTACTGGTTTTATGTTGCATTCTGTTTCAATGACATTGCTTGTTGTCTTTATGTTATACACTGCTTAGCATTTTTAAAAATATTAAGCTGTATATAAATGCTTTTTAATGATCATCTTTGTCTTCTTCAGTGTCAATTTATCTGTTGCCTAAAGTTACTCTTAGTTCTTCTATGTAGGACCTAAAAAACAAAATTGTCCAGCTCATGTGGACAGATTGGAAGTTTGATGTACGCCAGGCAGCTGCCAAGGCTTTGGGGCATTTGGAGCTTGGGAAAGAAGTCCATGATCAACTCAGGTGAGAGCCGTGCAACGTGATAAGACATCTCAATCACTAGCAAAACATTTCCTCTGCAAGATTCTGAAATGCAGATAGACAGTGCATTGGAAACAGAGGGCCTCAATAATGTCTGATGGCATTTGAAATGAGACGCATAGAGATCCATATGCATGTTAGAAACATCATCTTCACTGATGGGCAGAGCAATCCTATACAGTCACATTTGTGCCCAGTGCCACGGATATCCTGGCAAGAGTTTTCAGCCAACGTACTGGAGGTAGTTCCTTCAGGGTAAGTATCATTCTATTGACATAGCTCCATCTCTGCCAGCAGAGCATCATATATACTGCTTCCTAAGGCCACTTAACTGGCCTAAGTCATTTACAGGATTTGCACCCTTAAGTAATGACAAAATAGGATAAAGTTAATAACCATTGTTGCTATGCTCTTAAATGCACAAAACTAAAGCTTGATTGATCCTCTGCTCCATAATGTGAACTGGTCTGATTGTCTGAAGGCAATGCACAGGGGCAACATGAGAGGCAAAATCCAGAATCAGTCCAAGGTCAAGACACTGGGGCCTGGACTCAAATCAGGCAACTGGTGCAATTACACTGGTGCGTTTACTTTGGAACCTAGAGCGCAGCTGCAAGCCATCAAGGCTGCCTAAAGAGTTCATCTGTTAATGAGGAGCTTCTTACTCACAAGTAGCCATTTTCTCTTGAGGAGGGCAGCAGTCTGACTGAGCCTGCACCCGTGGGCACCTACATTCCCCCAGACTCAGCGGCTGATCAGCCTCTGCCTCTGATTCTGTGCAGTGGCCTCCTGTGTCCTGAGGAGGAGGTTGGAGGGCTGTGGCCAATGAAAGGTTTGGCTCTGTCTGGCTGTTAATTGACACAACCTGCTGCTCCATTTGCCTTGGGGAGCTCCAGGTCCTCCTCCGAAGAGGATTTCTCCAGCGTGGAAGTGACAGTGGTGCCCTCCAGGTGTTGGTGGGATACAACTCCCATCATCCCTAACCGTTGGCCATGCTGTCTGGTCCTGATGGGCCCAACAACATTTGGACAGCACCACAGTGATTACCTTTACAGTTCTTTATGCTATACTAGGCATAGGCAAACTCGGCCCTCCAAATGTTTTGGGACTACAATTCCCATCATCCCTGACCACTGGTCCTGTTAGCTAGGGATCATGGGAGTTGTAGGCCAAAAACATCTGAAGGGCCGAGTTTGCCTATGCATGTGCTAAACACATCTAGCTCATGAACACGGGGGTTTATGCTGTTGCTGATTCTATTAACACTTGTTATAATTAATGGCCCTTCACGTCAAATGAAGTCTTTACGCCCAGGACTTAATAACTGAGTTCAACCATTGTTCATTAAGAACACACTTGTGCCCTCAGGGAGAAGCTAAAAAGAGGAGATGTCCGGATGAGGGTGGAAGCTCTTTCATTGATTGGCTGGCTGAAATTCATGACGGCCAGGCTGCTCCCTGGCTTCCTAAAGTGTTTCACTGATGACTTTGTAGCAGTTCGAAAAGAAGCCTGCTGGGCAGCTGGAGAACTTCAGATTAAAGAAGAGATGGTGAGTGTTCAAAATGTAGGGCCAGTGCACCCACGAGGCAAGGTGAGGTGACTGCCTCAGGTGGCGGGATCTGCAGGGACAGCAGATTCAGCCTCCAAACAATGCATCGCCTTCTGATGCTGCTGCAGTGGCAGAGACAGCTGGGATGCTGTTCCTTGGAGGCCAGATCTGCTGCCTCCTTGGCAGCACCCCCCTCCATGCCTCCTTTGCATCAGCCTCTTGGTGAATAGGAGGCACTGCTGGTCTTCTCCCACCCTTTGTTCCCAAAGTGGTCATTTATTTCCCGCTGATTCCTGATGTAGATCTTCACCCACCCCTTCTTCCCTGGGGGGATGCTATTTTGTTCTTGGGCCAGTCCCAGCAAAATGACTGGCAATAGCCCTATATGCGGAGATAAATATAAACTCCTTTCTTGAATGCAGCCTGGGTGGCTTCTTCAGAGACTGTTCGTCAGATGCTAGTCCAGGGCTGGAACAATATAATAATAATAATAATAATAATAATAATAATAATAATAATAATAATAATTTATTATTTGTACCCCGCCCATCTGGCTGGGTTTCCCCAGCCACTCTGGGCGGCTTCCAACAAAGATGAAAAATACACTAAAATGTCACATATTAAAAACTTCCCTGAACAGGGCTGCCTTCAAATGTCTTCTGAATGTCAGGTAGTTGTTTATCGCTTTGACATCTGATGGGAGGGCATTCCACAGGGTGGGCGCCACTACCGAGAAGGCCCTCTGCCTGGTTCCCTGTAACTTGGCCTCTCGCAGTGAGGGAACCGCCAGAAGGCCCTCGGAGCTGGACCTCAGTGTCCGGGCAGAACGATGGGGGAGGAGACGCTCCTTCAGATATACTGGACTGAGGCCATTTAGGGCTTTAAAGGTCAGCACCAACACTTTGAATTGTGCTCGGAAACGTACTGGGAGCCAATGTAGGTCTTTCAAGACCGGTGTTATATGGTCTCGGCGGCCGCTCCCAGTCACCAGTCTAGCTGCCGCATTCTGGATTAGTTGTAGTTTCCGGGTCACTTTCAAAGGTAGCCCCACGTAGAGCGCATTGCAGTAGTCCAAGCGGGAGATAACCAGAGCATATATCTTTCTCACTGATTATTTGGGGAGAACCAACCTTCTATATGCATAGTAGATGTGGTATAAATGCAGGTGCACATCTGGATGTATAACGCAACATCTACATTGTGATTCTTTTTCAGGCTGGGTTCTGCCTGGATGCATGATGTGGAGAAAATGGGTAAAGAGAAATTATTCTCCCTCTGCTATAATACTAGAACCTGGGTCCCTCCAAAAAATCTGAATTAATGGGAGATTCAGGACAGACAAGATCCTTCTTCATGCAACACATAGTCAAACTATGAAATCACCCCCCTTAGATGGTGGCCAACAACTTGGATGCTTTTCCAAGAGGATTAGGGAAATTCATGGAGAATAAGGCTATCAGTGGCTGCTAGCCATGATACATGTGTCAGAGGCAGTGTGCCTCTGTATACCAGTTGCAGGGAATTGCAAGCGGGGAGAGTGCTGTTGTATTCAGGTAATGCTTGCAAGATTCTCACAGGCATCTGGTTGACCACTGTGAGTACAGGAAGCTGGACTAGATGGGCCTTTGGTTTGATTCAACCGGACTGTTCTTATTCCTTTTGATGTAGACTTCATTACATGCAATTTGAGCTGGATCAGGGACGCGGGTGGCGCTGTGGGTTGAACCACAGAGCCTAGGACTTGCCGATCAGAAGGTCGGCGGTTTGAATCCCTGTGATGGGATGAGCTGCTGTTGCTTGGTCCCTGCTCCTGCCAACCTAGCAGTTTGAAAGCACATCAAAGTGCAAGTAGATAAATAGGTAACACCCAGGCGGGAAGGTAAATGGCGTTTCCGTGCGCTGTTCTGGTTCGCCAGAAGCGGCTTAGTGCCGCAACCCCAGAGTCGGCCCCGACTGGACCTAATGGTCAGGGGTCCTAGGGCCAAGATCTATATTAAAGTCCCTTGTCCAGAGACAGAGAACCTGTGGCCCTCCAGATGTTGTTAGACTCCAACTCCTGTCGGT
Source organism: Podarcis erhardii (assembly GCF_964252035.2). NCBI lineage: Eukaryota > Metazoa > Chordata > Lepidosauria > Squamata > Lacertidae > Podarcis > Podarcis erhardii. Next base: position 46,195,282 of record NC_138497.1, read on the forward strand.
CCCAGTCAGCATGGCCAATGATCAGAGGTGATGGAAGTTCTACTCCAAGAGCATCTGGAGGCCACAGGCTCCGTATCCCAGCTCAATCCCGTTTCGTCCCAGGGAAACATTTCTGCTACATCTCCAAAGTATTTTTGGTAGAGCCAATGAATCCAGCTGAAGTTCCTTGGGGGCTTTGATCTGGTTTGTGGACTTTCTGTTAGCTGTCTCTGAAAGTCCACCCCGCCATAGTCTGTATTTTCTGTGCTTAAAAATAATAAAATAATATAAGCTGTGTTTATTCATTCCCATACTTTATTTTCTAAAAATATTATAGGCACAGTTTGCCAAGACCTTCTGAGCACCATTGAAAGTTAAAGGAATGTGATGAATAATAATAATGATTATAATTTGTACATCGCCCATCCGACTGGGTTGCCGTGGCTCCAGCAGATAAAAAAACACAATAAAACATTAAATATTAAAAACTTCCCTATAAATATTTCCTATTAAATATTAAAAACTTCACCTTCTGATGGGGTGAATGAAAGCAGAAATGTGCTATTGTGTTTCTCTCCTTTATTATGAGGCTTGGACAGGAAAAGAAAATACTGCACATAATGGAAAGATGGCTTTTTCAAGACAATGGAATTGAATGAGCTACCTGTCTGCCCTGCAAAAATGTTACAATACACAACTGATGGGCGGTGTTTGGCTTGGTGGGTTCCTCTTCGTGCCTACCTGCTGCCTTTATATTACAGTCTGGAATTCCCTATTGGGGCAGCCTTGTAATTTATTTGGTGTGAACCATCCCGTTTAAAACAATATGCAAACTAGGTTCTGTCAACTAATACCTTTTTTTGTTGTTGCTGTTCTTAGGTGCTCAGGTGCCTTTTTAAGATAATGCAGACTGACCCTCTCTGGAAAATCAAGACTCTAGCTATCAAAGGTATTGTACAGGCTGGGATCCTATCATTTCCTTCTCATGTGCAGAACCAATCTGTAAAAAATATGGGGATGTTCAAGTTCCACTAAAAATGCTGATCCTCATTTGTGGATGTTTTAATCATCAGGACTGAAGCAGCCCCAAGACTAGTGATAATCCTGCGTTAGCATTTACATAGCATATTTCAAGCATTCAAGCATATAGCAGTTCATATTGTCTCATATTGTTTCCAGAGAAGTAGCTGTCTCTGCTGCAGCAAGAACAGGAAAGAGTTCTGTGGCCTTTTATGGACTATCACATTATTATGGTATCAGCTTCCACGGACTAAAATCCAGTTTGTCACCAGTTATCTTTGTAACAGCCCTGTAGGATAAGTGAATATTTTAATCTCTCATGCTACAGGCATATGTCTGATGTTGAGAGCAAAGCCTTCTGCTTTAGCCTCTTGAGATAACTGCTAAGTGATTTCAACCAGAGACTTCTTGGTACACTCTCTTGGGGCCAAGCTGGATATGCCATTAATTGCAACCTTGCATTGAATATGTACACTTTAAAAACTGCAAATTAAAGCTGCAAGGGAAGGGATATGATTATCAGAATCACAACAAGTCATGGTTGGCGAATGTAACCATTTCCTCCCCTGTTGTGATCCTGAGGGAAATCCCTCCTCTGAAGCTATTATTTGCACTGGGAGGAAATGCCTCCTGCTAGTATCAATTGGGGATTTCCTCTCAACACAAATAGTGCAGCAACAGGGAACCTTGGACCCAGCAGCCAAATGTGGCTTGCCAAGCCTCTCGGTCTAATCCTTGGGACTCTCCCCAGAGCATAACCGCTCCCAAACACACTGTCTCTTCCCAGGCCAGTCCCCACACTGGCCTTCCTTCCCACTCCCCTTGAATGTTTTCACTTGGCTGTAAAGTGTTATTGACCTCTGATAGTGACTCTTGATTGAGAAGAGTGTCTGTAGAAAATAGTGTACTATATAAAGGTGCAATTTACATTCATTTATCTACCCACTTTTGCCTCTGTCCTGCCCAACACTGGTACGTGCCCCCTGGAAGATTGCTATTAAAAAAGGCTTCCCACCTCTGAAATAACACATTCAGGCAAAGGATTTTCCTCAGAACTGCAGCAAAGGAGGAAAGGTTTAATTATCAGCCCCAGAGGCAGCTGCTGTTTGTGTGCAAAAATAACTAGCCATATTTAACATCCTATCTGATACTGCAACAGCTAGCATACTTATTTAGTGAGCAGATACAATGAACTTTTTACATGCCTCAAAAGTGTTTTCCTGCTGCTGAAATTTCACATTAAAAGAGTCAGCGTTAGAGATCCTGCTTTCTAATTTAACACTTTGCCAAAAACGGTATGTCCAGGAGCACAATCCTGGACTGGCATTGAGTTAATAAGTCAACAGTGGCTTGATTTCCAAAAAAAGATGAGTAAGATCAGCAATAATACCTGCATCTACAAAAGATGATTTGGGTATAATCTATTTTGTGCTGCAAGGAAGGTTGAAGCACAAAAGAGATTCCCACCATAAGGCAATTCCTTCCTTCCACTTCAGGGAGAAAGGGTAACATTTTGTTTCTGAGTGTAGGATGTAGAACTTTAGGTGATGGTGGCGCTTGGATCATTGCCTCATCTTCCTGGCATAAATGTTGAAATGAACACACTTTTATTTTCTGTCAGCTCTGGGTCAGATAGGAGAGGCAAGTCCTTACCTGAAAGAACTTCTCCTCTGGGCTCTTCATTATGAAGAAGATCCTGGGGTGCGAAGGGAAGCCTGTCGTAGTCTCATCACCCTCAAGATGAAGGATGAAACAGTTCGGGCTACTTTGCTGGAGAGAATGATTATGGAGCCAAATGAGATGGTCAAAGAGTAAGTCCCTTGTTTCCTAAATTGAGAAAAACTTATGCATTTAGAAAACCACTTCCTTCTCCTGGGTTCTTCTTGGCAGATGTGCAATACCTTTACAGTGGTACCTCAGGTTACATACGCTTCAGGTTACATACGCTTCAGGTTACATACTCCCCTAACCCAGAAATAGTGCTTCAGGTTAAGAACTTTGCTTCAGGTTGAGAACAGAAATCGTGCTCCGGCGGTGCGGCAGCAGCAGGAGGCCCCATTAGCTAAAGTGGTGCTTCAGGTTAAGAACAGTTTCAGGTTAAGTACGGACCTCCGGAACGAATTGAGTACTTAACCCGAGGTACCACTGTACTTCTTCAGGATAATGCTCCTGTGGAACACATTTACAGTTTCTGGGAATGAACTTTGTGCTTGCGGGAGGGGGGAAAGAAAGCTGAAGTCCTGAAACTAAGTTCTGTTTCTCACTGGGCACTCCCACCACCACCCATTTGGTGTGCGTAAGGCCAGCGGGTTATGTGTATAGATCTCCTCCACTTAAGAGTGGCCCCTGAGTGAGTCAGGATTTCCCCCTTACATGAACTATACTTATAAATTGGTCCCCTTCTCTCACACACCAAACATGTAGCTAGGGGGCCAGGGCCTGTATGATCTGGCAACCCCATCATGAGTTAATGTTTAGCCTTTGCTTGTAATTCTGTTCCTTTCCTTGCAGGTATTCCAATGAGCACCTCTCAGATTAACACTAGAGTGGCTTCAGAATTAGCAGTCCAGAATAAGCTCTAGCTGTTCTTAAGTAACACAAACAGAATAACCTTTGAGGGCATATTTGGCCTTGCAGATTTTTACCTTGTTCATAAACACCCCATGACTATCTAACTTTGTATCAGATGTACCCCCAACCCACTTGTGCAGAATTTTGAGGGCATGTGGAAGGCTTCAGGGAGGAGTGTGATGTGAAGTTATGCTGCAGAAGTCTGTTTCACTTGTGCACAGACAGCACTGGATAAAACTCATAGTCTAGACTATTAAAAAGTATCCAAACAGAGTTTTAAGAAACACTAAAGCCTACTTTTCATGATTAACTTGAGAACTGGAGTTGTGGCCTTCAAGTGCCTTAGATGGGACTGAAACTTTCACTGTAAACATAAACATTACTTCTGAGAAGTACTATACTTAAACCTGATCCATTCCTCACCCCACTCCCCTCTTCTACGTAGTCATGTGCTCCTTCCAAGCCTCAACCAGCCAGAATTGCTAGCTACATCTGTTTTTTCAGTAGTTTATCATTTTTACCACCTACCCTAATAACCTTCTCCCATAAACTGCTGCACAGGCCAAGCAGATCACAGGGTGATACAGAAGAATGCAGTGTAAGGTTACAATTGGTGGCCTTTGCCAGCAAGTCTGGACCAAGTGCCATGCCAGGTCTGTGGTACCAATACCCATCTCTTCCCCAACCTGCCTCATACTCATGGCAAAGACAGATTTTAGTGTCTCTTACACCCACCTCCCCCTTGTATTGCATCACAAGGATTTCAGAGGGTGCAGCAAACATATGGAGATAAGTGGAAGCATGAACCAGCTTCAGATAAGCCCAAAGGACCCATAGGGGTCCTTCTTTAGCTATACACTGGTACTTCCGGTCTACGAACAGTCATGTTAACAAACACTTCGGACAACGAACTCTGCAAAACCAGAAGTAGGCGATCCGGTTAGCGGACTTTGCCCCGGAAGCCGAACACTGGCGGCGGGAGGCCTCATTAGGGAAAGTGCGCACCTCGGTTTAAGAACGCTTTGGTCTAAGAATGGACCTCCGGAACAGATTGTTTGCAACCTGAGCACTGTACACTGCCGCAGGGGCAGAAGGATCTACTTACACTGTTGCAGGTATCTCACAGAATAAGGTGCTAGCTGTATGCACATAGTAAATACAGACTGAGAGAAGTTACTGTATTGTATTTATTATGTTTTATTATGTTTTTGTATCGGATCAGATTATTGTAAGGTCTGTGTTCTTTGGTGTATCGTTTATTGCTGTAAACTGCTTTATGAATAGTAATATAGAAAGGCAGCAAACAAATTAAAAGTAAAATGAAAATAGAAGATGGCTAGTGTACTGATTTGACAGAACTCCTTCCTCTGGCAGGCTTTCATCTGAGATCTCTGAAGCATGTAAATAACACACCGTCCATTGTTTCCAATTTAGGGAAGTGAGCCGTGCTGTGAAAATTTTCAATTTTGAACAGGAAGAGGAACACGAAACGATTCAGATGATCAAGAATAAGGTGGGAGAAAACTCCAATTAGCAGAAAGAACTAGATTCTCTTTTTTTTGGAGTAAAGAATTCAGAAATATATTATGAATACTCCCCCTGTCCAAGGATGTTCAATTATAGCTGATTGGGGGGGGGGCACCTGCTCCCCTCCCCCTAAAATCAGACTTTTTGCAGTAAGCAATGGAGGAAGTCTAAACTTGAGAGAGAGCACTTGTGAGATACCACTTGCTTTGACACATCCTCTTATCTCCCTAAACACAGATCATGATGAACATTAATTAAAATAGCCATTATCATCTAATCTTGCTGCAGGACAAGTGCAGCAGGACAAATGCTCAATAAATAGGTCATCTGGAAGTGCCCTTACTTCCACATAAAATCTTCATGTTCATTCTGGAGGTGGCATGGTTCTGTGAAAACTGGACCACACGGCTTCTTGCTCTTAGATCTAGCAGCTTATAGAGCAATTAGCTGTAATGCCCCTTTTTGTCCCTCTACCCTTCTAGGAGGGCTAGTGTGTTAGTTTCAGCTCTAGTCTTACATCCTGGAGGTTAAGGAAACTAGGAATCTTACTTAAGAGTTAAGGTTTGGCTTGTTAGGCACACAGAGCTTTGGACAGTCTTAATGCAACTGTCTAGGCTCTCTGAAGCCCAGCCATACCATTACTAATTTTTTCACATCACAACTGGCTCCTACCAGCCCCTGAAAAAGAAGTGGAGGCAATGTATGTCAATATATAAACCAGAAGGAATTGTGGAAAGTAGACACAATTATGAAAGTGAAAAACATTTAGCAGTCCTACTCTCCAAATACAGATCTGCCCCACTCTGTCTCTATTTAGGTAAGAGCATATTGTTTCGATCTGGTCAACTAGAATTAAGTTCTGCTGAATGGAGCACCTAGTGACAAGTGATCGATCTACCCTTCTACAAGGGCTGGTGCATTAGTTTCACCTTTAGTCTTACATGCCCAAGACTACAGAATTTTAATCTTTGGGCTACTGATCGTTGTATTTTTGTTTTTAATACATTAGATTTGGTTTGTTTCCATTGTGCACCACCTGGACAAGTTTTTACATGACAAGTGGCACGTAATTTTAACAAAAATAACTATTTCTGACGCAGGTTGCCACATTAAGCCAAAAAGACTTGGTAATTGAGAAAGTGCTCAAAATTAAGGAGATAACAAAGAACACGTGGCAGGAAGCCCACCGCATCTATCGAGAGAAGGGAGACGTCTTTGCGTACAGTTCAATAAGGGACATCTTCCTTGATGTTGTTCAAGATATTTTCACTGGTAAATCAGGGTGGTGGGGAAAGCAGTTTGGTAGAATGCTCATTTGCTTTTGCGTATTTTTTTTTTTCTTTTTTCAGAAAGGGTGCTCGGCACAAACTTTAAAGTAGGGGTGGGGAACTGGATCTGGCTGGCAGGCTGATTCCAGTACTGGTTCACCATCCAGAGACCACTCTTGGGAGGGGCAGTCCACACAGTTGTCAAGTCATGTGACATATGATGTAGGGCAATTCCACATCAAAGGAAGAATCAGGAGCATTCTCATTTTAGTCCAAGGCATGGATACAAGGATTCCTGCCAAAGGTGAGGCTTGTATTCTGCAATGAATTTAAATTCAGGTCTGGATGCAAACCTCATTTTTGGGAAGAATTTACTAAATTGAACATTTTTTTTTGTTCCTGCAACTTGCTCTAGGGCAGGGGTGTCAAACTCAAATTCATCAGGGGCCGCATCAGCAGTTTGGTCACCCTCAAAGGGCCGGTTGTATCTGTAGGACTATGTAAAGGACATGTAAAGTGGAGGTTTCCTGTGTAGAACGGCCGGCGCCGCTAGAGGGCAGACGTTCTCTGGCTTGTAGGCTGCCGCGCATGCGCTGAAGAGGCGGCTTTCTTGTGTCAAAAAAAAAAAAGGCGAGAATAAAAGGTGAAGGCTGGCGGCCGGCAGCAGCTACACGGGCCACATGACGAGGTCTGGCGGGCCGGATTCGGCCCGCGGGCCTTGTGTTTGACACCCATGCTCTAGGGCTTTATGAAGAAGGATGGGTAATAACATTTCACGGAAAGTAAAGTGTAGCTGTAGGAGTAGGTCCTATACATACGAAGTTGTCCACATAAGTGTATGAGGAATTGAAATTTGTCCATTTTGCTAAGGCTGCTTTGATCAGCTTTTTAAAAAATCCAGTGTTGATGTACTCATTGTGTTATAATACTGCTTTCAATTGACAGCTTTGCGTCTATGTGTCATGTTGAAATGCTTATCTACACCAAAACAAAAAAGCATTCACTATCCTTGGTACGTTTTGTTTTGCTTTACAGAAATAAGTGTTCCATATTCAAACAGCTTAGGATCCTGCACCTGTAAAATATGTAGGATTAGCTTCAATGAATTTATAGAAATGTTGTGCAATTAAACTGTCACCTAGTCATATTTCTGTGTGCACACAGATCTATGGCTACCAGTTGTATTAGATACAGTCACTGTATATTTTAATTTCTAATCAAACACACAATTTAAACATCCCTGTTAGAAATATTGTATTTATTACATTTAAATATTAGATGATCTTATTTTGCCAAAGGAAAAGAAACTTATTTACACTTCTGCAAACTTCATTGAAAGGGTCTTCATCACCCTTAATTTGATCTACGAATAAAAAAGAGCTGGCTTACAAATTAACCGTGTTGTTCTGGGTAGCCAATTTGATGGCATCCAAATGTCACTAGAGTACACCCATCATCCCTGGGCATTGGTTATGCCAGGTGGGGCAGAAGGGAGATGGTGCCTGGAAACATCTGGAGGGTATCATGTTGGCTGAGTCTGGACCAGATGTACTATGTACACAATTCTGCATTTTAATAGGCAGATAGCATCAATCTGTTTGTAGTTAAACTAACAGGTATTTTTTTTTTCCTATTTAGAAAGCTTTCAATGTCCAAGCAGGAAGTTCTCAGAGGTTTGGATTGCTATCTTAAATATACTAGTAAGTACAATAGAAGAGTATTCTTCCAACTCATTTATTTTGATCATATTTAACATGTTATACAGACAACAGAGGGTTCTTAGTAATCAACAATCCCTTCTCAAATAAGACTGTGGCCAAGGCAATTTTGTCATCCATCGTAGCACAAGGAAGGTCTTCCACACTGACATACTTTGGGTAGGAAGAAAGCAAAAATTCAATAGCATCTGTATGTTCAGGCTCTATTTCACAGTATTTGAGCTCCTCCTTGTGGTACACCCTTGAATTTTCTGCAGTATAATACAGCAATGTGGCATCTCCTTCATTGCACAATCTGACAATTCCATACTGAAGCAGCCGTACCTGTGTCTTTTTCTTCAACTGGACATCAAGATTTTGGACATTTCCATTTCCCCACCGTGCTGGATGTCCATACACACTCAATGCCTTTTCGCTCTCAGTCAGTACTGGCGGGAGGCAGTCATGAAGAAAAGCCTTGGCTTTTTGATCCACAGCAGCATCAACTGGTGCAAAATCTATTAGTTTGGTTATTAGTGTTCTGATCTTTTGCATAAAGGCATCTCGGCGAGGATCAACAACATCCGAATTCAGGACTCCCATGTATTCCAGGTAGTCTGTGGGTAGCCCACGGCGATAGTCCACATCCTCTTCAATGGCCATCTGCAGTGCTGTAGGAAGGAGCTTTTCTAACAGGTCTCCCCAGGAGTTTCGCTGGTATGAGGATACTGTTATATGGAGTGAATGTGCATCTGGGAGACAGTCGCCTTGGTGGATAAAGCCGCGGGGGAAATAGAGCAGGTCTCCAGCTTCTAATACAGTCTCCAGAATGGGTTCTCCAATCTCCTCCTGGCTAAAGTTGCCACTCGAAAACTGAGGCAACACCTCCACCTCTTTCCTTGGGCTGTAAACCCGCCAATGCTTCTTTCCTTCCAGCTGGATCACAAAGGCTTCAATGTCGTCATAGTGAGGAGCAAAGCCCTGCGTACCAGCAGGGGTCAAGTAAGTGTTTGCTCCCACCATGCTGTTGAACTGCTCCTGCAAGATGGAGAGGAACTGCCAGAGGGTGAAAGAAAAAGCCTGGGGGTTTAGCATCCTGAGGGAACAGCCATTCCTGTAGAAATCCCACACCACAGCCGGCAGTGCCCTGCCCTCCGGATTGTGCGTCTCCCTCTGCCCATCTTCGTAGCTGGTCACGTCCAAGTTGACGCCGAACCGAACATCACTGTCACGCAAGATGGCATCAAACTCTGCTGTAGAGAAGAGGCCCTGGTAATACGCTGGATTGTGCCTCTGGAGCAAGAGGGGTTTCTTCTCCCAGTACCGGTCAAAGAAGTGACGAGGCGAAGTGGGAGCGATGAGCCACTCGAAGAGTTTGGCGGCTCGCTGCCGGCTATGCTGAACTTGCCCCAGCTCTTGGAGGAGGCGCTGGAGTGGGCAGCCCATAAAAGGACGCTGGGGGGAAGGCGCCTTCTTCTTACGGGGTGCTGGAGCAGGGCTTTCTCCGCTTGCCAGGCCGCGCTCACGCTTGGAGGACGCCGCCGCCGCATCCCTGGAGTTCGCATTCATTCTCCGTCTCTTCGCAAGTTTCACGGCTGCATCCGGCACGGGGCTAGCATCCCTGGGCGGATCCCCGTTGGCGGCCCCTGGTGCCTCCGCGCAGTCCTCGGCTGCCACCGCCCTCTTAGAGAGCCGCTTCTTGGCCTTGTGGCGCCTCAGCGAGACGGACAGCCCGTGCCTCGGGCGCTGCGGCAGCTCCCGGTCTCCGACTTGCACGGCGGAGCGGTAGGCCGAGAGCGCGGACACACGTGGCGGGTGAAGCAGCTCCATGCCTGAACCCGGGATGGGGAAGCGCCGGCCAACACGTGCAGACGGCTTCCGGCTTAGGAGCGAGGCTTTTCGACCTCTCCTTCCGGTGCCGCTTCGTACCTAGCTCCGCCCTGGGATTCCTGCGAGGCCAACGAGCGACGGGTCAGAGAGACTCGGTGAGAGAAAGCGCCGCTCTAGCACTAGTGAGCTTTTCCGGTCTAAAACGGAAGCTGGGCCCTTGTTCTCTAAGAAGTCTCGAGGATATCATAGAGATACGAAGGGATAGAACGATCCCATTTTACGTTCTAGAGTAAATCGTGTTCTTATTGTTATTCTTATATTTATCCTCTGCCTTGGACTCTAACAGGGACTTAGGGCAACTCGCCCATAAAATAAGAACACCTAAAAACATAGGGGAGAAACAATCGTTAAAAACAATTGAACAATTGGACAGAGGAAGCAGAACAATTGAACAATTGGGCAGAGGAACCAGAGACCAAATTGCAAACATGCGCTGGATTATGGAGAAAGCTAGAGAGTTCCAGAAAGACATCTACTTCTGCTTCATTGACTATGCAAAAGCCTTTGACTGTGTCGACCACAGCAAACTATGGCAAGTTCTTAAAGAAATGGGAGTGTCTGATCACCTCATCTGTCTCCGAAGAAATCTGTATGTGGGACAAGAAGCTACAGTTAGAACTGGATATGGAACAACTGACTGGTTCAAAATTGGGAAAGGAGTATGGCAAGGCTGTATACTGTCTCCCTGGTTATTTAACTTATATGCAGAATTCATCATGCGAAAGGCTGGGCTGGATGAATCCCAAGCCGGAATTAAGATCACCGGAAGAAATATCAACAACCTCAGATATGCAGATGACACAACCTTGATGGCAGGAAGTGAGGAGGAATTTGTTGTTGTTTAGTCGTTTAGTCGTGTCCGACTCTTCGTGACCCCATGGACCAGAGCACGCCAGGCACTTCTGTCTTCCACTGCCTCCCGCAGTTTGGTCAGACTCATGTTTGTAGCTTCGAAGACACTATCCAACCATCTTGTCCTCTGTCGTCCCCTTCTCCTTGTGCCCTCCATCTTTGGCCACCTCATGAGAAGAGAAGACTCCCTGGAAAAGACCCTGATGTTGGGAAAGATGGAGGGCACAAGGAGGAGGAATTAAAGAACCTTTTAATGAGGGTGAAAGAGGAGAGCGCAAAATATGGTCTGAAGCTCAACATCAAAAAAACAAAGATCATGGCCACTGGTCCCATCATCTCCTGGCAAATAGAAGGGGAGGCAGTGAGAGATTTTACTTTTTTGGGCTCCATGATCACTGCAGATGGTGACAGCAGTCACGAAATTAAAAGACGCCTGCTCCTTGGGAGAAAGGCGATGGCAAACCTAGACAGCATCTTAAAAAGCAGAGACATCACCTTGCCAACAAAGGTCCGTATAGTTAAAGCCATAGTTTTCCCAGTAGTGATGTCTGGAAGTGAGAGCTGGACCATCAAGAAGGCTGATCGCCGAAGAATTGATGCTTTTGAATTATGGTGCTGGAGGAGACTCTTGAGAGTCCCATGGACTGCAAGAAGATCAAACGTATCCATTCTTAAGGAAATCAGACCTGAGTGCTCACTGGAAGCATAGATCGTGAAGATGAGGCTCCAATACTTTGGCCACCTCATGAGAAGAGAAGACTCCCTGGAAAAGACCCTGATGCTGGGAAAGATGGAGGGCACAAGGAGAAGGGGACGACAGAGGATGAGATGGCTGGACAGTGTTCTCGAAGCTACCAGCATGAGTTTGACCAAACTGTGGGAGGCAGTGAAAGACAGAAGTGCCTGGCGTGCTCTGGTCCATGGGGTCACGAAGAGTTGGACATGACTAAACGACTAAACAACGACAACAACAACAACAAAAAAACATAGGGGGAAAACAATTGTTAAAAACAATTGAACATTAATAGAATTAAAAATCTAAAAGATCTATTAAAAACATAACATACAATCGCAATAAAGCAGCAGGGCACCATGGGATCCAATGATGTATCATCACACATGCACCCCAGATTTGAAATTTAGGCTGTGCGCGACTTTTTTTGCAAAGATACCACGGTGGAGCAGGTTGCTACTCCTGCATCGTAAATCAGATTTAAAGGTAAAGGACCCCTGACAGTTAAGTCCAGTCGCAGACGACTCTGGGGTTGCGGCGCTCATCTCGCTTTACTGGCCGAGGCTTGGGAGTAATTATTTTGAATTCAAGCTAATTTACTTCCGGGCAAACACCCATAAGCTGGAGCTCACCTCAGCATGCCTTACTCTTGAGTAACTATGTTTAGTGCATTAGGTTGGAATTCTAAACCCATATTTATTTACTTGGAGATAAATCCTATTAGTCAAAAGAGGTTCAGTTTGGGCTTCAAGTCACATAGGTGTCTCAAGATGCTGTTTTGCCATATTAACAAATCATATACAGCCAGATTTAACATAGATAATGTCAATGACATAAAAGTAAATACAGCTGCTCAACAAATAATAAATACTAATGCTATTTAAAATGGATCCAGTGAAATATCTACAGCAAAATTATTTAATTATATGATAATAGCAGAATAAACAGTCACTCATATGAAAGAGTAATTCCCATGAGGTGTTTTTGAGGCTTCCCTAGGTTGCAGACACAGACCTCAGAAGGACAGGCACTTACCAACAAATAATTTAAGCCACTATAAATACATTTTAGCTATGTGCACTTATTTAGAAGTAAATCCTGTGTTTGTAAGCATGCACAGGATTGCTGCCTAAATCACCAACTTGTGCAGTTTGAGCTATTCAAATGCAAGTAGCTCAGTTTGTGACTTTTACTGGAATCCTAAACATGTTTACTAAAGTAAGTCCTTTAGGGGCAAGTAGGACATGCCAAGTATCATGTTGCGCAGCCTTTTGCATTTAGAGGGTTAGGAGAAATCAATTGAAAGTTTGTTTTTCATGTAATGTGAATTGCATTGCTAATATGTGCATATTACTGATACTGATTTTAAAAACAGCAATATTAGATGTTATTATATATGTATACATTACATAATATATGTGAAAATTGACAGCAAATATTAAAAATGAACAAGTTATGCCTTTCTCTAGTTTAATTATTATTTGCAAAGAAAGAGATAAGATGAATCTGTATATGGCTTTGCGAAGTCAAATGTTATTTTGCTACTTCTATTTCAGCCTTGGTTGGGAATCCCTCCAACCCCATGGACACAAAGAGCCTTCTTAGAAGCACTGAAAATACGCAATTCTGAGAAGGCAGAATGTGCCAAGAAACCAAAAGCACCCATAGAGAAGCGGAAAAAATCCAGGGTCAAGAAAACAAAAACAAAAAAACCTGCTCAGAGTCCATTTACTAGTCAGCCACTCAGCTGACTCTTCTGCTGTGGGAAACAAGGTACAAAAGTCATGTACAGAAAATAGCTTTTCAGATACTTGGAAGCAGAATAATCATAGTACAGTTGTTAATTGGTGTATGTGTTCCACCATGGTCTCTAGTCAAACCAGCTCTGCAGGATTTTGAATAACTGAGCTTACTTCTGCATCTAGTTTCAGCTCTCTCAGGGTGTATTTCCAGCATTGCTAGTATTGCCACACATCTATTACATTACTGGCAATACTTCTGCATTAGATGGGTACCTATTATGGGATAGTGGCCATGCAAAGCAATATATTTCTTCACTAAGAAGCAAACACAACCTAAAGTTTTATGGTGTATTTATTGCATGAACTACAGCTCATGTCCATATGTGCTCATGTAGCCCTTCAGAAATAAAAATAAATGGGCAAAGCTACCACACCCTATGTGTAATGCCCACATTTTTTCCTTTTTAAAAAGAGAGAAGGGCAGAAGTTGCTAGCAACTTGGGTCAGTTTTACCACTATGTTCGCTGAGTGTTTACCTGGCTTCCTGTTTCCTGTATACTAGTGGGAGTTTCCCCTCAGTTTAATTCTGTTTGCATAATTACCAAGTTTTTGATGCTGGATGAGAGGTACAGTCATACCTCATGCTACGTTTGCTTCATGTTACGTTTTTTCAGGTTACGTCCCGTGGCAACCTGGAAGTACCGGAAAGGGTTGCTTCCGGGTTTTGCTGCTTGTGCATGCACAGAAGTGCTCAATCGCACTGCGCACATGCACAGATACGGTACTTCAGGTTGCGCTCTTTTCATGTTGCGAACAGGCCTCCGGAATTGATCCCGTTCGCAACCAGAGGTACCACTGTACTTAAGCCTGTAATTCTAAGCACACTTTTACAAAGAGAATTATTGGAAATTGCAGTCAAATATAACTAGCAAGCATAGAGCTAGTGGCAAGCATAGCATTATTTACTGCATGAAGGGATTTAGGAAAATAGAGCTGTGTTCCTTGACTCAGCTAGGTCAGTCCACCGGAGAGGGAGGAAGTGAGGCTTTCTTCTTCTTCTTCTTCTTCTTCTTCTTCTTCTTCTTCTTCTTCTTCTTCTTCTTCTCTCTCTCTCTCTCTCTCTCTCTCTCTCTCTCTGCACCATGTAACCAACAAAGGAGGATGTGTGTAAGCTTGCTCTCAAGCTTAGAGCATGTGTTTGAAACTACTAGCTGTATTTTCTACCCAATAATATTTTGCCTGTGTCCTCCTTGCAACTGCATGGAGCAATGCATGTACCAGACCTTTGAATATGTAAGTAAAGCATTTAAAACTTACTTAGCAGTGTGTGGTCTGTAGAAAGGTAGAAAGAGTGGGAGCATTGTAAATGAGATAAGAGGGGTCAAACAACTTATATTCCTAATGCTACACTGCTGCTTGGCTTTTGTGCTTTAAACTCTCTTGGGACTTTCTGTGTGCTTTTTTAATCTAGGCACCCAGCTGATTCTTTTGTTGTTCACCCACACATACGGGTCCACAGGGATTCATATATTTAATTCCCCAGCAAGAATAAGGCCCATTGATTTCAATGAAGCTCACATCTGAGTACAAATGCTTAGGGATGTGCTGTAAGTCACTTCCAGTGCTTCATTGAAATGCAATCCATCTACATTTAAAGCCCCATAGCTTTAAAGGTGCATTTTCAGAAATGACATGGACCCATATTGCAACCCACCATGAAGAAACCCACCAAGGAATACATAATAGGTTCAATCAGATACAATACTGATGTTTCTTTTATGAGGTGAATGATCCAATATGAACAAGAGCCAGTGAATGTGCAGGGAGACAATTAATATGCTGCACTTTCTGTTAGCAGTAGGGAAGAACTGCATTCAAATGGGGTGAGAATAATTTATTTGAGTCAGTCTAGATTTCAGGTCTGTTTCATATGCACTTTCATTAGAAAAGAGTACACTTACTTCTGGCTGCTCTGAATTGTCTAGCTCAGAGTAAATCCATTGAAAGTAAATATAGTCGTACCTTGGATCCTGAACGCCTTGCAAGTTGAATGTTTTGGCTCCCAAACGCTGCAAACCCGGAAGTGAGTGTTCCGGTTTGCGAACGTTCTTTGGAACCCGAACATCTGATGCAGGTTCCAATTGGCTGCAGGAGCTTCCTGCAGCCAATTGGAAGCCGCTACTTGGTTTCCAAACGTTTTGGAAGTTGAACGGACATCCAGAATGGATTCCATTCGACTTTCGAGGTACAACTGTAGCTTATTTCAGTGGCTCTAATCTGAACATGACCAACATTGGTTATCACTCTTAGTATCAGTTTTAGATTAAAATACATACACAAAAATATGAATAAAATATTTCTGTACAACATTCCCATTTGTATTGTTGGAATCAGGGCTTCACGGATTTACTTTTGTATAGTGATGTAACCTAAACCATTCTTTACTTAAGACCATGAAATTGTTGTCATTGTTGATTCAAATATCAACTATGCCAGCTTTAGAACTAAATACATAGTTTTAAAAAACTATTTTGGCCTGAAAAACAGGATATTAGGGTAATAGAAAAACCAGGGTAATAGAAACTTTATTGTCCACCTTGGACACTTTATTGGATGATCACACATGCAGTCAGAGTGATACTTTCTGCATAGCATCTCATTTCAAAAACAAAGGTGACCTTGGAGGAGCTTACCAGTCGATCCTATGCAGAGTAGGTATGGCGTTTGGTTAAAATAAGTTTAGGCATGCTGAACAGTGTAAAATCAGGGTGGATTGCATCCATCACTGCCCCTAAAAAAGGAATTGTTATTAAAATTTCTATACTGCCCTTCAGCCGAGGGTCACACGGTGGTTTACAATACAAAAACACAAAAATGCATAACATAGTAACAAATGAAACAATATTCCCCACATTCTTTATTAAATTTCAAGGGATCATATTATTGCAAACCACACTGGGAGTCTTTTCCAGCTTAAAAATGGTAAAAATATTTTAACTAACTAACTAAATCCCTTTCTACCTTTCCTGCAGAAATTCTTAACTGTCACTTCAGTTCTTCCTGTCTTTTCATGCGACCCCTTTTCACGTTAGTCATGGGTATTAAGAAAATGATTTCTAGAGTATGGTACTGTTGCCAAGCTGGATTTATTGTTTTACATCACACTGTGTGGTTTTATGGCTCTTGATAGATACTATCAAGTGGTAGAAATCCCATAAATAAAATAAAAACAGAGGATTCATATTATCGGTTTTCCTGCAGTGAAGTGATTTTTCCCTGTTTCTTTTTTTCTTGCAAAGAGACTTTATAGTGAGAACTGCACAGAATTACCTAATATGAAAAACAAACAAACTGTAGTATGAAACCAGTTTTGGCATCACCAGGTACAGCTGAATAAGCTCAGCTAAACAACACTATTAAGCCTAAGAAAACGAAGCATCAGGAATATACTATTAGCACCGTATAGGAGGCTTGGCAGTTTTAGAGAGTGTGTCTGCAGTGTTCAGTGGTGTTTATTCACTGCCAACAATAAGGTCTGGAACAAGTGTTTTGCCTTAAGTCTCTAGAAACCTTGCTATAGCTCCGTTCATATATCCTAAGCATCACACTGTTTATTTTGTCTCCAGGTGCAGAGGGACATTACTGTACATCTCTGTCATTCTCAAATACTTCGGGAGCTTCATCTGATTGACTAGCAGAAGTGCACTCTTGAAGAAAATAAATGGATCAGAGGGATGGCTAGACAACGTTACAACAAATATATATTTGTTAATGGACTTCTATGGTTTTTTAAGTTGTAGTAATTTACTGGCTTTGATTTTTTACACCTGTGCAACAGTATTCTTCAATTAAATTAAAAGTTAAAATGAAAGCAAATATTTTTGTGTACCATGGTTTCCTGCCTTCACCCTTCCATTACTCCCCTTCTTGAATGACTAATCTGCACAAGTGTGAGTGTTACTGAATGGGATTATCAGAACAACATCAGATGAACGTAGTGGTTAGGTAATAATATTGTTGCACGCCACCCCAGTCTCCAAGCAGTTCAAGATTCCAGGGGTTCTAGGTGCTTGCCCACAATTCAGTTTCCTTGAAATGAGGGGCTGTGGTGTCTTTATGATGTATGGTTTATTTACACATACATACAACCTGAGTCTATGATTGAGGGACTCGCAGCATTAACAACCCAGAAAGTCTTGCTTCTCCCAAAGTCACAGCATTGGATTCAAGCAGAAATCAGGCATAGCTCCCGCTCTCAGGCTTCTTCCTGCTCTCTGCTTCTAGCCCAGTTCTTGCACACAACCAATCTTCCTTTGTTCTTCTCACTACCAGTCACCTTGATGGAGGGAGCCCAACCATTTGCCCTCTGAAACAGTATCTTATACTAAATAAAAAAATTCCTTCCAGTAGCACCTTAAAGACCAACTGAGTTAGTTCTAGGTATGAGCTTTCGTGTGCATGCACACTTCTTCAGATACCAATACTAATATCTTATACTAATCTTATACTAATACTTAGGGCACTTTAACTCACCAAGAAACTTGCATGGCTCCTTCAATGGAACCCCCAAATTCACAGCGATATATTAAACATTGCTCAGCACTTAATATAGAAAAGCAACATAACATATATAAGTAGCATGCTTTGCACAGAGTCATGCAACCAGAACCTGCAACAGCATGTGGGAATTGTTCAGTAGGAATCTTGAGCATCCAGGAATTTTTACTACTATATAGTGCTGGGACAACATAAAAGTAATGCAAGATGGTTAATCTTCAGGAAGGTAGAAGCAGAATTGTTATTATTTATTAAAATTATTAGTCACTTTTTTGCCACAGTAACTCAAAACAACTTACAATGTTTTAGGCAATAAACAAACACATTAAAACAAAACAAAAATGGTGGGAAATTTTCTGACAGCACATCATTCACCAGGAAGCTCCCCTTGGTTAATCTGCTCCACAGAACTACTTAAGATAGGGTATTTGGATTTGAGTCAATACAAGTCACTCAGACCAGACTCATGTGGGGTTAGGAGTGCCTAAGCCCCTTGATTTTAATTGGCTTGGGGGCATCTAATTCTGCATAGGATCAGGCTGTATATTGGCTTAAATATATGTACTTTGTGCTTAGCTGATTTGTGCTTTATCTTGTACACAGGGCATCTGCTACCATATCACTTTCCTGGAAGCATTGTTGCTGACAAAACACACGCTGGAGTTATCTCAACAGAAACATTAATTCCATGTAGGGACACCACAGCCATTATGCCAGTTGTTGTGCCAAGTGAGTTGAAAGCAGAAAAAGATGCTAAGCGTAGGGGCATATGTGAACAAATTGTTTCATTGCTCATCACTATTGTGACAGACACCACTGTAGAAATGGCTTGTTCCAGTGGGTGGTAGTATGGTACAGCAAAACATTTTACTTGAGATGGTCTAACTTTTCCAACATGCAATAATGGGGAGCTGGATATTTTGTCTGCACCATTTCACTGTTTGATAAATGTAAGCACTCTATCCCCAAACCAGCACAAACGTGTGTGTGTGAGAGAGAGAGAAGAAAGAAAGAGAGAGAAAAAGAGGGGGGGGGGGAGAAAAGATAAGTCCTACACGTGCACCTTAGGGATAAACAACTAAGAGCTTAGCGGAAAGCTATTTCAAAATATTTGAGAAATGAGACTTTTTTGAAAAATGTGTCTTTTCCAAATACACATATTTTTGCACATGTGAATGCATGCATCAATACATGTGCATCATGTATATATAATTCTTCTGTATTTGTTTTTTTCCCAGGGGCTTGTTATTCAGCTGGGTGCAGCACTTGGGTCTGTTCCTGAGGCGCCCACACTCTTTTTATAATCAGAAAGCCCTTCCTAGTAGTGAAGGATTGAGGTCTCTCTAGTAGCCAGAAAGGCTTCTGTTCCTTCGTTCTAGAACTCCATCTGTCTATCAACCTCTCAATGTCATGTAAGAGATGCACCTTTGCCCCTGTATAAATCCCATCCAGAAGTTGCGATAATTGAGCTCCACATATCTCCGCTGCAGTGGTGAGGATTTTGTTGTGCACAAGCTCTCTGATATCCAAGCTTAGCATTTCTCTTTCTGGGGAAATTAGGTTCAGCTTGCTGTTATGAGGAGGGGAAACAAGAGCTTCCTATCTATTCGGGATATTGCGTTGCCAGAAGCAGTTTGTGAATCAGCCTTCATTTAAAGCAGATGCCTACCCCCAGTGAGTCTCT
Source organism: Podarcis erhardii (assembly GCF_964252035.2). Taxonomy (NCBI): domain Eukaryota; kingdom Metazoa; phylum Chordata; class Lepidosauria; order Squamata; family Lacertidae; genus Podarcis; species Podarcis erhardii. Next base: position 46,214,802 of record NC_138497.1, read on the forward strand.
TGCGAGGGGGAACTCTCTCAGGCCTACAGCCTTCCTCTTCCTTTCCAGTGTATCTACCTGCCATTATAAAAGGTAGAGAAATGACACTTTCTCTTATTCTACACAACATTCAGCAGGGAAGGGAAATCATTCACTGGGGACTTTTGCAGCTTGGAAGCTCTCTGGCCCTGGGTCTTGTACTTACTATTATGTTATGGTCTAGAAGCACTTGAGGCAATCACCCCAAAGCAAGGAGATCAGCCAGGACTTCTAGGGCAGAAGCTTTCCCTCTGTCCAAACATACGGCATGTTTTAAAGCAGGGAGGCTTTTCCACTTTGGCTACAAAATAAGTCATCCAGCGTAAACAGAGTTTAAGACAGCTGGGATCCTTGCAAAGTGTAGGTGAGTATCAAGACACTCTGACTGACAAGAGGGAATATCTGAGTAAACCAAGTACATAGGGTGGGATAAGGGAGAGAGGGCAATGGAAGCGAAGGCACAGAAAAAACTCAATATGGAGGCCAAATGGCCGAAATATTGGGAAATTTTGGAACAAGATGGAGACAGAATAAAATTGCAGAGTTTTGAAAAATTGAAAAATAAAGTGTGAGATTGGCTCCATTATTATCAAATAATGGAGGCATACAATTTGGACAAAAAAGTTGGTTTCCAGGTGGAAAAATCAAAATTGGAAACAGAATTGTTAGATTCAAAAATCAAGAATTTTCAAGAATGTATAACTTGCTGTTGAAATGGAACACTCAGGATGAAATGGTGAAATCTGATATGATTAAATGGGCACAAGATGTTGGACATAACATAATGATGGCTGACTGGGAACAGTTATGGACCACAGGTATGAAATTTACGGCATGTGATGCCCTAAGAGAAAACTTAATGAAAATGATTTATAGGGGGTACATGACACCAGTCAAGCTTGCAAAAATTTACCATCTGCCCGATAATAAATGTTGGAAATGTAATGAGATTGAAGGTACATTCTTTCACCTTTGGTGGACATGCCCAAGGATTAAGACATTCTGGGAGATGATTTATAACAAAATGAAAAAGGTATTTAAATATACCTTCCTGAAGAAACCAGAGGCCTTTCTCCTGGGCATGGTCGGCCAATTGGTGCCAAAGAAGGATAGAACTTTTTTCATGTATGCAACAACAGCAGCAAGAGTACTCATCGCGAAGTATTGGAAGACACAAGATTTACCCACCCGGGAAGAATGGCAGATGAAGTTGATGGACTATATGGAACTGGCGGAAATGACTGGCAGAATCCGAGACCAGGGAGAAGAGTCGGTGGAAGAAGACTGGAAAAAGTTTAAAGATTATTTACGGAAATATTGTAAAATTAATGAATGTTAGAAAAAAGTTGGAATGAAGTTATATGGCTTTAGTAGAAATGTTATAAGGAATTAAGTATAAACAGATTAATAGAGTATTAAAGGAAAAATAAGGTTAGAATGTGCTAAGATAATTATAGGATAGAAAACAGAGGAAGATGGAAAAGAATTGCTGAAACAATTAACAGAAGTGGAATACAAAAAGGGAGGTGTGAGGAGGTCGCGGAAATAAGTGAATGAAAGATAAGATACTGAAATTATTTGATGTGTTTTAAACTTTTTGTTTTGCTTTGTTAGTTTAATGTGTTAGTGTTATGTAGCGTTTTTGTATTGTATTGTATTGTATTGTATTGTATTGTATTGTATTGTATTGTATTGTATTGTTCTTTTTTTCTTGTTCTTTTTTTGTAGTGTTTAAATTGTTGGAAAAGTAATAAATATTATTTTTTAAAAAAGGATAAGGGAGAGAGGGACAGGCAGCCTAATTATTTATACCCTGCCCACCTGGCTGGGTTTCCCTAGCCACTCTGGGCAGTTCCCAACAGAATATTAAAAACACGATAAAACATCAAACAGGGCTGCCTTCAGATGTCTTTTAAAAGTAAGATAGTTGCTTATTTCCTTGACATCTGATGGGAGGGCATTCCACAGGCAGGCGCTCCTACCAAGAAGGCCCTCTGCCTGGTTCCCTGTAACCTCACTTCTCGCAGTGAGGGAACTGCCAGAAGGCCCTCAGAGCCGGACCTCAGTGTCCGGGCTGAACGATTGGGGTGGAGACGCTCCTTCAGATATACTGGGCCGAGGCTGTTTAGGGCTTTAAAGGTCGGCCTAGGGGACATCACATAGGTGGGTTGGGATAGTGATGCAGAAGACCAGACTGCTCTCTTTAGTCCAGCACAGAGAGACACACAGTGGAGAAATCCAGATGAGGTCAATGTAGGGCTCCTGACTAGAGTTAGGAGGCCAAATCATACCTTCTGTACCCAACTAAAAAATGAGTTGCTCCCCTGTAACTCGAGGAAAGCTCAATATCTTATAGTTTCAGTATATGACAGTGGGGGGCTGCGGCCCTCCTGATTTTGCTAGTCTACCATTATCCCTAACCACAGGCCATGTTGGCTGGGGCTTATGGAGTCCAATCACATCTAGAAGCCTACAGGTTCTTCACCCATGTCATAGCGGTTCATGTAGTGAAATGTATGGAGACCATGCAAGTACTGACAATTTTTCTACTGTACTGAGTCCTAGAGCAGAGAACAGATTAATCTACATCACATTCTTTGAAGTCTGGGACAAAAGTAAGAACGTAAGAGGAGTCTGTTGGATTGGGCCAATGGCCTATCTAATCCAGCATCACAGTGGCCAACCAGATGCCTGTGGGAAGTACCGTATTTTTTGCACCATAACACTCACTTTTTTCCTCCTAGAAAGTAAGGGGAAATGTCTGTGCGTGTTATGGAGGGAATGCCTACGGGTAGCATGCCTACGGATTTTCCTCTAAGAGGATTTTCCTCCTCTAAAAACTACATGCGTGTTATGGTCGGGTGCTTGTTATAGAGCGAAAAATACGGTAATATGTCCTATTGTGTCCATAAGAGGAGATTCTCTGCTTAGGAAAGCTACCAATCGCCTTGGCAGAAGGATGTTAGATTGCAGTGTAAAATAAATAGAAAAAAATATTCAGAGTGTCAGTTATGATTCATCTAGAAGCTTTCCTTGGCCCTTTAAAAACTCTATAAAACTCATAAATAAAATAAGACGCCGAACAGAGTAATGTAGCTTCAATTGTTTTAATAATCAATCAATGAAACAGTACATAATTGTTGCAATTGTTCCTTTTTTCTGGTACTGGTTCCACATGCCTATTTTAGAAACTGCCTAGTGAAAGCAAAGAGCTACTCTGCTCAGATCTTTACAAGTTTGTAAGCCAGCAGTGTTTTTTTTCGGGGGGGGGGGGGTACGCAGAGGTACGCACACTCCAAAATTTTGTGAATCTTTGTACTTTTGTCCATTTACTGTATTTATTTTTCCCGATTTGAACTACAAAATGGCAATTTTCTTGAGTCAAAATGTTTGGGGGGGGGGGGGAGCGCTAGTGAGCAGCATTGCCAAAAGCCACACACATTGTATACAAAAGGGGATTTAAAAGTACATTGAGAAAGTTATTCTTAAAAAGTTGCAAGTTCTTTCTGAAAATGGTAAGAAGTTACGCTTCAAAACTGGTTAAAAGTTTTCTCCAGCACAGGACAGCTCCCACCCCAAAAGCTGAGGCTGAGCAAGTTTCAGGCACTTGGGTGGACCTTGTTCTTAAAAGAAGCAAAAAGAAGCCAGCGCTATCAGTAGTAGTTAGCCATCTCCAATAGAAACTGGCACATCTTTCAATAGCTGTCAAATGAAATTAGGTACTGCAAATCTGTTTTTACATTCTGAAAAAGAGTAGACTTCCATAGCAAGGCAGAATGCAAATGGCAAGCAGAAACTACCATAGGAGCTGGTGGGTGAAATTCCCTACTGAATGATTTTATCCCACCCTCTTTTGCTAAAACAAAAACAAAACAAAAAAGCTTACAACCCAAACTAAAAAAATTGAAATTATAGCAGTAAAAATAAAATTACAACAATAAAACAGTACAATATAATTAAACTGCGAAGAAAAATGCATGTTAAAGCAGCAAAAAAAGCAATCATACAATGGAATAAAAGTACCCAGCACAACCTCCGATTCTTGGACATTATTGTTATCATTATCATCATACATGTGAGTGTGTATATATACACCAGTAAATGGGTTAGAGATCTGGATGTGTGAAAACAGTACCTAAAAAAAACCCCATGTTTGCTTAAGAGCTGCCACAATCCAATCCTGATTTGTCACTTCTTTTTAACTTTCCCCCACTTTATTAGCAACTCTGAGTCCTGCCTTGTCACTTTTGCTGTGCTGCCAACAGCAACATCCTATTATGGGAGAAGAACATTTCCAGGCTTGTTCTTGCAGACTTCCCAAAAAAGAAGGCCTTGACAAAGCCTCTCCGTTTGGCCCGGTGGCATTCAGTATATCACTAGTGTAAAGACACTGGGCAGGATTGTGAAATCTGTTCTCCATTGTGGTGGCTGTAATATCCACCGCTAGATAGCAAGACTGAGAGCTTGTTCAAAATACTGTTTCTCAAGAGCTCGCTGCTCCCCTGCTCCCCCCTTCCTCCATCAGTATGAATGCACTCACTCAATCAATGAAGCATCTCTTATCTGAGACCTTGGCTTCCCTCCAACTGCAGCTTGCCGGCTCTCTCTCTCTCCAGGATTTTCCCATTCTCTGTTGGTTTGTGATCCTTAATCCCGGTTTTCGTGCACACAGGGTTCCACTGAGAAAATGAGCTTTATCTAAATTTGGCCAGTCTAATTGAAATAGATTAATAACATCAGTATGTTAAAAAAACAACAACCCCAAAAGCCACTGTGAAATAGACTCAGTGGAAACTGATAAATAGGCTGAAAAAAGACTCACTGTGCTGTTCAGATACAGAAAAAAATTGGGCACATAGAGTGATCCCCAGCTAAGCTGCTGCACCCTGCTCGCAGGGGACTCCTGTAGGCTCCCCACTCCCCTGTATTAATCGTTAGATTTATTAAGGCTCATTTGATGCTCACAAAACACGGCATGCAAGGATCGCTCACTTGGTGATATTGAAAAGATGCTATTTGTAGTGTCTCAATAGCCAGTGACTACACAACAAAGCTTCAGACTCCGAGACTCCAAGCGTCTTACTTTTCAAGGGAGAGGGAGGGGGAGAGAGGGAAGCATGTGCAAGAGGGGAAATTCAGATAATAAAACAAACAAGGAGAGAAACTGGATGAAGTCACTGCACTATAGAATTACCATGAGGAAGCACAACAGAGGCAATATGCACAAATCGACTTAATTCACTCGGATCCTGCCTGCACTGTGAACAAGGGCCTTGGTAGCTGAATGTGTGTCAGGAACTTCCCTACGGAAAAATAAGACCTGTGCAGCCGGGGTGTGATCTTCATTCGCACGACAACATGTGCAGTTTCCCTATGCGCTCACATCTTGCTGCTTTTAAAGCCCCATTTAGGTTTAGTGATACTCGACAGGCTGACCTGACCCTGAAAGGGCATCCAAATTATGGCAGATTTTATCCTCAAAAATGTCTTGCAAACATTTCACAGTGCGCTCACTGATATCCACAGATGGGCCAGACTGCAAGAGACCCCAGACCACCAAGAAAATCTCTCTCGGATGACACTGTGAGGATCCAAGGGTGGAGGAGAATTCCTTCTGCACTGCCATACCACTTCTGAGTAAACCTGACAATAGCACTTATGAGTGTTGAATTCATGACACACGTTTGTGGATAAACCTAACGAGAAGCCAGGACTAAACCACTGAGTCATAATCTCTGCCACTGTTAAAGAGTTTTTGTTTCTGCTGTGAGTGCTTGGCTTTCCCATAAGGTAGAAATCGTCTAAGTAAATATTTCTTAGCACTCTTTGGCTGTCACACAAATTAGAAGTCAGAGTTGATGTTAATTTCCTTTGTATTCCAACAGGAACACTGGTTCTATTATTTCCTCCTATTTGTCCCCAATAAAAGCAAATTAGTCTAGGAAACTGTGACACCTGAAAAGAGAATTAAAAATTACTGTGTGAATAGATTTAAATAGCCGAGGAAGACATTTCAAAAATGTGAGAATAACCGCAATCTATACAGCTTGACTAACTTCATTCTTTGTAGCAATTAGCTGACATAGCAATCACAAATGAATTTGTAATGATAACTCCAACTCATAGCTACAGCTACTGTGAAAGTCTGAGGTCATTTCATGACGCAAGATGACGTCTGTTCTGTTGGAATGAAGGTTTAAAGCTCAGTGCCTTATCTGAAGTTCTTTGTCAGCAATACTGAGATCGGAAATGCCCTTCAATAAATTGGATAAAACTGAACCAAATCCTTAACAAAAGAATATCATGTTGGAGCTATCCTTTAATTTGTAATTGAAAAATTATTCTAAGAGTACTCCAGTTGTCTTAATATAATGATCACAGTCCACTACAGAGTTAATTATGCTTATGGCAACTGATTTTAAAGGGGCTTTTGGACTGTGGTCATGTGTGTGCAGTCAAATGCAAAAGAACGTGGAGCTGCATGTAAAAGATAAAACTAAGTATGCTTTTCCTTCTCTTCCCATTTTTAACACTTCAAAATAATATTTCTGTTTAATACGTTATCATTAAAAATAATACATTCTGTTCTCAAGTCTGTTATTGACTTTATATAAAAGCAAATTTATACAAGCCTTATACACACTTGGTAGTCTGGTTCCCACGTAACACTAAGCAATAGTTTGTTTAACAAACCATCAATTAACTACAGATTATCCCATGGGCAAGCAAGCCATGACTTGTTTCATGGGCATCCACAGATTTTTCTGGGGTGGGGGGGAATAAATGCTCCAAATAAGCAAACATACATACATAACTAGCATCAGAGAACAGGGACTACCATTTCTGGTAGATCAGATCCTTTAACATGCCTTTTAAACAGTCCTGGGCTGGACAGACAGAAAAGTTTCTCTGTTTTAAACTATACCAAGTAATGTGTTTTAATATCAACTTGTAATTCTGAACAATAACAAAGCTAGCTCCAATAATTCATATCTTATCCCTATGCCTGTGGGGCATTTTCCCCTTGCCCCACTTGCTCCTCTTCAGAGTTTTCAAGGAGATGAATAGCAGTGGGAGAATCCCACTATAATTCAGAAATAGAGTTTTATAGAAGGGGTGGAGGTGGTTGTGGATAAAAGCACTGACCTGTCTTGCATATATTGCTGTGCTACACAGTTCCTAGGATGACACACTTGTTGGAGGAGACGTATTTCCAGGGGCGTAGGAAAGGGGGGGCGGTGGGGGCAGACCGCCCCGGGTGCCCTCACTGAGGGGGGGGGGGTTGACATTAAGCACGCCATGCAACTGCGGCTCCCAAGCCTACCCTGAGCCGTCTGGGTAAGGGGGGAGCTGCACCGCTTTGCCAGCGGCATTCCCCCCTTCCCCCTTTGTTTTGACAGCTTGGGGGAGGCTTCGGAGTCATGGGCGGGCAGTATGCCAAATGGCCGCCATGGGCTGCTGACTCCGCCCCTGGCTGCAGGGTGTGCACCTGAGTGGCTATCCTGTGCCTGGGAGGGCACCCTCTGTGCCACGCCCCCCTTGGGAGCGCACCCACCCTGGGCAGTATGGGCATATGCTCCACCGCTGCATACTGCCTCCACAATGCCTTCCAGAAGGTAGTTTGCCTTTCAATTAAGGAAGCTCTCTATGCCATGTGCCTCTCAAAGGCAGCTCATAGCTGCTGCCATGGACTCCAAACACGTGTTCACAGCTTACTCACTTTTTCTCTAAATTTAATAATAATAATAATTTATTTATATGCTGACTGGGTTGCCCCAGCCGCTCTGGGCGGCTCCCAACAAAAATAATAAAAACACAATACAACATCAAACACTAAAAACTTCCCTAAAAGGCCTTCAGATGCCTTTTTAAAATCACATGTCCGAAATGGCACCAGCTTTCCCCATAGCTGGGACTTGCCTTGATCATTTTGGTTTGGGTGTGGTCATTGGCCATGGAGGGTGATAACTGCACATCATGATGCATGCCATAGCTTTGTGGAAGTGCGCTAGAATGGCGACTTTTTAAAGGAATACCTCTGAATAGTACTGAAAGACCACATCTTAAACAACTACTTAATGCACATATTCACCCCAGGTTCCCAAGGTCAGCCAAGAGAGTGAGACTTCCAGGCACTGCATTAATTGTTCTCTAAGTAACTGAACAAAACTATTACCCTAAAGATGCAAGCTGAAGCAACAGGCTTTGTTTTTATTGGTCAGGCTTTACTGTTGATTGAGCTGTTTCTTACCCCTCTAGGATTTCACAGTGTTACCCGCAGAAGTGTGAACTTTTGAAACCTTAGCAGCTTTAAATGTATAAACTACGGCAGTCTTAATTCTGTCCCTCTGAGAAGCTATCCCATTACAGCAGTACCTCGGGTTACATACGCTTTAGGTTACAGACTCCGCTAACCCAGAAATAGTACCTCGGGTTAAGAACTTTGCTTCAGGATGAGAACAGAAATCGTGCTCCGGTGGCGCGGCGGCAGCAGGAGGCCCCATTAGCTAAAGTGGTGCTTTAGGTTAAGAACAGTTTCAGGTTAAGAACGGACCTCCGGAACAAATTAAGTACTTAACCCGAGGTACCACTGTACATAAACAATTTTAAGAAAGGCGCCTTTGACTATCATTGTGTCCTTTTCCGTGGTATGTTCCTACTTTCCTATTTATCCCTTTAGAGCTGGGCAGAGTGGACAGCGGTCTCTTTAAACTTTCCTCACCTCACAGTCCAGCAGCTGCAAAGCAAACCTGTCTGCCTGGCTAGGGAGGGCTTCTCCTGGAGGAGGGGGGCAAGGAAAAGAGCCTGTTGCCAGGCAGCGTTTGGAGTGAGGTCTTTTTCAGGAAAAGTTCAAAAGCAAACAGCTTAGCGTGGAAACAGTTTTGTTTCCCAGCCACTTTTGCCTCACGCCATGTGGCCTGGCGAGTGACTTCAGCAGGGTAGCGAAACCAGGTTCAAGAATGGGGTTCACGTGGGTTTCAGGATACAGAGGCAAGGGAAAACTGTGTGTAGTCAGACACACACTCTGGACTTTAAGAAGGCCAATTTTTAAAACCTGAAGGAGCTACTGGGTGTGATCCCGTGGTCAGAAATACTCAATGAGAAGGGAGTCCAATAAGGATGGGAGTTTCTAAAAGGAGAAATACTGAAGGCCCAAATGCATACCAAACCAACAAGAAAGAAATGTGGGAGGCAGTTGAGAAAACCAGTGTGGCTGCATAAGGAGATCACAGATGAGCTGAGAGTAAAGAAGGGCATGTACAGTGGTACCTCAGGTTACAGACGCTTCAGGTTACAGTTACAGATAGGTAGCCGTGTTGGTCTGCCATAGTCAAAACAAAACAAATTCCTTCCAGTAGCACCTTAAAGACCAACTAAGTCAGTTCTTGGTATGAGCTTTCGTGTGCATGCACACTTCTTCAGATACACAGGTTACAGACTCTGCTAACCCAGAAATAGTACCTCGGGTTAAGAACTTTGTTTCAGGATGAGAACAGAAATCGTGTTCCGGCGGCGCGGCAGCAGCAGCAGGAGGCCCCATTAGCTAAAGTGGTGCTTCAGGTTAAGAACAGTTTCAGGTTAAGAACGGACCTCTGGAACGAATTAGGTTCTTAACCAGAGGTAGCACTGTATAAGAAATGGAAGAAAGGGGAAATCACAAAGGAGGAGTATACATGAGTAGCCAACAGTTGCAGGGGGAAAGTCAGGCTGGCTAAAGCTCAGAATGAGCTCAGGCTTGCAAGAGAGGTTAAAAATAATAAAGAAAAGGTTTCTTCTGCTATGTCCGAAGGAAGAGGAAGAACAAGCAAGCTAACAAAATGAATTTCACTCTATTCTGCCTTGGTCAGACCACACTTGGAATACTGTGTCCAATTCTGGGCAGCACAATTTAAGAAGGATGTTGACAAGCTGGAATGTGTGCAGAGGAGGGCATCCAAGATGATCAAGGGTCTGGAAACAGACTTATGAGGAGCTCTTGAAGGAGCTGGGTATGTTTAGCCTGGAAAAGAGGAGACTGAGAGAAGATACGATAGCCATCTTCAAATATATTAAGGGCTATCATATGGAGGAGGGAGCATGCTTGTTTTCTCCTGCTCTGGAAGGTAGGACTTGAACCAATGTCTTCAAGCTACAGGAAAGGAGATTCCGATTAAACATTCAAAAAATCTTTCTGACAGTAGCTGTTCAGCAGTGGAACAGACTCCCATGAGAGGTGGTGGACTTGCCTACCTTGGAGGTTTTTAAGCAGAGGTTGGATGGCCATCAGCCATGGACGCTTTAGCTTAGATTCCTGCATTGCAGGGGGTTGGACTAGATGACCCTTGAGGTTCCTTCCAATTCTAAGATTCTATGATTCTAATGTCAACTATAGTTAAAACAAACCAAAGTTTGTAAGCAAACAATAAACCATGGTGTCTGATCACGGTTTGTAGGAAGATAACAGGCTACAATTGTGCCACTAGGAAGTTTTCAGATAATTAAATAAACAATACTTTAATAAACAGTGGTTTAAGATTACATACACTAAGAATAAACTCTAAAGAACTCACTGGGGCTTACTTCTGAATAAAAATGATTAGCACTCTGGTTCATATCCTCTTTGTCCACCATAACAGCTGCTCGTCTTTTATTTTACTTTCCTTTCAATATTTTTTTTTTTACTATTTATTTAAGTACTAACTGTATATCCTTGGATACTGGAACATAATTCTTTTGTACATTACTGAGGCCTTGTTGCAGAATACTTGTTGGTGGCTGTAGAAAGCAAGTGCCTACATGGCATTCAGACACCCCTTGTGTCTGCAAATGGTTCTGGATGGAATGCTTGACACTTAAATAGCCCTAAGTCAAACTCTGTATTGTGGAAACATTTTGAACACTTGCAATTCATGCCTGACCTGGGGCTAGTAATGTGTATCAAGAATTCCAACAACGGGTTTTCAGTGAGTGACTTGCATAAGCAATTTTAGTGGTTTTAAATCCAATCAGACTATCTTATGGTTTTCCATTCACAAATAGCTGCTGTAGTTAGTCATAAGCTTTCTGCAAAATATTAATGAAAAGGAAGGCAAGAAGCTGTTTAACCAAAGAGAAGCAATTCAGGAGGGGATATACAGAGGAAGTCTTCATCTTCCCATGAACATAATATAAATATTGGTCTATGCAGGCCAGAGTTCTGTTTCCAGCAGATTCCACCCAGATGCATGGAGGAAAAACCCATAGCTGGGTATGTGACAGATAGTCACCCCCTCTTACCTACCTATATGAAAAAAATCCTCTCTTTCCCACTTCCTTCTTTCTATTTAAACTTATCCTGTCCACAAAGAACCTCCCAAAATCCATCCTTCTTGAAATATACTCAGAGTTGAGAGTGGATTTCTTGCTCTTTATTCAGCTCATAGTGGTGAGGAGGAATGGAAGTCCCCTCAAAGTATCTGCTTTATATACATTATTTACACAATGGGCTGCACGTGATTCGCTAATTCTGGAATTCTCCTGTAGGCCAATCAGGTTGTGGATTCACTTCTATCTGGAGCTGGATTGGGTGGCTCCTGCAGACCAATCATACTGCTGCATTGTCCTAGGACCAATCAGACTGCTGCATTCTGAATCCTATTGTTCTAGGACCAATCAGACTGCTGCATTTGGATCCTATTGTTCTAGGATCAATCAGACTGCTGCATTTTGGATCCTATTCAACTCAGTACATAACACTTCTATAACACAACAGGTATGCAATATTGTGCTTTAGGCAGCAATCTAAAGTAGGGCTGAAAATAAGTCACACTGGAATTAATGAGACTTATTTCAAAGAAATCTGTGTGTTTCACCTAAGGAGGATAGAGACAGACCTGGTCTTGTGCTTTCAGAGATAGGGAATCAGCCATTGTTATGCTTCTTGTTCCCAGCAGACTTTGGTGCAACCTGATACCCTTACAGGACCTCAAGAGCATAATCCAAATGTCTGCTACAGCCTCCCTCTTAAGTTTTAAGATTGTGCCGAGATGTAGACTCCATGGCTTCAACAGCAGTCGTTTTCTCTCCTAACTGCCACCCTGTCGCCCAGTCCATTGCTTTGTTTCAAGAGTTCTGAAGAACTCAAAAGCTTGCACAGCATTTTCTGTAATTTTGGTTGGCTTAATAAAAGTCTCACTCTAATACAGACTGAAGCATTTTTCTTATGGGCCAACATGCCTCCCTTTACTTTCTATTAAATATGAGTAAATGTACTCATAAATCACTAACGTTTATTGATTAACAAGTTAACACTATTTTATTGAAAAGTTGAAGGCAACCTTGTTCTCTTTTGTGCCAGATGCCCTTGAGCTACTAAACTGCCAAATTTCAGATTCCAGTTATTGAGGGAAAGTGTTATTTCATACAGTTAAATCTGATTTTTCCCTTTTGTGAATTTCAAAATACAAATGTGTATTGTTTTAATGGCCTGATACACAAACTGTACTTTGACAAAATTCAATAATATAAGAATTATAATTTTCAGTGGCACAGACGTTCCAAATTTGGAGAAAAAACAAAGAGGAACCATTAACTGGATCAATTAGATAGAGGAATATAGGGGAATGGGTAAAAGTACTGCAGGTTAAAATATCTTAAAAGATGTAATGGAACAAAGGTTGGGGATTCCCACCCTTTTCTCTGACTTCTTTATGTTCTCAGCTATAATTATGAAAACAATTCATCCCAATTATCACGACTAAAATGTCAACTTCAGCTAGTTGTCAGAAAGGCTTTTAAAAAAATAGAATGCTGTTCTCCTCAAAGCAGAAGAGATGATGATTATTTGCCAAATTTCTATGCTGCCCTTCATCCGAAGATCACAGGGTGGTTTACAATATAAAAACACCAAAAAACACACACCATAGTAACAATACCACCCCACCACCCCTTGCAGTTTAAAAGGCCATAACTTGTTTAATTAGCCAAACGCTTGGGAGAAGAGGAATGTTTTTGCTTGGTGCCTAAAGATATGCAACAAAGGTGTCAGGCGAGTGTCCCTGAGGACAGCAGTCCACAAGCGGGGAGCCACTGCAGAAAGGGCCTGTTCTCATGTTGCAGTCCTCCAAACCTCTCACAGAGGAGGCGCATGAAGAAGGGCCTTAGATCTCAGCATCTGGATTGGCTTGTATGGGGAATGGCAGCACTTAACATATCGTGGTCCTGACAAGTTTAAGGCCTTATAGGACAAAGCCAGCACTTTGATTTGGGCATGGAAACTAACTGGCAGCCAGTGCAGCTGAGCCAGTCTTCCACTTGTCTTTGAGTCGTTTCCTGGCATGCTTCCTCGCCCTAAGTTCTGGAGTGTACCAGGAAGCTAAATGGGCTCCACAAAGCAGGAGAGGGTGCTCAGGAATGATCACATCAATGGCCGAAGCCATTCAGATGTTCCAGAGATTGGCCAGGGCTTCAACAGGACTGCCAGTCATATTAGTCTGAAAACCCCCCAGAGCTGTTTGGAAACCCATTGGATCCATCAACCTCCGAGGGTACACTACCCTAATAGTTCCCTGGCCTCTGCAAAGAAGAAAAGGCGCTGAAAGCCTAAATCTCAACAGGAAATGATCTGACCATGGCTAGGAACTGATGTCAATATTTCCCAATTTCAGATGACCTTCTTCTTGCCCAGTTGAGAAAACAAGGTCCAGAGTGTGGCCTGCCACATATGTTGGGCTGATGACATGTTGGGACAGCACCATGGTTGTCATGACAGTCATAAAGTCCCAAACCACACCAGAATCAGTCACCTCAACATGGATTTCCCCCGAAACCAACCCTCTGGGAGTCCTCAACCGTGCCTCCGAGACCAACTCTGCCAGCTCAGGCAAGGAGACTGCTTGGCAGCAAGGCAGTAAATTAGCAGAATCTCTAATCTGTCCTGATTGCTCAATGTCAGGAACACACACTCTAGATTCCCGCAATTGGACAGAGAGCCTAGAGAGAGAGATGGAATCTCTATAGGTAAAGCTAAAGGGACCCCTGACCATTAGGTCCAGTTGTGACCGACTCTGGGGTTGCGGCGCTCATCTCGCTTTATTGGCTGAGGGAGCCGGCGTACAGCTTCCGGGTCAAGTGGCCAGCATGACTAAACCACTTCTGGCGAACCAGAGCACACGGAAACGCCATTTACCTTCCTGCCTTTCGAAAAGCACGTCAAAGTGCAAGTGGATAAATAGGTACCGCTCCGGCAGGAAGGTAAATGGCGTTTCCGTGTGCTCTGGTTCACCAGAAGTGGTTTAGTCATGCTGGCCACTTGGCAGGAGCAGGGACTGAGCAATGGAGCTCACCCCCGTCAAGGGGATTCATATACAGCAATTCTCCCTCTCCATCCCTCAGCTCTGCCCTGATGCTGCCCTGAGGACCCAGGTGGGCACAGCTGGGTGAGACCAATTCCATCCTGCTCACCCACCCAGGTCTCAGTAATGGGTGAGGCGGCTTCCTCATCCTCCCCCACTCTCCCCTGCTCCTGTCCTCCCAGGCACATCCTCCTCCATCAAGAAAAATTACAAAAATCCACACAAATTGAAATCAGTTAAAACAATTAAAAACAGTTAAAACATTGGCCCTGTCTCCTAGTTCTGAGAAAATATGGGAACCCAATATGGGATCTGGCATATTTTAAAAATACAGTATAGCGCTTCTTAGGATTGCCCTGGGAATATCAGCAACTCTTAGAGGAGAGCGACAAACCTGTAAACTGAATGACACCAACCAGCCATGTTTCTGTCAGTGAAGGGTTAATTCCAGGTCAGGTGTGCCCTGCCCCGCTCTTTTGAACTGTGTCCCTCCCTACTGTGCAACCAAACCAAGCAGGGCTAGGCACTTTGCATCGGGTACTTTATCAGGAAGGCGGAGCCTGAATGATCGCATCTCTTCTGACCTATCGCAGCTGCCGCTTCTTGCGGTTTGGACCTACAAAAAAAAAAAAAAACAACCCCATGGAAAGAAGTGGGGGCGTCAATGCTTCGGTGTGAATCAAATACTGCGAAACGACAAGGCGGAGCGAAGGCTTGACGGGCTTAAATCCCCACCAATACCTACCAGCGACTCGGGCCGAAGCAGCCAATGCGCCCGCGAGGCTTGAAGTAGGGAAGGAGAGAGGGTAGCGAAGGAGGTGGGAGTTGTTGTCAGGGTGTAGGAGGCAGCTCTGCTTGGCGGCTGAGGAGGAGCTGAAGGGAGGCGGCTGCGGGTAGCAGGTGAGAGCGAGCGACGGAGCGAGCGAGCGAGCGGCGGCCGGGCCCGGTAGGCGCTTGGCTGAGGGAAGGGGCTTCTGTGGACGACGAGGCGCGGTTCCTCCCTCCCTGCCCGGCGGGGAGAGCGGCGGGGCGACCTGTGGCGGAAGGCCCGAACTCCCGGGTGCGGGGCTGGTCGGCTCCGAAGCCGTGTGGGTGAGCCTCGAA
Source organism: Podarcis erhardii (assembly GCF_964252035.2). Classification (NCBI taxonomy): domain Eukaryota; kingdom Metazoa; phylum Chordata; class Lepidosauria; order Squamata; family Lacertidae; genus Podarcis; species Podarcis erhardii. Next base: position 46,230,236 of record NC_138497.1, read on the forward strand.
AGGGGAAGGAAGGAGGAAGGAAGGAGGTGCGGGGCTGCTGCGCTCAAGAGGAGTCGCTGGAGAAGGCGGCGGCGGCTGCGGGGAATCCGGGGATGGGGAGAAGCGGGCTCGCGGAGTACGTGTGAATGGGTGCAGCGGCGTGCAAGGGAAGGTGCGAGTGCGGGGTCTGCTCGGAGGGGAGGTCGGGCGAGGTGCCCGGGAAAGGAAGGGGCCGGCTGGGCGTCTCTCGGCTTCAGACACACATACTGTATATACAGGGTATATATGTCTATATATAATGGTCGGCTGGGCTGGAGGCTGAACCTGGGCGAGGATCTGCGGCGAGTGGCCCAGGAATGCGGGCGGATGAGGAGCCCTGCGGAAGGGAGGAAGGAAGGAAGGAAGGAGGAGAGAGGGAGAGGCGGCTAGTGCAGGAAGCGGCGAGGAGGGAGGGAGGGAGAGGCAGAAGCGCCGCTCTCGCATCCCCGGCAGCGGAGGGACCTCGGCGGGCGAAGCTGCCCTGCCGCCCCTTCCCGGCTTCCGGGGTGCCTGCCTGGGACTGGCCTCCCTTCCAGGCCCCGCTTGGTCTGGGGAGTTGGGGATTCCTGAAGGAATGTGGCCAACTGGCTTCCTCTCCTCGGAGTATAGCTGCCCTCTATTTCATTCTGTCTCCGGGACTACTTGTTTGTAAATGAAGCCTTTTTGCAGATTCCTGGCTTTGCAACCCCTGGAAAAGGGGGCGGCGGCGGGAAAGAGCTGATAAGCTAATTGAGCGAAGCGCCGTCCCACCTATTCTTACTTGGCTTTGTGCGAAGCAGAATTGATGTGTGATAGGATTAAAATCAGCGAGGTTAAACTTTGAAAGATTGGGTGTTGGCACTCGCAATATGATTACTTTGGTCTTTAAAGGAGAGCTTCATTTCCTTTTTATGGCTTTCTGTCGGGATGTTGGGCGCAAAGCAAGTGTACTGTATATCTTTTTTAAGAAGAGGATTAATATTAATACAAAGTGCAACAATTACTGAATCATAAAATACTAGGTTTGTGTGTCATGTTTCCAAATAACAAAATACTCGAGTTTTTTTTTATCCTTTCTAGGAGTATTTATTGTGAAATGATGTGTCCATTTGGCTTGTAATGTCTTGCTGCAGCTCTCATCTAGAACTCCTTCATCCATAAGATTTATGTAACCTGCTCATTAATTTTTCATAAAGCTCTAAAAGTTTCTGGTAGAATTTATTCTGTTTAATGTGTAGGTTGTTGTGTCTTCCAAGACGCTTATAAAAGCACTTATAAGGATTTGTTATTTGGTTGTAATCAGCTAATTTTATTATTTATACCCCGCTCATCTGGCTGGGTTTCCCCAGCCACTCTTAAATATTTTGTGGTCCTCAAATTGTGTGTGTGGTATCTTTAGCAAAGATGATGTTTAGGAATACAGTTGAACCATAATGGCATTTGTATCTGGTTATTCTCTGCTGCAAAAGTGTGCATGTTACGCATATTTCACTTCTCCAATCCTTGGGCTTGTTCTGTAGTTAAAATCATGATAGGTCTCTTAAGGCCAACTGCTATTTAATGTTTGACATAGTAAAAGAGTGCTGATCTGTACAGTTTTTCCGCTGGATTGTTGCAATGTTTTTCCATTCTTTCCTTCTTGGCCATTCTTTATGGAAACACTAAATCAGTGACATCACTCATATGAGCAAAATAAAACCATAAATTGTCTGTTCCTCCTCAGTTCAATCCTTGTCCTTTATCATATTAACTTATTTAATCTACAGATAAATAGACGGTGGGGTGGGGAAAGTTGCTGTTACACAAGTTCTGTACACAAAGAGTGGCAAAGCCAAGATGCATAGTGAAAACTTTCTGTCACTGAAGCCTCCTTGGCTCAGACATTTGCACTCTTTTAATAGAAAATACATAGAGACAAGGAGAATAATTTCCACAGTGATGTGATGCATCTTCCAAAGTTTTATTTGCCTAATCAGATTTAAGTTCTTAATTCAGTAGTGTGTATAATATATATTACCCTGTGTTGCCTGTAGCATCATTTGTGCAAACACACTAGGTACCTTATTGCAACAATGTAATACCGGTTTAATTAAATTCAAGCTGTAGTCTAGCAAGGGTTTTGTTTTTGTTTTTTGCATTGTTTTTAAAGACTTACTGTGTTCAACCTTGCAAATAAGCTGTCCACTGTCCCTCAGACCATGTGGTGGGCCGGACTATATTGTGTGTGTGTGTGGGGGGGGGGGAATGAACGAATTCCTGTGCCCCACAAATCACCCAGAGATGCATTTTAAATAAAAGCACACATTCTACTCATGAAAAAACACCAGGCAGGCCCTACCAACAACCCAGATATGCATTTTAAATAAAAGGACACATTCTACTTATGTAAAAACACGCTGATTCCCTGACCGTCCATGAGCTGGATTGAGAAGGCGATTGGGCCGCATCCAGCCCCTGGGCCTTAGGTTGCCTACCCCTGATCTAGCCTGTCAACTTGCAACAATTTCATGACTCTAAATGAAAATATACTGCAAGTTTATTCTGTTGATGACCTCTCTTGTTCCACACACTTGCAATGCCTTAAAAGGGGGCCTTATATAGGAACAAGTGCTGTAACTAATGTGCTATGGTAGTGAAAGTAGAAGTAGATTGCACGCTGTGCCAGAATTCCCTTATTGTCTGCTGTCTAAACATAGTGATGAATATAGGTAAACTGTCTTTCTGGACTTCAAATATTCTGTACTCTGTAGCTCTCTTCTGGCATTAACTGGCTTGAAGAGACAACATACCAGTGAATACCAGGTTTCTGGAAACTGCAAGACAGCAGAATGCTTTTGTTCTTGGGTCCTGTTTGCAGACTTCTCACTGGCATCTGGTTGGCACTGTGAGAACAGAACATTGGACTAAATGGGCCTTTGTTCCAATCCAGAAGTTTCTTAGGTTCTTTACCATAAAGGTTCATCTTTAGTTGCCTCTTCCCTCCCCTGACCATGCAGCTCTTCCAGTCTCTCTTATGATGAGGATAAAGTACTGTAGTGAAGAAGCTTTTTTTTATCTGTGGAAGTACCCTGTGCAAGGGATAATAATGAACTTCCAAGCTTCTCAATCTGTGGAGGGGCTCCACAGAATCAAAGGTTTATCTTCATTATGAAAGAGACTAAGAGATTTGTGTTTACTTGCGGGTGGAGTGAAACATGTGGTCTCAATATATTGCCTCTTCAAGTTAGTAATGGTTAAGGGTGGTGGTTATTTTTATATCTTTCTTTGCCCACTATAATCACAGACTCCTGTTTCAAGCATGGCAGGACCATGCAGCCATCATACCAAATTGTTGGCATTGGTGAGGAGATCTACAGGGAGCACCCTATCTGCACATTATCTTGTGTCTGGGATACTGATACAGTACCCTGCCTAGTCAAATCCTGCCTTTCTGTAGTTGCTACTATTAAACAATTGGGAATCTGAAATCTTTGCTGATCTACTGCAGAATAACCAAAGATCTGGCTGTTGATCCCAATCTACCTTCTGTCCACCCTGATTGAGGCAGGTTCTGAGTGTTGTCAACCTTCTTGAAAGATACACTTACCAATATAGTGTTACTTCTAACTGTCCTGTCTGAGTACAGCTGAGTACATGTTGAAGTTTCAGCAAATAGGTTTCAACATTTTGAATACTGTCTTCTGAAATTATATTTTGCTTCTCATGCAAGAATAATATAATTACAATTTTTTTGTGATATATGTTGACTTACAAAAGCTGGAAATGTTCTTTTCTGTAGTTCTCTATTATAGCAAATTACAGTTATGGATGAAGGATAGTAAGTCATTACAGAGTACTTACATGTTTTATAACTTTAAACTCTTATTTAGAATTTCAAAGCCATCTAGTTTGCCAACTATAAAATTCCTGAGAAACCTTGGCTGGCTTATGACTCTCTTTTTTTCTTGGAAAGAGCTGAGACAGTTCTGTGGAAAATCACTAAATCAACATTTTCCCCCTCATGCAAACCTGGTATGCTTCTGAGTTGTACTGACTTTTTGTAATTCTGCGTCTGCAAACTGCAACATTCCCAGAAGGAATAGTTCTGGGTACTTTGTTCTGCTAGTTTTGAAAAGCTTAGAACTATTGCCTTTACAGAGTTCTCTGGTGGGACACGTTATTGATGGACATCTGTATATTTAATATCTTACACTTTTAAAATGAATTATCTGCCTTTTATGGCAGTTCTGCTACTAAACATATATTGATATCTAATATTGATTAATCTTGAAATGTGGTGAGGCTTATAGCCTGATTCTGTGCCTATTTGCTCAGAAGTATATTCCGCTGAGTAATACATCTTATTTGACCATAACACACTAATATAGTCATACAAATGGCACTTTACTACCAGGTAAGTGTGTATAGAAATGTAGCCTTGCTTTGTGTAGTGTAGAAGATCTTAAGTTTCACCCAAGAAAATAATGTGTCATGTGCATTTAACTTTGATTTGTATTTTGCCTAAAGCTGCATTCTTGGTTTCTGCCACTGAAGAAGCAGGAAGCTAGTGGTAGACTAGGTAAAGTCAATTTATAGTGGCAGTGCAGAGTTTTCAGAAACTTTTCCTGTACCTTTAATTAATTGGGATTTGATTTAGCATTTGTCTTAAAAGCGAAAAAGTAAACACTGTTTTTTGTTTAACTATTTTCAGTACACAAAAATAGTTTACCTGAAATATTTTATATAGACCAAATAAAAAATGCACAATTAATTTGGTTTAAATGTTCATAGAAATTCACATCTGTACTTTAAAATGTATTGTACTTTTCTCAAAAACAAAACAACTCAGTAGCATATACTTAACATTGTTCAAATGTTAAGAAAATAATATGGTAGGAATACATCTTGTTTGACCATAAGCATAAGCCAGAACAAAACTAACATACTCATACAAAATAAAATTCATGAACAGTGTCTGCATAAGATATAGCTTTAGCAAGTCTAGAAAGCTGTTCATGATAGATACAGGTATGCTTTGTAGGGATAGTCACCTGAAAAAAGTTAATGGCAAAGTTTGAAGCTGCTCAATTTGACAAAATCGATTGTTGCAAATCTTCTAAACAATGTATTTTTGGAGAAATATGTGATAGATTTCCCCCCACAAAATATTTCACTCTGTACATCTGCTATAAAGAAGTAGAGGACCCATATTTAGCACATTGATGCCTGACAGTGCAGATCTAGTGCAGTGTTTCCCAACCTTGGGTCTCTAGCTGCTGTTGGACTACAATTCCCATCATCCCTGACCATTGGTCTTGCTAGCAAGGGATGATGGGAGTTGTAGTCCAAAAACAGCTGGAGACCCAAGGTTGGGAAACACTGATCTAGTATACGTGGCATCTACTGTATTTAGGAGGGCGATCTTGGCCACAGTAGAATGCTTTCTGTACTGCTTTGCGCATCACATTAGACCATAGTTAAAAACAAACTGTGGTGTAATGTTAATGTGTCAGTTGCGTGCTGCTGAAATGTCCTTGTTCTGCGCTCACTTCCACTGCACTTATGGGAAACAAACCAGAGAAGTCTTAAGAGATAACCAAGGATTGTTATTCGCTTCCTGTGCATGGTTCGTTTGGAGAGAAACAAGCCATGAGCCTAGATTAAGAAGTCACAACAAGGTGGACTCCAGCTTGTTTCCCAGTAGCAGAATGAGAATATTTAAGTTGTGTGATCACACTACTTTCTCATTAAACCATAGCTAATTTTAATTATGTTTTAATTTGATGCATGAACTATAGCAGTGTGTGCCTAGGAACCCTTAGGGAAGGGTTGCAAGAAATGGTGATAGTTTTAAAAAATATTTGTTGCAATTTCAAGACATCAAATATGAAACACTATTCACACAGAAACAACCTGGGTGTGAACCATAAGACAACTAGGTATCTAGAAAGTATTAGTAATGGATACTGTAAATCTATAGATTTACTACTGGTCTAACACCACAGTTGACAATTAAAAAGTTATGTTGAAGAAAACAATGCCTCATTAAGTGGCTTTCTCAGTTACGACTTTTGAAGATTTGATGTTTAAAAAGAAAACAAAAGTTATCCCAAATATATGCCTTATTATGTACTTTGATTTTACACAAGGGTAATAGTTTTAAGAAGAAAAGGATCACATTGCGGCTAGAGGAATTTTTGAGCAGGAATGGCATAAAATTGGCTATCGGGCCAGCAAGACCTACATTTGTAAACATAAGAGAATACTACTACAAATTGCTTTTCCAGTGGTATCTGACACCTCACAGTTTGAGCAATATATATATCTGGCATGAGGATAAAGGTTTGGATGCATGAATCCTCAAATGCAGATATAGGTGGCAACCATTTTGTGCTATTGACACATGATTGCCAATGCGTGGGTCCCCTTGGACCCGGAAGAAGGCGGAACAGGGTGGTGGTGGAATGCAATGGGCTTATGTATGTTCCGCTGATGCACATGGGGGTCAGAAACGGAACCCCTAGAATCATAGAATCATATAGTTGGAAGAGACCACAAGGGCCATTGAGTCCAACCCCCTGCCAAGCAGGAAACACCATCAGAGCACTCCTGACATTTGGTTGTCAAGCCTCTGCTTAAAGACCTCCAAAGAAGGAGACTCCATCACACTCCTTGGCAGCAAATTCCACTGTCGAACAGCTCTTACTGTCAGGAAGTTCTTCCTAATGTTTAGGTGGAATCTTTTTTCTTGTAGTTTGGAACCATTGCTCTGTGTCCACTTCTCTGGAGCAGCAGAAAACAACCTTTCTCCCTCCTCTATGTGACATCCTTTTATATATTTGAACATGGCTATCATATCACCCCTTAACCTCCTCTTCTCCAGGCTAAACATGCCCAGTTCCCTTAGCCGTTCCTCATAAAGTGCGCAAAATGGTCACTGCCTGTATGGTAGTCTTGTCCTTTAATAACAAAATATGGGGGATAAGTTACAATATTAATCAAACTACTTTATGCATTATGTTATAGTTTTGGATCCTTTAACAAATCTGTTGGGCTGCTTAGATGACCAGATTAAACCTAAAAGATTGATATGGAACCTAATAGGTGATGCCATTATGTTAATAGTCCAAAAACAGAAGAACAAACTGAACAAGCTATTTCCTACAATTAAAATAATGGCTAGTTGAACTTTGGAAAGTGATGAAAATGCATAAACCTGCAGAATGATGGAAGACACAGGAAGGAAACTTTTTCGAAGTACCATATTTACTCAAGTCTAATGTGCCATCAAATCTAATGCACACCTCAATTTTCAGAACCTTGAAACTAAAAAAAGCATTTGCTGGCGAATGTAAATGTGCTATTGAATCTAATGTGCACCGTAATTTTCATAATGTAATTTGGCCAAAAAAGGTGAGCATTAGCTTCGAGTAAATATGGTAAATGGCTTTCAGTGATTGAATATATGAAAGATACGGATATGAGATATGGATATTATATATTTTTTCTATATGGTAATAGCATATGGTCAGAACTGTATTTATTGTTTACGGACACAGCAAAATTTAAAATTGTATTAAAATTAAAATTTGTATTAAAATGTTCAAATCTGTGGTACAGATACATTCTGAATACAGTCTTACCCACATCTCAGTTGGGGTACCCTAGTGTTATCACACTTTCTAGTGTTCTTATTTATGTGTGCACTTGAACTTGCAAGTTATGCATGTATCCTTGGAAACAGGGTTTTTGGCAATCTTTAATCTGAGTATGGCTGCATGCCATAGGGGTTATTACATTATGTTAATGCCCATTCACACTTGCTTGGGGGCACCAGTAAATTTGCAAGATAAATGTGGATAAAATGGTGTTCATGCAAAATGGCAGACAGTTAAATAGTTTTGCAACTTGAAGTGCTAATTGCAATGGTACGGAATGATAAAATGGTTACAAAATAATACAGGCTATCCAACAAAATGATAAATCATTCAGTAATGCTCACAGATCACCCAGATCCACACTTCTTGTGCCAATAGTTTAAAATTGCTATTTAGGAAATAGAAATGGATGGAGGGTAGAGAGCGGTCACAAATGGCAAATGGGAGGGTACTAGAGAACTGTCAGGGCTGCAGTGTGAGTCTAGGTGTACCAAGGGGGTGCTCAAATGCTTTGGACAATGTAAGAATAGTAAGACGGTGATATTTAGGAAATGAGGCAAAAGAAAGAAGGAGTAAAACACAACTAGTTAACCTGTCCTGAGAAAGAGAGAGAATAGTTTCTCTTGAGTTTCACTGTGACCTGTTTGTGTGATGTCACAGCTGTAGACTGAGGCTTTAGCAAGAGTTAAGTGCGAAGCCTTTTGGTGGGTTCACTCCAAAACAGGTAGTTTGCAAGTTTACTGTATTTCCTAAGGGACCCAGGTCCAAGCATTGATGGGTTGGTCAAAGATAGCTCAAGGATGACATTAGAAGGCTTGCCTAAGTCCCCTCACCATCCTAAGGTGGTTCCAAAAAAAAGAGAGAAAAAGTACTTCCCTTAAGGGTGGTCACAAAGCACCTACTAAAAGAACACCAGAATAATCTGAAAGAAAATTTAAAAGTATAGTAGTAAGGAAAAGGGGAAGGGAGGCAAGGGTAAAGGATCTAGCTAAGTTGGAAAGGTCTGCTCCTGTAATAATAGAATTGAGTTGGCTTAGAGAAGAAAGAAGAGTGGAGCATGGCACAATCTTGTAGGAGCAAGACAGAACAGTGTCAGGGTCTGAGGGATGCATAGTTACAGGAAAAAGAATTCTGATGGGTGTTGGCCATTGTCACAAATGATGATTGTGGGGAACAAAAAACGATCAATTTCTGGAGAGAGATGCTTTCTTGGAAAAAAAGGCTTTTATTCTCACCAGGGTTAATTAATGGTCAAATAGAGGGATATACTTGCATTAGAAAGGACAGAGATTCTGAAGACCAATTAAGTTTCTGTATTTTCACTAACGTCTTTTGCCTTTAAGAAGGTCATTTAGCTTAAGCCAGTATTGCTTCCTGAATTTTTCTGCAGTGGTACTGCAGTCATTGTACAGAGCAAAGCCAAAGTTCAGGTGCACTTGAAGAGTTCCAACTGAGCTAAGTTTTTAGGTAATACTAGCTCTGGAAAAGGTATGGAAAAAGTGTACTGAAATTACCGAAGGTCATATCATGTTCCTAGTAAGGAAACAGAAATTGTGGTTGCTTAGATGAGGGGAAAAGCGAAGTGGTTTCATGCGAACAATTATGTTATCAGTTATCTTCTCTCAATGCTAGCTAGCGCTTTGGGCTATTCAACAAAACTGTTTGGCAATATGTGGAAATATTGGGGGGGGTGATATATAAAATTTTGATATTTTTAAGCAAAGTGGTTGATGTGAGTTATGTGTTATGTTTGATATGAAAAATGATAATACAATATTAAAAAAATAATAATAAAACTGATTGGCAAGTTTTCAAGGCAAACAAGAAATCCCTTTTCATGAAGTGCATAACTAACTTAGGGAATTGACAAGTACAGTGGTACCTTGGTTTTCAAACGTCTCCGTTGACGAACATTTCGGTTTTCAAACACTGTAAACCCAGGAGTACATGCTTTGGTTTTTGAACACTCCTTAGAAGTTGAACATTCCATGCAGCTTCCATACTGAGGCTTCCGTCTTGAGTTTTTGGTTTTCTAACGTTTCTGAACTCGAACAGTCTTCCGGAACGGATTACGTTTGAAGACCGAGGTACCACTGTATAACCCTGTGGTGATGACTTCTTGTAAGAAGGATGAAGCAAATATACATTATATAGATATTTCAACAGTAGTTGGTCTTGATAGCTAGGAATAGAACCTCCATGTTCAGAGGCAATTTACTACTAAGTACCAGAGGCTGGGGGCAAATCTTGAATGGGCATCAACATAATTTCTTGCAAATGAGCTTCGTGGAATCACTGTTAGCCAGATGTTGAAAACTGAAGAACTGACTATCATTTAGCAAGGCAGTTGACTGTTTTTAGTAAGATTGATCAATTCTTAAATACTTTTAAAAATGTCATGGGTATTGATACAAGGTCTTGAATATCTAATTAATGAATAATGAAAACTAAATTTTGCCGAACACTGCAGGGTGGGTCAGTGTCATGTTATAGTAGAGCACTTGTTGACCTGCAGTGTCTGGACTGTAGCTTAGCTATAAACTGCAACTCTTTGGAGTATCGCAACTGACAATGGATGGGAATTGATGTAAGTATAATGTGCACAGTTACCTTGCTCAAAGCATTAGCAAGATGAAATAACCTGCTATACTTAAAAAGTGAAAGTACTGACTGAGAAGAGTGTTTACATTTTAGTCTGTCTTCCTGTGTTGTGTGCAAATTAAGCTCCTGTTGTAAATAAAATAAAGGAGGGAGGACACTGTATCTGTAGGATCATAATTCACTTCCTGAGCCACTGTGTTGGGGAAAAAAAGAAGAGTTACAGTAGTTATATAGGTGGGCACATTTTGCAAGAACATTTTGCAAGAGCTTGCAGGGCAGCAGCTGAAGAAGGAGCAAAAAGGGTTTTCTTGTGTGTGTGTTTCTTGTGGCTGATTAGCTGCTCTCCATGTGCAAAGGTCAGAGGGGGCAGGGTTTGATCCATCTTTTAGATTTAGGGGAGCTAGTCTCAAACGTTTGTTGGGGGAGACCTAGGTTTTTTTGGGGGGGAGTTATTTGTCCTGTCTTCACGCTTTTTATGATGGAGGACCGCTGTAGCCACCCCCAACGACACGTTCTCAAGATGGAGGGTGAGGGAACAGCTGCAGTCACCTGTGGTTCCTGCGCAATGTTTGCCATCTTGCCAAAGGTTGCAGGCAGCTTTACCTGCAGCAATTGCATGTTGATTTCCCTCTTAGAAGACAAAGTCCAGCAACTGGAGGAACGTGTAGCTACACTCCAAAGAATTAGAGAGCTGGAACTCTTCTTGGAAGCAACAGAGCACATCGTCTCCACCAAGGAGGAGACAGGGGACTCCCCTGAGAAGGAGGCTAGTTCACCAACACAGGAGCCAGATATATGGAGAAACGGGACTCAAAGAAGTAGGAGGCCCAGGGTTCGCTCTGATTGTTTAGAAATACACAATCGCTTTGAGGTCCTCTCCCCTAGCATGGAAGACGAAGAGCAGACTCCATTTGAGGATCTCTCCCTCATTACAGTCAATCAGGTATATGAAGACAAGCAGCAAAGTCAGTCCTCAGGGAATGTGCAGGCGACCTTGGAACGGACAGCTCACGGAAGAACCCCGACCAGACCTAAGAGGAGCCGTGTAGTGGTGATAGGGGATTCCCTACTGAGGGGAACAGAAGCAGTGATCTGTGGGCCTGACAAGATGTCTCGGGAAGTGTGCTGTCTCCCCGGGGCTAAGATCCAAGATGTAACTGAACGACTGCAAGGAATCATAAAACCCACTGACAAATACCCCTTCCTCTTGGTTCATGTGGGAACCAATGACACTGCAAGCAATAGCCTCCAGAAGATCAAAAGAGACTACGAGGCACTGGGCAGGAAACTGAAGCAATTAAATGCACAAATTGTCATCTCATCTGTCCTCCCAGTTGAACGACGTGGCCCAGGGAGAGAGGGAAAAATAGTGGAAGTGAACAGCTGGCTTCGCAAATGGTGTAAACAGGAACAGTTTGGATTCTTAGATCACGGACTGCAGTTCCTTGAAGATGGACTTCTGGCAAGCGATGGGCTGCACCTCACAACGGTTGGGAGGAATGTTTTTGCCAAAAATCTCAGAAACCTCATCAGGATGGCTTTAAACTGACTAATGTGGGGGAGGGAGACAGTGCTCCTGAAGATAGGAGTCTATCAATTGATGAAGATGATCATCCAAATGTCATAGATCAAATGGAGCAAACAGCACGCAGACCTAGTGGTGGGAGGAAAAAATCCTTAAATAAGAGACACGGGGGAATGATTAATGGACTTCAATGTCTGTACACTAATGCGCAAAGCATGGGAAATAAACAAGATGAGCTTGAGCTCTTGGTACAGCAAACTAAATATGACATAATAGGCATCACTGAAACCTGGTGGGATAAGTCCCACGACTGGAATGTAATAATGGAGGGATACAATCTATTTCAGAGAAACAGACCAGACAAGAAAGGAGGAGGAGTGGCGTTATATGTCAGGGATGTGTATGCCTGTGAAGAGATCCAAGATTTAGAACCTCAAAGCCAAAGTGAGAGCATTTGGGTCAAAATTAAGGGAGAGAAGAATAACAGGGACCTCATTGTGGGAGTTTACTATAGATCCCCAAGCCAAACGGAGGACATAGATGATGCCTTCCTGGAACAGATGGCCAAGCATGCAAAAGGAAGGGAGATAGTAGTAATGGGGGACTTCAATTACCCGGATATTTGTTGGATGTCAAACTCAACCAAGAGCATAAGGTCAAACAGATTCCTCACTGGCCTTGCAGACAACTTCATTGTCCAGAAAGTGGGAGAAGCAACAAGAGGAACAGCCATTTTAGATCTGGTCCTAACCAATGTTGATGACCTGGTTCGTGGGGTAGAAGTGGAAGGATCATTAGGCGCAAGTGATCATGCTCTTCTGAAGTTTACCATACAGCGGAAAGGAGCAGCCAAGCATACTAGGACTCAATTTCTTGACTTTAAGAAAGCCGACTTCATAAAACTTAGGGAAGTGCTGGGTGAGATCCCATGGACAGTAATACTAAAAGGAAAGGGAGTTCATGATGGCTGGGAGTTTGTTAAGAGGGAGATAGTAAAACCACAACTTCAGGCAATACCAATGAGACGGAAACATGGAAGGTGCCTAAAGAAGCCAGGGTGGCTATCTAAAGAACTTTTAACTGAGTTAAGATTAAAAAAGGATGTGTACAAAAAATGGAAAAGGGGGGAAACCACCAAAGAGGAATTCAAACAAATAGCCAGCACGTGTAGACACAAAGTCAGAAAAGCTAAAGCACAGAATGAACTCAGGCTTGCTAGAGAGGTTAAAAGCAACAAAAAAGGCTTTTATGGGTATGTTCGTAGCAAAAGGAAGAACAAAAAACAGTGGGGTCACTCAGAGGAGAAGATGGTGAAATGCAAACAGGGGACACAGAAAGGGCTGAACTCCTCAATGCCTTCTTTGCCTCAGTCTTCTCCGATAAAGAAAACAATGCCCGACCTGAAGAATTTGGAGCAAATGATTCAGCAGAGGAAACACAGCCCAGAATAACTAAGGAGATAGTACAAGAATACTTGGCTAGTTTAGATGTATTCAAGTCTCCAGGGCCAGATGAACTGCATCCAAGATTATTAAAAGAACTGGCAGATGTGATCTCAGAACCACTGGCAGTCATCTTTGAGAATTCCTGGAGAACAGGCGAAGTCCCAGCAGACTGGAGGAGGGCAAATGTTGTCCCTATTTTCAAAAAGGGGGAAAGAGAGGACCCAAATAATTACCGCCCAGTCAGTCTGACATCAATACCAGGGAAGATTCTGGAGCAGATCATTAAGCAAACAGTCTGTGAGCACCTAGAAAGGAATGCTGTGATCACCAATAGTCAGCATGGATTTCTGGAAAATAAGTCATGTCAGACTAACCTGATCTCGTTTTTTGACAGAATTACAAGCCTGGTAGATGAAGGGAGGGCAGTGGATGTAGCCTACCTTGATTTCAGCAGGGCATTTGACAAGGTGCCCCATGATATTCTTGTAAAGAAGCTGGTAAAATGCGGTCTTGACTATGCTACCACTCAGTGGATTTGTAACTGGCTGACTGACCAAACCCAAAGGGTGCTCATCAATGGTTCCTCTTCATCCTGGAGAGGAGTGACTAGTGGGGTGCCACAGGGTTCTGTCTTGGGCCCGGTCTTATTGAACATCTTTATCAACGACTTGGATGATGGACTCAAGGGCATCCTGATCAAATTTGTAGATGACACCAAACTGGGAGGGGTGGCTAACACCCCAGAGGACAGGATCACACTTCAAAACGACCTTGACAGATTAGAGAACTGGCCCAAACAAACAAGATGAATTTTAACAGGGAGAAATGTAAAGTGTTGCACTTGGGGAAAAAAAAAAAAATGAGAGGCACAAATACAAGATGGGTGACACCTGGCTTGAGAGCAGTACATGTGAAAAGGATCTAGGAGTCTTGATTGACCACAAACTTGACATGAGCTAACAGTGTGACGCGGCAGCTAAAAAAGCCAATGCAATTCTGGACTGCATCAATAGGAGTATAGCATCTAGATCAAGGGAAGTAATAGTGCCACTGTATTCTGCTCTGGTCAGATTTCACCTGGAGTACTGTGTCCAGTTCTGGGCACCACAGTTCAAGAAGGACACTGACAAACTGGAACGTGTCCAGAGGAGGGCAACCAAAATGATCAAAGGCCTGGAAACGATGCCTTATGAGGAACGGCTAAGGGAGCTGGGCATGTTTAGCCTGGAGAAGAGGAGGTTAAGGGGTGATATGATAGCCATGTTCAAATATATAAAAGGTTGTCACATAGAGGAGGGAGAAAGGTTGTTTTCTGCTGCTCTAGAGAAGCGGACATGGAGCAATGGATCCAAACTACAAGAAAGAAGATTCCACCTAAACATTAGGAAGAACTTCCTGACAGTAAGAGCTGTTTGACAGTGGAATTTGCTGCCAAGGAGTGTGGTGGAGTCTCCTTCTTTGGAGGTCTTTAAGCAGAGGCTTGACAACCATATGTCAGGAGTGCTCTGATGGTGTTTCCTACTTGGCAGGGGGTTGGACTCGATGGCCCTTGTGGTCTCTTCCAACTCTATGATTCTATGAAAAAGACTTGAAGATTATGGAACCTATACAAAATCTGTATTGTTTTGGCCCCAGAATGAAGCCTAGTTCATACAGACAGAAGAACTTCCTAATTTGGGGGCAGATAATGAGGTATGTACATTGGAAGTGATGCAAGTGAATAATGCAAGGAAGCAAGTTAACCTGCAATGTTCCTGACATGGTTAGCCATGGTATAGCAGTTGTTTAACACGCTTGCTAGATTAGGAAATCTGAAACTTTGGCTTGGATAAAATGAATTGTGGTGCTATGAGCTGATGACTGCTTCAAGTGCCATTTTAAAACACAAGTAGGGTAATGCAATTTGAGTTCTAGAGAGAACTGTACGGAGCAGTAGAATTTGATGCCCTGTCTCTCTGCTGTCATATTGGAGTGCTACAATAGTCTTGATGCACAAGCAGTGTAGAGGAGAAATGTGTTTTGGAACAATAGCTTGTGAAAAGAATGTACTAGTTAATGAATATAGTGCTGGTCCACAGAAAGTAAACTGAGATCATGAACTGTATTAAATATTTCATGATATGGGAACAGAAGGGCACTTTAACCAAACAAAATTTTAAAATATAAGAATGTGTAGATTACAGAGAGTTCAATGATGATACCTATTGATTGCTTTAATCCTTTATCAAACCACAATTAGAAGTTAGTTTACTAATCAGGATCGTAAAGCTTCATAGAATCATAGACTTGTCAAGTTTGAAGGGACCACAAGGGTCATCTAGTCTAACCATGAATCTTCTGCCCAACGTGGGGCTCATACCTACAGCTTTGCGATTAAGAGTTTCATGTTCTGCCGGCTATGATAAAGTGGGCACAGGACATTGGATATAACATCATGTTTGAGGACTGGGAGAGGTTGTGGACTACTGGGCTGAATTTCACTGCATGTAATGCTTTGAAAGAAAATGTTATGAAAATGATATATAGATGGTATATGACCCCAGTCAAACTTGCAAAAATATGCCACTTGTCTGATAATAAATGTTGGAAATGTAAAGAAAATGAAGGAACATTCTTTCACCTCTGGTGGACCTGCCCTAGAGTGAAGGCTTTCTGGGAAATGATATATAATGAGCTGAAAAAGGTATTCAAGTATACCTTTCCTAAGAAACCAGAGGCCTTCCTTCTGGGTATTGTCAGCCAGAAGGTGCTAAAGAAGGACCGAACATTTTTTATGTATGCAACAACAGCAGCAAGGATACTTGTCACTAAGCATTGGAAAACCCAAGATTTACCCACACTGGAAGAATGGCAGATGCAACTGATAGACTATATGGAACTGGCTGAGATGACTGGCAGAATCCGAGACCTGGGAGAAGAAACGGTGGAAGAAGATTGGAAGAAATTCAAGATTTATCTACAAAAATATTGTAAATTGTATGAATGTTAAGAAGGATGCTAGAGTATAAATAACTTGGCACCATTAAGTTAGATGAAGTGAAATATGAAGATAAGCTAAATTTAAGAAAAGATAATTTTTTGGAAATTCTAGGTTATATTTAAATTTTTAAGATTTGAATAAAGGATATCTAAAATTAGAGATATAACATTGGAAATTTAGATAATAAGAATAGAAATAAGGGGATAAATTTGCTGGATAAAATTTTATAGTCAGGAACGCAGGAGCGGGAGATGTGAGGGAGTCCAAAGAAGTTAAGAAAACTATGTTAAGAGATGTGTTATATTGTATTGTTTATTGGTATTGTAATTAAAAATAAAAACTGTTAATAAATATTTATAAAAAAAGAAAAAAAAAGAAAAAAAAGAGTTTCATGTTCTGCTGATTGAGCTAGCCTGCCTGACCATTAAACCACTATTCCCTTTTTGGGGCATTACAGCTAACTATATTTTAATTAAACCAGTATGTACGTATGGTGTGTGCGTGCATGCAAGGAGTGATGAATATTGCTCATTCCCAGCTACGACGCTGTTGTAGAATCATAGAATAGAATCATAGAATCATAGAGTTGGAAGAGACCACAAGGGCCATCGAGTCCAACCCCCTGCCAAGCAGGAAACACCATCAGAGCACTTCTGACATATGGTTGTCAAGCCTCTGCTTAAAGACCTCCAAAGAAGGAGACTCCACCACACTCCTTGGCAGCAAATTCCACTGTCGAACAGCTCTTACTGTCAGGAAGTTCTTCCTAATGTTTAGGTGGAATCTTCTTTCTTGTAGTTTGGAACCATTGCTCCGTGTCCGCTTCTCTGGAGCAGCAGAAAACAACCTTTCTCCCTCCTCTATGTGACATCCTTTTAAATATTTGAACATGGCTATCATATCACCCCTTAACCTCCTCTTCTCCAGGCTAAACATGCCCAGCTCCCTTAGCCGTTCCTCATAAGGCATCGTTTCCAGGCCTTTGACCATTTTGGTTGCCCTCCTCTGGACACGTTCCAGTTTGTCAGTGTCCTTCTTGAACTGTTGTGCCCAGAACTGGACACAGTACTCCAGGTGAGGTCTGACCAGAGCAGAATACAGTGGCACTATTACTTCCCTTGATCTAGATGCTATACTCCTATTGATGCAGCCCAGAATTGCATTGGCTTTTTTAGCTGCCGTGTCACACTGTTGGCTCATGTCAAGTTTGTGGTCAACCAAGACTCCTAGATCCTTTTCACATGTACTGCTCTCAAGCCAGGTGTCACCCATCTTGTATTTGTGCCTCTCATTCCCCCCCCCCCCAAGTGCAATACTTTACATTTTTCCCTGTTAAAATTCATCTTGTTTGTTTTGGCCCAGTTCTCTAATCTGTCAAGGTCGTTTTAAAGTGTGATCCTGTCCTCTGGGCTGTTGTATAGCAAGCTCGTAGTCAAGCATCTAAATTGTGCCTGTGTATACCAAATCTTTTGATCATGCCACTTAGAAATACAGTAATTGACATAACATTTGGCATCCCGATAATTTCTGCATAACTGTTCACGTTCATAAGATTTTCCTGCCTTTTAACTGCGTTTGGTTGCTGCATCAGCCACACAAGCATATGGTTTTGGGGCAAGAGATAAGCACATGTTGCTGTAGATGAGGTGAATAGAAGATAGCCCGGGTGGGGGAGAGCTCTTGCAGAAAGGTAGGTAGAGCTGTTTACTTTATCTGTTGTCAGGGAAGTTTTTGATTTTCAAAGTGTTCAGTCCCACAACACCTGTACTTCTTTTCTTGATAGTTCTATACATGCTTGCATTACAGGGTTTTTTCAAAAGAAGTAGGAAACTGCAGTTTCATCAATGTAGGGCATTATACTTGTTAAATTCTGTTATATATATATGTATATATATGTGTGTGTGAGTGTGTGTGTGTGTGTGTGTGTGTGAGAGAGAGAGAGAGAGAGAGAGAGAGAGAGAGAGAGAGACGGGGAGATGTTTTCTTTATTGTAAACCCCCCTGTGGTCCTCAAATGAAGGGTGGTATAGATATTCAACAAATAAATGTGCTGTAAAAGCACTACAGAATACAGTGGTACCTCTGGTTACGAACTTAATTCGTTCTGGAGGTCTGTTCTTAACCTGAAACTGTTCTTAACCTGAAGGTCCACTTTAGCTAATGGGGCCTCCTGCTGCTGCCGCCGCGCCACTGGAGCACGATTTCTGTTCTCATCCTGAAGCAAAGTTCTTAACCCGAGGTACTATTTCTGGGTTAGCGGAGTCTGTAACCTGAAGCGTCTGTAACCTGAAGTGTATGTAACCCGAGGTACCACTGTACTAAAAATCCAGGAATCTGATACTCTTCCGGGTAAAGATGGATCATAAAATCATGCTGATACCAGTTAACCAGAAATAGCTGGAACTTTTGCCCTTTGGACCTTCTGTCTTTTACATTGTTCGTTCATTCTTTGACTAATCCTTAGCTTCCAAAGTTCGCACAAGTGGAGTGGGTGGAGTGGGGGAAGAGGAAAAAGGAATGGTGACATTCAAAACAGTGCAATAATAAATTACTGCAGTTGCATGCTACTGATAGCCAGTGAATAGCCAGTGTGTTGAAGAGGGAAATGTGGTACAGATTAAATGAATATTGTGATTTTGGCTATCACAGGTTCATTCCTTGGTTGAATTCAAAGTAAATTTGCTATCCTTTGAAATGCCTTGTGAAAAGGACAATTTCTTGACTTTCTTCTCCCTGGTTTAAGAACAGTTTCCTGATTTATTTGAATACTATGCTGTACACCAGTCTTTCCCAACCTGGTGCTCTTCAGATGTTCTGGACTACAATTCCCATTATCCCTGAACAGTGGCCATGCTATCTGGAGTTGATGGTTGCTGAGAGTCCCAACAGCACCTAGAAGGCTGCTGTATACTTTCTCTCCTTGCAGCAGTGCAGGCACATATCCAAAGTCTAAACAAGAGGCATATGCAGCAATATCCTGAAACTAGGAGCAAATTTGGGAACTTCAGGGGTCTGAAGGCACAAAGTTACAGCCCTCAGTCTCCTACAGATCAGCCTGGCCTTTGCTTACTGTAACATAAGTTGAGATGTGTTTCTAGATAATTTTAGAGATAATAAAAGTCTGTTGGTGAAGGTTACCTCCCCTTTAAGTTCACTGTGGCACTAAATTTAAAAGACCCCATTCCTTTTTAAACCAGTAGTTGCTGTGCAAAGAAGATGAACAATGATGGCTTGAAAACGTTGCCCATGTTGAATCTGCTTATATCTATTTCATTGTTTACCTTAGAGGAGGTGATATGTTTAAGAGCAAACAATTCTGATACAAGGAAAGGCTGCAGCATTTGAAACTTCATAATTTAGAGAAAATGTGAGTAACGGGGGATATGATAGAGCAGGCTTCCTCAACCTCGGCCTTCTATATGTTCTGAGACTACAGTTCCCATCATCCCTGACCACTGGTCCTGCTAGCTAGGGATCATGGGAGTTGTAGGCCCAAAACATCTGGAGGGCTGAGGTTGAGGAAGCCTGTGAGAGAGGGATATAAAATTGTGGATGGTGTGGAGAAAGTGAATAGGGAGAAGTTTTTTCTTCTCTCATAATACTAGAACTTCAGGGCATCCAATGAAGCTGAACGTTGAAAGATTCAGGACAGACAATAGAAAATACTTCACATAATGCATAGTTAAACGATGGAATTTTCTCCCACAAAAAGGCAGTGATAGCGATGAACTTGGATGGTTTTAAAAGAGGATTAAACAAATTCTTGGAGGATAAACCTATCAATGGCTACTAGCCACAATAGCTATCTCAGTATGGCTCTGAATAGTAGTTGCTGGGAATCACAGATGGGGAGACACTGTTCAGCTTGTGTCCTATTTGAGAGCTTCCCATAGGCATCTGGTTAGTCACTGAGAACATATCAGGTTGGCTTGATCCGGAAGAACTCTTATTACGTTCTTACTCTTGAACAGTGTGTGCTTGTTCAGAATTTTTTGTCTATTTATACATGGACTGTATTAAGTGAATATACATTTTTTCCAAACTTAGACTGTCACTTTGGCAAAAGTGTGACTTGCATTTGGATTCAGCAGTTGTAGAGGCTAAATCGTAGACAATGATGCTGAAAAAACTTGCATTCTTACCAAATGGAAATGTGCAGTTCACAAAACCAATAAACTTTCAGGGCTTTCTTCTCTCTCATTTGAAGTAAATCCCATGTGTCTAATATAAATCCACAATGTGTTTGTCTGTTCCAAGCTAGGTTATGATTCCATAATGTTCAACTCTGCAAGGCAATCTGATGAAAAAACTGAACCATAACTATCAAAAGCTTCTATTGTGCATAGGAGCTTATCGTATGTCTATGCAAAAGAATTTAAACCTCCTCTCAGTCTATGTCATGTGCATCTCTTCTGTGTTTTACTGCTTAAGCTGCAATGGCTGCCTGAGCAACCTCCTTTCAAAGGTGTGTTTATGCCAAGTAGGAAAACCAGCTTCTTTAGTTCCAATATTTGCACTTGATTCTAGTTGTTGCAGGAATATATTCAATACTTTCATTGCAGTGCATTTCTTCAGTAAAGCCATGTCTACCACCAGGAGACTTCCTGGCAGGTGGGGGGCAGCTGGGTACAAGATAAGCTCTGTACGGGTCTGTCTTTCTGGTACTTACAGTTTGCTTGCTTAGTTTTCTGGGATGCAACATTTACCTGCCTTAAATAATGCTTTCAGTTGCATCGTGAGCAATGTTCATTTCACAATTACTGTACTGCAACTTGCAGTGATGACTCACAAGTCTCCAAAACCACACAGGAACAGCATTTGCCCATAGCCACCAAACTGCAAGAAAACTTCCGACCAAATCAGCTGTGTTCACTGAAGAACTTTATGCAATCAGGTCTTAAATTGCACATTTCCTGGACTTGAGGTGGTGGTGGGAATTGTTGTTTTAGCGGAGGGTTGGTGAACCTTTTTCAACATCAGGACTGAATTCTTTTGTGGGGAATTTTCTGGCAGCCACCATGGCAGTGGTGGTTATGTCGAGAAGCAATAGTCAGCCAATCAGTGGATGTGCTCTTAACCTTTGTACAGTAGACTACATTCTAGCCACGCTAGCAGGTGTTTTCCACCAACCCACACAAACATTGCTCACTTTAGACAAGCCGGAGGCATTATTACAGTTCAGAGACACATCCCTGACAGGAGAAGAACACTTGAGGACAGAGTGGAGCCAGAGATGTTTGGAAGGTGGCCTGGGCAGGGGCATGGCTTACAGAGAGGCCTGGATAGCCACATTTGGCCCCTAGACCTGAGGTTCTCTAACCCTAGTTTACACCTTGGATTAATTTGGGTTCAGGTCATAGCTATTTCTTTGGTGTCCATGTACAGCTTCAAGATGGCTGAAAAACAGTGTCCCTAGGAACATACTTGGTGCCTTTTTTTTTAACTTTGAGTAATTGTAGCAAATCTCAACACATCAATATATAAAGGTTTGGAACTTAACTTTCAAGCAGTTTGTAGACCTAAAACAATTTACTTGTAAACTGAGCTCTGCTGCAGTGTACATTTCCCTAATGGGTATTGGTGTCTAGTGGGCAGGATTTTCTTGTCATCCTCCTAGATCAGCTTTTCAAACATAACCAGAGCAACAAAGACCAAAAAGACCATTAGATCTTAACAGCCCCCAGTCAGTTCTCCTGAGCTTGATAAAAAGTATTTGAAGCTTAAATTGTTTTGTGCTTGTCAGACAATTGATCCAATTACTTAAAAAGCATTTCCCTAGAACTTTAACTGAGGCGCCGGCAGGCTGTGCAGTGATTAGCATATAATATAACTAGAAAAATAAATAGCTGTCTTTGAAACTTTTAAGCATTCTGTTTGTCATGTAAGTTTTTACGGCTAAACAACGTGCTAAGCATACTTGCACTCATTCTTAGAGGTTTTTGGTATGGATAGGGAAGATCAAGTGCCTGTAAGCTTTGCCTTGTTTTATGGAAATTGGCCAATGTAGGCAAGCAATAGAAGAAACTAATAAGGATGTGCATAGACCACAAAATTTGGTTTAAACTCCAATATGACACTTTCACTATTGGGAAATGAAAAAACAGTGATACTTCTTCACTCTTCTGCAAAAACTTGCAGGCATAGTAAATCCTATATACTAGATAAAATCTGCTAAATTACAAGCCACTTAGTCTGGGTGGGATCTTTTTCGCTGGTCACCTTTAAAGGTTAACTTTTATTTATGGGTAGAATTGGAAAGAATTTGGTGGCAAAGGTCACTCCTTCTAAGGGGATGAATCCTGCCAAACTTCAGAAGTGATAGCTTCGGTGGTTTTCCTGCAAGACTGCCATTACAGTTTAGGAGTGTCTAAAAATGGAATCACTTACTCTCCTCTAGTACTTTGTGGGTAATAGGTCTGAAAACTGCCGACATGAAAGAGATGTCCCTGGTTAAGAAATCTGCCAAATTGCAGACAAATATGTCATGAGGCTTTTCCACTAGGCATCTTTTTAAAGTTGATTTTTCAATGGGAAGAACTAAAAGAGATTTGCTTAAACCATGGTTTAAGGAGCCATTTGGTGCCTAGCTTATATATCTGAGTTTTTAACACTGATTACAAATCTGGCAATGGCTGTTACACATAAATGTCTGTTTAATGCATAATGTTAAAAAGTAACAGTTGGCTTTAACCATGGTTTGTTTGCCTCATTTTCGTGTCACTTCTGCGAATACCCTTCAAATGAAAATGCTGGGACACACACACACACACACACACACAGCTCAACAACTTTGGTCAGTACAATGGGTAGATCATTGCCTTTTTTTTTTAGTGGGAATAGATCGCAGTCTCTTGGAAGTTGGACATCCCTGCTCTAAACTAATTAAGTTTGTTACTTATATAAAGTATACAGCATAATTTTGAATACTTAACTATCGCTTGCTGGGGAAATCTGGTTTGGTGAATTGGAATGGCTTGCAGTGTGTTGTGTAGTTTAATTGCTGGACTAGAGATGTTTGTGAAGGATGAGACAACTTTGTTTCTGGAAATGCAGAAGATCAGGACAGCAGTTCTCCTGAATGTAAAAAAAATATGCTAGTATCATGCTTTCTTGACAAAAGAACAAGTCAGTAATACAGTAGTGTTTCAGTGTCAAGACTGATGTGAATAAAAATGAGATCCCTTTCCTAATTGGATTTCATATACTATATCTGGTCACCAATGTGCTTGAACCCCAGAAGATGATACCCAGAGAAAAGTCTCTGATGAGCCCAGTGACTAGGCAAATTGGTATGGGTGAAGGTGGTCACAGTTGAACCAACTTCTGTTTGAGGGGAATTATCCTAATTACAAAATCTCACACTTTTAAGACATTGATCCTATTCTGTTTTGCACTTTTTAGCCTGTAGCTTAGCATGAGCGAATGAGTCATTCTCCATTTGAAATTTAATTGCTTCTTGAGATATTTTTACAAATGAGTTAAAATAGCCACGTTGACATGTGAGCAGGATTATTCTTGAAGTCAGGCAAGCTCATATTTTTGTATTACCTTCTAAATTAGCTGGTAAATGCCAATACTGAAAATAACTGATACGGTTTTTGGAGAGCCCCATTGAATCTGATTTTCAGCTGGAGTTATAGCTGTGTAACTCAGAGCAAGCACGCTCCTGATAACATTGACCTGTGTCATTAATTATTGTATGTTTCATGATGGAGAGGTGTCCTGATAGAATAGGCAGTGAAATAATGGAGACGAAAGAGCGGGGTACGTCTGCTGCAGAAGACACAAGCTGTCTATTAAAGCATAGTGGAACCTCTGTGACAAAACACCCAGTGAAGCAGAAAACTGACCCACTTAACTGTTGGCATAGAACTTTGAATTTGTTAAGTGCTGGCATGATTCTATGATACTTGAGGTTTGGAAAAAAGTCTTAATAGTTTTAAGTTCTAAGTGAACTTTGAAAACTGTGTGCTTGCGACAGAACACTTGAAAAGTAGTTTATACAGTCTGACATGCGAAAATTTAAGGTTAGGTATTTAAATTTAAAAAAATTAAGATTCCATCTATTTGGATGTAACTGGGCTAATTTTGTCCTCTACCTCGTTTTATAATTTATACATCAGATTGTGTGCATGCATGACTACCACAGCCCTATGCCTAACCTTTGGAATCCTTTGAAAGTGGGAGCAGATTCAAAGTGGGTGAAGACATTACTTTACTACTTGCTACCTTGAGTGGAAGGGAGGGGGAAGGAGGAGAAGCCACTCTGTCACACACACATACATCCTTATCTTGGGGGGGGGGGCTACTATAACACCTAGTTCCTTAAAAGCAACCAAGACTGATTTTCTGGGAGCAGATTAGAGTCTTTATCAAATCTCAGCTGTCTGATTGAGAAAAAGAAATGCTCTAAGCAAGACAAGGATACACAAGAGAGAGTTACCTAAAGGAAACTAGCCTTGGCTATATTCTCTGACCAGCAGGCAGCATTGGAGTTCTGGTGTGGAGTGGCGTGGAACCTGCTTCATGGCAGGCTTGAATCTATGGAGTTGCCACAATTTCCTAGCAGTCTAGGAGGAGAAAAGGGAGCCAAGTATGAGACTTGCTGAATTTCTCAGTCATTATTACAGAGGTGATTATAGCTGACAGCCTTATTTTCACTGCAAGCTATTTGTGGTAGGAATATATTTCTCCTTTCCAATCTGTGAAGCAAATTTTACATGTAATTGTTAGTTGTGCTCAGGATTCTGTGATAGTTAATGAGTGATCAGAAGAGTTAAATGCCATCTTGGGGAAGTCTCTCAGTGGTCAGGAAATGACAACATAGAATTCATTTGTTTTAAAATCTTAAATATTTATCTAGAGTAGGGCTTTCAAAATTTCTTGGCAAGGTCTCATTCCAGATATTCAGGCTTTGTGCAAGCTTCTTTTCATCTCCCAAACCCAATAGCTTCCATTCTACCTTGAACTTTAGTAAAAAAAAATCTGTTCTGGAGTTTCTGCATGCAGAGGCATTGCATCAATACAAAGAAACATATCAAAACAAAAATAGCATGCAAGTAAGTAGCCTTTGATGGCATACAGTGTAACAGAATTGTATATACTCACTTTGTAATGCAACTTTTAGCAACATTTTATTGGTGTAAATCACTTGGACCCTATATATTCATAAGTACCTATGGTGCTGTGGGTTTAACCACAGAGCCTAGGACTTGCCGATCAGAAGGTCGGCGGTTCGAATCCCCGTGACGGGGTGAGCTCCCATTGCTCGGTCCCTGCTCCTGCCAATCTAGCAGTTCGAAAGCACGTCAAAGTGCAAGTAGATAAATAGGTACCGCTCTAGCGGGAAGGTAAATGGCGTTTCCATGCGCTGCTCTGGTTCACCAGAAGCGGCTTAGTCATGCTGGCCACATGACCCGGAAGCTGTACGCTGGCTCCCTTGGCCAATAAAGCAAGATGAGCGCTGCAACCCCCGAGTCGGTCACGACTGGACCTAATGGTCAGTGGCCCCTTTACCTTTACCTATGCACCAAACAAAAGCAAATTTGTTTTCCCAGGCTTTTAAGAATTGCAAAGTAAGCTCCTCCCCCCAACTTGTATAGTAAAATCAAACTGCTCTATTTAAATTGTCTGCTGCAGCATTATTTTACTTGATCATGTTATAATATTTTTGTTTTGTACTACTCTGCCCAGGGAATATAAAATTACATTGAAGGTGCAGGATGTAAAATTATGTAAATATGACTTCCTACACCACTAATTTTCTTGGTGTAATTTATTGCAGAGGTAGCCAACATAGCACCCATTTACTCCAGCATAGTTAATGGTCTGAGATGATGGGAGCTTTAGTCCAACATTTAGAGGGGGGCACCTCTTGTGTGATCCTGGTGTATTTGGTAATGTTAGGCATAAAGACAACATAAGGTTTATGAATGAATCATATGTGAATGTATAAACTTCTAGGGAGCAGTCAAAACCCAACATACACCGTGTTGAGCAGAGTTTGAAATAGGCAGATCTCTGGCTCAGGTGGTGCTCAGCTGTTTGAAGCCCTGATTATGGCTGATCCAGAGAGATGCCAACATAAACCCTCCATCCTGACTCAACTGGGGCTCAACTGGCCGAGCCAAAGTTGGCTGAGCCCAAGGTTGAGGTGGGGTAAGTCCCCCCCCACCGTAAGGGAATCTTCTGGGCTGGGGGCAGGGCAGGGGGAGGCTTACCTCACTCCAAATGCTCAGTCACATGACTTAGCAATCCAGCAGACGCGGGTGGTGTATGTCAAACTGTATTTTAAAAGCTTGTTTCCCCTCTGCCAGGTTTGGGCTGACTAATCTAGTAGAATGGAGTTTGGAATTAGGGTAAATTACACTGGCATAATGCTGGCTCCTTGTAGTTTGGATTGCTGTTAGTTTTGGAATAAAACATTTTAACTCGGGCACAATATCTGGGAAAGTGTAATAACAAGTTGGCAGTAGCTATCATTGCTAAGAGGACTTGTACAGTGGTGCCTCGCAAGATGAAATTAATCCGTTCTGTGAGGCTCTTCGTATAGCGGTTTTTTCGTCTTGCGAAGCAAGCCCATTGACAGCTTAGCGGATTAGCGCTATTAGCGGTTTAGCGGCTTTTAGCGGATCAGCTGATAAGCGGCTTATCAGCGGATCAGCTGATAAGTGGCTTAGCAGCTTAGGAAAAGGGGGGGGGAAGGGGGGGAAAACCCGCAGGAACTCGCAAGACATTTCGTCTTGCAAAGCAAGCCCATAGGGAAATTCGTTTTGCAAAGCGCCTCCAAAACGGAAAACCCTTTCGTCTAGCGGGTTTTCCGTCTTGCGAGGCGTTCGTCTTGCGGGGCACCACTGTATAACAAAAGCTATCAGTAATGAAACATACCAAATGGATAGTTCTTGCTGGATTTAATAGTCTCATCAAGTGATGGGTGAACTTGTCCCAGTCATGCTCAAAAATTGAACAGTCTTGGAAAATAGCTGCCTGGTGCTCATTTCAGATTATCAACCCCACCCCGTGATATCACCGGAAAATGATCAGGTCCAGTCACTCTTCCACAAGAGTTCAAATGTTGGGGTGTTGCAAAATATAGTTACTGACATGGGTCAGTAGTGTGGGAAAAGTCTACTTTTCTCCATTCCTTGCAGCTCTCTAGCAGCATGCCAGACATTTGGGGAGAGAGCTGGGAGAGTAGTCTTGCTTCACTGCTGGAGCAACAAAAATGTAAGAGGGAGCTTAGAACCAGTGAAGGGTAGTTGAGTTGGAGGCAGGGACAAAGGGAGGACTTAGGTTCCTCTCCAGCTTAGATTTTATTTTATTTTTTTATAAATATTTATTAAGGTTTTTAAATATAAATGCACACATAATAAACGATCTTACTTCTATTACAACAATTTCATCACTTCTTTGGACTCCCTCACGTCTCCCGCTCCCATTTACATCGTTAAAAAATTTTTTTCCAAACAAATTATCAATTTGTTTACAATCTCATGTCCACTCATTCAAATATAATCTAGCACTTCTTCCAAAAAATTTTATATTTTCTTTAGTCTCACTTATCATCAAATTTAAATCTAGTTTAGTGGTGGCCAGTTTTTTATAATCTAGCATCCTTCTTAACATTCAACCAAATTACAATGTTTTTGTAGATACATCTTGAATTTCTCCCAGTCTTCCTCCATCTTCTCTTCTCCCAGATCACGGATTCTGCCGGTCATCTCGGCCAGTTGCATATAGTCCATCAGCTGCATCTGCCACTCTTCCAGTGTGGGTAGATCTTGAGTTTTCCAGTTTTTTGCAATGAGAATCCTTGCTGCCGTTGTTGCATACATAAAAAATGTTCGATCCTTCCTCTCCAGCTTAGATTTTAGACCAGAATGATTGCTTTGTACTGAGTCTAGCAATTAAGCTTTTCTTGGGCTTATATCCCAAACACTGTTTGGAAAAGTCTGATAAATCAAAAGTCTCACCCTATAGTGCAGTTGCATGGGCTAACCGTTTGTCAGTTAACCCTGTTGGAAGAGAATACTGCAGTGAGTTAATTTGGTGGAAATAGTAAAGCAGCCCATTTTAAATCAAGATTTACCGTACGTCTTGCATTCCATGTGTCCTCTTACAATCCACTTTCTCATTATACCATTATACACTTTTATTGTTGAGTAGTATGTTTTACTACATTTCTGTATGAACCTGTACAAAGGCATTATAAAGTGTTTCATTTTGCTGACTCCAAGCTAATACTAGTTTAACTTCTGAGGGCATGCTTGTTTCATAACCATTCTTTTCTGAAATGTTTGTCCTACGAACAGAGACTTTATGACCTTTCTGATCTCTTCATTAAAAAAGGAATATAGTGTCAATACTGTGTTGTCAGGGGCTGTTCCTGAATACTTTTATAATGCCTTATCTGTTATTGAGCAGTATGTGGCTGCTAATATTCAGTAGAAATATATATTAACTACTTGTTTCACCACCATCATGCATAGTTTTGACAGACATTGCAGTACAAATAATTTTTAAAGTGGGTGGCTTCCCAGTATCCCAGGAGATACATGGGAGGGAGATATTCCTACTATATCCTGAGAAAGATAATTTAGAGCTTTAAAGGTCAAAGCAACATCTTGAATGGCATCTGGAAGCCAGCAACATTGCAGTTGCTGCAGGTACTGTTATGTGACCCTGCTATCCTGTATCAGGCAGGAGGCAAGTTATTGCATTTTGTCCAAGCGTAAATTTTCCAAATGCTTTAAGGCAATCAGATGCATGTTATGTAAAGATTCCTTCTGTCTAGATATAGCAGACTGAATGCAGATAGTAAAAGACTTGTGTTGGCTATATCTCTCACTCTTTTAACTAATATCAGAGGCAGAGCCAAAATCTCTCCTGGACTGCAAGCATAATTGACAAATCACAGCAGATTAATCAAATACACCTCACTGTCCCCTGCAATATAAGGGTCGGGTGACTTCTGTTTCAGTGTATCTGAAGAAGTGTGCATGCACACTAAAGCTTATACCAAGAACAAACTTGGTTGGTCTCTAAGATACTACTGGATAATTTTTGTATATATGTCCCCTGCAATCTGAGGATTAAAATGAATTTTATCTGTATTCAGCTTTAACCAAAGTACAGCTATCAGACCTGAGATAAGAACTAAAACTGACACTCGTAGATTTGATAAAAATGGAATTGTCTGATTGACAGGGTGATGATGATAACCCCATAGCAGACCTATGAATCATGCCATTTAGCAATTTCATAGAGATGTTCAAAGGGGCAAGGTAGATTTTTGGAGCACTCCTCTTATCAGCTTCTAGGAAGCTGATTCATTTGCCCATCCCCACGCCAAAAACGACCTGCAAAACAAATAACAACAACCTAAGATGGAGCCAGTTATACCTGCTAAAACCTGCAGATTAATCAGTAGAACTGACTATTCCTAGTATCCAAGGTTGCTGGGGAGATGTTTAATACAGTCAAGTTTTTCCTCCTGTTAATATTTTAGATGTACTGTATATTGGTCAGGTTACCTGAGTGTAATCCAGTGCAGCACATGTGTGGTCAGTTTTGCCTGTAAAATTGGGAAGCAGATCAGGGTTTGCTTGGCAGATGTGAAGTTCTGTGCCATCTCCAAGGAAGGGAGTCTTGGGATGTGTATCAAAACTCCTCCAAAATGATCATTCTGACTGACTTAAATGCCATGCCTAAGCCCCCCTGTGTCACTCTAGTCAAATGCCAGGCACAAGACCATTTGTCAAAACAGACCAGAAGTCTGATAGGAATTGAGTGGTAAAAGGTAAAGGACCCCTGGACAGTTCAGTCAAACCTGACCATGGGATGTGACGCTAACCTTGTTTCAGGCCGAGGGAGCTGGTGTTTGTCCACAGACAGCTTTCTGCATTATGTGGTGGAGTGGCTGATGGCATAAAGATTCAAAGTTGACTGTATTCTGCAGTGACTGCATATACATAAAGAATATCAACTGCTTTTGAAACACCACCCTGGTGCTGCACCATGTACATAGCCAGGACCAATGGTCGATATATATGAGGTAGGCAACCTCCTACCATATGAGATTATGAAGCTCTGCTGCTTTGTTTATTACTGATCTTGCATGAACAAACTAGAAAAGGATTAGTTCCATCCTTTTGGCTGAAGGGATGATTGAAGTGTTTCTTAGTACACATGTCTGAGATCAGTGCTTTTTTCAGAGGTACTCAAGGGTACACAGTACAGTGGTGCCTCAGGTTACATACGGTTCAGGTTACATACACTTCAGGTTACAGACTCTGCTAACCCAGAAATAGTACTTCGGGTTAAGAACTTTGCTTCAGGATGAGAACAGAAATCGTGCTGCGGTGGCAGCGGGAGCTAATGGGAGGCCCCATTAGCTAAAGTGGTGCTTCAGGTTAAGAACAGTTTCAGGTTAAGAACGGACCTCCAGAACGAATTAAGTACTTAACCCGAGGTACCACTGTACTGGCACACACAAACCCAACCAATGTTAACAGTGTGGCATTTACTGTAGCAACTTCATGGTGAGTAACAACACCTTTCCCCCTCTTTTCTTTTTTTTAAAGTACAGTTTGAGATGCTTTTTACTCCTAATACTCATGTGCCATTCACTTTTCCAATTGTGACCCTCTTGGTTTCCTTCTCATGCATGTTGTTGGCTAATTCCTGGTTCCATTGAACTCCCTGAAGTGATTTCTGTACTCGAGCGGTAATCCTCACCCTTAAGGGCTTTAAGTCCCCTTGCTGCAAGAGAGCTCTAAGAATAGAATGTTGGGCTTCACTTTTTAGGCTGTTTTACAGTAATGTGTTTTTATCCAATCATATCTAAGGTTCCTGCTAGCTGAGAAACCAAGAGTTCACTTGTTCTAGAACTGAATTTCATGGCATAGATACTAGCTGAGCATTTTCTAGGATCCTAACTTCTGAATTCAAGCTCTTAAATAACT
Source organism: Podarcis erhardii (assembly GCF_964252035.2). Classification (NCBI taxonomy): domain Eukaryota; kingdom Metazoa; phylum Chordata; class Lepidosauria; order Squamata; family Lacertidae; genus Podarcis; species Podarcis erhardii. The sequence continues at coordinate 46,261,383 of NC_138497.1, forward strand.
TTTAAAATCCCTGCAAGGAAGCTGGAGGGGCCAGCCAGATGGAGGTGTCAGGCACCAACCAGGCCCCCAGAGATCTCTGCATGGTCAGAGTTGGACACATGCCAGTTGCAAAATGCGCCTGGCACCTGATTAATTTCGAACACTGATTTGAGGCAAGTAGCAATTGTTCCAAGAATCTTTAAGTTGTCAAGTCCTCTGTCCAAACTACACTCCATAGGTGGATTGGTTGCTAATGATTACCAGTCCACAAAAGAACTTTGTACTTACTTACCAAGCTGCCTGCAGCAGATAAAAACATGTATTCAAAGGACAGGTAAAACTTTACACCAACCACACACACTGCTCCAGATCCGTTTCTCCTGGATAAATATGATTGGCCTTTGTACCTTGAATATATAAAGATAAAACTTCTGCGAGGACTGAACACTTGTTCTAATGGAATGATTTGATTTTACCACTTCTGTTTTTAAAACTGATGAATCTCTCACGTACAACTTTTTTTCTCTTGCTTTTACTTATAAAAATTCCGCTGTGAGAAGCAGTATTCTAAAGTTCCAGTTCCAGTTTTATTCACTTGGGAAAGTTTGAAACTCATGTGGTGGTAGTGAAATGCATTTTAAGATCTTTTTTGTGGCAGAGGCTTTCATAGTAAAGTCATGGTTTAAGGGTCAGCATACACTTTAGAACACCCAGATACAATTTTTGAGTTTGTATCTCATTTTAAAGGTTAATGGAAACACATGGCAGACTAAAGAAATCAAAGCCACAATTCATGCTAAAAATAGTTAGCTAAGCTGAAATAGACCTTAAACCTGCAGTTTTGTATAGGTTGCACCCATTTCATTTGGAACAGATGCTCTTGCTATATGCCTGGACAGACTGTGTATTGTGAATAATGCTCTTTTGCGCAGGGCTGTTTTTCATGCCATCTGAACATGGACTTGTGGTGTGTTTCCCGCCTAACAAATCACAAGCGATAGTCAACGTTTGTTCTTGGCTTGCTGCTTGTGGCTTGATAGTGGGCTATAGGGAGCAGAATGCACAGCTCCATACCGTATGAGAACCTGCATATTCATTAGGTGAGCCGAGCATTCTTCTTGTACTTGAGGACATTGGGCTTTTTGCTCTCCAGAAGCAAGTTCATGATGGCAGATTTATGTAATACTGTTTTTCATTCCATAATGAAATGAAACGAACTCTAAGGATAAATACTTTTGCCCAGCTGCCTTCCATTTACCTTCTGTGGCTGATAGGAGGGGTTAGTGAGGGCAGAGTTTGAGTGGAACGGGTAGGAGAAGCTTGAAGTGTGTAGGGCTGATGGAAGAAGGTGCAATGGGAGTGGCTTGGTAGAGGGAGCAGGCATTGGCGTAGCGTGGGTTGTCAGCACCCGGGGCAAGGCAAGTAATTTGCACCCCCTAACCCGTGGATTTGTGCCCCCTAACCCGTGGATTTGCGCCCCTAACCCTAACTCCCAGATGTTGTGCCCGGTGCGGCCGGCCCCCCCTGCACCCCCCACGCTACGCCACTGGGAGCAGGACTTGTACTATTCTGACTCCCTGGAGGCACCAGTTACCCCTGTCCAAACCCTTCTGTTGACTTTGGCTGTGCAATAAGCCTGCAACTTACACACATTTAACGTCTGCACATTTAGCTTTACGCACTCAGAAATTGTAAAAAACTTAAAAGGGGTCAGTTGTCTGGGGAACAAAGTCTTTGGCAATCCTGTCAGCTGTTGAACCTATTGTGCAAGAGTAGGCAAACTAAGGCCCGGGGGCCAGATCTGGCCCAATCGCCTTCTAAATCCGGCCTGCGGAAGGTCCTGGAATCAGCGTGTTTTTACATGAGTAGAATGTATGCTTTTATTTAAAATGCATCTCTGGGTTATTTGTGGGGCATAGGAATTCGTTTGTTTGTTTTTTTTTCTTCAAAACATAGTCCGGCCCCCCACAAGGTCTGAGGGACAGTGGACCAGATCCCTGCTGAAAAAGTTTGCTGACACCTGCTATTGTGTTTTGGCTATACACAATTTTAGCTTTAGCACGCTCCCCAGAACGTAACCCTTGCGCAAGTTGCAGGCATGATCCTGTTAAAATGTTTCTGAGCAAAAGTTGCATGGTATGTTGATAACCTAAAGCAGAGGGAATGTCTAGTAACTAGTGGTAAAAGCAATTGAGTTCTTACATGTATTGTTCCTGTTAAGTTCTTAACAGCATGCAGCTGTTTGGCTTTGGCAAGCGGTAGAACTCAGGGTGTGGTTCTAAAATACACAGTCTTTAAGTTATTGGCACTACTACAGCTTTTTCTTCTTTAGGATTCAAAACTGAGCATGCCTTTATGTTTAAGTCTCTAAAACTTCAAAAATGTGTGCCATCAAACGGCAGCAATCAGTATTGACTCTTGGATCATCTCAATCTGTAATGATAAGGAAGAATAGGGTTGTATCGTTACTATAGTTTTTTAAAAGAACTTTTATGCTATTATGTTTCTTACAGAAGATGCATAAAATGCTAAATAAAAGTGTGTGCCATAGAAGAGCTTTCTGTAAAACCTGGCAGACTGAAGAGTAACAGATTTTTATCATATATAGCTTGGGCCAAAAATGAATAGCTTTTTTAAAAAAGCTACTTGATGTAGAGATGTGAAAGTTTTGCTACAACTTGTGGCTGGAAAGGGGATCAAGTTAGGCTTGTATATAAGCCTGAAAAAACGAAGACAAAAAGCAATTAAAAGTTTTGTTTTCCTTTGTAAAATCTGGAGCTTGTAGCAAACCATCTGTTGCCCTGGAATAACCCCTTAATTCATTTAAACCATTTTTGTGTGCACATTCAAGAAGTATCTCTGAGGCTGAAATAACTATAAAGGGGTTGGGGTGGAGAGGCTGGTGAAATAATGCAATTGGACTCCTCTCTGTGTGCCTGCTCTGAAGTTGTGAAGGATATAGTACAGCTGTAAATTTCCCTAGACTATTTTTCTCTAGGTTTCGTCGTCCATTCTTTCCTCCTGCCTACTGAGAGTCACTGAGTCCAAGTTAAATGTTTGACCTTTTTTGTAACTATTAAATCATATGTCCTGGGCTAGTCTGCCATTTTACTACTTGCCTAATTATTTGGACAACGAATGGCAATCAGGTTTGAAAGTAGTTTGGCAGCACTAGTATTACTTGAGAGGAAGACCGATGTTCTGCTAGTGAAGGGGATGTGGTGTGCATTTATAGAAGTGCAGATAAAGGAAAAGTTGTTGAATACTTAAGAGTAGTTATGATTAAAAGTAAATCAAAGTTGGTTGAAATCCATAATCTTTGGTTTCTGTTGCAGTACATAATGTTTTCTTGTTCTGGAGTTCAGGGAATAGTTTCAACATAATTTGAAGAAGCTGCTTTGGAGTTACATGAGATGTGTCTTAAATTGTTGCATTTTGCTGGATGGACTATGCAGATATGCATTTTTTTAAAAGTGAGAGAGGAATAAGGTGAAAAGAGGTTGATGGTATTCCAGAGGAGGGAGTATTCTATCTAGCTGTTCACGAACTTAGCATCAGTACTCCTAAGTAACAGGAAAATTTCAGCTTCTTATCGTGAGAGAACTTGGAAAAATATATGTGCTGCTTCTATGTTTCCTTTGTTTGTGATCTTGCTCTGATAGTTTCAGTTCTTACATGTCTAGTTGTGACTGAGAATTTAACTTGGTCAAGCTCTCAAATCCTATTCAACACGATTGTGGTGGTAATAGATCAGCTGTTCTTGTGTTATGGAAGGATAGTTCACTGGACTTCAAACTCCAATAGTTCGCATCATTCATAGCCTTGACACCTCTATCTGAAAAGCCAGGTTGCAGAGATAGGTGTAATCCATTTTTATCAAATCCATTTGCTATAATCCTCCCGTTACCTGCCAGTTCACTTTTTAAAGCTTTAAAGCTTATTGATGAGCTCTATGTGTCCCTGCTGTTGAAGGCTGTGACCGGTGGATATCCAAACTTCTCAGTTCAAATGTTAAATATTGCACAACTGTACTGTGTTGGTAATAACCTCAGATATTCTTACAAGGTCCTGGTTCTAACAGTGTCCTTTGTGCTGACACTGCCTCATTTATAGTTCTGTCCATGCAACACACATGAGTGGCAAGGGCATGTTGAATCCCACAGGTAAGAAGCTTCCTTTACCTTGTGATTCACTAACTGAGTAATCTTAACTGTGTGCAGGTGCAGAGTTAATTTTCCTCTTGGACTGGTGCAGCAGAGAGGCCCATATTCGGTAGCTCTAAGGAAGATGGACTGGTTTCAGATCCAGTGGATCCCTGGCTGGCTCTGCTCATCTCCAAAATGCTAATGGAAGTTTCACAACAGCCTGCAATTTTGGGTGCAGCAGGGTCTTTTTGCAGCAGCAAAGGGAAACCTCTGTCAAATCCCAGCCCCTACCAGCAGCATATAATTGTTCTTCCCATCCTCAGTAATAGTATCTTCTGGCCCCCAGGCATTTCATGCTGACTGCAGAAGTCATAATATATGCACTGTCTTCTGAAGCTGGGTGACATACTGATTCAGGCACACATATCACTAAACCATGATTTGTTCAGCCACAGTGTTGCTTGTTTGGCTACTCCACCCCAGATGTTCAGCAAGATAAAAATTATGAAGAACCACTGGACAACAAAATAAGCTTGGAAGAAACAAGCAGTGCCTTGTCTGATTGTCTGTAAGATGATTTGTGATTTGAACATGCCACAGTTGAAACAAACCATGGTTTAGCATTCTGTGCAGACGCAGCCATTGTGGGTGGAGAGAAACCATTTAGTATATGCTAGGCAGTTCTGTATTTGCAGAAGGGCATTGCCTGTATCTTCGCTATGGAAGTTATCTGGAGTGTATCCATTCATCTCGGATAATAAGGCATGACACAACATGTGCCTACTGATGAATTAGAAGCCAGTGGAAAAAAACTGCCCGTTCATCTTCCTTCTCTGAAGGCTTCAGTCTGAGCAGTTCAGCAGCTATGTTAATAGCTTTCAATGAAACAGTCTGGTCTCTGAGCAACAAACAGTCTTTCGGCAGCTTTGACCAGGTGCCATTTGATAAATTTGCTTCATAGTTTGTTCACCTTGGAATATACTTGAACTCAACAGATGAATTCATTGTACCTTGACATGTTTAACATATTCTGCTAAAATGTTAGGCTTGGGGGGGGGTTCTGTTTATTAAGTTGTTTACCAGCATGTTGTTAAAACAGATAGGTTCAAACATATGTGCTGTTAAGATACTCTTCATAACAATCACTTGTAATAGCTTGGCTTCTACTCCATACTTCTACATGATGCAATTGTTATAGTAACTGAGAGGGTATCCTATCATTTACTGTACAATTAGTGATCATTTGCTGCCAATTATATTTTAGCTTTATTGGTTTGGATTGCAATGGCTGCAGAGCTATGGTGCTGAAAGCACTTTCAAGGGCCAACCTGCATCTTTTAATAATCAGATAGGTTTTCACTTCTGGGGTTCAGACACTACCAAACTGTGTACCAAAGTTGCTTCCTGTGCTGTAAACTTCCTGTCATCAGATCATGAAAGGCACCCCAGGTAATAACTAGGAATTCATACGTGGGTGGAAGTGTTTGCTTTGGCAAGCAGCCTTAGTAACACCAGCATACCCAGGATGCTGGCAGACTGCTTTCAATACTTGACATTGCTGGGATACTGAAGAGTAACTTACTGGCTTGCTAGAAGGTAAATGTACCATCTGAAAAAGTCAGTGACAGGTTGTTTTGAAATTCAGATTGGGTTTGTGTTCACCTTAGTCCTTCGGTAATGTTACATAACCCAAAAGGGTTAGGTAAAGGTAAAGGGTAATAGCTATAAATAGCTATAAATGCATTCTAATATAAAATAGCCTAAGTACTGAGGTAAATACAAATTTCCATAGATTGTCAAAATATAAATTTCATTAGCTATAATGTTTGTTGCTTAATTCATTAAGGAGTCTAGCAGGTCAGCTATGAAGCTATTCACAGTGGTGACCTCTGTCAAGCTTCATATTTTGGTATTGTGCTGGTCCATGCTTTCTTTTGTGGGAAATAGTGACTTTGAATGGGCAGAACTGTATGGGCATCACTATAATGCCAAGCATTATAGTGATTTCCTGCTCCATAGGGTATTCTGTGGTGTCTGAACATGTGTGGGTGATCTCTACAGAGGCATAATAGATCTTGTGTTGTATAGGCAAAGACTTCAGTATGAGGCTTGAATAGCATTTTAGAAATAATTTGCAGTACAGTATTGGAGGCTTTAGGAAATGTAAGCCTTTCTCATGAACAGGAATGGCAGAAAACCTATGTGCTTATGGAAGGGGCATCATCTTGTGTCAGGAGATGAAAATGGAAGTGGAAGATGGATCAGTAATAACTTGAATATGTGAAACAATAGACAATTTGAACATAGCCACTCAAGCTGGTCCTGAAGCACATGCCACAATGCTTTCCTTCGCTCTCCCCCCAAGGTATCCTCTTAACTACTGCACTGACATGAAAGGAGCACATTTCCATGGGTTCATCCAATTATATACAAGGTCAGCATCCTGGGCTGCTGGTTCTATGGAAAAGAGACATGCAATTGGCCTCTGTGCATGTGCTTGTGAGCCTTCCAAGGTTACATAAGCACCATGGGATGCACCAAGGGATGAATCCATGGAAAAGCCTTCCCCGTGTTAGTGTAATATTAAAGGACTGCCTGAGCAAGCCTTTTACCATGTTGGAGAAATATGGTAGATTGGTTCATTATTTATATTGAGATCCGAGTTCAATTTTCATTTAAACCATGTCCTTTTTTGTAGGGCACAAGAACTGAGCAATGAATAAATTACGACAGAGCTTCAGAAGAAAGAAAGATGTCTATGTCCCTGAAGCAAGTAGGCCACATCAGTGGCAGACAGATGAAGAAGGGGTTCGGACTGGCAAATGCAGCTTTCCTGTTAAGGTAAATATATTTACTCTTTTAAGAACTGCAGCAAACTTCTAAATCCTGTTTGTGTTTGGATCATGCTAACAATAGTTACATGGAAGAATGTTTGTATTTGTACAAATCCTGTTTCTTGTCTATGCACACATTTTCTTTATAGTTCTTCCTGTATGTAAAATATCGCTGGGGCTGAATAAAGAAATGTTGGTTAAAGAAAAAAATCTTACAAGTTTTACTTGTTTAAATTGGCATACATTTGCATACATTTGCACATGTATAAAGCTATAGTCTGAAGAATAAGCATATTTTGTTATTAAATTATACAGTAGGCATCTTAAATACATTTGTTATATAGAGAAAGAGTAATGTATCTTTAAAGGTTAATTGGAGAACCTTTTAATCAAAAGGGTATTCGTTGATTGATCAAAGTAGTTAAACATTACATCATGCAGCCATATTTTTTTTTAAAAAAACTTCCAAATGTCTTCCATGCTAGTCAGATTTTTTTTTTAAAAAAAGTTCATTATAGAAAGTTGCTAGCTAAGGCAAGGGTGTGATTTACACTTTTGGAACAGTGTTAAAAATTATTGTTCTCTGTTTCTCACAGCAAGTCTCACCCTTTAGTGGATAACTAATTTTTTCATGCTGCTTAGTAGTGTTAAGCACTCTTTAGCAAATAGGAATGGCTGTTTTAATGGTTCTCATAGATCTGTATTGTGTGTCTTTGAGTTGCTTCAACAGAGGAGGTAGCAGATTAAAGAAAGAAAAAGCATTGTGCTTTTTGAATCTGTTTAAGTGGATATGAAATAAGCGATCTTAAGACAGGCTAGAATATGAAAAGAGTAGGCAACTCTGATGGTAAGAGGCCTATGTCTTGATATGATGCTTGTACTGATCCATATTCTACACTGGTGCAACAGTATTCTTACCAGCAGCTCACAGTCATGGCTTTTATATCTTTTGTCCCAAACTACCTCTTTCCACCTTATGTTGGTGTTCGCAATCAACTGTATCAGGTAGCTCTTATTCCGTTTCTTGCAGGAGTCACACACATATGGAATACACACAAGAATGCAATAAATAATTTCTGTAGATCTAATGGGGATACTTTTGTTGCAAACTGACTGCTTACAAAGCAGATATTCAGTAGAAAAGTGTTTTTATCAGTTATCCAGGCTAATAATAAAGGTAAAGGGACCCCTGACCATTAGGTCCAGTTGTGGCTGACTCTGGGGTTGCAGCGCTCATCTCGCTTTATTGGCCGAGGGAGCCGGCGTACAGCTTCCGGGTCATGTGGCCAGCATGACTAAGCCGCTTCTGGCGAACCAGAGCAGCACACGGAAACTCCGTTTACCTTCCTGCTGGAGCAGTACCTATTTATCTACTTGCACTTTGACGTGCTTTCGAACTGCTAGGTTGGCAGGAGCAGGGACTGAGCAACGGGAGCTCACCCCGTCGCGGGGATTCGAACCGCCGACCTTCAGATCAACAAGTCCTAGGCTCTGTGGTTTAACCCACAGCGCCACCCATGTCCCATAGGCTAATAATAGTACAGTCTTATTTCCCCCTAAATTCTATTTTCTTACACTTGTTTTGTAGTAGAGGTGGTTTTCTTTTGTATTTGGCTTCCCTACTCCATTAAAGTAGGGCTGCATTTATAGAAGTAGAGCTGCATTTATAGAAATTAAACTCTTTTCAGTAAGTAGAATGCTTACTTTTTCATCTATGTTTAGTACACAGTTTCTGCTGGCTTGATGTTTGACCTTTGCAGTACTGCCTTTGTGGTACTGTTGGTGCGAGATAAGCATTCAGGAGTGGTAAAGTAAATGTTAATCTTCTGACTTGCGGCAAATGGTATTATTATTATTATTATTATTATTATTATTATTAAAAAGAAGACTCTATTTCCACCAATGTCATTTATTTGTAATTGTGTTTATAAACCTCACTGGAACATTAAATAGGTAAGTAAATGAGGAGACTTAAGATGCATTTTCCAGTGTCAGAATGTGTACCTCCAACTGAATATCACACACCCATACCTGACCAGAAATATAAGAGCATGGTTTTATAGAGTACCGAGAAGCTTTATATAGCAAGAAGATACCTGCTTTTTTTGCTTTTTAAAAACAACAGTGGAAGTCTTGCTGAATAGAAGAAATTGGAAAGAAGTTAATGGGCATTTGTGAAGACCCCCAGATTGCAGAAAACATGGATTTGGTTTGGCTTTCTTTACTTTTTCAAAGAAATATGGATGATAGTACAGTCTTGCATAAAAGTCAATCTACAGTTTGTAGATGCTTTGCTGACCTCTTTGAGGGTTGGAACCTTGAACTTATTCTAAGAGTGGTGGACAAATCATACTACTAAATAGCTATGTTTGTGGCATGGCATTGGGAGGATGGGACAATTTCCCCCGTCCCTCAATGAGGATCACTTTTGGTTCTGTGGCTGCTGCTTGTGAATCTTTCTATTTAATCCTACAAACTACAGTGTAGAACTCTTAATTCTTGACGTTTTAAGCACATGAGGTGCTCAAGCTACCAGTCCAGTTCTAAATGGTACTGTTCTGTAATAGAATGGTAGCCATAACGTGGAGACCTATCCTACTTGCATTTGAATGGACTTGAACATATTAATTTTGCTGAATTGAATTGAAATTATTCCACTAGTACCAATAGTTGCTTAGAATTGCAGATCTTCACTCTGCCTCATTTTTATTGGTGTGAGATGGGGAAGAGTTGGGCTTTCTCAAGCTTATGAAATAGGTGTAAGAACTTAAATAATTTCTGTAATACTCTATGCAATTAGGAACTTAAGATTTCATTCCTATTAGAAATAGGCCAACAAATAGGGCCTTTAGAATAAATTAACTTTATTTAATCTTGACACCTTTTTCCTTGCCTATTTGCATGAGGTAAATTGCCAGGCAAAGTATTTAGATTAAGCCTATATAATTAGTAACAATGCTATGGTCATTGGGACTGTATAATAGTTTGCATACTGTAGTTCCTTGATGAAATATAACATCCCTTTTTCAGAATGAAGACTGGCCGGACATACAAAGTCATTTTGTATAACACTGCAGCAGTCATGTTCCTGCGTATTAGCCCCATCCATAACAGCCTGTTAAAAATGAGGAGCTGGTTCTAGAGCCTTGTTTAAATAAATGGCTTGTCAGTAGTTGGCATTATATTAGTTTTATCTATGATATAGTACTTCATAACAAGTAGAATTAGACTGATCACCCAGAGAAGATTCTTCAGTATTATAAATTCTACGATTAATGGAAACCACAAAATCATTTGTTGTAAGGAAAGACTGTCTTAACCATGTCTCAAGACAGCACTTGGAAGGTTTACTATTTATGGACTTGGGTGGAAGGGCTATAAAATGGCAAGATTTCATTGGTCCGAGGGCAGTGGCTGTGCCTGGTGATATAAAGATCTTTTAAATCCTTCTCACAATCCTAGCTACAATAAGGCCTGTTTAAAAATCACATGGCTGTGTTCTGAGTCATAGTTTTGTCCTTAGACTTATATTTTGTCTGAATTATGTTGAGGGTGTATAGTATGTGTGAAAATACTGGACTACTTAATCCAGCTGATACACGAAGATAAATACAACTACAAAGTGCTGGTTTAGTCCAATTATTCTAATCGGTGCTTTTCCCCTCCACTCTCCCTTTCAGTATCTGGGACATGTGGAAGTAGATGAATCAAGAGGAATGCATATATGTGAAGATGCTGTGAAGAGACTGAAAGCTGTATGTATACTTATTAAAATATTACTTTAAGTATGCAATTGTTTTCCATTTACAGAGGTTTTTGTAGGGGAATTTAAATAGCTGCCTTAAAGCAGAGTTTATGATTGCAGAAGCATACCAGTCAAATTGGAAGAAGAGCTAGAACCGTTGCTCTGTCCTGATCAAAGTAGCTATTCTATGTTCTTAAAACAGTTCTGAAAGACTTAGGCTTATTGCTGTTGGTTTTTTTTAAGGAGACCTCTCTCGGAAGTGTGCTATTTGTGCTTCAAACAAATGCCGCTATCTTTATATTAAGCCGGTTAGCTTTTTGGATAGTTATTCTCTGTGCTATATGGACTGGGACTGCCATAGCATATATGTGCTTAGAGGCCTTCACTTTACTGCTGTACTTAGGTGTCCAGATGGTTAACTGATACTAGCTGTATAGAGTGTTTACTCTTCCTGATACCTGCTTCCACTCATGACTGAAGATGGGGAAGAACTGGAAAAACCTCTCTTGAATATTTGTAGTGATCAGATTCCTCACTAAGAAGAAAAACATGCCATATAAGATCTTCTAAATTAGGGGCAGGGAAACTCCGGCCTGGGGCCTATTTATACTCCAGCCAAGTCATGCCCACCTGCCCTACACCTGATGCATACACCATCAGAAGTGGAGCAGGTAAAGGGGGGGGAGTGGGTGAAAGGGAGTTTGCAGGCACCCCCAAACACTGTGCTTTCTAAGCCCTGATTAATAGCTGATTGCCATGGCTTAGAAAGCCTTTTGCATGCTTTGCAAAGGCAAAAAGGATCACCTGGTATCATTGTGACATCAAGTGATTGACAGGAGATTGGGTCCGCCTACCTGAACCTGGCTTTGCAGGGTTCCGGCCCACTGGCTAAATTCTGTTCTGCATCCCTGTTTTAAATGGAGTAGCTGACTTTTGACACCCACTGATTACATTTTTTTAGTTGTTTCTGTGTTCTTCATTGACTGCATCAATAAATCTTAAGCCTACTACAAAATACTAAAAGGATTTTTAAAAGGTCCTCTTGCATGTGAACATAGTGACTTCAGACTCAAACCTGTTGTTTCCTTCTCTCAGTCACAGACAAGAGGATGAAAAAATGGGCTTTGAGCTTTTGAACGAACTCCAGTGATATGATTAGATGCCATCCTCAGTTTCTCATTGTCTTGAACATTTTGGAAGATGTGAATGCTATACTCCACAGAGCATTTCATGGGCAGGAAGAAGTCTCAGACTTGTTAGTATAAATGATGCTCTCCATATTTTTTTTGGGGGGGGGGAGCAAGCACATTGTCAAATTAGTTACATGAGTGTCTGGTGCAACTAATTACAAAGTGATCAATAGAACTATCCCCACCTCCCGATTTCTAAGCCCAAAGAGACAGATGTTTAAAGTTGTGCATATAACACATTTGGCACATTGCACACTACATTTCTGGAATCAAAGAACATAACTTCAGTCTTTGAATTCCCTGTTCATGTCCATAACTTAAACAAAATGGTTGTGTACTATATCCAATGAAAATCACTCTGAAATAACAGTCACTTGAAACCACCTATTACACACAGATGGCACATGGAAATCACAAGACTATGGGCCTTCCTTGTGTGGCATTCAACACAGGAGACTTCTATTTCTACTGAAATCTTAAGCTCATACAGCTTTCACTTATATTATTCTATAAAGATTAACTGATTCTGTCAGACCATTTGTCAATAAAGCCAATTGATATTGACTTTAGTGCTGCTTTTCTAAAATATTGATGTATTTCACTCCTCTCAAGCCACTTCTACTGATTACTGAGGAGCATTCTCATATTGGGACTTGAAATGTCAACCAAACATCCAACTGTAGAGATCATTCTTAAGTTGCTGCTTTTTGTTTCTGTTCATAAATGTGGATTTTCTTTGTTAGCTTATACCCAGGATTTTGTTTTGTCGACTGAACTTCGATTTTCACAGGGCAACCGTGTCTCTTCCAATACAGTAGAACAATTTCCTCTCAGAACAAGTCATAAGTCATTCAAGGGCAGTTGAATCTTGATGTATCTATCTGGGTGTAGCAATCTGATGTTGTCAAAACAGACTGACTTGTGTGTGGTAAACTCTTAAATGGCTAAACCTGGTTTCTCCTTTTCTGTGCTCTTCAATGGCTGCAGTAAATGGTCTTCACTGGACGTGCTGCATGCCTCAGATTTGGATAATTATACCAAAAAGATTATGTGAGGCAGTGCTCCCCCAAAGATATAAAATGTTACTTTTTCTTTTCTTTTTTTTAGGACACACTGCCTTTCACTTTCAGTTACGGAGAAACACATATCCAAGCTCACTAGAGGAGGGGTGGGAATACTTGAGTTTATATACTTTGGTTGTCACGGCTGCTGGAACATGGCATAGTTTCATTAGTCTTATTCCTAACTCTACTTAGAATAGTATGAATTGACAGAATAAAATACTGATGTACAATTTTTACCACAATGCTTTTAAAATGTAGCTTTCCTCTTGACAAACAGCATTTTACCTGCCCATCAGTAAACTGTTTTGGAAGCTGCCTGTGTCTTGTCTCCATCCTCTCTCATGTAGTTAAAATTGTCTTCAGTGTTAGTGTCTTTAACAAATCTTTTTTCGTTTTGTTTGCAAATATGATACATTTGTTAATGTATTTTCTTGTTTTAGCAGGTAAACGAAACTTAATAGTGTTTGAAAATACTAGTGTATCTGAATATTAACTTCCATAGCTACCCTAAAATCCATTTTGCATGCTCTCTATCATTAATACTTTTTTCTAGAACATCTAAATTTTTCCAAGTTAACACTTTTTGAAAATTAAACCTTAATATAGTTTCTTAAGCAAGGTACCTTACGGACCTCTTGAACTCTGGCATATCTTCTGAAGGCTTATATTGATATTTAATGCTTAACTTGGCAGTGGTGGCATATGTGTGTGTGTGTGTGTGTGTGTGTGTGTGTGTGTGTGTGAGAATGAGATTGATTATACATTTTCAAACTGGTAACTTAAAAAAAGGGAAAAAAAGGAATTCCATAACAAATCTTAAAGTATGTACTCCTATAGCATTTTTTTAACCTAGTGCAGTTGTTCCATTTTTCTTACCGATATTTTTTTGTAATAAGCTATCTTGAAGACAGTTTTAATCATTTAAGGCAACAATATTAAGTTAGATTTTTCATCACCCAGTGCCATGTGTTGAAATAGCTGATAGATGGCAGAGAAGGGGCATAATGTCTGTAAAGTCTGCTGTTACTTCAAGGCCCTTAAGTATCAGAGGTGACCATAGATGTGGCCTTGTATCTCTTATACAGTGGTACCTCAGGTTACATACACTTCAGGTTACATACGTTTCAGGTTACAAAATCCGCTAACCCAGAAATAGTGCTTCAGGTTAAGAACTTTGCTTCAGGATGAGAACAGAAATCGTGCTTTGGCGGCATGGCAGCAGCAGGAGGCCCCATTAGCTAAAGTGGTGCTTCAGGTTAAGAACAGTTTCAAGTTAAGTACAGACCTCTGGAACAAATTAAGTACTTAACCTGAGGTACCACTGTACATATGAAGAAACTGCTGCCGCCATGTAGGAAGACATTCAAGATCAGCAGTTCACCATGCAGATTGACTAACTTTCTCCAAACCACCATAAATGTTTTGTACTGGAGGCTGTGAAGCTTGTGAAGCAAGCCAAAGCCCATAAATGGCTTGCTTCATGGTAGTCATCACAGGAGTAATTTAAAGCACTATTGATCCATCCCTTAATTTTCAGTGAGGATTGTTAGGAAATATATATCTGGGCTTTTATTTGTCTCTGAAATGGATAAATAATTTTAAAATTGCCTGTGAAATATATCTTAAAGCTGCTGCATTTGATTGCCATCAAAATGTGTAATACTCCCACTTCGCTGATTGTGCTTGTCAAATCTACCACATTTTCTGTATGTATATTGCAAGATGTGTATGAAGTGTTCCTGTTCAGTGTACACATTGTTTATTTGGAAAGGTTCATAAAACTGCTTAATCACAAAACTCTAAGCACTATATACATATAATAACAGTGAAGAGAGAACTCTTAGGTGATGCAGATAGTTTACTTGTATTTTTTTGAATGGTGTGTGTGTGAGAGAGAGGGGGGGGGGGAGTAAGAAGCCAAAATCTAATATGGAGCCTCTTCAGTGAAAGAATCCACATTCTAAAACAAAAGAAACTGCGGCATAAATATCCCCTACACTTTCTACTAAATCTGCTTTACAAAATACTGTTGGAAAATCATGATGGAGGGTATATGAGCTTAAACACAAACACCTTTTCTAAGCAGGCTTTTGATGAGGACTGGAAATATGCGCCCCAAATTATTTTCCTTTTGCTGTCATGCTATTTGAGCTCTGTTAATTAACTCGAGCTTTTCAAAACTTATCTAATGTGCTGATTTCAAGTCATCATCATCCAATTTGGAACATCTCCATATCTGCTGCCAAGTTTGGCTTGTAACCTACTAAAAGCTAAAGGGACAAACAAAATGAAGTCTACAACATTTTGCATGAAATTGGGTCTGATTTTTCCTTTCCTTTCCACCAATTTCAGAGCTATGGCCTGTCCTAATAAAAGCCCATGTAATGCTTTCTGTGTGCATTTTCATGGGACTTTCCATATCTGCCTGTCACATCCTCTATGGATAACCCTAAACATTCCCTACTTTCCTTCCAATCCCCATTTTTTTGTATGTATGTGTTGGTTTAAAACCCTGGGACACCTTAGCTACCTACAGTAATAGCATTCGACTTGTCCCCCCTGTTCCTCCAGGAAAGGAAGTTCTTCAAAGGCTTCTTTGGAAAAGTAAGTTTAATGCCTTGTTGTGTTTGTGCTATAAGGAGTTACATCCCCAGTATAACATTGCCTTGTGTCAGGAGCCCCGTTCAGACATTTTGTCTGAACAGGAAATAGCAATTGGTGTTGAGTGCATAGGGCTGCACATGCTGGCACTAGCCCAAACAGCCCTTCCCTGCCTTCTCAGTCCCAGGCATTCCTGTGTTGAGCAGAGAAGGTCTAAAGGGAGCTTCTACCTGTCTTAATCTGAATGTGAATGGAACCTTTGAACAATCACACAACCTGGTTAATGTACTCATTGACACTTCTATTTGCATTTAAGCAAACATGGATAGGAGTCCCCTTTAAGGGAGGGGGCAGGATTAAAAACTCATACATTGACTAATAATGAAACATATGTTGTAGATAGCTTTCCACATTTACTACTCTATTTTTGTGATATGCAAATAACATGAGAAAACGTGGTATACTTATTTGTATAACATTCTTGTTTATAAAACCCAACAACAACAACTGCAACAACAACAGCGGGGTTTTGGGGGGGATGGGGGGACAGAATGAGCTCAAACCATGAGAGAGAGTGTTTTTAATCTTAATTTTAAATAATTAAATGTGCATTTATTTTGCTAGAAAACTGCTGTAATTTTAAAAATATTGGCATTTAAAATTGAACTAAAAACAGAGAACCAAAAAATATTTTCTTTACAAAATCCCACTGAGTGTAAATCTCTGGAACACGCTGGCATTGTCTCCTGTCTCTGGTTGAAAGAGAGTGGACAACAGCAGGCAGAGGATCATAAAAGGCTGTACCACAACCATTCAGAGCTGTGTTTCTCTGTACATTAACTGTCTGTGTTGCCATACTTATCTGTGTGTCATCTACTATACGATTATGCCAGGACACAATTCTTTCAATCTGCATTGAGAAATTGGTGAGAAAGTTGCAATTGCTGCCAGACATTTTTGCAGCATGCCAGAAGTTAAGGGCAACAGCTGGGAAAGCCTCACATGTCAGGCAAGGAGCAAGGTACCTCATGAATTACTTGCCACTGTTCACACCCTTCCTTCCTTGCTTAGTTTTAAAGGTCATAACAGACCTATGGGAAAGGGTTATTCCCTCTCCTCCAACTTATTTGCTTCTATATCCCCCACCTCACCCCAGAATGTGGAATAAGGTGGAGGGATTATAAATGGACAAGGACCTGGAATAAAGACTAGGAATAAATTTCCCATGAAACTCACAAAAGACCTTGGGCCAGTCACTATCTCAACCTAACCTGCCTCACAGGATTGTTGTTAGGATAACTTTGGGAAATGGAGAGAGTTGTTAAAGATTAACACATTTATTATGGCATAGACCTTTTTGGGCTGGAGTCTACATCACTAGAAGCTTCACTCTTAGTAATCCATTAAGCTTACACAATAATACTGTTATATCCTTGAAACCAGTTTCTCTTGTCATAGCTGCTTAGGTAGTAAACTATAGACAACACACACTTCTTGTCCAACTAAAAAGGATCTTTAAAAGGTTTGCCAGAGTCATTAACTGGTTTCATCACTTCTAATCACTACCTAGAATCCTAACATGCAGATAGAAAACCACAGGCTTGGAGACCTAAAATATCATCTAAGCCAATCCTGTAATCCTCTAACAATACATTTTCCGTAGTCTTGAATGTGCTACTGGGCTATTTATTTTTTCATTTTCTGCTGTGAGCGCTGACCAGTTGGCTGCCTCCTTTGAAAATATACCACAGCACTTAATGAGTTCATGGCAGTGTTGAATCTCAAAGTGAGAATCCCTAGCTCAGTATTTTAGTCACTGTATCAGTCTAGGCCGCCCAATTGTTCAGTCTATGTTCTCTGCATGTCTCAAGTGAAGAAAGAAGTAGTGGCTCTGGTAGGCCACTACTAAACCATCGAAGAAAAAATTATAATACTATCATGTACTTTTGGCAAAAACTCATTTTTAAAACTACGAATCAATAGCTACATCTTACTTCAAGTATTAAACATATGCTTCTGTTAAGGCATCTAGGTGAGACAGGTACACATCTAGTATGACACTTCAAATTGTCTTAATGCCAGCACTACCACCCCTGCCCTGAAACTAAGCGTATCCTTCTGTGAACTCAAGAATTGTAGGTGTGTAATGAATCTGAACAACCAGCCCATTCCTGTTCATCCCAGCAAATACTTTGTACTGAAATACCAAATAAACAGTATTTAAAATCATAAATGTTGCTTAGATTATAATACCACACATGGAGAACATGACCAGCTAAACTGCAAATTCCTTCCAGTAGCACCTTAAAGACCAACTAAGTCAGTTCTTGGTATGAGCTTTCGTGTGCATGCACACTTCTTCAGATACACTGAAACAGAAGTTTCCAGACCCTTCTATATAGTGAGAACTTCTGTTTCAGTGTATCTGAAGAAGTGTGCATGCACACGAAAGCTCATACCAAGAACTGACTTAGTTGGTCTTTAAGGTGCTACTGGAAGGAATTTGTTTTGTTTTGACTATGGCAGACCAACACGGCTACCTATCTGTAACTGCAGCTAAACTGCATCACATCAAAATATGACTTCAATAATCTTAGCACTTGTTATTTAGTGTAACGTTAAACAATCTAAGCTATATGTTATAGGATGAAAGGTTAAATCTCTCAGTGTCACGGAGTGGAGTTAGTCTCCAAGACTCTTCCAAACAATTAATAGGGTAGCTGTGAGGAACTTTATTAGCCCTAGGCCAGTATCAGTAGTGAGATCTTCTCTGTTGATAAGGGGAAATGGAAAAAGGAATAGTGATATGTATGCTTCCTTCTAAAATGTCAGAGGGGTTTTGCAACCCACTCCTAGATAGTGGGATTGCCGCATCTCCAAAGAAGGGAACAGGCTTCAGACAATAGCCCTGGGACATTTGAGAATGGGAATTGTAACAGGAATTTTGTTGGGGCTTGAAGTATTTGCCATCTTGCTTAGCCTATAAAAGATCCCATAAGTCACTCACATATTTATAGCCTAACTGTTAGAGCTGAGCCCAATCAGGATGTCGTACAAAGCATAAAAACACAATTGTTGGCATCCATCCGTCTGGAGAGACGATGGAGTGCACTTCTGGGAGTGAAGTCAAACTGCTGCGTTAGCAGCACCCAAGTGCACCCTTGGGCGCAAGCCTGGGCAGTGTGTATGGAGGTCCTGGACTGCCCAGACTACAAGACCCCCCTCTCAGCCTTGCTGATGTGGTCCAAAGGAAAGCAGAGCAACATGTTTGGCACCAGCTTCACTGCAGGAGTTGCCAGAGGGAGGCATACAAGGCACTATCCAACTGTCCTAGGGTTTACTCTTTAGCCTTATCTTCTCCTGAAGATATCCTGCAGGCAGTGGAGGTCTAGGATCAGTGTTTCCCTTCTGCTAGATGGGCTACCTTTCCAGGTTGATAAGCCCCACCTGTCCCTCAACTCCCTCTATACTATGTGCAGAAACGGCCTTCTTAACAGCTGGACCACTCTTAGTTTTGTCTGCTCAATCCTCCAAAGCCTTTCATCACGTGCAAGGGAAGGCTCTGAGACCCTTCAGCTACCCCCCCCCCCCAGTTTAGCTGACCAGTCAAAGCCAGCGAATGCATACAGTACACACGCACACATTACGGGTCATTTGAAAGTTGCACAGAATAATAAGAGTTGGAAGGGATCCTGAGGGTCATAGTGTCTAACCTCCTGCAATGCAGGAATCTTTTTTTCTGAATTGTTTTTATTAATTTTTCCAAATTATTACAAATCAAATCAAACCAAATTAAATTAAATTGGAATATTTTTGCCCAATATGGAAGAGCCCATGGAACAGATTTAGGGGGTATATGGGGGGGACGGGACAAAAGTTCTGTTTCGCAAGGAGAAATGGAACTACTTCCCTAATCCTATGCTGACTACGATCCTGTAAAGTACTTCCACATTTGATGGTAGTGCTACCGCACGAGATACGGGACAGAACATTGGGGTGATGGGAAGACAGACTTAGAATGCTTGTTGCTAAAACTGGCAGCAAAAAGGCTACTTGTGGTGTAACTCCTTAAGCGTCAGTGTTAACTGACAGTTTATTTGGTGTTTAAACAGGTAAAGAATTTAAGCTTGAATTCTTTGCCTTTATTTGAATGTATTAACATACTTGACTCATCCTGTTCTATTCTTTCCCCCCTTCCTTTTGCATTGTGTTCTTGAAAGGCTGGCTTCAGCTTGATTCTCTGGAGGTTTTGTTGTTTGGTCTGAATATCTGGCTTTGGGCACTCCTACTGAAGTTGGATATCATCTGCACACTGACTTTTGTGCTTCTTGGAAAGAGGAAGTCTGCATTCAGCCTTATTGACAGCACAGCAGTAATACTGTTTTTCTTTTTTCTTTTTTTCCTGCAAGAGCGGAAAGAAGGCAGTTAAAGCCGTCCTGTGGGTTTCAGCGGATGGACTCAGAGTTGTTGATGAGAAAACAAAGGTTAGACACTGCTGGGTTTGGAACCATCATAAGCTGTACAGATAATCACTATAGTTCTCACTGCTTCTTCTATTGCAGGGTTTTAATAACTTCATACATGCCTAGTTCAGCGAATGAAATATGCTAATTACATATGGCTCAAATTTTATTTGGCTTTCTCTGCCTTTGTGAACTTAGGTCCTTTGAATTCTTGTTTTGCTTTGTTTGCTTGAAAAGTGTTTTTTGTCATAGCAATAAATAGGGAGAAGGCAACAGTTTCATCCTGTTCTTTCTGTCCCTGCAGAAAAGCTGAAAGAGATTAAACTGCATACAGATATGTGATTGATCTAAATTTCATTCTTGCTGCATCTTAAGATTTTGAAAATCTGTGGGAGAATTGTTGTTTTTGTTTGTTTTTACATTTGTTATGGTGTGTATTTTTGTGTTTTTATATTGTAAACTGCCCTGCGATCCTTGGATGAAGGGCAATATTTAAAAAATAAGTAAAATAAAATATTGCAGTGAGAAATGAATAAAATATGTGAGGAAGGTATTATTTGAAGGCTCTAGAAGCCAGTGCAATTCAAATTAATTCTCAATCAAGGTTTTCAATCTTTAAAATATCTCTAAGGCATTACTGAAGGGAGAGCATTAAAATTAATGATTTGTATATCGCTTTATATGCTAATTCGTATCCCGAAGGTGCATATTTTAAAAACTGCATATGGCTTTTTAGTTGAATACCCAAATGTGTCCAATCCTATTTTTAGTTTTAAATGATGTTTGCGTGATATTTGTGCCATCCTATTTTATTGCAGGAGGGTTACAGTTATTCTTTTAAAATTGACAGCCCAACTTGTCCCTTTCCCCAGTAAGCACACAGAGATCAGCGGGAGTCTTGTCAGTGACTCTAGTAGGCTGGGGGTCACCTATGTTCTTTGCTCTCTGCTCCTCCCTTTTTAAAAAAGTAGTAATAGATGGAGGTATCTGCAGAGGGGAATAACGCCAACCAAGGACAGGTTTGCATCCGCTGCAGCTTCCATTTAATGTCAAATATAAGGAGGTTCTGTGATGGATCATACCCTGTAGTGGCACTGTTTGGGATGCTACAGATGATACAACTCTGTATGTCTGCTGCCTCGATCCTCTGTGTCACTGTGGAAGGCAGCTGCATCCCAGGGACAGCTGTGGAAATGATGTACATTGAAGCGTAAGGAAACTGTTCCAGCAATGATATTTATACATGTGACTAATACCCACTGTGCAAGTCCAGAGCCCCATGCAGGTTCAGAGTCAATTTGATGTGTTGCGTAGTGAAAGAGAATAAGATGCGAGTTGGCAAGCTAATGATTTAAATGTTGGGCGTGAGCCTGCTGTATAGATTTCCCCCATTCTCAGCTCCCCACTTACAATATAGAGCTGTTGTAAGGGCTACTGAGGGCCCAAACCAGATGTGTGCAGATTTGGTAAACATTGATTTGCCACTTTCATCGTAAAGTGGAGATGAAGAACCAACATGCATTTTATTACTTTTTTGACAAAAAAAGAATATAGCGGGGAAGCGACTCTTGGCTGCCTTCCCAGAATTCTGCTTGAAGACCCCCCCTCCCTTATTAACTTTTCAGTATGCGAGACAGCCTGAGGGACAGAGGGTTAAAAGCAGCAGAGCAGAGGTAAGGCAAGGGAGGCGGAGGGTTGCACTCCCACCCCACTAAATTTAATGACAAAATACCCCCCCCAGCACCCCCAATTGGCAGCGGCATCTTTAGCAAACATGTGCATATCTGGTTTTTGACCTGAAGATGTATGTGAAATGCTTTGAATGCACATAAGCCCTTATATGGGGATGCGGGAGGCGCTGTGGGTTAAACCACAGAGCCTAGGACTTGCTGATCAGAAGGTTGGCGGTTCGAATCCCTGCAATGGGGTGAGCTACCGTTGCCTGGTCCCTGCTCCTGCCAACCTAGCAGCTCAAAAGCACGTCAAAGTGCAAGTAGATAAATAGGTACCACTCCGGCGGGAAGGTAAACGCCATTTCCGTGCACTGCTCTGGTTCACCAGAAGCGGCTTAGTCATGCTGGCCACATGACCCGGAAGCTGTCTGCGAACAAACACCGGCTCCCTCGGCCTATAGAGCGAGATGAGCGCCGCAACCCCAGAGTCGGTCACGACTGGACTTAATGGTCAGGGGTCCCTTTACCTTTACCTTTTAAGCCCTTATATGAAGGCCAAGTGGTGTTGTTATTGTGCCTCTTACTATTATAATTTTGTCTAAGTCAGGAATCAGAAGCCTATGGTCCTTCAGATTTTGTTAGACTCTAGCTCCCATCAGCTTGAGCTAGCAGGGCCATTTGGCAGGAGTGGTAAGGGTTGCACTACAGCTGCATGTGAAGAGCCAAAGTTCCCCCACACCTGATTTAAGTCCTGTGCTTCCAGTGGTTCACCTGACTTCTGTTTCCATAAACTAAAATCTCTAGAGCTGCTGATGTTATATATTTAACTATTTTAAAATGCAGCTGAACTTTGCCATGGATGCTTGAGAGCCAGTTGCTGCTTAATAAACAGTTTAGCTTAAATATCCCAATATTAAAGCTGTTATTCTAAACTCTGCTACTACACTCTATAATGCTTGATGGTAATATTTCAGCTCATGTGGGAAATTGATTGTAATATTGCCCCTTGGTGGTTGGATGAATTAGTACAGGTCTCCAAACATTGAATCTCAAATCAGTATAATAATTTTGGGGATACACTTGCACAGAACTTTGAAGAGAAGCCAAAGTTGTTTTTTTAAGTCACCCCTTTAAATATGTAGTATATATGTGGAAATATATAAAGCAAATATATCTGGCAGACTGAAAGGTACAACTTTGGTATTAATCTGATAGAGGGAAGAAGGAAATCTAGAAATGTACTGTGTGGTATATTCCATGCTCCTGTAATGATTTGAATTTCTTATATCATCTTTCTTGGTTTTTTCCTTTAGGACCTTATAGTTGATCAGACAATAGAGAAGGTTTCTTTCTGTGCTCCGGACAGGAATTTTGATAGGGCATTTTCTTACATCTGTCGAGATGGCACAACACGACGCTGGATATGTCACTGCTTTATGGCTGTAAAGGACACGGTAAGCTGCTTTTAGGATCACAAAAAAGGAAGAGGCCATTTCCAAATTATATCACTTTTCTAGAGAAATTTAGCTTTCTTGTGGCAATCTTGTCATTTAAGAGCAGTGCATTCAACAGGCTCAGATATTTGAAACTGGAATGTTAAAATGCTGTAGCTAGTGTAAATCATGTATGTTTCTTAATACAAACAAGGAACCTAATGTGCTTACAGAGCATGAATTGCCATTTTAAAAAATTGTACAGTATCTGCATTATGGATTTTATAGCACCAATATTTCAGTATATGAGCTGACTGAACAGCATTAACACCTGGCAGCTAAAATATATATTTAAAGTCTTAATCCATGTGTATGTCTCATGTCTCTCATAACCTGTGCATTATCTGGATGTAATAGTTCTGAATTCTGCTGACCAGAATTTGTACAGAGAAGGGAAGCTTGCACTGAGTGCCAGCTATCATTTGGCAATGTTTGGAGGAAATATGTAGTTCCATTTTGGTTTCTAAATGACGCAATATCTTTTCAGGGAGAGAGGTTGAGTCATGCAGTTGGCTGTGCGTTTGCAGCCTGCTTGGAGCGAAAGCAAAAGAGAGAGAAGGAGTGTGGGGTGACTGCCACCTTTGATGCCAGCAGAACCACATTCACAAGAGAGGGGTCTTTCAGGGTTACTACAGCAACTGAACAAGCAGAAAGAGAGGAAGGCATGAGGCAGATACAAGACACAAAAGGTAATGGGGTACAAGTCTGGCTATGGGAAGTTCTTAATCAAACTACCATTTTACCTGGCCTGTCATTTTAAATAAAAGTGAGATTATGAACCTTACTGCAAAATAACTTCATTATAGCTTTTGATAAGGTTTTGGACCTAAAATATCCTCAGTAGGCTCCTGAGAGCTTTGGATTTTGCAGAAACAGAGATATAGTGTGTTGTGTATTCTGCGAGTTAGATTGAGGAGGAGGGATTAGTGTAACTCATTAATTTCCCATGTTTCTGAGCTTGATTTGTCTAATATAGGCATGGAGAACCTTTGACCCCCTAGAAAGGGCTGTGCTACAACTTCCATCATCCCTTGCCATTTGGCCATTCTTACTGGGACAGGTAGGAGTTGTAGTTCAGCGATCTCTGGAGGGCCAAAATTTTGCCACTCCTAGTCTAATACTTTGGTTTCTTAAATACTAAAGGAGCACCTGCAGATTTCATGGCCTGCAACACTTCAGAGCCAGTGATCTTGGAAAAAGTAATAATGATTTACCTAGTTGGTTAAGAATAGAAGCTGTCTTAACACATAGACTCTCAAACAATGGTTGCATCTTCATGACAAGATAGAGCAGATAATCATTTAGTACACTTACCGTATTTTTCGTCCTATAGGGTGCACCGGCCCATAGGACGCACCTCGGTTTTTTTTTTGGGGGGGGGGGGAAATGAATAAAAAAAAATTATTTCCCCCCCCAGCCGCGGCTGCCGCCCCAAGCCTTGCGCACACCTGCCCGGAGCACGGGGCGCCCTCCGGAGGGCTCCCCGTGCTTCGGGCGACAGGCTGCCGCCCCAAGCCTCGCGCGCCGGGCGGGACCTCCCGCCGGGTGCGCAAGGCTTGCGGATAGCTTCCTGAAGCCTGGAGAGCGAGAGGGGTCGGTGCGCACCGATGCCTCTCGCTCTCCAGGCTTCAGCGAAAGCCTGCATTTGCCCCATAGGACACACATTTCCCCTTCATTTTTGGAGGGGAAAAAGTGTGTCCTATGGGGCGAAAAATACGTTATATTTTCACTCTTGACTTCGTAGACATGTATTAGCCCCCTATATATTAGGTTTCCCCCCACCCAGCCCTTTAAATAATGACTGAAATTGTTAGTTTCCTTTAGAGGTATGTGGGGCATAGGCACCAATACAGTTGGGAAGTGTGTAAATTAAGAAGTGGAAGAAAGCGGCAGGTCTTGGAGCTATTCTCGAACAAATCATTTAAATGAGCTTCTCTGTCCCATATCTGTACTGTTGCTTATTTCACCACATTTAGTTCAAATATGCCTGGAAAATGCTTAATGTAGAACACAATATTCTGATAAGATGTTTGCAATTTTAGTTTCATTATCTGGAACGACACACTGAAGACCAGATTCTACTACCTGGTCCTGCTAGTGGAAGCCTGAGCAGGGACTTCCACTACTGCAATGGGGGCTTTCCCCTTCTCTCCACTCCTTGCCCACCCACCCCAAATTGGCTTGTTTTTTGGTGGGGGAACTGGGGCAAACTGCAATACAGTATGCGAGGGAAGCTTATTCCATTGGGAAAGCAAGAACGCTTAAACTGATAGGATTTTTGAAACAGCGAAGCACTGAATTGCTTCCTATACATTTCTGTCAAATCTCTGGCAGATTAATGTGCAGCATCTCCATGGCTCTTTGCTATGCAAAAGCCATTCATTAATGGCTTATTATTTTGTGTGATGTCTATGAAATGTTCAAACAGATAAAAGACTTAAATCCAGCTCTAGAGGGCCATTTGTAGTGAATTCGAGCATAAACAATAGTAAACAACCAAACCCACAGCAGAGTATTTCAGAGGGCTTAAAATCTTGATTAAAAGCAGCAGCTTTAACTGCCTTCCTAAACGCAAGCCGTGAAACCAGTGCAGATCTCTCAAGGGAGTTCCGGAGGTGGGGGCAGCTACAGAAATGCCCCTGTCATATGTTATGGATACCTGAAGGGACACTGAGAGGGGCCTCTGTGAAAGATCTACGTTCTCAGGCAAGATTATATGGAAGTAGGAGGAGGAGGAGGCATTTCAGGTAATCTGGCCACAAGCCATTTAGGTCTTTATAGGTAAAAATGAGGACTTTGAATTGCATTCAGAAAGGAATAGGTATCCAGTGCATTTGTTACAAAAGGGGAGTAACATGACTCCTACATCCCTATACCCCCATAAGCTGCCTAGCTGCAGCAGTCTGAACCAAATGACATTTCTAGACAGTCTTCAAAGGCAGCCCCATTTAGAGTGTGTCAAGATGAGAGGCGATTTGCTCCATCCTGATCTCGAAACAACAGAGCAGTAGCAGTGAAGGCGGAAAATGGAATTTATAACAAGTCATTATTATCGTTGAAATGTTTGCTAAACTAACCTGGATAGATTAAGAGGCTAGTTAATTGCACCGAGCACTGTCTCTCCAATAGACATGATAAAAATGCAAAAAACAATTACTGTAGAAAAATAGCATTTTGCATCTATCTATCTATCTATCTATCTATCTATCTATCATCTATCTATCTATCTCTCTATCTCTCTATCTCTCTATCTCTCTATCTCTCTATCTCTCTCTCTATCTCTATCTATCTCTCTCTCTCTCTCTCTCTCTATCTATCTATCTATCTATCTATCATCTATCTATCTATCCATCCAGGAAGTTACCATATTGTTTTTAATTAATTTTTAAAAAATCTCTGAAGAACCCAATGATAAAAAGGTCTCTTTAGCCAATATCCCTGTATTAACTTTTTCCTGCTATTTTTTCTCGCAGTTGAAACTGATGTGAAAGCGGCGGTGTCGAGTGTTGTACCTGGCAATACAGCCCCATCACCAAGTTCCCCAACCTCTCCTAGTGCTGAGGTTGCATCCTCTGCTGACAAAGAGTCAAATAACCCCCATGCTATCCCACGAAGACACGCTCCCATAGAGCAACTAGCCAGACAAGGCTCGTTCAGAGGTTTCCCTGCTCTTAGCCAGAAGATGTCCCCATTTAAACGACAGCTCTCTTTGCGAATAAATGAGCTCCCTTCAACGGTGCAGAGGAAGAGCGACTTCCCCATGAAAAACTCAGGTAGGGCAAAATTTATCCCCATGTCCTTAGTACACTTGGATGCAGTTTGAGCTCACTTGATCACCACATTTGAGAGAGATCTGTGTAAAGAGATGTTATGATCCTCTACCCCTCGTACCTTCACTGTTTCTTTGTTGAAATGTCAGTGTCAGGCACCAATTTTGTTGTTGGCTCTGCACCAAAGTGTACTTACATTGTGACCTTAACTTCTATCAACTTTCCTCTGTATAATATTTCTGTGTTTCTCCATTTTTTTAATGGATTTTGCCGACTGGCAATTGTGCCTCGGTTGTCGAGTGTTTCAGAAGTCGAACCGTCTTCCAGAATGAATTACGTTCGACAACAGAGGTTCCACTGTAATATACATACCTAGCCCAATAATATTTACTATTGTTAAATACCTTTACAGTTTGAAATACATGGAACACATTAAGAGGTAGAAATGTATGGTCTGAACATCTGGGCCATGAGCATCGTGGTTTAAGTTGGCATATTTTAATTCATGTGCTTGCACAGAGGAATGAATTAAACACTTAGTTCTTGGGGGTTGTTGTTGCTAGATATTGCTAAATTAGGGCTGATCCAATATTGCATAGCCATAGAAATATCATGTGAGTGGGGGGGGGGAGGAGAGAAGAATGTGCCCTGTGCATTCAGTTGACTGCATTCCTGTGCAATTTTTATTCTTATTTTCAGTTCCTGAGGTTGAAGGAGAAGTGGATAGCATTAGTTCCCTGTGCTCCCAGATTACAAATGCATTTAGCGCACCGTCGGAGGACCCTTTCACCTCTGCCCCTATGACAAAACCAGTCACTGTAGTTGCACCACAGTCTCCTGCTTTTCAAGGTGTGTCCTCTCTTAAGTTTGGGTGCATTCATGGTGTTTGTTACATATGCAATGCTGCTTTCCTCCGCCGCCATTGCTTTAATGTCTCTAAGTGTCTTGCAGCTGCCTTGTTTGTCTCTGAAGTCATTATGCTTTGCTCATTTTATATGCTTTTCCTCAAAAGATGAGGACCCATCCAAAAGTATTCAACTAATTATATAAAATGGTTTCAAAGAGAAGATCACATTTTTAGCCTTGAAAACAATTGGTGTGTTGATTTAAATGAGGTGCAACTTCAAAGTTTTTTTTAAAACAATTCTTTTTATTAGTTTCTCAACTTCAAAGTTTTGATAGCTTTGCTCAAAGTAACTTAAGACTGGATCCTTGAGACCAATAATAATTCCAACGAATTTTGGTGAAAGACAAAATGTGATTAGAATTTCAGGTTGTGGAGTAGAAATTGATTTCATTAGCCAGAAGATCTTTACAGTTCCAAGTTGTTGCACACTTTCTCAGTTCAAACCACACCCTTAGTGCTCAGGAAGTAAGAATGTTGCTCATGGTCAAGCAAGTAATAATAAAAATAGTAATAAATGGGAGAGAAAGAGGAAGAAGTAAAAATGTGTGGAACGTGAAGTTCACGTCCTTTGGTTTTTCATGGACACTTTAAATTTAAGCATGTGGGTAGGATAGTAGAAGTCTGTAATTAATGGCTTTGAATTTGCAGTGCAGATGAAGTAGTTTAACTGTATTGATTATGTTATAAAAAACAAATTGGGTTACATTTGAGTATAAAATGTGGAAGTCATTTTATTTGCATTCTGCTTAGGAAAAATAGTTAAAAATTACTTGGTTGTCTTAACACCTGAGTCAACAGGAAATGTAATTTGCATCGTAGAAAATGTCAGTAGATTAACAGTGTGAAAGAGTGGCTGAGATGTTGATGTGTCTTGCATGTTGGCAGAAATCATACATTTATTTTTAACATCCCAGTCACCTGCATGCCTTGCATGAATTAACAGCATTGATGTTGTCTGCTCCCATTTTAGTTAATGGCACTGCCTCTGCCTTCAGTGTGCTTACTGCTAAACCAGCTCAAACTACTGTAGCACCCACAGCAATACCAGTTCGTGAAACCAATCCTTGGGCTCTTGCCCCTGCTGCTCCAGCTGCTGCTAAAACTAGAGCCGCAGCCACTCTTTCTGGTAAGACCGGGCACAGATCCTGTGGGTTGAAATATGTGGTGCTGGATTAGAGGGATCTTTCATCTAATGCATTGCTTGGGGATTTTTAATATCCAAAGCCATCTGGTTTGAGGCAAAGCAAAGGAATCCATTTATTTTATTTACAGCCTTTCTGTTTCACTCTTTGCTACAAAAAGCAATTCCAGAGAAGATAACAATAAGAGCAAGGCAGAGGAATTGCAATTTGAAGAGAGAAAAAAATCCAATCTGGCATTGCATTCCTGCAAAGGCCTAGGCAAATAGCCAAGTCTTTACCTGGTGCAGGAAGCTCAACTGTGTCTGCACCAGTCTTATCTTAGAAGGGAGGGAGTTCCAGATCTGGGGTGCCACCACCAGCAAGGCTCTCCCTTGCATCATCACCAGCCAGGGACAGTTGTAGGAATAATAATAGGTTTTCAAGGATGTTTGAGGTGCAGCTTTGTACTTTTACTTCAGTATCTAGGGAAACATTTAGATGGCTTGAGAGAGGATAAGAATTTACTGCAGGAGCAAGACTACTTTAGTAGCCAGGATACAACTGCCAACATTTGGAAATTCAAAGCTGGCACTGTAGCAGGGCACATGGGACTTGTCAACCTGGGAGGGTAGCCTATCTAGGAGAAGGAAAACTCTGATCCTAAACCTCCTCTGCCCTGTTGGATATCTTCGGGAGAATAAAAGACTAAGGTGTAAACCCTACACAAATCCAGAATGGAGTTCCTAAGATGGTTGGATGGCGCCTTGTATGCCTCCTTCCGGCAACTCCTGCAGCCAGGCTAGTGCCAAATTTATTGCTCTGCTTTCCTTTGGGCCATATCAGCAAGGTCAAGAGGGGGCAGCCCAGGACCTCCATCCACACTGACCATGCTTGTGCCCCGAAGAGGTCACTTTGGTGCTGCCCACACAGTGGTTTGACTTTACCCCTGAAGTGCAGCTCATAGTTACTCTAGCAAAGGATGAATCTACTGATTTGGGGGCAGCTGTACATGTAATGTACCAGACATGATCACTGTTTGCATACCAGTACTTCCCAAACATCCGTACAGTCTTGAATGCATGTATGCATGCATTTTAGCAAGGGTTGCCAGATACATTTACCCGGTGGCATAAAAATGCATGTATGTCGTACCTTGCTGCAGTGGAAAGCCACAGGTTGGTTGTCCCAGTTGTGTCTGGCTGGACCTCCACATTTCTGCTTACTATGAGCAAGTAGCCCAGACCTTTGGCACAGCATGATACCCACGTGCACAAAGATCCCTCCCTGAAGCTCTCCATGAATTGCGCAGAACTTATGGGAAGTGTCTTTTTCACACTGTACTTTGGTTGGCTAAAAACCTGTTGCTCAGTGCAGCATGAGATTCCTATTGCACAGATCAGTGTTGAAGCATTTTTGGAGCACGTAGAAGCAGCATAAGACTTGTGCTGCTCCTTCTCTAAACTACAGAGCAACATGTGACCTACCCAGAATCCTCTGGCATGTGTAGAGGACTTGGGCAAAGTGGAGAATCAGTGGTGAAGTCTAGCGATGGCTGACTACTGAGCCAAGCCAAATTTGTACACCCTTTTTTGGGTCAATAAATGTTCATATTTACTGCCTCCACTGTTGAAAGCAGTGTGCCTCTGAATAACAGTTTCTGGGAATAACACATGGGGAGAACACTGTTGCACTCAGAACCTGGTTGTAGGCTTTCCACAGGCATCTGGTTGGCCTCTGTGAGACTAGAGGGGTGTTTGGTCTGATCCAGCAGGACTGGATTTGAAGCAGAGACCTTTCAGAACCCTACAATGCTATCTGAGGTTCTGTAAGCCAGAAGGCAGGGGTAGAACCTCATGCTTTATGGAACCAAGCATACAAGTTTTACCACTGAGCTATAGCTTCTCATCTGATGGCACATGAGGCTACCACCTTTGCCAAAGATAAGTAGGCCTGGGTCTGGTCAGTGCCTGGATGGATAACAGCCCGGGAACCAGATTTACACTGCCTTGGACTCACTATGGAAGGAAGGCAGGATATAAATGTAACAAAATTAATGAAAATAAATAGTTGGAAGGAAAGACCCAGAAGCAGCTCCAAGGTGAAGCATCAAAATCTGCTTAAGTTGGGGATTGTTGGACAACAGTAATATGCCCTTTTAGATTTGAAGAGTAAAGAAACTCAATAGAGGAGGAGTCAGGGGTTTATCCTTTGCAGAGAAGAGGGTGGGAATAAGGCATGATCCAGAAAAGAAGTATTAAGTTGAAATAAGTTAAAAGAAACTGAAATGTTAAGTATTGAATATTACAGAGCAGTTAGACAGAGGTTAACAGACTGAATTGCGTAGAAAGCGTAAGCAAGGAGTATAAGTGAAGGAAGGGAAAGAACGAAAGCAACAAGCTGTCAGTAAGTACAGTTTCAAACTATCATGCCAGTTTTGCAATTGGTGAATTCCGAGTCATAGAGTTTATTTATTTAGCAGTCAGTACAGATATCCCATTGTCAGGCTTGTAATTGGAGATTGGGCCATTGCACATCATGTTTGGCAATCTCCCTGGTTCCAAAGTGGGGTGCATAAATTCCCCAGTGCCTGCTTGGAATGCCATGTACCATACCCTCCTTCCCTTGTTAGCATTTCATTTGGCCCAGGGCGGGTGGGGATCCTACAGTCTGCAGGCCAATTTTGGTCCTCTAGGTCCACAATGCCGTTTTGGGCAGGTCATATCCCACCCGTACCTGATAGCATGTGGGTAGAAGCAGGGCTTGACCAAAGCCATGTTATTGATCGCCCAAAGTACCTGACAACTAGCTGTGCAGAGCCAAGACCCAGCATTGAGCATCAATCATCTGAGTGATTATTCTGAGTCAAGCATATCAGAGAGCTGCCTGCAGTGCAGGTGCACCCAAACTCAGTGGTAAGCAGGTTCATTCCTTCTATTCGAGGAAGGGGTGATCCCAATTAGTGCTGGACTCAAGAGAGCAATTGGGTGCTCTCTGCAGCAGTTTCTCACACCTGTAATTTGACCGGTGGAAGGGGCAACCCACCTGTCAATTGTGATGTTATGTGACTGACAGGATAGCCCCCATCCACCTTTCAAAGTTGGCCTATTTCTAAGTTCTGGCTCCTGGAGCCAATAAAATAAATCACATCCCCTGGTCTGGGGGCTGGCAATCTGGTACATTCCTGTAGTCCAGTTACCACTTGCACTTTTCCTTTATTGAGCTTTAGAATGAGGAGTTATTCTACTGAAACTGAATGGGTGTAAATATTTTCTACTTTGAAAGTGGGACTGGATGTTGTAAAGTCTGTCTTTGGGCATAACTCCAGTATGAACAAGTGCAAGTTCACATTTGTCCAATTAATAAAACCTGCTATATTAGTTTTAGTGATCTCACTTCTGTTATGAAACTGACCAGCCTGATCCAGTTATGGTTGGAAACTGGAACTTCTTCAAGGTCTCTGTTAGATCCTTTATCAATCAGCAGCGATTAGAAACAGGATGGTGCGTATCCCTTGCTGAGATCTTACCCTAACTTCTGTTTTCCTTCATAGGTTCCGAGTGGAGTACCAACTCAGGAGCTGCCTCACCGAATCTATTCCAGGCGAACCACAGACGTACTCCCTCCGAGGCAGACCGCTGGTTGGAAGAGGTGTCCAAAACTGTCCGGTCCCAGCAGCCACAGCCGCAGCCACCTCCAGCTCCCCAGCCACTCCTCCAGCCTCCTGTGGCTTCTCAAGCGGCCCCAGCTTTTCCAGGCAGCACCTTCATTGCATCTCAGCCTGTGCCTGTCGGTGTGGTCCAGCCCATGCAACCAGCGTTTATCCCGGCTCAGCCATACGCTGTTGCAAACGGAATGCCCTATTCTGCCCCAAGCGTGCCGGTGGTTGGAATCACCCCTTCCCAGATGGTAGCAAACGTGTTTGGCACGGCGAGCCACACTCAAGGATCCCACTCTCACCAGTCGCCTAGTCTTATAAAGCAGCAGACATTCCCCCAGTACGAAACTAACAGTGCTACTGCCAGTCCTTTTTTCAAACCTCCTCCCCAGCAGCTCAACGGGTCGGCTGCTTTCAACGGTGTGGACACTGCCAAATGGCCCACAGAGGACAAGCATGTACTGCCGCCTGCAGCTGCCCAGCAGGTTGATCCGTTTGAAGCGCAATGGGCGGCGCTGGAAAGCAAATCGAAGCAGCGCACCAACCCGTCTCCGACTAACCCTTTCTCGAGCGAATTGCAGAAGACCTTTGAGATTGAACTTTAAGCAGTCCCGTGGCTTTGTGCTTAAGTCTGTATGTATGTGTGTTGGAATTGGATTGGGTGGAAGGGGGATACAAGGGGGCAGAGGGGACGAGTGAGCCGCATATGCACCATTGCTGGTGTCTCCATGGAATCAGTGAGAGGGAACAATTGGGGTGGGGTGGGGGGAGACGCTCCAAGCCCCAACCATGCAACTATTGGGAAATCTAGGAAATGTCCCTGGGCCGCTTGCGTTCCTGCTTGGGAGCTTCAATGGCAAAGGAAACCTCAAAAGGGCTGAAGAAGGGAAATGAGCCCTGAAGCCCTTTCCTCGCACAGAACTTCAGAAGACCTCATAAGATGAGAAGCAAATTAGTCGCCACTATCTTCAGGAGGTGTCTGTCTACCTTCCTGTGAGCGAGCCATTCCTCTGAGCGGGGGGAAAGAGGGAGGAGTAGCCAGGGGATACAGGCTCAGCTGGGGAATGGGAAGAAGTGAGAGCTGCTTGGCATATGCCGTCTGTGGAAAAGGATGAGCTTCCATTTTGAGTAACACAATAATTATTATATATAAAATAAAGCCAAAATCTTTATTTTTATGCATTTTAGATTATTTTAAATAGTTCTAGGTAATAAAAGCGGAATGAGTTGTAAGTAATCTTGCCAAAGGTATAAAAGGGGGTTGGATGTAAAATTGTACATAAGATTGATTTATCACTGATTCTTACGGTCAGTAATATGAGAGTAGAATGGGGAGCAGAGTTATTAGCTTGTTCTTGTCCTATCATTGTAAGTAGCATATTGCAACAACAATCATGAATCATGACCAATTCAAAAAAAAAAAATCACAGTAGAGTAGTATTAAGAGCAGTATTGTCTTGGTTTAAAAACAATGGGTAAATTCTATCTTTTTAAAAAAAGAATTCAAACTAGATCATATTGGAGTACATATAGGTTTTTTCATATACTGCTGCAGTTTCCTTGTCTTGAATCTGTTTTAACACTACTGTGGTAAGTTGACTGTAATCATATCTACAATCAGGTCTACTTAGGAACCCATTTTATGTGCATTGAATAGAGTTTAGATTTTATTTTTTATTTTTTTAAAAAAAGCTTTCCCCCACTGTTCTGTGTGAAAGCTTGTGGCTAGACTGCAGCTATTCCATGTTCTTCCTTCAGCAAATCATGAAAATCCATCTCATTTTTAATTTTACTCATAAAACTTGGCCTTACAAGCAAACGTAAGTTATATATTTGTACTGATTTATAATCTGCTTTAACAGAAATAAATGTTGGTAGTAGATAATGTGGCTTTTTGAGCAGGTTTCCTTGTCCTTTTCCTGCAGTGTCTGTACTTCCTTGAATTTGAATTCATCTGGCGCATTCCTGGTGTAGCAGGCTGCCACTGCCATTCGCATTTCCATATGAAATTGATTACTTGAAAACTAGAACTTAGACTTTTGAACACTTGGTTTGCTCTTGCTTCATTTGGAGTTCTTGAATGTTGCGAGCAGAGTCACTAGGTTTCTGTGTGTTGCATTTGAGGAATATGGTTCTTTATGTACCTGCTTCTGATCTCAAAACTATATGGCAATCTCTTTTTTGTTTAGTGGTTGTTACCGCACTCTACTCAGAGGTAACCCTGGAGAGCATTCTGTGCTTCCTATGCAGCTTTATCATTCATATTCCTGTCATTCCAGAACTGATCCCTTTGCAGGGATAGAGCTGTTTGTTGCTGCAGCATGAAAATGATTTGGCATGGTCTGTGATAACTGGCATCATCCATACTTCAGGACTCTGCCTGACTACACAATTGTCACTGGAAAACAGTTGATGATTAGGCTATTTTGACTTTCCCAAGATTCAGTAAAAAAGTAAGAAAAAGCATGAGTCCCTATACTAAAATATAATTGCATCAAATGTAAATACATGCTTGGTTATGAGAATTTGGAACAGACCCTATTGCTCCTATGTACAAATCCATCCCACCTCTTTCTCTTATTCTAGTCATGAGTTCTGAAAGTATAAACACACTCTTAACAAAGCTGCCACCAACTACACAATCTGTTGTTAACCATAGAACTTTTGCACAAAGCCTCAAGTAATTAGGCAAGGATTTCCATAAGGTGCTTTTGCACAGTAAATAGGCAGTTGCTAACTGTACATGAATTTGGACGCAACTCCTCAGCATTTTAGGAGCACATTCCAAAAAGCGATTCCCTCAGCTATATATGCTACCCAGCTGTTAAAATCAAACGTTGGCATACTCCTTCAGCATTTTAAAAAATCATAGCAAAACTACACGTTCTGCCATTTCAGGAACCTGTGTCGTCATTTTATAAAGCATTAATGCAGAGCTGACTCCATTTCCCTGCTGTGAGAAGCCAGACCTGGAATGCCCCCCTATGTTTTTAAAGCTGCAAATACAGGGTGCCTGTGCATCTGTATCAAGATTACCATCCATTGTGGTGCAGATGGAGCATTGCGCTTCTAAATCCCAGATTGTGTCTTTCCTGAGAATTGTATTTTCATTGTTTCAGATCTATAAAATTCCTGTGAATTGCAAAGGATTCTTTTTTGAATTTTAGATGGGATAAATATATAATTCCTTGCCTGGCTTTTATATGGTAAATCTTTTGAGTGTGCCTTCCCTCTTCCACAGGAAACAAATTCTGAATACAAACCATTTCAAGGAAATCTAAACTATCATATCCTTGCTGCATTGAAAATATGCAAGCACTGAGTTTGCTTGCACCTTTGTTTTTCAGCTGGAAAAAACAACAACTTGTGACATAATTGTTCCCATAGCACTCAGCTGTTCAGTGGCAGACAATATGCATTGATCATATAGTTTCTGTCATCTAAACATTGCCTGTGTTGTAGATGCTGCTTTTTTAGAGGAGCAATAGATCCATGTTCTTAACAGTCTTAAGTGAAGCTGTTCCCATTGGGTAGCCAGATGATGTTGAGAACAAAGGCTGACTTATGAACACTAATCTCTGGGATAAAATGCCAGTGCATTTTTCTTTCACTCTTCTACAGTGGCCGATTTTTAACTGTTCATAGCCCTGAAGCTCACAACAGTTTGGCTCTTTTATATCAGCCTTTAGCTATTTGAAAACTGAAAAATAGTGCGACCTGAAAAAATGCAAGTTGCAGTGTGGAGCACTCCTGCCCGGTACAGGCTTCAATTGTAAACCTATTTACCTGGGAGTAAGAACTCAATGGGATATGCTTCTTAGAGATGTAAAGGATTGTGCTGTCAGGTATGTTGCACTCTAGGTTACTCAAGTCTAGTATTCATTCTCTTGCACATGCCCACACATTCTGCTCTATTAGCATTCCATGATTGCAGAATATGTTCTTTTTCATAGTTCCCCTGAACAAGTTCCACCTCTTTTGCATGGGTGGTAGGTAGCAGTTTGGCTACACAAATGCACTTGCAGAATTGTGATTGCTAATAATATGTTAGTGTGTATGGTGGTGGTGATCCCAATTGGTGCATCCTTTCATGGATGCTGCTCATTCCAATATTTCTGAAATTAGATATCTGGGTGTTTTGGAAAGAGAAGCTACCCATATAGTTAATCTATCCCCAAGCCTAGTATGGTGTCAGTTGTCACACTAAATGCTTGTTGTATTCAAATGCTGTTGTATTAAGAAAACCTATTAGTAGATCTGGGAGCTGCTTCATTAGTTTTCCTGCGAAACTGTTCCATAGAGTGACATATTGGAGTTATGGTTTGTGGCTAGACTTGGGTTTTCCTATAAACTTGGAAGAGTCTATTGACCCTTTTATGTGTGGGTAGTTTTGTGCATAATTCTTTCCATCCTAGGGTCTTGAAAGAGCATAGTTCTGGTGCTTGGCTGTGTGGGATCTCCATGCAAGCAGGCTTTAAGGCAGATGTTACTGCAGTTGGTCATAATACAGGGATCCTGGAACTGTGATTTACTGTGTACATTCATGTGCTTTGCAAATGGGAAAATGCAGGCCATTTCAAGAGCAAGTGGTGGTGGTGCATTAAAACGTTTCTTCCATGAAAGCATTGGATGACAGAAAGTTGACATTTTATCAGCCAAGATGCTGTTATGCTTTAGACTATAGAAGATAGAATGTGAAAGTTGTTCGTGCTGAGTGTCCCTATAAACTGTGATACAGTTTGCATGTGGATAACTCATCAGTGGAAAACTTTACTGCAGGCTGCCCCCCAGGGTCACCCTGAACAAGGAGGGATATGACAGCTGCATAAACCCAACAAGGCTGCCTTTTTCTCCTTTTAAGTTCAGTACAGCTTTAGCAGAGCGCAGGAGCAGTCTTAAGGTAGAAGCCATTCATGTAGCCTGCCATAGCCTAGAATAGTGGTTCCCAAATTGTGCTCTGCAGACCACTGGTGGTCCACAAGCTTCATTTAGGTGGCCTGCAGTGTGTCTGTGGTTTAAGAGGAGAGGCGGCACATCTACCACAGTAAATATACTGGTTTTTCATTGCGTTCTTTATATTTTATTTTATATTGCATTTTATTGTATGACAGAAGTCAATTTATAATACAATAAAATACAATAAGCAGGAAATAAAATTAAAAAAATCAATATACAATGAGAAATCATACCGCATCTAGCTTGGTGTAATGCAATTGCTACAGCAGGCAGAAAAATCATAAAATGAGCCATCAAGAAACTAAGTGGTTCTTGGACGTGGAGAGTTTGGGAACCATAGGCCTTGAATTTATTCCAGGACTGTTGCACTGTAGGCCACTGTGCTTGTTTGCAGACTACTGAAATGACACAAAATCAGACTAACGAAAAGGTAGCAAGGACTACTGGGTGGTAAATCATGGCTTTACCTTATAAGTACATCTGTTGGTAGTGGGTTGAACTGCATGTCAATGTACAAAAGTATACATGTGCTTCCTGTTAAAGGCTTTGGAAAGGAAATTTCATTAAAGTTCAACTTGTAGGCATAATTTTTCCTCTGATTAAGAACTATGATGCTTCTTCCCATTCCTTCTACATGACATGTAGACTTTTTACTTTTGGGTTCTCACAACAACTAAGTGACTTGCCCAGATTACTGGGATACGGAACATACAGGGTTTTTCCCCCCTTCTGCCTGTGGTTTGGGATCCCATCCTTGTTTACATAATTTGTTTATACTGCAGTAGCAATTTCTAGAGATCAATAAAGTTGACTGCTTTGTGGCCTGGACGTAAAAGCTTCCCTTACCCAACATGACCTTTCTTGGCATCAATGGTTATCCTTAGATGTTACACATTCACATTGTGATCTGAGAGTAATTTTTCTGAGAAGAAACAGAGCCCTGGCTAGCTACACATAGGAGATACCCCATATACTCTGGCATTGATATGCATGAAGAATCCCAGAACTTCACAACAGACTTTGTTCTGCGGGAGACTTGGAGTACAACCCTGTGCATATTTACTTGGAATTAAGGCCCCCCCC
Source organism: Podarcis erhardii (assembly GCF_964252035.2). Classification (NCBI taxonomy): domain Eukaryota; kingdom Metazoa; phylum Chordata; class Lepidosauria; order Squamata; family Lacertidae; genus Podarcis; species Podarcis erhardii. The sequence continues at coordinate 46,300,062 of NC_138497.1, forward strand.
CCGTGTTCAGAGGGGCTTATTACCAGGAAAAGGGCTACAGAATTGCAACCTTATTTTCTCAGGATTATCAGAAGTGCAAGACCCAATCCAAATTCCTATAGTTCAGTTCAGCAACTCCCTTGCAGCTCTAATACTAAGCATTGTTTGCATGCTGCCAAGGCCTCTTCATTACAGCTGTCTGTATCTGTAGTGAAGCAAATCCACTTGGTCCAATTGCGACTCTTGAAAGTTGGAAAGGGTTGAGTGATTTTAGTAGGACACTTGTGATACCATAAGGGAAAGACTGACAGTCAACCTGCCAACTTTCCACAGACATGTGAGCTCAGTGGCTTTATTTTTGTGTTTTAGTCTACTTTAAAGGTGAGTGCTGCTTGTTATCATTAATCAGCCTGAAGGAACCTTTCTTCCTTGCTTTTTGACTCTTGTCCATATTGCTTGTTAAACTATGTTAGAAAAACAGTCCCTTGTTATTTCCTTGAATGGGTAGGTCAGCCAGCTGTTAGACAATCAGTGTTTGTGTTGCAAAACACCACAGAAAGCTTAAGAAAGGTAGAAATTTGGCTACTGCTACCTATTCTCTCCACTTCCCAGTGTGTGCCAGTGTGTGCTTGAGTAAACAAATATGGGATTTCTCAAGCAATCAGGACTGTAGATCATAAACTTCCTTCTTCTGGAGCAGGACCACATTAGGGGAAAACGAGGTTCAGCCCTGGTGGTGAGAACAGCTGGCACAGCAGAAGCTAGAGTAATACTCATTATTGCAGAGTTGAGCCTGTATAATCAGGTCACAGTTGGCAAGGTGTGGTTGGTCAACACATTCCCTGCTTGGGTCCAAAGGGAGGCGTGCAGGTACTGCAGGAGAAGGAAGAGAGAAGAGGACTTGAACACAGTTTGTTTCATGCAGTCATCTAAGACTACAGAAGAATTTACTTCCTGCACTATAGGCTAGAGTATATTCTGTGTTCTGCACCTTGAACAAATGTGATAAGAATCCATAGCTTAGGAGATATTCAAAGGCAGAAATGAGCAATAAGCTCTGTTTGATCTCCCATGTTCTTAGCAGTTGCCATTTTTAGTAAGAAACTATCCCCCAAGCCAGAGATTTCCAAACTTTTTATGTTGGTGACACACTTTTTAGGCATGCATCATTTTGCGACACAGTAATTCAGTTTTACTATCAAACCGGAGTTTAAACTAATCCCTTTCCAGCCCCGGGAAGAGCACAGGGAGTGTTTGTGTGACACCTACACACTGCAGCCGACACACTAATGTGTCCTGACACACAGTTTGGAAAGCTGTGGTATGTGCGCGGTTCAGTCTGAGAATCACCAAGCAGTTGTTACCTACTATAAGGGCAGGTTGAAATTAGTTCAGCCCTTAGCTTTTAATAACTGAAACTGAATGAACTTGACCTTGTATTTTTTTCCTCCTCCACTTCTATACAAGCAACATTTTGTTTCATTTTCAAAATAAGGTTTGGCAATTTTAGTGGTATATGGTGGTAATCAACTAAGTTTTACTCAAGCCCATTGCACTATCTAAAATGTAAGTTGAATACCACCCCTGTAGCACTAAAATTGCTGAACCTAAGGAGATGGTTCCAGTTGCTACTCCCAACACCCCCTCTGGAGCCAAGTTTAGGGGTGCACCGGGGGGGGGGGGTGGAGAGAGAAGGCCATTGAGCTACTGGAAGCCTTTGTGCAGGGTTTCCACTGAGGGGAAACTATGGGCATGATTCAACAAATGAGTCCCATTTAACACAGTGGTTTGGGGCAGGTCTATAGTTTGCCACGTACAAGCTCATTTGTTAATGTACAAACAACATTTTTCTCCAGCTACTAAACATGTTTGACCCAAACCCCAAGAAATATAGTTTTACTTTAGTTCCTAATTTATAAGGAAGTAGAACAAGGTATTCATTACCTACTGGTCCTATATCCCCCTCCAATGGGAATGCAGCATAATTCACTTCCTACTGGTGCAGTTGTGTGCATTGTGAATGCTCATGCTGGCCTAAGGTCAAAAGCTTCAGGGCATTAAAGATAACAGTGTTATCTCTTACTTTGGCGTCCTAGCAAGTGGTATGGCACAGGGCTACTTGCTACTGAACATGAAAATTCGGTTTCAGCCATACTGAAGCATAAAGATAGTGGTAAAACCAATCAGGGCAGTTGTGTTTAAAGGAGAAAATTAAACAGGACAGGCATCTGAAATGTAAATTAAGAACCCCACAAGTCTGCTCCAAGGGGAACCCGATCCTACTGGGAGATGCATTTACCTGAGGCCTAAGAGAGGCTAGCATATGCTCATAGTGTTCAGAATGGAACTCTACAATTGTGGAGGCTTAGCTGGAAAGACTGTAGAGCATACATACCTTCTGGCCTCTTCCGGATAAGTTTCAGCTCTGTACTAGCACTGACAGAATTACTGCCACTGTAGGCATTGCAGGTGTAGGACCCCTCATCACCCGTCTGCACATTATATATGAATAGGCTTCCTTCCTGGGACGTCTGGACATGATGGCCATCGGCTCTCACTGGCACTCCATTCCTGAGCAGAAAGAAATGCCTTCGTTTTGCACTTTGAAAGAGGGGCCTCTCACTTACTGCAGACCCCAGTGGAAGGAAACACAGGCAGAGACACAAGTGTTTTAACAAGCCTACATGAACAGAGACCACATTCTCAACAGCTGAGTTGGGATTGAAGACTAAAGTAAACCTGGATTGACCATTGCTGTGGTAATGCAAGTTTTTGCTTGCCAATTCATGTCTCACTGGAATTGAAGGGGAAAGGAAGGGAAGGTAAATTCTGCAGCTCAGTTTTTCCTTTTTTTACCTTGACCATCTTATGTTCACATTGTTGCCTGTCACAACACATTGAAGCTGAGCAGTCTCCCCCTCTGACACAGAGAGGCTGGGCAGCAGGCCAGTGATTCTCAGCTCCCCTGAGGAGGAAAAGGGTATTGTCAATCCCAGGAAGAGTCCACGCAGGGGGCCAAGCCAATTCCTTCAGGAACGGTGCTGTGAATGCCGAGCTCTGAATACCCAGCGCTGACTAACTACCCAAAGCTCTGTTGCTTGCATGAACTTGGCCTCTCGAGCTGGACACTAGCCTACTGTAAAGTGTGGGAAAGGAATCTCAGCGCCATTTTCCACAACAGGATCCTTTGTCCAGAAACCTTATGATGTAACCATCAACCTATAGTTAAAATGCCTCTTTCTTCAAGGCTCTTCTTTAGCAGCAAAAATATGAACTCTGGTCTTAGCAACAACAAAAAGCAACAACTTTGTTCAGTCACAGGAGTTACTTGTTCCCAGAGTTCCATAGAGTTGAAGATTTAAACTAGTTTGAAAGTTGAAACTGCCAAAACTGCCCTAGTCTCCACCCCACAAAAAAAACCTTATGAATTTTGTGTGGTCTTCTAGCCTCCCATCTAATTTGAGAGACCTTAACTCATTAAACCAGGAGGGCTGCTTTTGCGCTGTAGTCAAACTGGCTTATGTAGAGTCAGACCACAGGTCTACCTAGCTCACTCTTGTCTACACCAGGAGCTGCTAACCTCCTTTTGGACCATGGGCACATTCAAAATATACTGTGGGCACCATCCCCTCTGGTTGCTTTTCTTCTTCACCCCACCCCAGCAGTCAGCGTCCCCTCCCTTCACAGATGAACAAAAATAAAAGGCGCTCTCTTGCTCTTGGAGTTACGGGTAAAGTAGAATGGATGGAATGTGTATGATTGTACAGTGGTACCTTGGTTTACAACCATAATCCGTTCCAGAGGTCCGGTTGTAAACCAAAACAGGTTGTAACCCAAGGCACGCTTTCGCCAATGGGGCCTCCAAAAATGGGTTGTAATAAAAAAAATGGGTTGTAATCCAAAAAAGGGACCCACACTTCCAGTTTTGACGTGGTTGTAATCCAAAACGGTTGCAAACCAAGGTACCACTGTACATGGGATCCCCTCAAAATACATCCAATTACAGGTTACCCCTGTAAGCTTTATAGTAAACATTGCACATCTGGTGATTTCCATTACTACAAAAACATTGATCCAAGGCATGGATCCTCTTGGTTTTTACACAGTGTGACAAGAGAACCATTACATCTGTGTACACATGTGCCTAATGATTTGGTTGTGGTTTTGAGAGGATCTCTTACAAAAACTATGAGGCTCTATGTTTTTGTACCATGGCCTTACTGGAAAGTCAATGGAGGTAGATATGATCTGTGACCTGATGGTGGGAAATAATGCAAATTGGAGAGGATCTGTTTTGCTGGATTCAACTTGAGTGTTTGTGCATGTGTCTGTCTGTCTCCACCCTATTTTGTCCCCCCAGCTGCTCTGATTTCCTCCTCCTGGATTGCTCCCTTTTCTTTCCTATCTTCTTGGTCACTCTGTCTTCTGTTCAGCTACTCAGGTGCTGATACAGTTCCTTGAAAAGGCTGTGGAATTGAAAGAGGAAGTGGGAAAGAACATTGCTCTTTCAACTTCCTTTTTCAGCTCTATGCCATTTCCAATGGTGGCAGTGGAAGAGAAAGGTAATCCCCTTCACCATCTCAATATGAAAGGGTTAGTGAGCAGGGGAAATGCTCAGAGGCTTTGTGGGCACCAGGGGAAGTCTTGAAGAGGGCCACATTGGTGACCTCGGGTCTACACTAACCAGCAGCAGCTCTCCAGGGTTTCTGATGGAAATCTGTTCCAGCCTTAGATGCAGGGACAGAGCCTGGGACCTTTTTACATGCAAAAGCATGAGCTCTAACTTGGTGCTACTAATGATGAAGCTAAATTTGGGCACCTCCAGTGTGTCAGTATTGTGTGGGAGTGATTCAGTTGCACGCCAGAACTTTAGCTTTGTGCACTTAAAGTGGTTTAAAGAGCTCCGTTGCCCTAGCAAAACAATTTTTATTTTAAAAAAGTGTATCAAACCTTTTGCAGCTTGGAAAGTGATGGGGAAAGGCCTTGAAAAGTGTGATACGAATGAATTACTGATGGGAATGTGTGTGCAGCACCCCACAAGCAAAACAGAATGAATGTTTATTGTCATATAACCGCCCTGCAAACAAATTGGAACAAATGGTCCATGAAGGCTGGATATAATCAAACCTTATTTGTGCAAGCAAATCAGGATGAATGCTCATCTGGAGGGGCCCACATGGCCTCATCATCATTAGCACCAAGTACTAATAAACATGTTGCTGGCTGCTTGAAACAGAACTGTCTGAGGCTGCTTTGTGTGAGTGGCTCAGTTTGGGGTTGGTTTTTTAAAAACACATCACTGCAACTCCCTCTCATTTTCAAACTATTTCAGATAACCTAAATACGAAGGAACCCATTGTTTGAAACACACAAATATCTCCCACTCCAGATTGGTTGTAGGTGCGTATTGGCTCTCAGCATTGTTCATTGGCCTGATGCTTGGTTTAACAGCAGCGGCACAAATTGAGCATTTCCATTTACCTCCTGTGCAAGTTCACCCTAGTCCCCCCTAAATATCAAAGCAAGTTCTATCTTCCTTCGCTTTTTAGTACCTCTAGGTATGATCTGGACTCTTCGCTGATCCTGATCCCGGCCATTGGAAGCAATGCAGGTAAAGAAGCCAGCATCTTCAGAGGCAAGGCGACTGATGACTAAGGCACCGTCAGACTGCTGTCTGTGCCTGGAAAGCAAGAGAAGAATAGTGACTATGAGTCTTAATGAGAAGGAATTTATTTGCATTGCTCAAAGCATAGTCTGAATGCAGGTACCCTTACTGTGCCTCCACATCTCTCTCTCAAAACTTGTTTACGACCTCTGAGGATCAGCTGTCAAGCCTGTCTGACTGCTGCAAAGTGAACAACAACCAAAGAGCAGTAGTCTCTCTTCAAGCTCATCCTTTTGAATTCAAGCTTGTACAGTGCAGGTGGGCTTCACCCCTTTTATCTGTAAAACCAGGAACCAGGCAGAGGGTCTTCTCAGTAGTGGCACCCTCCCTGTGGAATGCCCTCCCTTTAGCCAGATGTCAAGGAGATAAAGAATTACATCTGAAGGCCGCCCTCTATTGGGAAGTTTTTAATGTTTTTAATGTTTGCTGTTTTACTATGTTTTTATGTGTGCTGTAAGCCGCACAGGGTGGCTGGGGAAACCCAGCCAGTTGGGCGGGGTACAAATAATAAAATTATTATTATTAAAATAACAATTACTTTTGCTGTCAACTACTATGTAATGACTTTGAAGAATTTTAAGTCCTTGGTTGTCACAAGAACCAATTTTGGTTAAGTGGTCACAACAGTTTTGTCATATTATTTCAGTGAATTTGGCAATGAACTGGATGAACCTGAATAAGGACTGAGTAAGTCACTAAATGTGGGGTAAGCAGAGCAGGTATGTACCATGTAAGGGCAGCCTTCTTGATGGAGGTGACCTCTACTTCCCCAACCTCCACCACAAGGCTATGCAAGGACCATCTTGCCCTGAAGGGAGGGGAATTCCCTGCCATCTAGTTCCCAGAGTTACAGCTGAGGTGGCCTCCCCCCAACCAGGAGCGAATGAAGGCATTGTGACACCTGGGGTGGGGCATCACTACGTAGGGTGCATGTGCAGTGGTGCTACACGCGACGCATGCGCTGTACATAGCGATGCCATACATGCACTGTACATAGCAGTTTGCCACCGCCCAGTGCCGTACGGACGGTGCCGGGATACTCTGCTCGCAGCTGCAGCCATGAAGGGAGGATCCTCTACATGTGGCTGCAGCCGCAAGCAGAGTGCCTTCTTGTCACCTCCCCAGACATGGCACCCAGGGAGCACCGCCCACCATTGGAACACCACTGCCCCCAACACTGCCACCAGGCTACCTAAGGACCCACCTTGCCCTCAGGACAGGAGAGAACTAGCTTTCAGAAATTTTGAAAGGAGTCACAGGCTGAAGGGAAAATAGTAGGTAGCTACAAAATGGGAGTTGTAATTAAGACTTTGGGTGGGGAAACAGAAAGAGAAGGGGGTTGCTCAGATAATGTTTTGCTAAAATGAAAAATGAGGATGGAGAATGACCTGGGGAGTTGGCATCAAGAGAAATGGGGTCTGGCCTCAGATGAATGCGAAAAGCTATATTGTCACAAAGAGTGCCTACAATAGTGAAAATGTACGTTAGCAGAGGATGTGCCTTTAAAAACAGTAAAAATTGTAACAAATGCTTGTCCCTAATTAACCTAACAACGTAGCCCTGTTGGTCAGAGTGGTTTGAGCTGTGTACCCCGGCACTGAAAGAAGAAGATGGGAAAGTAGAAACACATTAGTTGTAGCTTACCTTGGAGAGGAGATGGGCTCTCCGTCTTTCTGCCACTCAATGGTTACAGAAGGCAAAGCCTCTACACGGCAAGGCAATCTGACTCGCTCCCCGATATTGGCATCAACAACTGAGGGTTCATTCTTATACATTTTTAACCTGGAAAACAAATTTACAAGTGTTCTAGCTCTGTATTTTGAATCTGTGTAATGTAATCAGAACCTTTCTCTTGACTTTTCCTGTGAACAGCACCTATGCGCGCGCACACACACACACACACACACACACTTAGTATGCAGCGGCTCCTCATCTTGATTTGAGCATGAATGGATTGCTGCAGAGGCTGCACTTAAGACAGAAGCTGCAAACCAACTAGGCGAGTGCTTTACAAAATGCAGGCTTGTATAAACACATCTTCCTTAAGTACTCTCTTGGCTGCAAGCCTAGAGAAATGCCTTTAGCCACAAGAATCCACAGTAACAGAATGTTCTTTTCAGTGCCATCCCTGTAGCCCCAGCCTGCCTGGTTCTGTATCTTGATTTCTACAAAGGGCTGGAGGAATTTCAGTGGAATATTACTGTTTCACCATGTAGCTATTTGAGGATCTTCACTAGCCACTCCTATCACTCCAAAGATAAAGAACCCCAATGCTTACCAGAAAAGTACCAAGAGGTCAACTTATTCTCATTCCCCTCCCATGCTAGACACTCCCAACTGCTTGAACTATCAGCCAGCTAGAGAGAGAAAGTGGGAACTGCATGAGTTAGGAGGGCAGTTTTATTTTGGTAAACTGCTTTGAGAAAGCAATGTGTCCTGAAGGAGCAGGTTAGAAATTCATCAAATAAATAATAGCCTGCCGAGAACCACTCCTTTTGTTCTGGGAGGTGCAGACAGCAGCAACTGGCAAGAACTGCCACCATCCACCCATATGACTCAGGATGGACTGACTGCAACTACGACTACGGCCATTACGGAAACAGTGGACTAAGGCCTCTTCAACCACCACCACAACTGACAGGAGACTGGGACTGGCATAAGTTTTGGGCCAAGTCTTGCTTGTGGGGAAAGAGCAGGAGGCCTACTGGACCTGTTCCAGATTCTGGAATGTTAACACTTGTAAAAAAATTATGGGATGGACTTCTAAACATGATGGCAACAAGCTGTCCCCCCCCCCAAGGAGGCTGCTGTGAATATTCCTGAGATGAGTTGCAATATAGCTGTGATTTCATACCCTGAAGCTTCTCAAAATAGTTCTCTTGCCTGCCCACAGTGTTTAAGGGCCACAGCCTGGTTTGACACACTGTGGAGAACAGAGGTATAATATTTCCTGTTAGCTTTACCTGTATGTTGTCTGAGGAAGGTTGACAGGAGAGTCATGTGACTGCCCAGTACTAAGTCCTGAAACAAATGCTCTGTGCTGGTGATTTTGACCATGGATCAGCTGATTCCCCGCTCTCTGTGAAACATCAGATCCAGGGATTTCTAGGGAGAGAGAATTCTGAATAAGATTGCCCTGTGCCATAAGATTGCACAAAAAAATCAGCAGCTGACTTCACATATCAGAACCAACTATGTATCTGCTCACTTCCTTTAAAACAGCCATGGGAAACCTGTTGTTTACCTGTTTGTTTCTCACCCCAGTGCTAATTGTAAAAGTATGCTTTCCCCTGCCAGCAGGAACAGTTTATGAGGGGAGCCCACTATAAAATGGTAACCTAATCCGGAGTATGTGTATTGCTCGCAATCCCTAGCAGACAATCTTGCCTGGAGTGAAATGCCCTTCATGCAAGGTCCAGTAACTCAGCATGCTATGTGCAAAACACTACCCAACTGGGCCCTTGAATGTACAAAGACAACCCCCCCATTTATGAGGCCAGAGTTTAAATGTGCCCTGGCTCAGGCAACAGCCCGATTCCTACTAGAAATTGAAAAGTGTAGCTCCTCCCAACATGGCTAAATTAGAGGTGGATGGGAAGGAAAATCAGAGACCTTGCTTACAAAATACATTGCAAAATTATGATAGAGCAGAACTCCCTCAAAGACCTACCACCACAGAGAAGACAGGGCTAGAATAGAAAAGATGTTGCTCATTCAATCAACAGAACATCGAGAGATGCTAGTGAAGTTGAAGATGGATGTTGATAAAGTTGTAGACAGGGTGTTGGCATTTTGCACCTGTTTCGCCCTGGCAGTCCAAGTAATAAAGAGACCACAGTTTGCCCCCAATGGGGCCCTTTTACTGGGGCTTGCAGGTAGCACACTCCCAAAGGTAGTTTTCCGAGCTTCTTTAGTGGTCTAATCTCAAAGCCTTGATATGTGTATTGATATTCAATTTCATAGAGAATACTATTTATTGGCTTAAGCTTAAGAGACTGATTTGCTGGCATCACAGGGTTTTATTAAACTAACTTTTACTCAGAGTAGATCCATTAAAATTAATAGGCCTAAGTTGCCTGTGACCATTCATTTCAGGAGGTACAACCCATAGCATTTTTATTATACCAAACAGATTATTATTACAAAGTTGGCATTTTCCTTATGCCTGGCTGTTTCGATTGAGAAAATGGACAAAGGTAGCTCAAGTATTAAAACAGAAACAACGCATCACCTTTGATCCTCAGAACAATCTTCCTGTGCTCTACCCTCCCATTCGAAATTTTGCACATGTAGGTCCCAGCATCCTCAGCTCTGAGCTGGCTGATCACCAAGGAACTGTCAGACTGGTAGGTATGCCTGCAGGAGGAGAAATGAGAGCATTTGACATAGATTGCAGACGAGCTATAAAGCAGCAGCAAATCCTGTTGGCTCCCAATGCCTGTTAACAGTAACTTTTTATTTATTTCTCTACTGGGGCAGTGCCTGGTGGAATCTTAAACGATGTGGTGGACTTCTGATCAGTTTTTCTAGTAGTTGAGTAGGTGGGGCCCAGTGAATAATGCAAGAAAATGCACACACATGGGGAGGGGTGCTTCATTTTCATGTCATGCACAAGAGCCACAGAAGTCCACTTTGCTCAGTTCGTAATTTTTTGCACTGAGCTGTCTGATATCAGTCAATAATCTTTAATACTAACAGTAATCTCAGTTCTCTGAATGCTGCTGGTCCTTTTCTAACAAACTCGGCACTATTCACACACACAAGAGGGGAGGAGCAGCAGGCTTGAGGGAGCCCCAAAGTTTAAAGAAGTACAAAGGAATCTTTAGAAAAATCCTGTGTGGAGCAGGGCAGGGTGTGGAATATAAAGCCAAGGCAGTGAGCAGTGGCTGGTGTGTGTGTCAGAATGGAGTGCAGTGGCTAGAATCCCGAGCAGCACTCCACACTGCAATATTCTGTTGCAGGCCACATATAATATAGAGAGAGCTTCTACCGCTACTCATCGAAATTGCTGTGTCTAGGAATTCTAAAATATAAGACTCATGTCAAAGTCCTCCACTCACCCATAATAATAATAATAATAATAATTTATTATTTGTACCCCGCCCATCTGGCTGGGTTTCCCCAGCCACTCTGGGCGGCTTCCAACAGAGATAAAAAATACACTAAAATGTCACATATTAAAAACTTCCCTGAACAGGGCTGCCTTCAGATGTCTTCTGAATGTCAGGTAGTTGTCCATCACCTTGACATCCGATGGGAGGGCATTCCACAGGGCGGGCGCCACCACCGAGAAGGCCCTCTGCCTGGTTCCCTGCAACTTGGCCTCTCGCAGTGAGGGAACCGCCAGAAGGTCCTCGGAGCTGGACCTCAGTGTCCGGGCAGAACGATGGGGGAGGAGACGCTCCTTCAGATATACTGGACCGAGGCCATTTAGGGCTTTAAAGGTCAGCACCAACACTTTGAATTGTGCTCGGAAACGTACTGGGAGCCAATGTAGGTCTTTCAAGACCAGTGTTATATGGTCTCGGCGGCCGCTCCCAGTCACCAGTCTAGCTGCCGCATTCTGTATTAGTTGTAGTTTCCGGGTCACCTTCAAAGGTAGCCCCACGTAGAGCGCATTGCAGTAGTCCAAGCGGGAGATAACCAGAGCATGTACCACTCTGGCGAGACAGTCCGCAGGCAGATAGGGTCTCAGCCTACGTACCAGATGGAGCTGGTAAACAGCTGCCCTGGATACAGATTTGACCTGTGCCTCCATGGACAGCTGTGAGTCCAAAATGACTCCCAGGCTGCGCACCTGGTCCTTCAGGGGCACAGTTACCCCATTCAGGACCAGGGAATCCTCCACACCTGCCCGCCTCCTGTCCCCCAAAAACAGTACTTCTGTCTTGTCAGGATTCAACCTCAATCTGTTAGCCGCCATCCATCCTCCAACCGCTTCCAGACACTCACACAGGACCTTTACCGCCTTCACTGGTTCTGATTTAAAAGAGAGGTAGAGCTGGGTATCATCTGCATACTGATGAACACCCAGCCCAAACCTCCTGATGATCCCTCCCAGCGGCTGCATGTAGATGTTGAAATACATGGGGGAGAGGACAGAACCCTGAGGCACCCCACAAGTGAGCGGCCAGGGGTCTGAACACTCATCCCCCACCACCACTTTCTGAACACGGCCCAGGAGGAAGGAGCGGAACCACTGTATGACAGTGCCCCCAGCTCCCAGCCCCTCAAGACGGTCCAGAAGGATGTCATGGTCGATGGTATCAAACGCCGCTGAGAGATCCAGCAGAACTAGGAAACAGCTCTCACCTTTGTCCCTAGCCCGCCGGAGATCATCAACCAGTGCGACCAAGGCAGTTTCAGTCCCATGATGAGGCCTGAATCCCGACTGGAAGGGATCCAAATGGTCCGCTTCCCAAAAGCTTCTGTGGTGTTAATAGGTTTCAGTAGGGTGGGTTCCACCACAGGGGTAGGTGCCAGGGTCAAGCTCACCTGTCAGAGGACACTGGCCGCCCATCCTTCTGCCATTCAACTCTGGAGAAGCGGGAACTGCCTGCCTTACAGAGAAGACGGATGCTTTGTCCCAAACCTGCCTCCACTGCTGAAGACTCCGAACCATCCAAGAAGACCCTGAAAGACATACTGTAGTTAGCCCAAAATTCAAAGGCTGCTCTGAAAGGACAGGGTAGGAAATGCATAACTGCTGATAATGAGAGAAAACACCTGATGCTTTTGCAAGGGCAATACTGTCTGGAGTAACTTATAATAGCATTTTATCTACCCCTGTGGATCCATGTTAGGCAGAGCTGGAAGCAGTCTGCATGTTGCTAAAGCAAGGAAACAGTGGGAGAAGAGTCTTCTGCAGACTGAAGAGACAATGCAAACCGACTGGGGGAGAAAGTTAAACCTGCTGCATCACATGCATACCAGATGCATACCACATGCATCACATGCATACCAGAACCAAAATTCATAAACACACACTTCTCTGGAAGACCAGTTCTTGATCCAGAACAATCTTTATCTAGATGAAGGGCCAAACCATGTTGTCATATCCAAATGCCTATCTTTAGAACAGGGGAGGGGAGTCTTTGGCCCTCCAGATATTGCTGTACTACAACTCCCAACAGCCACAGCAAGCCAATGGCCAAGGAAGGCGGGAGTTGAAGTTCAGCAACACTGGGAGGCGGCAGAGGTTCTCCATTCCTGCAGTGGAGTGTTCAAGAGCTGAGGCCTTTTAGTTAACTGTCTTTTGCTATCCAAAAGGCCCCAGTAAGAGTTTGAAGTTACTCGCAACAACAGATTTTAAAAGACCACAGCTGCCAGGCATTAAAATCCAGCATGAGTCAGGAGAGATACAGTGGTGCCCCGCAAGACGAATGCCTCGCAAGACAGAAAACTCGCTAGACGAAAGAGTTTTCCGTTTTGGAGGTGCTTCGCAAAACAAATTTCCTATGGGCTTGCTTCGCAAAATGTCTTGCGAGTTCCTGCGGGTTCCCCCCCCCCTTTTTCTAAGCCGCTAAGCCGCTTATCCACTTATCCGATAAGCCGCTAAAAGCCGCTAAGCCGCTAAGCCGCTAAGCCGTCAATGGGCTTGCTTTGCAAGACGAAAAAACCGCTAGACGAAGAGACTCGCAGAACGGATTCTTTTCGTCTTGCGAGGCAGCACTGTGCAGCTGACTACAAGTCTGTTAGCAGACACAACTCATTCACATCCCTTTGTGAAGTTGGTGGTTGTGGGTGTATAATAATGAATGCATGGCCACTTTAAAATTTAAAAAGAAAATACTGTTACTGGGTAGCTCACATTTCCAGGGGGTGGAGGGGATTACTCCTGTGTCAGGCTTATATTGGAATCCTTTATGATAGGTTGTCTGTCCTCACCCTGCAGCAAAACAATCTCATGCTGCAGAAAACAACTCCTAGCAGAGACGCCTGCTATTGCAAAATATTACCTGTTTAGAGAATGAGGGAAGGAAGAGCTTGCTGAGGCTTGGCGCTCAAATCCATTCACTACTGATCCATCTGCTGCAGATTCTCTCTTCCACCCTTCATGCTCACGGTGAACCGTCTGCCACCTCTCAGAGTGTCCAGAGACCACAGTTTCCCCTAAACCCTGAAGGTGGTTTGCTGGATCCTTCCTTCTTTCCCCCATCCCTTGCTGAGACTCAGGCAGGCTATCTATAGTCATGGTCCTTCCCCAGCCTCTCTCCCCATGACGTAGCAATGAGTGAGTTTCTGAGTCAGTGTGAGCATGGAAAGCCCCACGTCGTCCTCCTCCTCCTCCTCCTCCATGGCTATGACTCGTGGCTCCTCTTGCAGGCTGCTGTTGGTGCTGCTCCTCTGCAACTCCTCCCAAGTGAGAACTAGAGTGGATGTTAGGAACTGCAGCATGGTGGTGGTGTCCCACATCACTCCCTCCCACTGATCTATGGCAAGTTTTCATGCACTCCTCTTCAGAAGCAAAGTTGTTGTTGTTGCCGTGGCAGCCCCCATACCAGAACCGATTGCATTTCCCAACGTCATGTACAAAGTACCAGCGTGTAGTCCAATCTGTGCAGGGGCCATGGGCGCTGGGCAACAGGCAACCAATAGGATAAGCTAATAGGAAATGTTAGGAGAGAAGCAGTTGTTATAGAATAAGCAGATACACAAATCTTATTTTGACTACATCCCCACTCAGGGCTCATCCATGCTTCTGTTTGTCCCATGCCTAGAAAGCATGGGTCTGAGTGATTTCCCCCTCTGCCCCACTCCTTTCCCATGGAAAACCCGCTCTTTAGTGTTAAATCGGAACAAATGTCAATCTGGAGAAAACCCAAATTGCCATTTGCTCTGAATGAGCTTTAAAGAGCAGGTGCCCCGGGGCGGGGGGAAGCAGCAGGACAAGAGGAAGTGTGATAAACACAAAGAGCAGGTTTTCCAGGAGCAAGTGGCAAAGTCCTTTGGAGCCACACCTAGAAAGCACAGGATAAGTGGGAAACTTCTCAGGCCCAAGCTTTCTTGGCATGGGACAAACAGAAGTGTTCATGAGCCCCAAATCGCTGTTCATCTGTAAGATGCTCAGTAAATAAACCCAGATGACAATATGGTATCAGGAACTTGAAGCCTGCTATCAACCCTTGCTCATTCACTACAGGTTGCTTAGGCACAGCAAAACTATTTTCTACTGTGTGATTTTGTCGTAGTCTTTTTCAAGAACTGTGTGTACAGCTAGTACAAGTAAACAATAAAGTCAGATGTGTACTAAAGCGCAGACCAGTCCAGGATAGACTGTGCAAAGAGTGTTGCCCTATTCATGGCGCAAGGGCAACTGGAGAGTGTTTTCACTCTGGGAGGAGGCATCAGATAAGAAGCAGTGGGATAACCACACACACTCCCAGACTTGCCTACCCCTCACCACATACCATTCCCATCCTGTCACTACTGCCCAGGTCTCAACTGTTGGAAAATCATGTCAGCGTTCCTGGCACAAAGGATGCTATGGCAGTACAAAGCAGTCACTGGAAGCTTAGATAAATGAGTCTGGGGTTGGAGGGGTCTCCTGTCACAGTATTCTGCCTCAGCACCTGAAAAAGCCTAGCAGGGGGCCAGGCGTTATGAGAGCAGGTGTAAAAAAAAGGCAGCAAACGTCATTTAAGATCAGATTTATTTTTTTTAAAAAATCATAACCATTTTCTAGAATTCTTTTGAGAAAGCTGGGACAGTTAGTTTAAAATAATTTGCACTTAAAAGTTTGCATTATGGATTTGCCCTTAGAGGGGAGTCAGGATTCACATTATCAGAGGCTCAGTTCTGTCTCTGTATCAAATGGCACTGCTCACAAAACCAGGCATTGTGCTTCAAGGGTATGTGGGTGAGCACTTCTAGGTTGGGCCTATGCCCATCACAGCTTGCAGAAGCCAACCAGAAGTAGCCGACTGTGATAAACAATGCAGCTTTGAAAAAGACGGCAAGGTGCCAGGTGGCTTCAAGGCTGCAGTCGCTTGGTCCCTGCCCCTGTCCATGCTGTTTTCCTTTCTGGGAAACTGTGCTCGGAAGCCATTCATTCTTCAGGGTAGCTGAACAAGAATAATTTGATAACAGAAATGTGTTAAGTGATTCCTTCCTGTCAGGAACACTGAATGCAGAAGCCCCATAAAACGGAACTGAAATGGTACTCTGATTATTTAATAGGCATTTCTTATAAAACCAACAGAATTCAGAGACTGGGATCTTAAGGGTGAATTTCAGACTGATTCTAAATTCTGGCCAAGGGATTGTTGCTATTATTATTATTATTATTATTATTATTATTATTATTAATAATAATAATAATAATAATTGGATAATGGGTTGTCTATAGCTTACAGTGGCATGAAGAAGGATGTGAAGTGATTCTGTTCATGTTGGCAGAAAGCAATGGGTAAACCACCTTTCAAAACCTAAGCATCACTTACGTTGGCTGGGTCTATTGAGGCATCCATCCCCCTGAGGCCCAGAAGCCGAAGCAACGTTGTTGTAGCAGCAACCATACGTAGAAACACGACACTCCTCCGCTGGCCTCTCCTGGGACAGAACTCGGCTCGCCTTGGACAAAGCCAGAAGTTACTGAGATGGTCTCATTACTGAGATGGTGTAAAAGATCTCATACCACAAAACCAAACCCATAAACAAATCCACAGGAGGAGCTAAGACCAACCATCCCTTTTTAAGCACCTGATGGGGCAACTTTGACAGGTAATGAAAACATGCACCAGAATGTTTCTCTTTGACTTGGGATAATTGCCACTAACAATTATAAGCAATATTGGGAGCAGGGGAATTGTTTCATAAGCTGTTCCAGTGACATGCTAAGGAAAGAAAAATCTTTTTTTTTTCTTCTTTTGCTTCAGGCTTGTAAAGTTGACCCCTTGCCTAGTGTGAACTAAATGGGGACCATCAGCTCAGATAATACAGGAAACCCATGAGTCTGCCCACCTATGAATAAATTGGATGTTTCTACAGATGGCCCGAGCAGCTGGGCAAAGCTCCCACCCACTTTGTTCTCAAAACACCCACCATCAGTATCCCTGGGAACTGAGCCCATGCACTTTGCTAAAAAATGCAGTAGATAATTAGGTGTTGCAAATGCAATCCTCAGCCACTGGAGAGGCTCCTACTACTGCTTGTGCTTAGCAAAGCAGCTGGGACAGGATCCAAGCATGATTGCCAGAGGCAGCTGCAGGCCCAGAAGTGGTTGAAGGAAAATAAGGAAGAAAGTAGATAGACAGACAGATCTATCTACTATCTATCTTGTATATATTGTGGTGTTTTATGTTGATCTTGTTCTGTGAACCGCCCTGAGACTTCTGGGTATAGGGCGGTATATAAATACAATAAAGAAGGAGGAAAGTAGAGGGACTATGGCGTCAGAGCTAGGGCTAATGTCCAAGGTGCCAAAAAGCCAAAATACTGCTTGCGAGTCCAGAATGGACAATGGGATGCTACAACTCAGTGGCTGCTATCTGGACAATACTCTAGTCACCCACCATTGATCTGAAAATTTATCATAATATACCGTATTTTTCCCTCTATAACACGCAGATTTTTTCTCCTAAAAAGGAAGGGGAAATGTCTGTGCATGTTATAGAGCGAATGTGTGGTCCCTGGAGCCGAAAAATCAGGCAAAAATCAGGCAAAAAATCAAATCGCGGCGCTGCACGGAGAAGCGAAACCTGAAAAGAGGAAGTGGCTGCTTTCCTGCATTCTGCCTCAGGGTCTTACTGCCCACCCTCCTCTGTTTCGTTGCTGTGTTTGCTGAAACGGAACAAAGAGCAGGGAAAGCCCCTCCCCACCAGGCAAGCAGAGGGGAATTCCTCTCTGTGCTGCTGGGGGAGAGGGAGAGAGAGGGGGGAAGGGAGAGAGAGAGGGGGGAGGGGAAGGGAGAGAGAGGGGGGAGGGAGAGAGAGAGGGGGAGGGAGGGAGGGAGGGAGAGAGAGAGAGAGAGAGAGAGAGAGAGAGATGGCTGGCTTGGGTAGGGGGAAACTTTTGCCTTTCTTTCCTCCCTCCCGTTAAATCCCTCTCCTGCATTCTTAGCCAGCTGCTTCTCTGCACACCCCTCTCATGTCCCTTCTTTGTTTTTCCTTCGCTCCCCACTTAAAATGTGGTTACAAAGCATAGATCCACATGGATCCTCAGGATCTTTGCATTGGGTCACCCCAAATTCACCATCAGATCACATAGCATGTCCATGGCTACAGACTGCAACAAAAAAAACTCGCACCCACTGTTGCCTGGGGCTGCAATGGTGCAAAAATGTGGTTACAAAGCATGGATCCACAGGGATTCTCAGGATCTTTGCATTGGGTCACCCCAAATTCACCATCAGATCACATAGCATGTCCATGGCTACAGCCTGCACCAAAAAAATCACGCAGCCACTGTTGCCTGGGGCTGCAATGGTGCAAAAATGTGGTTACAAAGCATGGATCCACAGGGATTCTCAGGATCTTTGCATTGGGGCACCCCAAATTCACCATCAGATCACATAGCATGTCCATGGCTACAGCCTGCAACAAAAAAATCATGCACCCACTGTTGCCTGGGGCTGCAATGGTGCAAAAACGTGGTTACAAAGCATGGATCCACAGGGATTCTCAGGATCTTTGCATTGGGTCACCCCAAATTCACCATCCGATCACATAGCATGTCCATGGCTACAGCCTGCACCAAAAAAATCACGCACCCACTGTTGCCTGGGGCTGCAATGGTGCAAAAACGTGGTTACAAAGCATGGATCCACAGGAATTCTCAGGATTTTGGCATTGGGTCACCCCAAATTCACCATCAGATCACATGTCTGTGGCCACAGCATGAAGCCCAAAAATGATACATCCACTGTTTCATTCAGAATGTTTTTTTTCCTTGTTTTCCTCCTCTAAAAACGATGTGCGTGTTATGGTCAGGTGCGTGTTATAGAGCGAAAAATACGGTACACTGCGAGCAATCTGGTTCATCCAGTACTTCAGTTTGTTTCCTGTGAGATACAGATCCCCCTGAAGGTCTAAATGTTTATCATTAACTCCAGAGAAACATTTACAAAACATTGTGCTTCAAATACTAACCCAGCTTCAATGGTGTTTCTTGGGGCATTATGGACTGCACAATTACGGATTGGGCAATATGGTCCCTATATAATACTGAGCTGTGAACCAGAAGATCTCACGTGACTTTAAGCAAGCTAGTCTTCCTCTCTCACACACACCCTACCTTAATGTGTAACTGACCCACTAGAACCAAGTGTGTGATTGTGTGTGTGTAGTAGGTATTACCGTAGTATTATTACTCATTACATGATGTATGCAATACAATCACAATGTAACTGTAATGCCTCAAAGTCATCGCCTGAATGAAGGGACATATTTAGATCCCTGAAAGGAGAAGATCATCACAGGTTTAACTGAAAACCAGAGCCAAGATCCAAAACTTCTAATCTAGCGCACTGTTGGTATAATACAGTATAAAGTAAAGATAAAAAGGTAAAGGACCCCTGGACGGTTAAGTCCAGTCAAAGGCGACTATGGGGTTGCGGCACTCGTTTCACTTTTCAGGCCGAGGGAGCTGGCATTTGTCCAGACAGCTTTCTGGGTCATGTGGCCAGCAGAACTATAATAATAATAATAATAATAATAATAATAATAATAATAATAATTTAGTATTTATACCCCGCCCATCTGGCTGGGCCTCCCCAGCCACTCTGGGCGGCTTCCATAGAAAGCAAAAATACAGTAAAATATCACACGTTAAAAACTTCCCTGAACAGGGCTGCCTTAAGATGTCTTCTGAATGTCAGGTAGTTGTTTATCGCTTTGACATCTGCTGGAAGGGCGTTCCACAGGGCGGGCGCCACCACCAAGAAGGCCCTCTGCCTGGTTCCCTGTAGCTTTGCTTCTCGCAATGAGGGAACCACCAGAAGGCCCTCGGCGCTGGACCTCAGTGTCCGGGCAGAATGATGGGGGTGGAGACGCTCCTTCAGGTATACTGGACCGAGGCCGTTTAGGGCTTTAAAGGTCAGCACCAACACTTTGAATTGTGCTCGGAAACGTACTGGGAGCCAATGTAGGTCTTTCAAGACCAGTGTTATATGGTCTCGGCGGCCGCCCCCAGTCACCAGTCTAGCTGCTGCATTCTGGATTAGTTGTAGTTTCCGAGTCACCTTCAAAGGTAGCCCCACGTAGAGTGCATTGCAGTAGTCCAAGCGGGAGATAACCAGAGCATGCACCACTCTGGCGAGACAGTCCGCAGGCAGATAGGGTCTCAGCCTACGTACCAGATGGAGCTGGTAAACAGCTGCCCTGGACACAGATTTGACCTGTGCCTCCATGGACAGCTGTGAGTCCAAAATGACTCCCAGGCTGTGCACCTGGTCCTTCAGGGGCACAGTTACCCCATTCAGGACCAGGGAATCCTCCACACCTGCCCGCCTCCTGTCCCCCCAAAAAAGTACTTCTGTCTTGTCAGGATTCAACCTCAATCTGTTAGCCGCCATCCATCCTCCAACCGCCTCCAGACACTCACACAGGACCTTCACCGCCTTCACTGGTTCTGATTTAAAAGAGAGGTAGAGCTGGGTATCATCCGCATACTGATGAACACCCAGCCCAAACCTCCTGATGATCTCTCCCAGCGGCTGCATGTAGATGTTGAAAAGCATGGGGGAGAGGACAGAACCCTGAGGCACCCCACAAGTGAGAGCCCAGGGGTCTGAACACTCATCCCCCCCCACCACTTTCTGAACACGGCCCAGGAGGAAGGAGCGGAACCACTGTATGACAGTGCCCCCAGCTCCCAGCCCCTCTAGACGGTCCAGAAGGATGTTATGGTCGAACTAAACCGCTTCTGGTGCAACAGGACACTAACAAGTGCCAGAGGGCACGGAGCTGCTGTTTACCTTCCTGCCACAGCGGTACCTATTTAGCTACTTGCACTGACATGCTTTCGAACTGCTAGGTTGGCAGGAGCTGGGACAGAGCAACGGGAACTCCCTCCGTCACGGGGATTTGAACCGCCAACCTTCTGATTGGCAAGCCCAAGAGGCTCAGTGGTTTAGACCACAGTGCCACCCGCAGTATAAATACTGACTACTGTTGAATTATTTCACCTAGAACATCGGGCATAAATATTTCCTATGCTTAGGTGTACTCTGCAACGTAATAGTGCATTAGTGGTAGATTTATACTGGACTGACCACACATCATTCTGCTTTACTGCAAGGCTTCTCCAGCCTTATTGCATTATTGTGTTACAATGCAACAAAAGCAGGGGAACACCCTCTACCCCACCACTGGTAGAAAAAGTTATAGGATTTCATTAGGAAGATGCAGTATATACATTGATTGGAAATGAGGCTGTATGTCCGACCCAAAGCATTTGAAGATGCAAGCAGTATTAAAGCAGGATTGCGTATAACCTCCCAGGTACCATCATGAGTACAAATCATTATGAATTCACAACAAGAAGGATGTCTGGAGTCACCCTTACTGTTGGAGCAGCAACAGCAGGTTCATTCCTGTTCACATAAACATCACTGTAGTATTGTGGGCACCCTTCCTTGTTTGGCCCCTGAGAAGGTGATATTCCATCAGGACAGCACCCATACCTATACCAGGGGAAAAGAATGGAAACCAATATTGGTGTAATCTGTTCAAACAGATCTGCTGTCTTTGCTGGCAGATTAAATGGATTTAACCAGCTTGTCTTACCTGCTCTGATGGCAAGTGTCAAATGGGCAGCCTTGGCCAAAAGGACCAGCGGCCACAGTCTGGCCATCTGAACAGCAACCATGAAGGCTCTGGTTGCAGTCTTGAACTTCAGTTGTTGAGGCAACATTTTGATGGGAATTGAAGTGGCGGGACACTGAGGATCCTAAGTAAGACTCCCATTGAAGGGGCAAGAAATTGGAGTCATGATCTCCATTGGGCTGGACTTGGTGATGAGTAGTAGAACCAGCTTGGGTTATTCGTTCATTTGCAGAAGCTGAAAAACATAATATCTTATGGCATGTACCCACAGTTACAGGATCACATCTAGAGTTAAGCCCAGATCTATGGTTATATGTCAGGGCCTCTCATTCTGTCCTAGCAGGACAGGCACTTCAAGTTGTATTCAACTCATAGTTGACCTACTGAAATTAACAGTCACAGCTAACTTAGGTCCTTTAATTTCAATAGGTCTATTCAGAGTAAAAATAAGTTGACAGTGCCCTTTCATAGAAATTCCTCACAACTGCTTTTTGTTCCTGCATTATGTTAGAGTCTTCCATCGCCCCTGTACATATGTGTTTGTGTGTCAAGTGTGTGTCTTGGTCAAGTGTCTGTGATTTTCTATGTGCTAAGGGTATGTGACTACTGTCTGGCCCTGTCCATTTTGGGGAGAAGTCCAACACACATTTGAAACTGGCCTCAACAACTATCAGTATGCAGGATCAGGCAGCACCCCACCAGGATAATGAACCACAAAAAGCTTTCCGAACCCAGGGGCCCTCTCAGAATCTGCCCTAGAAATAACACTGAATCAAGCAGAATTCATAAAGCAGTTTCACATTCCTTAAGGAGGGAGGGGCGTAAGGCAAAATTTCAGCGGGACCCACTGTCAGGCATTGGAGATTAGCAAGATGTGTGGTGGTAGAGGAGTGGTTCTCGGCTCCTGGGTTAGGTTTGACTCCCTACCTCCATGTTTACTACTGCTTTCTTTTCTAAGAGGCATACCATTATTTCAGAGTCAGGAAAATGAAAAACAGACACTGGCTTGGTCCAGGGTCCATCCCATTTCCCATCTTTCCCTCAGAGAGCTGTACTCTACATACATATGGGCCACAAAGACTCGTAACTTTTTGTAAAGCTATTCTAAAGGAAGGTACAAAAACAACAACATAAACATTGGAGAAAGAAAGCAAAGTTCAGGTAGTTTCAAACCTATGGTGCCGTGGTCAGGATTGTATCGGGTCAGCAAGGTCTGGCGGTTGACATCATAGCCTGCAGAGTCTTGCATACTGGGAACCTCTGCAATGAGATTAGTATCCATAGGTTAGAAACATTGAACTAAGATCAACATCAACAACTGGGAATACCTAAAATCATCTGTGTCTTCAGCAACTAGGTGAGCAGGGTAGGGGCAGAGCAGAGAGAATTGTTCTAAATTATCCTCTAACCCAAAAAAATCCTGCTTTCATGGAAATCAGTGAAACGAAGCTTCAATTATATGTTTTTTAATGTTGTGGTGGGGTGGGGCGAATGGAACTTCAGGACATGTGAAAATGAAGCTGCAAAAAGTCACCTCTGCAGGCTTTCACACCCAGGGCTTGAGATGTGAGATGTTGTTATTATGAGGCAAAAATGCACCAACACAGAAACAGAAATGCAAGGAGAAAGGACCTACTTTTATTACACTTTTGAAACAGAGAAGCACCAACTGGATTATTGCTGAGTCTGTATGATGGCCATGACATTGGGGGCAGATTTTAGGGCAGTTCCAACTGAACCCATCAGATGCTGTTCTGTACTGCTTTATGTGGTACCATAATATTAACTGATTTCAATAAGAAGCAGACTAATAAAGATGTTGAGATTTTTTGGGGACACACACACAAAGTTGTTGAACTTTTTGAGCTATTTTTAAGGAGGATTGGCAAAAACGACACTGCCGACATGGGGGGACTTCCGGGCTAGCGCCTCCGGCAATGGCGGAATTCCTCTGATCGGGAGGAACTTGCTCCGTGGAATTCAGGGTCTGGCCGCCATGGCGAAGGCGGAGACCCACTAAAAATCACAGGTGGGAGAAGCCTGTGAACGTGGGATTCGGCTGGCACCTTTTGCGCCTCCCCTACTCGTGGGGAGACCCGGTTTCAGGGATCCGGAGCGATGTGGGGTGAGCGGCGCAGTGCTTCGAATTGACTGCTTCTTTCACGGAGTGAAGCCACATTGCTGTTGCAGGAGAGCGCTGACTTTTTCCTGAGGACAATTTGATTCTAAACAACTACCCGTGAGTAGAACAGAAAATTGGATTTTTAAACGTCTTAATTTGGCACCGAAACAGGGAGGTTTCAAACAGGAAGTCCGCCTTCCCCTTTTGTAAATAGATTGAAGCAAAGAATTTGCAAGCTAAAGTCTTGGAAAGTCCTATGTAAAGGATTAAACTTCCATCGGCTAAAATCATTAAACCCCCCTTGTAGACAGGAGAAGAGGGGGGAAATTTTGGATCGTGTAAGCCTGCAGGAGAGAGTGAAGAAAGTTGGATCACCACCGCTCTGAACCTGGAAACGGACTGCTAGTAAGATTGACATTTTTGGGAAAGTTCATTGACTGTGACAGGTAGTTAAATAAGAGAAATACATTGTTTCCATTGTCTCCTTCTGCGTTTAAAAAGGACTAAAAGTAGCTGAAAATTGAAACTAATTTTACTGCTTGAACTGTGCTTAAAAGGATTGATACAAACAGAAATTGTTTCCCTCTAGAGGGAGCCTTTGAAATTGTTACAAGAGTTGGGCTGGTGGAATCTCCAGCTGCAAGAGAATACCGTGAGATTGACCTTGGAACGCTTGAGAATGTCGACAGAAGAAGCCTTAGTGATTGCACTATGCAAGATAAGTCAGTCATTGGAACAGCTCCATAAGAAGACGGATGTGATGAATATTAAAATTAATATTTTGGGACAAAAAGTGACTAATTTGGGACAAAAAGTGAACATCTACACACAAACTATTCAGGAACCGATACAGGAATCTACTCTGACATGCCAAATGGTGGAGAAAGTGAGGGAGAAAGTTGTGGTTGTTGAACCTAAAGTAATACAAGTGGAGAGGGAGAGAGACCCAGCCTTACAGAGGCAATTTGATGACTACAAGTTGTTGCCCTCTATGATTGAATTCAGAGAAAATCAGATTGGAACCCTGCTTGGACTGGAGAAGGAAAGTTGGATAGATCATCTCATGCAGGGATTTATTGACCTTTGGGATCTGGACCTGGGTCAGAAGGAAATGGGAGTTGTGGGGACCTTCAGATTTGGAGGGATTTTGAAACACGTCCTGAAATATCCTTTGGATTTTAGTTTTAACTAAATGTGGATGACATGTCGAGAAGGAATAAAAACATTGCTAGGTTGGAGCTCCCCTGAGACCTACACTTCAGCATCAAAGAAAGGAAATTAAGAACAAGATCAGCAGAAGACAAAGTAAAGTGTATGTATAAATATGAAGAAGACTTGCAGAAGGGACCTGGAAAAGAGTTAAGAGCCTCAGACAGAAGATCACCAGGTTGATGGACTATATGGAATTGACGGAAATGACTGGCAGAATCCGAGACCAGGGAGAAGAGACGGTGGAAGAAGATTGGGAAAAGTTTAAAGTTTATTTATAGAAATATGGTAAAATTAACGAGTGCTAGAAAAATGTTGGAATGAAATTATATGGCTTTAGTAGAAGTGTTATAAGGAGTTAAGCATAAATATGTATTATAGTATTAATGGAAAATAAGGTTAAAATAAGTTAAGATATTTATATGACAGAAAATAGTGAAAGATGGAAAGGAATTGCTGAAACAATTAATGGAGGTGGAATACAAAAAGGGAGGTGAGAGGAAGTCGATGAAACAAGGGAATGAAAGATAAGGCATTGAAATGGTATGATGTATGTTTTTTAAATTGTTTTTGTTCTGTTATGTTTGGTTTAATACGTTGATGTTGTGTGGTGTATTGTTTATATATTGTATTGTATTGTTTTTTCTTTCTTTTATTTTTTCTTCTTTTTTCTCCTTTTCTTTTTCTTCTTGTTTGTGGGGTTTAAAAGCAATACATATTATTATTTTTTTAAAAAAGACACTGCCGACATGGGTTGCCATACGTCCGGATTTCCCCTGAAATTTTGCCGGGAGATTACAGGCGTATGGCAACCCTAACGGATACCCTAGCACTTCCAGACAATAAGCCTCTTCCTTTTCTCATCATTGTTCTGACAGCTTCCACAGTTTGATTAGGTATATGTAATTTGTAGCCAAAAGAGCAGAGACAGTTCACATGCATTGAAGGAAGAGGTTCCCAGGGTCAACCTCTGGCATCTCCTTTTTTCTTTTTCTTTTTAAAGAGCAGTTAGCAGGGAAACGGAAAGGCCTGTCTCTTCATCAATAGGTATGAAAAGGCCCGAGAAACCTCTAGACCAGTGGTTCTCAACCTGTGGGTCCCCAGATGTTGTTGGACTACAACTCCCATCATCCCTGAGCTCTGGCCTTGCTAGCTAGGGGTGATGGGAGTTGTAGTTCAACAACATCTGGGGACCCACAGGTTGAGAAAGGCTGCTCTAGACCTTGTTGCTATCCTGATGACATCTCAGTGATTCCAACATTGAGCAGGGAAGACCCAATCTGCTGCGGCCAGCTTGGAGGCTCCTAGGCCCTCTTGCACCCCTGATGACATAATTTAATCCACTGTATAGATCTCTGGAGGGGCCCATACACAGTTTATTACTGGGTCCTCCCACCGTTGGCTGCAACTCTGACCATCTCTGGCTCAGGCCCCCAACTGATTTCTCCCATGGGTCAACGGGCCTTTATTTAACAAAGAGAAGACGTTGCCCACCCATGGTTTAGGAGCAGTAAAAGAAAACAACACCCAATGCTGAATCTGTTACGTAAAGTTGGTGGTACTATGCATTCTAACAGCCCAGGTGTCCGAAAATGGATACTGGGTAGGAATAGCACCTTAAAAGGAGGAAAAGAACCAAGGGGGGTTGTGGACAGCTGATAGCTTTCACTTACGCTGCGGCAGATGACAGGGCTGGGTGTTGCATGTTCCAAGCATGGCTGGTATCTGCGGCTGGATGGCCCGGCACATCTCGTGGTTGTAGAACTTGGAATCCCCGTCTGCACACATGACCTGGCGCGTTCGGATGCCTGAGTCACAGCTCTTTGAGCACTAGATCACAAAGTGCAAGCCAAGTTACTAGGGGGCTGTAACCCAAGAGAGTAACGTTACAAGAGTAACACTATCCTGAGTAACCCTATGAGTTTCTGGTAGCAGGTGTTAAAACATGAATTTTCAGGTAGTGAGCAGGTAACTGCTAGTAGGTTGTAGGACTTGGTGGGAGAATAAAATGATAAATGGAAAAATTATTTCCATGTCATGGGATAAATTAGTCCCAGACAAACTTACAAATCATGTTGGCTCCAATTGTATCTTCTCTATACTTTACAGTCAAGTGGTGTATAAATTTTATGAAATAAACAAATTCCCAGAGAAAGTGATAATCTGAGCATGCTTCATTCACCAGCACTTTCCACAGGCATGTATGTTTGAGCTGGGCTATAAATTATAATGTCTGGGTTGTCTCTTAATACAACTCCTCTACCTATTGACCATGCTTGAGGTGATCTCATTCTCACTTTAGTTTCCATTATTCCAGAGGTTCAACAAAGGCTATGTTGATGCAAACAGGTCTTGTAAAGGGGTTGTCCACATTGGAATTTAATGTGTGGATTTGAAGCTGCTTATGTCTCTGTTTTTCTTTCCACTGTCCACACAACATTCTCCTCACCCAAACGGCAGCCCACACTTCCCCCCTGCTAAATTTGGATTTCTGTAATCCACAGATAATCTGGTAATAGAAAAAAATCCAATATAAAACTCCATGTTACCCAATTGAAGCTCATTGTGCAAGCAGGTGTTCTTTTCAAAGCATGTGTGATGTCATTTCACTGCCACACCCCCTACTTCCATTTTCTTTGCACAAAGGCAAAAAAAAACAGCCCACCTTTTTCCACTGGTTGTTTCTGAAGGCAGCTAAGTGATATTTTTATTTTTAATGGGGTTCTTTTGTGCAGAGCTGATCTTCTACAAAGCAGCTGCATTAAAAATAAACATAAAATTTACCCTTGCAGGTGCAAAAGGTAGGAAAGGAAAGGGGCAGGAAAGGAAGTTGCAGCCTTTCATGCAACCAACTCAAAATCATTGCTTGGCTTAGAGCGACATTTTTGTTTTAAAAATAATTATTTATTGTACTTTGTGCCAATCTTATATAAAAATATAAGTGGGCAAGCACAGGTAAACAGATATCTGTGTGTATGCCCACAGTGGTCTGTGGTAAGCGGAGAAGTACTCACTGTCGGGAGGGGATAACACACAGCATGAACATATTCCATCAAGAACCACCCACTACTGTAGAATGAAAACACTGAGACGGATTTCAAGTGCATAACATGCAAAACATTCATGTGTGAAGATCTACATATGAATTAAGTCCCTAGTGTGGAAATGCCCTGAAAGAGGCAGCAGAGAGGAGATGGGCAGCAATGGACAGATAAACTGGGGTATAGCGAAGTATAGGTACCTTTTTTACCTATAGCAAAGTAGGCAGAAATTGTTGCAATGCTTACCAGTCCCCAGTCTCCAATATGCCAGCCGATCTCTTGGATACAATTCTCACCAGTGCAGGACTGGGTGTGTGAAGGTTTTGGTTGTGTCAAGCAGGCAACTTCGAGAGTCCGAGTGCCCAGCTCTGACATGCAGTTTACAGTCCGGGTCTGAATACCTTCCCCACAACTAGCTGTGCACTGTAAAAATTAAATAAATTAAATAAATGACAGTCACTGTTGGTTGGACAGTGGTTGGACAGTGTTCCCCACAGAGGAACTTACGGTCTTCAAATAAAAACATCTTGAAGGTCCCAGGCCACAGAGAGGTTAGGCTGGCCTCAACTAGAGCCAGGGCTTTTTCGGCTGCGGCTCCAACCTGGTGGAACGCTCTATCACAAGAGACAAGGGCCCTGCAGGA
Organism: Podarcis erhardii; assembly: GCF_964252035.2. Taxonomy (NCBI): domain Eukaryota; kingdom Metazoa; phylum Chordata; class Lepidosauria; order Squamata; family Lacertidae; genus Podarcis; species Podarcis erhardii. Next base: position 46,328,485 of record NC_138497.1, read on the forward strand.
CTTGACATCTTTCCGCAGGGCCTGCAAAACAGAGCTGTTCCACCAGGCCTTTGGTCAGGGCGCAGCCTGACTCCCTCCTTTGGCAATCTTTACAAAACTTTAGTTTATGGTTGCCATCAATTTTGATTTTAATTAACTTTTATAATGTTTTTATAATGTTGCACTGTTTTAGTGTAGTTAGCCGCCCTGAGCCTGGCTTCGGCTGGGGAGGGCGGGATATAAATAAATTTTTTATTTTTATTATTATTATTATTATTATTATTATTATTATTAAAGCTACCAGCATGAGTTTGACCAAACTGCGGGAGGCAGTGGAAGACAGGAGTGCCTGGCGTGCTCTGGTCCAGGGGGTCACGAAGAGTCGGACATGACTAAACAACAGCAACATTTATTGCATTTATTTGGTCTGCTCACTCCACATTTTGAAGGCATCATTTCAAGTTAAAAGTTTTCAGAAATCCTCTTGTCCCAGAAAGAGTAATTCAGTGTGTGAGATGTTCTATGGTTAAGCTTCCTCTGGATGGGAAGAATAACTCAGAGGTGGAATTTTTGGCAATATTCATTTACATTATGCCTGTCATATACATTTATGTACCATATTTGTTGTGTCTGTGTACATAAGTTTATGTATACATACATTACACATGCATAAACACATGTGAGAGTTAGCACCAGTTTTTAAAAACTCTTTCCTACTAGCCATTTTCATACCATCCAATTGTGCTACAGTGCTGTATAGAATACATAAATTGAAGGTATGCCTACTGAAAGAGTTTTTAATTTATTCAAGATATAAAAGGTAGGAATAATGCAAAAATTAGGAATAGGGATCAAGGAAATTGTTGTTTGGACCACCTAATTTCCTGCTTCCAGACTAACATACTGATTGAAACATAATTATACTTTGGTTTGACATGTCTGCAAATTTTGCAGTACATGGGCAGACCTCCTCCCCAATAAACACTGCATTCAGTGAAGGGTCAGAATTTGAGTAAAAACATAAATTCATGAATTTAGCAATGGCTGGAAATAACAACTAGCTGCCTCATGAGGCCAGCCTGGTGATGGCTCATGGGGATGTTTCATGGAAAGCAATTCATAAAATACACACTTCAATAAATGACAACCGATTATCAGAGATGGCGAAACAAGCGTGACTAAAATAAAGCTTTGCCAAAGAAATACATTTTGGGAAGGAATTCAAAGAATTAAGTGTTTATATTGGTTTTATACCAATTTAACTGTCATGGCTTGCTCCCCAAATCCTGGTGAACATCCTCATAATTATGTTACATAGCTCTAGCTTCTTTCACAAAATTACTATTCCCATGTTCTTTGGTGAGAGGGAAGGTCTTTTCAGTCTGTGTAAGCCTGAATTGTTGATTTCTCTCAAGGCGGAGAGAGAGGCGGAATCCACCTCATGAGCAAAGAGGCACAGACAAAGTGATGCTACACGAGGGGAGACTCAAGAGTGCGAAATGGGAGGAGTAGGTGAGCTTGTGCTTTCTTTTCCTCCTCAAGCCACTGAGGTAACTGGGCTATACCGTCTATATATGTTCACTAAACCTGTAGGACAAACTCACCTCAGACCAAGGCCCTGTGGTCCATGCTGCACACTGACGCATGTTGCAAGGCTGTGTGCTACGCGGCCTCTCTGTCAAGGATGCGCACTCGGCATCATCCACAGCATTTTGAGAACCCGGTCCGTGGTGGGAGACGCAATAAACGGAACGAGTCTGGGTGCCTCCTCCACAGGTGGCAGAACAAGCTCCCCATTCCCCAATCTTCCATCTGTAAATTCAGAAGCAGCATCTCTCAAGAAACCAAGAAGCCAACGCTGGCAGCAAGAAAATCCACGGGACTAAAGGGAGGCTTACCACTTTCAAGTAATTGAATTCAAAAAACAATAACTTGGGTGACAGCGAAAAGTATCTAAAAGCATTTAAAATGGTATGACCGCAGATTAAAAGATGATGGTACTAGGAGGAATGGAATGGATTAAGAGGATAGTTTCAGACTGAATGGCTAGAGGATGCCTCAGCGGTGGAAGCTGTTAGGTACTGTGGAAGTCTCTCTCACAGAAAGAAACTGAACTGGCTTTGATAAAGCAAAGGTGCACTTACTGTTGAGAACAAGCAAAAAGTCATATATACTCCAACAAAGGATAATCTCCAAATTCTGAATTATGATAACCTTTCTTCTGTGACCTATCTTTATTTTTCATTATTAGAGAAATGGTCGGGGGGGGGGGGGAGTGTTAAGCATTCTACTGATTCTTTGATGTGATTCGGCATATGGCATTTTTTGGGCGAGGGGAACCCTCTGGAGACTGCTTACATATTTTCCAGTGACCTGTCTAGTTTGACAGCAAGTCTAACAAAGTTTCCTCTACCTAGACCTGACATTCCTGAAATAAAATGCTTTTCTATCTGCATCCTTTGACATTAAACCCTCCCAACCTTCCAAAGAACTTCCATCACAAAGTTGACAGTAGCAAGATCTATATTCAGAAGGAAAATATTGTACTTGCAATCAATAGCCATTTGTCTATACCGAGCAGTAATGGACAATTCAGTCCTCCAAGCTGCAGTAAAATAAACTCAACCCATCACAGCAGGGAAGGAGACCCAAAGTGATGCTATGCAAGAGTTTCCTTGAGACTGGAGGTCAGCTTCCCAAAGGAAGTCTATTGATAAAAATAAACTCAGTTGGCAGATGATCAATCTAGTCAGCTCTGTTGTCATGGCCAGCCAATACAAAAAAAGACTGCAAACTAGAAACACTGTCTGAACATTTTTCTTGGTCCTAGATGCCAGGAGGAATTTTGCGTGGTGCCACCCAGTGGCAAGTACTTTTATGATGTAATGGCCAATGATCAGTGCAATGAAATAAAATTTCTTCCCCATCCTGAGAACAGCATAGGATAATTTTAATGCAACTTCTTCTTCATTCTATTATTATTATTATTATTATGTCACTTTACCCAGAACTTACAAAAACAATATAAACACTAAAACCAATTACAACAAACACAGCCAAACACATCTACACAAACACATCTATACAGATAAGTTGGTTCTTACAGATCCTGCCCTAAGAGGCCACAAATACCTGAAACCATTCAAATTAAGGGCCCAAAGCCCAGGTAAAAAGGCTATTTGGTGTCTACAAAATAGATAACAATAAAGCCGAAAAGCCCCCTTATTGTGTTGCCACCCTCCGGGCCTCCTGTGAAGAGGGCACATAGAGAAGGGCCTCAGATGGCGATCACAGGGTCCAGGTTAGTTCATGTGAGGAGAGGTGGTCCTCAAGGTACTGGGGTCCTGAGCCACATGAGGCATTATAGGTCTGAATTCAGCCCAGAAACCAATCAGTAGCTAGTGCAATCATGCCAGAATTGGTGTTATATGTATGGATCTTCCTGCTTCAGCCAACAATCTGGCTGCAGAATTCTGCACCAGCTGCAGTTTCTCAACCATCTTCAAAGGCAGCCTGAGTAATCACAATCTAAAGGATACCAGTGCATAGACATGAGAAGTTAGGCCGTCCCTGTCCAGCTCCCGTCAGCCCCAGCCAGCATATCCAATGGGAAAGGATGGGTGACCACAGGTCAGCCACTCCTAGGTAGGCAAAGCTCCATTTCCTCAGCATCTACCACACCCTATCATGATTTACAGAGAAAAGCCAAAGCTATAAGCAGCCACTGAGACCGTCACCAAGGAGGAAAGCTCCTCTAAGCAATCTAGAACAGTGGCTTTCAAACAATATCCTTAAGAACCCTGGCATGAGCATAGCCAGGATTTTTGTTGGGGGGGGGAGGCTTTTGTTAGGGGGGCAGAACCTCAGATTTGTATTGATTTAGGAGGCAGCTGCCCCCCTGCTATACCTATGAACCCTGGCACTCCTCAGAAACTTGCCCTGGGTTCTTTGGTGTATGGCTGCCCTTAAAGACAGCTTGTCCATTATTAACAAATTGGTCCTGTGATGTGCAGCCAATGGATGCAGTCTGGGGGCACACACTCAGTTTGCAGTGGGCAATGGTGAAGCTCCACAGGAATGGCCAGGACACCACATCATCCACATGAACTGAATGTGCAACTCAGAACACAACCCAGAGTTCCTTGGCAATATGCATGAATTTGTTCTGCACAATTTATATAAGTTTGAAGACCACTGTTGCAGGTGGGGAAAAGGGAAAGAGGAGCTGAGCAGGGCCTCTGCAATCACTTTCTCCTTGTTACCTCTTTGTTTGTAAGCTCCATGCTGTGTTGCGGCTCCATGCTCCCGGCAGATAGAGGTAAGATATCCTTTATATATATAGAACAAAGATTTTAAAGCCAAAAGTGAATATATAGACATCTGGGGTTGCCTGCTACAGTATGACTGCACATTGTCTTTTAGGGCCAAACTAGACAAGATGTTGAAAATTTATTCATGCAGCCCTGATGTGTGTGTTGTTGTTGTTAAATAAAAAGGCTGCTATGGAGTTGGGGTCCAATTTGGATCAAGGCCACTTGGGGGAGTGGCAGCTGACCCTTTCTTCCTGTACCAGTTCCCTGAAGCATCTCCCCGAAGTATTAGCCATGGAAGGTTTTCAGGTATCTTATTGCAGGTGTCTGGGTCCCCCCCCCCCAATCTCCACAGCTAACTGAAGCTGCAAGAGTGGGAGGAAATGGAGATAACTCTCTCTCTCTCTCTCTCTCTCTCTCTCTCTCTCTCTCTGTGTGTGTGTGTGTGTGTGTGTGTGTGAAGTTAAACCCACCTACTTCTACCCTATGAACTCAAGTTGTCCCTCCTGCCCTTGCATTTAGAGACAACACGAAGAAATACATCAGTGATACATTCACAGATCTCCAATGTTTGGCTGATGCATTGAACTGGGTACGCAATGATGCACATTTGTTTGTGCCAATCTAGTTACAAGGACCCATAAAATGGCACACTGGAAGTTAGCTTTGGATCCTGGGAAGTTCTGAAAGTGGAAAAGCTCCACAGCCCATCTCTCTCCGCAAGGGAAGTATCATATGGCAATTTGAAGGGAAGCCTTAAAATCTGTACACTATCCTGAGCATAAATCCCATTCCTATATAAAAAATTCAGTACCGGGACACAGAAAAACCATTCCATATCTCTGTAAATAATCACGTCCAAATAACCTCTGCATGAAATTAAAAATTAGTTCCCCACATAGGGACTTGTCACTTACCACTTGTATTCACCACAATGGCTGCTCTCCAGCATGACCCCAGCCTCCAACTTAGCTTGAAGAAGTTCTATGATCCTTCAGACTGAGGTTTTTGCCCTGTCCTTTTTAGCATTTTCAAAGATACTAAAACCATCCCATAACAGCTTGTCAGCACAAAGAATTGTCTTGAACAACGATCTGTTTATCATCTTCATGCATATTAGGAGCCACAATTTCTCCTTATCTATGTTTCCAATGACAGCATTAAGGGCAGAAGAGAGACACTGCCTGGAGATTTCGGAATTGCCAGGTTCATAAATCTAATGGTTCAAACCAGGCAGGGAAGCCAAATCAAGTCTTACCGTTTTGTCTGGGGACATGGCTGAAGGCCACAAGTTTGGTTGTTTTCTGGCTGTGGTTTATCTCTGCACATATAATCTGGATATACTTCATTGTCAATAGTGCAAAAGACCAAGCGTGTCTGATAACCTATAAAAGAAAAACAGCAAATGATGTTGGTTACCGCCACTCATCCACAGCAGCAGTTAAAACTACAGAGAGATTAGAAACACTATACATCTAAGAACAATAAAGCATTCTATCATCTTCATTGAACCCAAGAAGCAAAATTTAAGTAGAAGGCTGTGTCCACATGAGAGCATTCACACATATGTGGGTTGCTGTTTTTGTGTTGTCATCTTGTGTGCCTTCATCCACACATGACTGCTTTCAATTTTATGCCTGACAGAAGCAAGATGGAAATAGGGGGTGTGGCATCAAATGGCATCACTGAAACCAGTAGCTGCCCACATAATGCTCTTCAGTGTATCCACAGCCAGATGGTGAATGCTTTTATAATAGATCTCCTTCCCTTTTTGGATTTTTCCTAAATTGGAAAAATCCGAGTTTGCTGCAGGCTGCTAGTTGGATGCTGAAAATGGCATGTGAATGACAATGAAAAATTCAAGGCACATGCAGCTTCAAATCCACATTAAACTCCCGTGTGGAGTTAGCATCCTATGATAGGTCCTTACCTCCACCACACTCAGCACTGCATTCGCCCCAGGAACCATAGGCCCAGCTGTAGCCCAAGCTCTGCCTCTGTGTTGGCAGGTAGTATTCATAATGTACCCCTTGGTTTGGCTCCTGGTTGATAAGCTGAAAAGGGAAGCGGCAAATAAGGTGTAATGCAAATAACTGCTTTCCTCCCTCTTGTAGCTGTGTTATCTGGCGTTGGCCCACTTCACCTCAAAAGGGCAGATGAAGTGGTAAAACCATTCCTGGAACTGGGCTTATGTTCGCTGAGAGGCATTAATCCATGTGATCACCCATCTGCTGATTGGAATGTTACAGCTCAGGAACTTTCCTCGCTTCATCTGCTCTAGGTATGAACTACACCTAACACCCAGATCCTTGCCAAAGCACACTCCTTTTCTATCCACTGCTCATGTCCAGTTTGGGACTGTCCTCCCCACCCAGGGTCTACTTTATGCCTTTCCTATTTCACAAAGAAGAGTCTTCCTTCAGTTAAAAGAAGGAACTGCTTTCTTGCTGGGGAATAGGGTGTACCCCGCACCTCTTTTCGGCAACAGGCAATAATCTAAATGGATCTCAATGCACAGTTGTGTAGGTAACATAGATACAAGTTCTCTTATCCACCCTCACTGTTGGTTTTTCGGCCAAGAAATGGCTATTCTCCCTTCAATCTACATGGCATTGCATTTTTATTTAAGGTCCCGCAGTTCCCTCTGGGAATAATGCTGAGCACCCCCTCTGTGGAAGCTGGAAGAGGAGGGGAATATACAAAACAGGAAACTGGGCTTACCTCAATGACCAAGGGCTCAGTAGTTGGGCCCCTGGCGTGAAGAAGTTCAGGAGCCAGATCCCCCTCAGAACCCCTGTCATAATGCACAACTGTGCTAGCAATATGCAAGGCACGGCTGAACTCAATCGTCCAGTGGCCATTCAGATAGTATGCCCCTTGCACGTTCTTGATGGCTGAGGGGGAGGGAAAAAAACCCAGAGGGCACAAGGGGAGAAATGTAAAAGCTGTCTAATTTGGAAACCAAACTAGGCTCATTTCAGGCTCATTATAGAAGACTAATACCACATCCAGAATACACCTCTGTTGTTACATGGTTGTTATTACTGTGCATCCCATAAAAAAAGGATGTCAATAGCTTCAGGGTTTATTGATATATTACAAAGTTTACTGAGAGCTGTGTGCAACATTGAACAAATGCTGTGAAATCAAATTGCCATGGGAAGCCAGTATTCTTAGACAGCTGACATCAGTTGCTCTCTTGTCCAAGTATCTTGCTTTTGTAGCAGACAGAGGCCCACTGCCAGACTTTCTCTGCAAGGCCAACCTTGTTACTTATATCCCAATCTCATCCATGAACTGAGCTGTCTTCCACTTGCATTCTGAGTGGTATAGTCCCAGGACAACTGTACCATGTGAAATTTCTGAATATGCAGAATTAAGTTAATTTAATATAGAATTAAGTTAAGTGCAAAATTGAGTGAATGAAGAGGGAATTATGTGCTTGAAGCCCCCCCCCCTCTTTTAACACAGAGCAATAGAAAAACTGTTGTACATACCCAAGAAGTTCCTGGTAGGTGTCGCTTCCTTAATCCGGATGCTTGTGGCCCCCATGGGAATGATGAAGATTTGATTGTAGCCTAAAGAAAGTGCAGCAAGTCAGGCACAGTAAATTCTACTTACTAAGGCAGATGGTAATAGACAAGGAAGGCTAAAGTTGCCCTTTCATGTGCAAAAGGTGTTTTTCAGAATGAATAAGCAGGCAAGTGGAAGAAGACATAAATCCACTTGTAACTACTCGGTCGCTTTTGGATTGGTTGTATCCAGATTCATATTGCCCATAAAGCAGCCCAGCCATGTAATTGATAAGTTACAACCCAAAGCAGTGGTGCTAATGATGCATCAAGCTTCTGCACTGATACAGTTAAGGCCTTTCTGTGCTTCAGCTCCTTGGGCCTTGAAGATATAAATGGATGAAGAAGCACGATGGAATCTCTCCCCGCCAGACCCAGCCCAAGCATTTTTTGCTATCTCACTACTGAGCTGTTGTGGAAGATACGCTATTCTGTACCTTTAGGGAGGTTGGGCACATCAAAGAAGCCCTTCACCTCGAAACAGGCTCTGCCATCTCCGCCACATTGTAGGCACTTGTCTTCCTTCTTGGAAGAATCCAGAATGTTATCACAGCCAACGGCCTGTAAAACAGCAGAGTGTGAACCAAAATGCAAGTATGACTCAGAAGGCCAGTCAAGGAATGCCTTCATGAGAAAAAAATAAAGGAAAGGCCTACATTTCATACCAAGACCAAGGACTGGAAGAATCAGACTGGATACAGTTTTTAGAAATGTTTTGCGCACCTCTTCATTTCCCATGGTGAACGTCTGTTTTCTTTTGACCTACATTTGCCTCTGGTCCAAACACGTTTTGCAGGTTTTTGAAACACAACAAATCTGCAAAACCTGTTATCACAAGAACAGTGGGATAAATATATGCACAGCAAGCATCAATTTCTCTTTCAACCCACCTTCAAATCTCTGGAAGAAAGAACTACTGTCTGACTCCAGGTTGAGAAAATGCATACGTATGGTAGCATAGTGGGTAAAGCAATAGTCTTGTGGCCATGACTATTAACCATATCCACTTGCAAGGGGAAAAAATCAGTCTTTGAGTGTGGCAGCACCTATTCTCTAGAACTCCAGCCTGTAGATATGAGGAAGGCGGCTTTGTTGTACAGGTTGACACTTGCTTAAAACTTTTGTTTGTTTGCTTAGGCAAGCCTACCCAGACATTTAATTTCATATTGTACAGTACAGTGGTGCCTCGCAAGACGAAATTAATTCGTTCCGCGAGTTGCTTCGTCTTGCGATTTTTTCGTCTTGCGGAGCGCGGATTCCCCGGGTATTAACGGCTTTAAGAAAAAGGAAGCAAACCCGCAAGACATTTTCGTCTTGCGAAGCAAGCCCATAGGGAAATTCGTCTTGCGAAGCACCTCAAAAAACGGAAAACTCTTTCGTCTAGCGAGTTTTTTGTCTTGCGAGGCATTCGTCTTGCGGGGCACCACTGTACATTTGTTTTTTAAATCTGTTGATTTTATGCCTCTAACTCTTATCTTATATAAAAAGCAAGCAAGCAAACAAGAAAGCAAACATACAAACAAACAAACAAAAGTTTACTGTTTTAAAGGGCTGTTATTGCTATTTTAATTAATAATTTATGTCATTTTATGTACACCACTTAGGCCCCATTTGCACTATACATTTAAAGCAGTATCATATCACTTTAAACCGTTGTGGCTTTCCCCAAAGAGACCTGGGAACTGTAGTTTGTTCACAGTGCTGAAGGTTGTTAGAAGACCCCTATTCCCCTCCCAGGAGTACATTTCCCAGGGTTCCCCAGGAAGAGGGATTGATTGTTAAATGTCTCTGGAAACTCTAGCTCTGTGAGGGGAATAATGGGTCTCCTAAAAGCTCTCTGTAGTCATAACAAACTACAGTTTTCAGGATTCTTTGTGAAAAGTCATGATTGTTTTAAATGGTACAATGCTGCTTTAAGTGTATTGTGCAAATGGGGCCTTAAGAGATTTTTTATTAAGCAATCTTGTTCAATAAAATAAAATAACTTTCATCAGAGTATTCCCCTGAGGCATAAACATGTCCAGTTGAAAAATGTGTCTGTCTTCTTTTAAAATTTAAGCAATACCATCCAAATGCCAGACACATTTCAGCCACTAGTCTTCCTTGGCAGCTCAAGTTTCAAATACGTGAGTAATATATTACATAATTGCTTTGTGGGAAAAGACAACTCTTAAACTTGGACAGCTAAGAAACACCAGAGATGAAAATACATCTGGCATTTGTATGGACCGGAGCTTTTAAAAAAAGATGGCTGTGGTGTTTTTTTCCCCTTTTGCTGACCATAAAAATGGCCATTTTAATGAAGTTTAGATATTAAAATCTATAATGAAATGGAGCACAGCCAGAACGGTGCCCCACGGTAGCTGCCAGCTTGCCTCACGCTTCCCAAAAGAGCAGCTCCTCCATGAGCCAACACTCTCCCTCACAGAAGAAACCCACAGCTGCTGTAGCTAAAACAGAAAGTAGGCAGTCAACCAAAGTATGAGGGAAGGTGAAAGGTCATTTTACATGCCCTGTCCCCTTCACCTAATCCTCCAACCCTTGTGGGAAAGGCCAAACAGCAAAGACAGTCTTGAGCAGGTGACCAAGCAAGGGGGGAAGCCAAGAGCCCCAGAAAGTCAAAGACAGGGACGGGATGGAAGTGCATGTTTACCTCTCTTGGGAGGAAAGTCAGAGCATAATACAAGGAGGGGGAGCAGGAACCTCTAGCCCACTTCACCTGCCCTCACCCCATTAAAGAGGGCTTGTTTCTTTTTTGTCTTTGTGTGTCCTCTAGCGGTCATTGATGGGGCTGCAGGAACTCAAAGCAGTCTTAACAGCAAGGTGGCTTCTGACCGTTTTGGATTACAGTGGTACCTTGGGTTACATACGCTTCAAGTTACATACGCTTCAGGTTACAGACGCCGCTAACCCAGAAATAGTGCTTCAGGTTAAGAACTTTGCTTCAGGATGAGAACAGAAATCGTGCTCCAGCAGCATGGCAGCAGCAGGAGGCCCCATTAGCTAAAGTGGTGCTTCAGGTTAAGAACAGTTTAAGGTTATGTACGGACCTCCGGAACGAATTAAGTGTTAGGATATTTCCATTCCACCTTAAAAGGGAGCAGGATGTTTGTGTCACAGCCTGTGTATTTCCTGTTCACAGGATGTTTCTGTTGTGTCTATGCTTTCGTTTCTCTCTGTGTCTGAGACACTGAAGCAGGCAGTCATGTTTTTTCTTTGTTCTGACCAACACTGAATAAAATTGTAAATAATGCTCTCCTGTGTGCATCTTTTGCTGTGCATTATCTGCTGATAGAGCGTGCACCAGCTCTGGAATGTGGCAAGCTATTTCTGGAGCTCGTGTCGCTAATTGAATGATACTGCGTGTCTACGGGAGGTCGATGGATCGCAACGGAGATGACGTGGGGTCATGATGGACTCTGTCTCCCTGGCAGTATCCCAACATTAAGTACTTAACCCGAGGTACCACTGTACACAAGACTTCCCTGCTGCTTTTCCCAGAGGTACTTGTTATGCATTGAAGTTCTCACCCTGGCCACCAGGGTGTATTGTGTATATAGTTTTCACTCAGGTTCACGTCAGTTAATTTACCTGGGGAAACCCTGGGCTGTTGTTGTTACAATGTTGACAGCCGGCTGCCTATAAAAGCAGGCCGGCTGGGCTGTTTGCTGTTCAGTTCAGTTCCAGCTTACTTATAAAGAACTACAGACGTGTCGTCTGCTATGTCCACCCACTACTTAATAGAACTGGGAAAACCCTTTTGTTCCAGTCCCTTGCTTTTGCGAGGCACCACTGGTTTAAAGGCCCAACAAAGGCTTTCACCTCATGTACTTGGGGAGTCCAATAGAGCTCCGTTGAGTTTGCTGCCTCATAATAACTAGCATGTTCCTATTTCCATGCTCTGCCCCTTCCGGAGCCCAGAGAGCACATGTTGCAGGATCTGAAGCACAAGCAGATATGCCACACACACACAAAAAGTTGTCTGCATGCTATGTATCTAAAGTACCCATAAATTAAAGTGAATTTGCCAAATCTTAAGAGGTAACATCCTAGCAGGTAGTAGAAAAAAAGGTTGAGGATCCAGACCAGAGTTCAAATCCCTGCTTAGCCATGGAGCTCACAGGTTAACACTGGGCAAGTCACTATCAGCCTAGCCTACCAAACAAAGTCAATAGTGGATGATGGGAAGGGGTGGGGTGCCACTGATCACCTGACCTGCTGCTTATCAAGAGATAGACGGGTGAGCTGGCAGCAAGGTCAGCACAGTACCAATGCAGTGGCAGAGCCAATAGGGCACTCCTGCTGGTTTGTTTGCAGTGTACTGACCTCGTCTCTGCCTTAGCCCTCTCCTTTGCAGTAAAAACCCACCAGAAGTCAATGAGCGGCAGTGTCGTCATCCCACTCCTCACACCGTCTGCTACAGATCAAAATTGAGGGTAAAATGGGATAATCCCAGGTATACTACTGTGAGCAGCTAAAAAGAAGGATAGGATCAAATCTGATTAATAAATAAGAGAACTAAGAGCAAAAGAGGGGGGGAGAAAGGAAATAAGGGGTGGGGGAGGAAGACGGACACAGTTTTCAAGAGAGAGATAACAAAGGCCTACTTGGCAGACTCCTTCCACACAGATATCATTCTTCCCTGGCTCACAGGGCGTCCCATCAGTCACGGTGTCTTTGTGCCTGTAGTAGAAGTTTTCTCCCTTTGGGATACAGTTTAGTTCGCATTTATTGGGTGCTGTGAGGAGAGGAAAGCGAAAAAGCAATGTGTTACTCTCCATGTTCTGTTTTCCCCACAAAGGCACATACAACGTTGTGCAGCTTTATTTATTTATATAAATACTTCTATCTCATAGAGTATCAGGGCACTGCACAGCAATGTGAAAACATAAGAAAATGGTTAAAAGCAGTACGGAACTACCATCATTGAAACAAGTGACTGCACAATAAAGATGCAAGCAACTGCATAGGGCATGTTCTTTGAGTCCCTGAATCAAGTTGAAGAAGGCTTTCATTGGGGTTCCCGTTTATTACAGCACACTTTCTATGAAGAAAACTTTTTTCAGTACTGAGAGGGTAAAGCCTGATCATCAGTACCTGGAGAAAGGGTTTAAAGGCTGGGCTGTATATTATTACTGGTTTGAATCAGCCCTGCGACATGTTGAATGAAGCAGGATTTGCTTTTGCTATATCTGTGTACATGTGTCAAGGACCATATGGTAGTTTTAAAGCTGATCAAGGGATATGCTGAGAGCAGAGGTGGAGCTAGCGGGGGCGGGGCGAGCGTCCCGGGGGCGGCAGCGCAGCGATGTCACCCCCCCTCAGGGATGACACCTGGGGTGGCCCGCATCCACCACACCCCCTTTTCCTCTGCCAGTGGCTAAGGGCGTATTTACATTTCAACATGGGTTTCATTTTTATGCCAGCTCTCCTGAAGTGCATAACAACTCCCCATAGAAAAGTATATTTTTGGACTAGACAAATGGGGATGGAATGGAAAACTTTGCAACAGGAAAAGAATAGAGTTCACTTGTAACCACAGACAAAGTGAATTAGCTATACTAACAACAGGGCTTTTTTTTCAGTCGGAACTTGCCAGAACTCAGTTCTGGCACCCGTCAGCTGGGCACCATCGCCATTCTAAGAGAATGAGGGATGCGTTCGTGGTGAGTTCAGGCACCTCTTTTTCCAGAAGAATAGCACTGACTAGCAACAACCAGGAGTTACCAACGCTACACTTTAAATATAATTAAAATATATTCAAGTCACCTTATGAACACACCCCAATACCTCTCAAAATTTGGAACAAAATTTGGAACAAGGCCACCTACATACCATTTGTGATCAAACTGGACTTCTCCACAAATCCTGCAAAATCTATTTCAATGGACTCTAATCAGTTTTTGCAGGATGTAACACTGCAGTACTGTCCAAGCAGAGATTTGATTCTAAAAGAAGCCATTTCACTTTCTCCGTAATTTGCTATGTCAAATGAACTGCATAATCATTGAGTAAGAGAGTAAATCCATGGATTACCTCCATAATAAGGAAGCCACTTGTATTTCTTTCCCTGAAATTCTGTCCCATCAAACTCAGCACATTGCTCTGCTCGAAAATCTCTGGAGCCCTCAGGACAGTTCTAGGAAGGATGAGAAAGAAATCTGTTATCTGGAACAAAGTCTGGAATAGAAGAAGATAAGCATCGTGCTTGGAAGAACTGTCCTGTATGTGGCTTTCTGTATTTTCTTCAAGTCAGCCTAACTTATGGAAGGTGGTTCGGGATCCACTTATTCTATGCTTCCTCATTTTCAAAAGACTTTGGGTATCACCAGCATGCAGCTGGAACCCGTGAACTAAGTGCTGGTGCATGGATACCTGGGTTCAAATTGCCACTCAGCCATGAAGTTCACTGAATGATCTTAGGCTAGTCAGTGGGCACAATAAGTGAGGAAAATTATTCAAACCTTCTATTCCTTCCCATTCAGAGTTCAGGCTTCTGCCTCTATTTTTTATGCCTTTCTTCCTACCTTGCATTATATGAGTCTTTCAAATGCAATGTTGAATATCAAAGGGAAGGCTACTAAAGATCATGGTGATCAACAGAAAATGGCATCTATTCGGTGGAGACTACATAGCACATTTCTGGGCTTGTTTATATAATCATGGGAACTACACAGATACTACTGCTTCTTCTGCCTACTCAAAATTTCCATGCGTAGCCATTTTTCAAAAGTTTATTGAGAGTCTTTCACCTCAGTTCAACCTCTACTTCATCCCCAAAATACATAAAAAACTAAAGTCAAGGAAATACTATCCAGGGATAACAGAGTGCTTACATAATATGTTTATAAAAGAAATTACTCTATTCAGAAGCAGATGTAAATACATGCGCTGTACAGTTGTGCAATAGAAAGATTGTACAAAGGTTGTTCAATATAGTATAAAATCCCATTTGTCAGGAAACTAGGGGAGAAACGAATTGTATATATTAATGATCACATTCTTGTACTCAATGTTTGCTAATGTTAATTAGTTCTGAATAGCTGTCATGCATTAAAGGGTGAGAATGGTGTCCTTTTACTCATTTTTTAGCCCATTTGTTTTTATGACAGAGTTGGTTTAAGGAAGTTCGTTTGTAATCTTCCTTAAGACATTGAGTAGGTGTCAGATGTAACTGGCGGGGGGGGGGGGATCTTGAAGCTCTTGAAGTAATAGGGAGAACAGCAGCATAAAAGAACTCACTGGTCAATTTACCTTAACATTGCACGAGCGATAGTTTCGAGTCGGTCCTATGCAGCTGAACCCACCATCTGCCCTGAAAGAGAAATCAACAATCTGCAATGGCTTGGGGGGAAATTATAAATGACAAAAACCTACCATCAATTCATTCTTACATTTGCTAATAAAGTGCTAGTTGACAGTGAAGTCTTCTGCACTTCCCCTCCCCCCCGGTGGTAGGAAGTTTCAAGGTAGCCTTTTATGACATCTGTTTCCTTGTAAGGGAATGAGGCCCAGGTCAGATTACTTCTCCCAGCCCAGTTCAACTATGGTTTGTTGGAGCAAGAACAAGTGATAAGCCTGAGCATTCTCTGCCTTCCCTTCACATGCCCACCTTCAAAAGGTATGATAGTTGATTAAACCAGGGTCCCAGCCAGAATTGCAAGCCAGATCAGAGAAACAAACAGAGACAGTAGGAAGACTCCTGGATAGCCAGTACTAGCCTTGAAGTAGCATCAGTTCTCCAAAAACAACCACAGCCTCCCACCTACCAACAGGCCAGTGACATGCAGACTCCTGTCTCTTTATTTGGTGGCATGCAAGCTGCTCATTTCCCCCTCTCTCACTACCCTTGCACTAGGCTCAGCCACCACCTTGCCGGAAGATAGATGTGAGCTGAAATCCATGCAAGCCTAGCTGCATGGGAACCATTCTACGAGCAGCTGGGAAAACCCAACTATATGGCCCCTAGGCCAGTTACATGGATCCCACCAATGTATTTGCTGCGCAGTTGCCCCTCCATCTATATGGCTTAGGAGAGCCGCCCATAGAAAAATAACAACCATACAGCTTGGATAGTGTTTTTAGAAAGTTCCCTAAATTGTAATTAATCAGCACTGGTTGCTAGTGAGCTAGTAACTAAAGAAGGGCAGAACCCTGCTGCATATAAAACATAGGTGCATAGTGATCAGTTTCCAGCTGCTATAATTTCCCATCATGTGAATTCACTATACTTTGAAGTACTGTGCTTTCGGTAAGGGAGGGGCATTGCCTTCTCTGATGCCAATCCGTACTGGAAAGAGCTACAATTTAATCAGTAGATAAACCCTTCAGGCAGATAAACACTCTGGAGAAAATGCAAAATTCACAGGGCAATCTTAGACATGTTTATTTCACAGTAAGCCCACTGTGTTCAATGGTGCTGACTTTCCAATAAGTGCATTTAGGATCACAGTCTCAGAAAGTTGGTGGTATATCAGATCTACATGGCTGTAGAAAATGTGATGGTTTTTCAAAGCAACATTGAGGCAGAGACTACGTATTTAATAGTATTCTCTGTCTGACCAGTTTCATCCAGAACATACGTCTAAGGGTGCAGCTCTGCCTGCCCTGGCAGGCTCAGGCATTTTTAGTACCACATAGATATGGCATCTAGTCTTTCTCTAGCCTTCACAAAATGACATCATGCTAACCATGTCCCAGTTGATTCTACAGCTTTTGTGAATGCAGCAACAACTGAAGCGAATTTCAGTTTTGGAAAAACAATCATTGCCCAGACCCAGTCTTCTCCTTAAAGAGATTTAGTCTGCAGTCTTAATCCAATGTACCTGAGAGCAAGCCCCATTGAATTCAATAGATCTTACTTCTGAGTAGACATGATTAGAACTGTGTTGCTAGACCACTTCATGCATTTTGTGGTCTAGCCCACAAAACATATTTATCATGGCATATAAGTTTAATATTTAAGTTCCAGCTAGACTCTTTATTGCTTTCCCTACAGGGGAGCCTACCTAACAGCTGCTCTCCCCTGTATTGGCTTCAGAAGGAGAAAGCTGGCAGGGAAAGGCTCTTACCTTATTGAGTAACAGCGTCGCTGCCGAAAACTGACGCCTCCACCGCAGCTCCTGCTGCAGTCGCCCCATTCTCCCCAGCTCCCCCAGAAGTCAGTTTGCCTCTTTGCTTTACGAGCCTGTAAGAATAATGCAGCTGCATGTATATTTTATTGAATGAAATATGTATACTGCTTCTTCAGAGTCCCTTCCCAACTCTACAATTCTATGATCATAAAAATCTGCTTAAGTGGTAAGAGGACCAGCATTTCGAAGCCCGAGAGCTACACATCAGAGTTGTAACACTGATGAGATGAATTTTGGGTTGTGTGTAGAATGTACAAAAGTAACATTTAATTTGTGTAAACTTAATATGCAACCTAAATCAGAATATCCTTCAACAGTCAACAGACAGTAGAGCAGGGACCGAACAACAGGAGCTCACCCCATCGCAGGGATTCAAACCGCTGACCTTCAGACCACAAGCCTAGGGCTTGCCGATCAGAAGGTAGGCAGTTCGAATCCCTGTGATGGAGTGAGCTCCCATTGCTCAGTCCCAGCTCCTACCCACCTAGCAGTTCGAAAGCACATCAAAGTCCAAGTAGATAAATAGGTACCGCTCTGGCAGGAACGTAAACGGCATTTCACCAGAAGCGGCTTAGTCATGCTGGTCACATGACCCGAAAGCTGTCTGCGGACAAACGCCGGCTCCCTTGGCCAGTAAAGCGAGATGAGTGCAGGACCCCAGAGTTGTCCACGACTGGACTTAACGGTCAAGGTCCCTTTACCTTTAAGCCCCAGTGAATTTCATGACACTTATTTCTGTGCATTGGCAAGTGCAGCTTGCCCTCCTTTATTCTTCAAGCAATCAGCAAAGGTGTCAGAGTTTAGTATCACGAAATTTGGTCCCAATAATTTCCAGTTCAATAATCCCCGGTGGCAGGACTGAGTGATAGTTTTGTTTGCTGCACCTTAAAGAGCCACCATCTGTCAGCATTGATAGTACTGGTCTATAATATAAATGTTTTGACTTAGCACCGGGACATTCCCAGGGGAACTGAAGGAGGCAGTGGTGCGCCCGCTCTTAAAGAAAACATCATTAGATCCCTTAGATCTATCCAATTACCGCCCGGTTTCGAATCTCCCATTCCTGGGTAAGGTGATTGAGAGAGCGGTTGCTGAACAGCTTGGTAGGTTTCTGGATGAAACATCGGCTCTGGATCCATTCCAGTCTGGCTTCCGCGCTGGTCATGGGACTGAGACGGCTCTGGTCGCCCTAACAGATGATCTCCGCAGGCAGCTGGATCGAGGCGGGTCGGGGCTGCTGATTCTTCTAGACCTGTCAGCAGCCTTCGACATGGTCGATCACGAACTCCTGGACCACCGCCTGGCCGACGTGGGGATCCAGGGCACAGTCCTTCAATGGCTGCGCTCGTTTCTCTCCGGTCGGGGACAGAGGGTGGCGCTTGGGGGGGAATTGTCATCCCGCCACTCCTTGGTGTGTGGCGTGCCCCAGGGTGCAATACTCTCCCCAATGCTTTTTAACATCTTTATGCGCCCCCTCGCCCAGCTTGTCCGGAGTTTTGGGCTGGGCTGCCATCAGTATGCTGATGACACCCAACTCTATCTGTTGATGGACGGCCACCCGGACTCTGCCCCAGACACACTGATCAGATGCTTGGAGGCTGTGGCTGGATGGTTACGTGGGAGCCGGCTGAAGTTAAATCCTTCGAAGACAGAGGTCCTCTGGCTGGGACGGGACGACAGGGGGCTAAGGGGGCAACTCCCATCTCTTGCGGGGGTGCAATTAGTGCCAGCACCGTCCGTTAAGAGTTTGGGTGTAATCTTCGATACCTCCCTCTCTATGGAGGCGCAGATTGCAGCTATAACAAAGGCGGCATTCTTTCATCTCCGCCAAGCTAAGCAGTTGGCTCCTTACCTCTCACGCCCCGACCTAGCCACTGTGATCCACGCGACGGTCACCTCCAGACTGGATTATTGTAACTCGCTCTACGTGGGGCTGCCCTTGAGACTGACCCAGAAACTCCAGCGGGTGCAAAATGCTGCAGCGAGACTCCTTACGGGGTCTTCGCTTAGAGATCACATTCATCCGGTGCTATACCAGCTGCACTGGCTCCCGGTGGAGTACAGGATCAGGTTTAAGGTGCTGGTTTTAACCTTCAAAGCCCTATACGGCCTAGGGCCCTCGTACCTACGGGACCGCCTCTCCTGGTATGCCCCACAGAGGAACTTACGATCTTCAAATAAAAACATCTTGAAGGTCCCAAGCCACAGAGAGGTTAGGCTGGCCTCAACTAGAGCCAGGGCTTTTTCGGCTGCGGCTCCAACCTGGTGGAACGCTCTCTCACAAGAGACAAGGGCCCTGCAGGACTTGACATCTTTCCGCAGGGCCTGCAAGACAGAGCTGTTCCACCTGGCCTTTGGTCAGGGCGCAGCCTGACTCCCTCCTCTGGCAATCTTTACAAAACTTTAGTTTATGGTTGCCATCAATTTTGATTTTAATTCATTTTAATCCATTTTTATAATGTTTTATAATGTTGTACTGTTTTAGTGTTGTTAGCCGCCCTGAGCCCGGCTTCGGCTGGGGAGGGCGGGATATAAATAAAATTTATTATTATTATTATTATTATTATAGGACAGTTCCTTAGCCAATACAGGCTATATTTATCTATACAGATATAGATAGATATGAGTCCAGTTATGAATTATTTCTCTTCATAGAATCATAGAATCATAGAGTTGGAAGAGACCACAAGGGCCATCGAGTCCAACCCCCTGCCAAGCAGGAAACACCATCAGAGCACTCCTGACATATGGTTGTCAAGCCTCTGCTTAAAGACCTCCAAAGAAGGAGACTCCACCACACTCCTTGGCAGCAAATTCCACTGTCGAACAGCTCTTACTGTCAGGAAGTTCTTCCTAATGTTTAGGTGGAATCTTCTTTCTTGTAGTTTGGAACCATTGCTCCGTGTCCGCTTCTCTGGAGCAGCAGAAAACAACCTTTCTCCCTCCTCTATGTGACATCCGTTTATATATTTGAACATGGCTATCATATCACCCCTTAACCTCCTCTTCTCCAGGCTAAACTCTTCACAGAGCCTGAAACATACTGTATTGGTGAAGGATGCCAACACATTAACATAACTGTTAGTATGTCCTAAGGGTAGTATCAAAATGCATCTAAGCCAATTGGAATTTATAATTAAACAAGTGGGGACCTGCAACAGAAGGTTGCAATGGGGAACACAACACTGCCATGCCCTTTTTGAGGATACACCATTCCATTCCCCTAGTTTTTCATTCCTTTCCCCCACCCCACCCCAACCTTCAACAGATGTTCAGTATCCTGCAGTCTCAGCATGTTCAGTCACCAGAGTTTCTTTTTTCTTTTCTTCATTGTGTCACTTCTGCAAAGCTTTTAGTTATTCCCAACCCTGACACTACCTTCCTTTTGTGCATGTAGCCATTTTGACCACATAAAGATTCACACTTGGATAATGAGTTTACTAAGAGTACAAATACAAATACAAATACCTCTACTGGCATTACAAGTTAAAACATTTCAAAACACTAGGATAAATTTAAAAGGGACAGGAATGAGGCTGTCGAGGATCACAAGGTACTCGATTGTTCTGCTTCATGCTGTCTATTCCCTAGACCAGGGGTAGTCAACCTTTTTATACCTACGGCCCACTAATTAATTTTTCTTGATGGTAAAATTTCCTTACTGCCCACCAGCGCTCGGTGGTAGGAGGATTCAGCTTGTGCCATAGAACCCCCTACCTGCCACCTAGAATCCTGAAACGCCCACTAGTGGGAGGTAGGGACCAGGTTGACAACCCCTGCCCTAGAGGAATGATTAAGAACCCTTTCAGGTAATATGGAGATTAAAAAGGAAGCCACTGGGGCAGTAATGTCCTTGTCCCTATCCACTAGGAGGAACCTCATTTGGCTTTCTCTCGGAGCCGTGGGTTGCAGGTCCAATATCTTGCTCAACACCTGTTTGTGGAGTCTGCTGTGCAAAGGGAAGTCCAAAAGAATATGGCCCAGTGAATCTGGTACTCCCTGATTACAGGCACACAGACGGGCTTGGTAAGGAATTTGCAAGTATGTACCTGTGGTCACTGCGGAGGGGTGGGAAAAAAGCAAAAGAAAAAAGCACCCCTTTCTTGCTAAGAGTATCTATGATGGTTCACTCCAAGTACAGGAAGATTAAACATCTGCAAACCATCCAGCAGAGCATAGAGTTTAATTTTGCATCTTAAATGTTTGAATTTGACCAAAGTTCATACAGGGCTTATGTTGTTAATTTAGTGACTTCTCGGTCCATTTTCTGATTAGATGCCAGATCTTATTTAAATATGAAGTGTTCTAGGTTGAAAAAAACATGACTCTACCAGCATTTGTTGATGGCCCCAATATGTTTCTCCCTGAGCTTTCCAGTTGCTCTATCCGGTTTAAGCCCCAAATAAAAAAAGATACGGCTGCTGGAATACTCTGAATTAGTCTGATGAGAAGCACATCTTCAAGGGGCAATACTGGTTTCAGACACATTGTGTTTTATAGATTATATGCTTAGACCTTAGACTATTACCACAATCAAGGCTGGCCTTCGTCATTTTCACACCAGAAGAAAAAAGGTTGGATGGTAAGTACACACTTATCAGAACTCATGTTTTTTGCTTCTTTTTTCTTTCGATGACACACAAAGATAAAGGAGGAAAAATGGCATCCCTTTGAGCAAGCTAGGCCCAAGACATTCTGCTGCCTGAGGCAAATAATAAGAGGATGCCACTGTCCCATTGCACATACAGAAGCTGACTGGGCTTGACAGCTGATTCCAGGGCTGGTCTTCCCATCTGCAAACAGAGACTATTTCCTCAGGTGATGGGGTGCTGAATTTGCCTCTTGTAGATCCTGGTTTGCTTGCCTTCCTGATCTGGTGACCTCTTGTGGGGCTATCCAGAGTGCCCACCCAATCCTTCAGCCTGAAGGGGGTTCTTCCTCAGAGAGAGGCATTCTGGGTCAGATGGCCCAGGAGAGTGTGCAGCACTGCCACATTAAAAAAAATCAAACCACAGTTTTCAAAGTAACTTTAAACTACATTTAAAAGAGAACTTCTAACTACTGAAGAAAAGCGATGGTCATCTAGGCAATCTCCTGAGCCTCTTTACTCATAATTCTGTGCTCTTCCTCAAGAGTCAGGCGGCAAAATCACCAACAGCGCCACTGCATTAGCTGCAGTCTTAAAAAACATAAGCAAGGCAGGGAGTGGAAGAGTGGCAGTGGGCAAAAGAGGGAGAGGGACAACAGTGGCAGAACTATCAACTTTTTGCCTCATTCCCCCCACTCCGTACAACAAGGCAGTGTGCAGCCCACCCACTGGTTCTGTGTCAAAGTACTCTTGCTACCCACTTGGTATGAAAAGTTAGACCACCTTGTTCTAGAGCCAAGGCACCAAATATGGGTGCCCTCTGGATGTTATTAGGCTCCAGTTCCCATCAGACCCAGCCAGTATGGCAAATGGGCAGGGATGATGGGAGTTGTGGTCCAGCAACATCTGGAGGGCGCCATTTTGGCTACCCCTGCTCCAGAGGATGGCAACCAGAAATCACCAAGAACCTGCTGAACTTTTATTCAAAAGTCTGTCCAAGCGTACTGGAAATTAATACCAAGTCACCTAATTTACTCCTAATTACTTCCAGAGTTCTGTCTGGTATTTTGCTTGTTCCCCTCATCGGACTGCGCTATAGATACAAATGCATTTAGAAGGTGATCTTTTGAGTTTTATGGAGAAGGAGGTGTTTAATAGAATTTCATATGGCAGGCTTGAAAAACCCTTCTCAGAAAGGTAGTGATGCTACAATTAGTATCACTACAGCTTAACAAACCAAGTAATTCAATTACTAGGCTTGACTTTGCTCTGGTACAAACTGTGCTGCTGGCAAATAATCCCAAGATTATGAGCAATAATGAAGATATTGTTACACCGACCCGCCTTCTCAATCCACTTCTCACACTCACTGTGGTGACATGTTCCCGGGCACAGAATATGTCCAGATTTGGTTCCCTTTGCAGGGAGATCACTGGAGGCTTATTGGCATTGTGTGTGTGTGTGTGTGTGTTTATCTCTCAAAGGAGTCCAGGGTGGCAAACAACAAGGGGAAAAACAGTAAAAGCTTATTTAAAACAATTCTAATGCAGATGCAGACTAGGAAATATATAAACTTAAAAGGCTTGTTGGAAGAGGAAGGTCTTCAGCAGGCACCAAAACACCAACAGAGACAGCACCTGTCTAATATTCAAGGAGAGGGAATTCTAATGCATGAGTGCCATAACACTAAAGGCTCAAATCCTACATTGTGTGGAACAGACTTTCTGATAAGATGGTATCTGCAAGAGGCTTTTGCCTGCAGAGTGAGGTGATCAACTGGGTAAACAAGGCATGAGATGAACTTTCAGGTATCCTGGTCCCAAGCTGCAGAGGGCTTTATAAACCAAAACCAGCACCTTGAACTTAGACTGGTAGCCAAATGACAGCCAGTGCAATTCTTTCAAGGCTCAAGTAACAAGTTGGCAATGATCCAGCTCCAGTGAGCAGCTGAGCCACCACATTTTGCATCAGCTGCATGCAGACAGACCAAACTCAAGGGCAGTCCCACATAGAAAGAACACAGTGCAGTAATTCAACCTGGAGGTTACTTAAAAATATTCCTAGGACCAGTGCTCCTATATCAGATCAGATGCTTAAAGGTAAAGGGACCCCTGAACATTAGGTCCAGTCGTGACCGACTGTGGGGTTGCGGCGCTCATCTTGCTTTATTGGCCGAGGGAGCCGGCGTACAGCTTCTGGGTCATGTGGCCAGCATGACTAAGCTGCTTCTGGCGAACCAGAGCAGTGCACAGAAATGCCGTTTACCTTCCCGCCGGAGTGGTTCCTATTTATCTACTTGCACTTTGACGTGCTTTTGAACTGCTAGGTTGGCAGGAGCAGGAACCGAGCAACAGGAGCACACCCTGTCGCGGGGACTCGAACCGCCGACCTTCTGATTGGCAAGTCCTAGGCTCTGTGGTTTAACCCACAGTGCCACCTGTGTCAGATCAGATGTTTACAGAGCCCAAACTCAGCTCTTTGTCTGTTTTTATTTTATTCACAGATACCTAGATAACAACTTCCCCATGGGTAGGGAAGGGGACAATATATATGTTGTATACAGTCACTGACTCACACTTGCACACATGAAAAGGTTAACCTGAGCTCAGGTTGCCAGTGGGTGTGGCTTAGCATGCTCTACCCCTTTTCCTTCTCTTCATGCTTCTTGGAACAAGCAAGGAGCCATGTGGCTATGGCTCCCAATTACTGTACAAGAAAAACTAAGTGAATTCAATCTTTCCCAAAGGGAGGTGTTAAAGCCTGGATCTTTGCTAGTCTGATTACATGTTCTTTTTTGTTTGTTTGTAAGGAAACGAAGTTATTTTCTTTATAAAACATTTGGAAACTTTTTTTCCATTTTTGTTTTACTGCCAATGGATAGACACTTGTCTGATGTAACTTCTGGAAACTCTGTGAATAAAACATAAACTTATTTGCAATGCTAAGTATCTGTGATTTATTCTAACCTAATAATTTTTTTTATTCAAAGAATAACCTAAGAACATTTATTCAAAGGTGGGTGGTGGCAGATGTAAATCTAACCAAGTTTTAATGTGCTTGGAGATCACAATTATGTTCAGAAGAAAGAGTAAGAATCTCACTGCAGATATTTCAGGTATTTCCTAATCATTCAGAAGGAAAGCTAATGAGAACAAAAGGAAGGTGTTTGGCAACTTTGTCAGGGCTACGAAAACAGTCCTCAGTAGTGCCCTGACCATTTACCCTCTCCTGTCCAATTCCAGTCTTATGCAATATGAAATGTTGTTTGGAACAGTGAAGACTTAGTACAGGAAAATAGTACTAGGAAAACAAACAAACAAATGCTAATAACCCTTTTAGAATATTTTTGAGACTGTGCAAAGAGGCATGCCAGATGCTCAGTAACACAACATATCCAATCTTTATATCAAGAGAGATGCAGGTGGGATACAAGCTCATCTATTGCAATATTAAAATAGAGTCAACATGTGTGTCCTGTGCAGGGAAGGCTCAAAGCACTTAGCCCATGAAGGAATAAATCATTTCTTGTAATCATTTCTGTAACTCCTGATTCATTGCCTCAGTGAGACAGCTTGTTTGTAAAAAGCTTTCAAGGTGAAATGGGATAAGTATCTTTAATATGCATAATAACTCCACAGTTATCAAGGAAATGCACTTGTACAAAACAGGAACCTCCTGGGCAAGGGAAGATAAATAAAATACTGACAGCAGAAGATGAAACAGAAGATGAAACAGGAATACAAAGTAGCATACTAAATAGCAGTGTATTAATCTTCAAATGCCAGATGCAGAATAGTCAATACCTAAAAAGTAAAGGTAATCTAAGCTGATAAATGTTGGCGCTGCAATGCACTCAAATATAAATATACAATAAACATGTTTTTTTAAAAACTAATTCTTCTGCCAACAGCTATGGCAGAAATAAGAGCCAGTACTGCATCAGTTTTTGCCCTGGTTCCCATCCAGAAACCAGGGAGTCTAGATTATACTAACTGGATGTCTTTGAAGGCAAACTCTGGTGCCATAGTACAATGCATGTACTATGCATTGATGCAGAATTTGGTATTTATTCTGGGGCAAAGGTAAAGAGCAATTGGCTTTTGGGTGGCGGGGGGACATCTAATTCTCTCTGTGTGTGTTTTAAGAAAGAGCATTCAATCATTTAAGTCCTCCACCAGCAGTCGGAAATTGCCCAACCCCAACAGCTCAGTTAGAACTAATCCGTATTTGAGGCTGAAATGAGGCCAAAAAACAGTCATAAGAGAACCCCTCCCTGTGTGCACCTATCAGGAACCGGATCCTAGCCTGCACCCTGCTTTGGCAAATGGGAATGAGGGCTGGGACTTAGGCTGTGCCAGGGGGTGGAGCCAACAGTGGGCTTCCCTCAGATCCGCCCCTTGCCCGTTATATGGGTTGGGGTATGGGGAGCCTGACACCTGGTCCTGCAAGGTGATACATATAATTGGTCATCTTGCAGAGTTAAGTACTTTAGCACCACACTTATTCAAATTAGAGAGTTTTAAGACCACCATGCTTAACCTGGACTGTATCATGTCCAGCATTTCTTAAAAACCTAAAAAAGTAGGGCATGAAGAAGGAATGATTTTTGAAGCTATCAAAATACATTTTGTGTAAAGATGATAGTACAGTCAATACCTTGGGTTGAATATGCTTCAGGTTGATCACGTTTGAGTTGCGTTCCATGGCAAGCTGGAAGTAACGGAGCGCGTTACTTCTGGGTTTCGCCGCTCGCGCATGCGCAGAAGCGGCAAAACGCGACCCGCGCATGTGCAGACGCGCTGTCGCGGCTTACGTTGCGTTCAGGATGCAAAGGGGGTTCCAGAACGGATCCCATTCGCATCCCAATGTACCACTGTATATCGATGGGACCACAGTCTCTTCTCAGAAATACATTACATTCTACTTTCTTTGAAATTAGTGATGGACCTCCCACCAACTTACAATGGGCAGGTTCCAGCACATTGTTGACTCTCTTAATTCCCACTCACTGATCTGAAACCACTACAATTTCTAGAACAATTATGATTATTTAAACAAGTAAGATTAAAATCAGCCCTGCTGGATCAGAACAAAAGTGTAAATAGGAACAGCTTCCTGTTTTCCACATTGGTCATCCAGATGCCTATGGGAAGCCCACAAGAAGTCCACACAGACAATAGCTGTCCCCCATTATTCTTCCCAAGCAACTTGTATTCAGGGAGGTATGCTCCTTCTGATTGTGGAGACAGCATATAGCCATAATGACCAGTAGATGTTGGTAGCATTATTCTCTTTTAATCTGTAGATAATTTGTAATTTTTCATCTACCAACAAAGTTGCATAAATGGCATTCACATGCTGATCTTCCTAGCATGGTTTATTACTTTTGCTCCATCACCTGACTTGAGCTCCAGAACCAGCCACTCACAAGGACATCTGAATACTTACCGCCAACATGGAAGAAGGCATCACTGTTAGTATAAGCAGTAGGAACGCAAATGTCATCATGTCCTGTGGAGGTGAAAACAGAGTTACTCATCACAGAAGACCAAATTTGTGTTAGCTAAATGGTTTTGTTTTGTTTTGTTTCAACCAGTTTCGGCTCTAAATTACTGGGGGAGAAGGGACAGAAAGTCGCTAGCAGGACCTCATCAATGTCAACATTTGTTCTTCATCTGTACTCTTCCTTTGAGGTCAGTATGCATGGCTACCAAGGAGAGGGCAAGACAAACTGAGGTTGTTGCCAGGAATGCCTCACCTGGGAGGGTGGAGCCACAGCAATAGCCTCCTGGCAGCAGAGTAACTGCCGCTTACCAGGAAGGGATGACAAGGGTGGTGCTGTGTAGAAATACCAGCAGAGCAAATCTAGTGCTCCCATTCCTGTTTCTGCTCACATGCTTGAAAAACTCAGGTGAACAGCCAAGGACAGTAAGGAGGAGGAACAGCAGATAGACTGAGGGGCTCCAGTGCGGCCCTCACTAGGGTATAGGCCTTGGCACATGTCCTGGTTCTTACCTCACATTTCAATAAAACATTTTCAAAGCATCTTGCAACATGTGATTAAAACAGCAAAACACTCTTCAAGCCAGCTCCTCGAGAACCACCTAAAACTCAGTGTAAAAATCATTAAAGGCATGAGGAGGGAGAGAAAACCATTTTACCAAGCAACCAAAGGTCATCAAGTGGACACCAGGCAAACTGATAAGGGGAGAATGTTCCATAGCTGAAACACCACCAAAAAGGCTCTTTTCTCATAAGAGACCATTTTTTAAAAGAAAAACAGCATAATAATCATTTACTTTATTTAATACTTTGAGATCTCTCCTTTCCTCTAAGGCGCTCAAGTGTAAATATTTCCTCTTCTTCTCCTCCATTTTAACCCTGTGAGATCAGTTAGGCTGAGAATGAGCAACTTGAACCCAGGTCCCCCAGGTCGTGGTATACCTGAAGGAGCGTCTCCACCCCCATCGTTCTGCCTGGACACTGAGGTCCAGCTCCGAGAGCCTTCTGGCGGTTCCCTCACTGCGAGATGTGAGGTTACAGGGAACCAAGCAGAGGGCCTTCTCGGTGGTGGCACCCGCCCTGTGGAACGCCCTCCCACCAGATGTCAAGGAGATAAACAACTATCTGACTTTTAGAAGACATCTGAAGGGAAGTCTTTAATGTTTGATGTTTTATTCTGTTTTTAATCTGTTGGGAGCTGCCCAGAGTGGCTGGGGAAACCCAGCCAAATGGGCGGGGTATAAATAATAAATTATTATTATTATTATTATTATTATTATTATTATTATTATTATTATTAAAACACTCTAGCCACCACACCATACTGGCTCTTACAGAGTGGCATCTGTCCAAGTCATGCTCAGAACAAGCACATTGAAATCAATGGATGTGATTTCTTAGGTTTGTTGATTTAAGTGGGTCTGCTGTGAATATGACTTACTCAGATACAACTCAGATAAGAACAGCAGCACAGAATTATCACACCGCAAATAACAAATGGGATAATTGCAATGCTTCGACTTCCCTTTCTGGGGGAAAATGCAGCAAAATCAACAACATCATAAATTACAAATCCATTTAGTAAAGATGCCTCCATTTAGGAAATCTACATGTCTGAGAGGTGCAAAAAGATGATGCGAGGGGAAAAGATAGATTGGAACTGCCTGTTCGTTACCTCTTGGCAGACCAGGACATTTAATTGATGAAAGAGATGTTAGAGATAAACAGATCACTGAGCAGAAGAGAGATCTGTATTTAAAATACACTGTGCTGGAACAGCAGGCCACGGTCCAGTAGCCGCTGCTGCCCTGGAGCGCCACAGGTAAGGCGCTGCTCAGTGCGCAGAGGAGGCGAGGCAAGTGGCACGTGGAGTGCTGCCTTACCTCTGGAGCTCTGGTGCAGCAGTGGCCACTGGACTGGGGCCTGCACCACTGGGAGCCACGGGTAAGAGCTGAGTGTAGGATGGGGACCAAAGGTGGGCAAATTATCCCAGAAGGAGCACAACGTGTCCCTCACCAAAGGTACTACCCCTTCTCTAGCATCCCACGACAATTGTAATAAAAATATATCCCCCATATTCACATGAAGCTATACTAAGTTGGTCCACTTCCCCATCTAGCTCAGTACTGTCGACAAGGACTGACAGTGGTTTCCCAGGGTTTCAGATGTGGGCCTGTCTCAGTCCTACCTGGAGATGAACTCAGGACTTTCACCGGGCAAAACATGTGGCTGTAGCATGGAGTTACAACCCTTCTCCCTATGTCAACTCTGAACTGTGAAGAAACAGTGATTCATGAAGGTGCCATGGTAGCGAGGATGTAGGCTGAAACATCCTGGAATTCCTTGTGAAGCCAGGTGCTTGTCTCTCAAGATAACGGGCCGGAGGAAATTCTAGATCTTGGTTACAACACATTTCGGAAAACCCTGCCTTTAATTAATGAAGAGAAGAGTATCTCAACATGATGGTATGCTTTGAGTTTATAGTCTATTTATGTTAATATCAGCCTCCTTAGCAATGGTGCCTTAATGCTGAATGTTAAGGCTTCAAGTAAGCAGAGATGTCAGATAGTATTTTAAAACATGTCATCAAGACTGCAACTCCTGGGGCAGGACAGCTATCAAGCCAGGAATTAAAATGTACAGAGAGCTGAAAACTAGGTCTTCCCTGATGCAGCATCTGTCTCTGGGATATTGTCAGAGTCGCTCCCCAGTTGGGAGATTTCACAGCTGCTGCAAAACGTCCTTGGTTATTTTGTGCTAAGTCACCTCTTGCATCTGGACAGAGGTGCATGTGAATAGGGTGGTGGTGGTGGTAATAGAGGAAATAATCTAATTTTCTCATGCTGCACTATAGCGCAGCAGATCATTATATAACATTTTATAATCCACAAAGCATGAACTGTGGCAGTGGATCAATGCATAAATATTGTTCTCTGTCACTTAATTTTCACATGGTAAAGAAGTGCTATAATCCATTTCTGCTGAGCCCCTGCGGTTGTAAAATCCTTGGGTGAATAAGGACTTTTTTTTTTGCTTATACAATTCTGGAAGGAATTGTGTGCACTCATGGTGTTTATTATTTATTAATGAAAATTAAGTATTGGACCCAAATAGCCATTTCTGGACCTGCACAGAATAGCTCCTTCCTATTTACCTTTCTACTGCAGCCTCTTGCACACAGACATACACATCTCTGAACAGCTGCTCCTGGAGGTCAGGTGATCCTCCAAAACAAGATACAAGACAGTGCCAAGGATGGAGGTCAGTAAGAACAATCATCAACCTCTGACCCTGGAAGCTGGACCAATATCCACTCATGTACATGGTGCTTGGATCCTGGCTTCCTTTGGCACTTCTTCCATAATTCCATATTAGCTACTCAGTGAGGCCCTGGAGGGATAAATATCTCCCCCCACACAACAGAAGGGTTGGCCCTGCTTCCCAACTATTTTGGATTTTCAGATATAGTAAGGAGATTCCAAGCAAAGCATATTTCTAATATGTGTGGTGGATTTCCTACCATTAGTTAGAGTAGGGGGAGAGAATCTTTTTTGGCTTCCTGTGGGTAAATTTTGACACTCTCAAAAACCCTTGTGTGGGATTTCACCTGGCTGTCAGGTGCCTGGGAACCACAGCACATGGAGCATTCCTAGCCCTACGCTTTTGAAAGTGGTGAGCATAGGACTGACAAAGCATTTCTTTTTCCACTCCACACCAGGTGATTGGGGAGCGAGGAGGAAGGCTGTATTTTGCAAGTATCAACTGCAAAAGGAACTTGAAGTGTCAGATCTAGGACGAGGGTCCAAATCTTCACTCAGTTGAGATGCTCAACAGATGATCTTGGGCCACTCAATGTCTCTCAGCATAGCCTACTTCACCAGTAAAATTGGGGAAGAGGTAGAGAACCATGTTCACAGCATTTAGCTACATGGAGCAAGGGTAGGATATATGTACACTTAAGCAAGTGTTTCACAGAAGAACATCAGCCTATAAGATTATGTTATATTATGTTATGTTAGCTTATAGTGAGGAAAAGAAGTACTTCAGTCTGTATACTTGCAAGTCCAGACACTATTCCCCCAGCCATTAACACATACAGTTTCAGGGGTGTGTGCATTTGTGTGATCTCTCTTGGCACTGCAGCACATGAAAGGAAGCACGTGAGGGACTGACTGTGCGATCAGAACAAAATAACTGTGTTGTTGGAAATAAAACCTGTTTTTCCCTGCAAGTAATAATTACTGTCTTTTCACCACAGCATTAACAAAACTGGGATTCATTTCTCTTTGGAATTCATGCAGAAAGAAACAAACAAGCAGTGGCAGTATTCTTCCATACAAGGTAATTTTTCTCTGCACGGAGAATGTGTTTTTTTGAACAAGTTAGCAGACATAAACGTAAATGGGTGTGTTCACATACAATAATAACTGTGAAGTTAAAGCTTCAGTGTATATCTTCTTATATACATAAAAAGTGAGGTTGTCATCACACAGCCTCCATTGGGAGGATTTGAAATGCCTCATCACAATCCTGGATTTGCACAAAGTCAGGGTAGGGTAAGGGAGCAAAAAGTGAAGGCAGGTTGCACAACAGTAGCCATGGCATGCAAGCAAGAAGGGGAAGGCATGGGGGGGGGGGAGTGGTGTTCCTTCTTACCATTTCCATCAACTGAGTTGTAGCTAACACACTTGTTCTTAAGACTTTATCCACCTTGAAAGATATATCAGCATAGGGTGTGTGCACAAAGGGGGCTACACAATAGGAGAGAGAGAGTAGTATAGAAATGGGGTGATCTGTGTGCAAGGCAGAGTTGAGAAAAGCAACAAGGTGGGTGCAGGAAAAATGGGAGTGAAGGTGAAAATGGGGGTACAAAGGCGGAGTAGGAGGCATGGGCATGGCATTGCAAATGAAAGCAGGGGCATGAAAGGGTCTGAAGAAAATGAGGGGATGGTGGCTTTATAACTGGGCAGAAGCTGAAAAAAGTCCTTAGTACAGTAGTTGCAGTGTGTGGGAGGAGAAATGCAAGAGATTACCAGGGGGGTGGTCTGTGCAAGGGGAGGGCTTTCACAAAAGGAGGGGAAGCAGGAAGCATGGGTATGGGGGAGAAGGTGGAAACAAGGGTGCAAAGTGGGGCTGCAGAATAGAAGGGAGAAGAGGTTTCAGAAATGGGATTCAGAAGACAATGATGGAGCCGACATTTGTGCGCCCCCCTGCAACTCCCAAGCCTACAGCGAGCGGGGGGGGGGGGGAGAGCTGCAGCAGCTGCTTCACCACTTGCCACTTTGCCGCTCATTGGGCTTGGGGGAGTCGTGGGCGGGGGGGTGCATCAAATGTCACCCCCCTTCAGGATGACACCCAGGGCGGACTGCACCCCCCTGACCCCCCTTCCTGCACCCCTGTCAGAAGGTGAAAAGGGAGCTTAGTAGTTGCATGGGGTGGGAAGGGGAAGCGCTAGGGAGTTAATATGGGGGGAATGGCAGGGGGATTGGTACATGATCTCCTTTCATGATATTCCTTTAATGTAGAACTATTTGATGTTCAAACACTTGTAGCACAATGCACACCCCCCCACACATGCAAGCCCCTATGGAAACTTGATGTGCAACACAGGGACATCAAGGGTGTGGCAAGTCAATGCTGTACTGTACTAACTTCATCTCTGTGTATTGGAGTGAACATGCAGTTACTGTTGTTCACTTGAAGAATGGCAAATGTCTCCACAGATGTCAGGCACCTGATTGACAAGGGTCTAGCTGCAAGGGGGTGCACTGTCTGGCCAATGACATGTGGCAAAAGGTTTGTCAGCAGATAAGGGACTGCATGAGAATAAGCATCTGCTGATATGATGAGGCTAGAGTATGGAACTTAACTGCTGATGACATTAGTAGGGCACATGGACATGAGCATAAAGAGAAGGCCTGAAGAACATCGTCTATGAGGAAGTGGAACCAAGTAAAGGGGGTAGAAGTACAGTAGCTTAAGTTGTTGCTTAAGGTCTAAAAATAATTGTAGTCACAGGACATGGTTACTGAACATTGGGGAACTAATTAATTAGGATGCATACATTATTACTACTATATTGCTTTGTTTGATATCTGTTCCAGCGTGACTGGCATCAGCTCAACAATCACAACCCCCTCCCCCAGCCACCAAAAAATATATACAGTTTTTTGAGCTGGAGATGCCACAGAATAAACATGGGGTCTTTCTCGTGTTGAGTGCATGCTCTGAAAGCCTTAGGATGATCCCTCCCTGAAGAAGCTCCCACTAACACTAACCCAGCACTGCCTCTTCATGCTGGAGAAAAGCTACACCTATTGAATTTCTACCTCTCTCTGGCAGCTGTTAAATAAACGGAATCATTTTCTAATAGTCAGATTTATTGCACTCTGATTAATACCCTGGAATTTTTGATCTGCTCTTAAAAGGAGGCTGTCCCAACAAGTCTTTTGGTTTTTATGTGGAGAAAACCGCATAAGAAATGCCTTGATCCTGCAAACCTTTCCCCACACAAAGTATTTTTTTTATATAAAAAAAAGACAAAAAAGAAATTCCCATGAAATCCTGCCTACAGGATCAAGCAAGTATTTGAAACAGCTCCAGAAAATCTGTGGAATTGTTCACACAACCATTTTAGCATGTAGCAACATGATTGTTTAATCAGCCCATGCCCGCCACCACGGTTTGTGCCAGTTGTATAATGCCACCCACTGCTGTCCACCTTGTGCTGAGCTTAGCTTATTTCACCATTGGCACTGAAGCATAACTGCACATTTTCATGGGAGTGCAGTCTGCCTCACAGCCAGCCAGTGTTGCTTTTCGAAGCAGCCAAGCATATACACAGAAGTGATACTGTAGTTAAACAGAGGCATGTGTAGAAACCAATGGATTTTGTGGTACCATAGTTCCAAAACTTGGAACTTACTTTCTGACATATAAATAAAAGCACCCTTATCACCTTTCCTGCACATGCAGAATTCGAGCTGCCTTCTCAGCTCGAAACTGAGAAGATTATCCAAAGGCAGACAATCCAAGTATATATGAAGCTCAAATTCTACCTGCCTCCCACATGGGAATGTCATCTTAGCTATTTGATAATATTTGAATTACTGAAGCTATGGGGGGATTAACATTAATATAATACGTGAGGCTGCTTTCTTACTGCCAGGAAATCTGATGTTTATAATAACAAGGCTCACATTAAGTCATTTCTTCCCTGTCACTTTTACAAAACTTTTTATTATTCCGATAAAAAAGCCCCAAACCCAGACACTATGTGGACAACGAGAGGCACAAAGAGCCAGACAGTCAGTAATCCAAAACGAAGACTTACCTGTGGCTGTGCTTGTCTGCTCACAGATGACTGCAAGAGGCAGCAATGCTACCTTAGATCACCACCACTCAAGTCCTCAGTCTTCCAGCTCAATCAGTGGCTCTTTAACACCACCTCTCTCCTCTAGCTTCTGTTTGGTTACTAATCCTTTACTGCACAGGAAAAGGAGAGTTGGGTTTCATTTAACCCCTTCTGCTGCAAAAGTTCCTCCACAGCTTTCCTGTTTTGCTTTCAGAAGCTGAAGTTGTAACCATGCACACATGGAAGGGACAGGCTTTGAATGATCTCCAGCTCTTTAACCTGTGTGTCTTTGAACAAAAACAACAACAACACGCAATCTGTCTTTGGCTGCACAAGTCATTTCCAGGGTGGGCGGGGCCTTTCTCAGCTAAGTTTTTATTTTAGCCACAGGCAGCACATCAAAAGACAAGAAAGAGAGATTATTGGAACGGTCTATAATTGCAGCTGTTGTTTCTCATTTCCATTAAAGTCCTGGAGTTTAAACAGTGAGATTTTGCAAATCGCATTTCCTTTGCAACCTGAAAACAGGCCTACACCAAAGTCCACCTTTGAACTTTTCCCCTCCTGCCCTTTGAAGCCAGGAACATCAATCCCAAATCTTGTGCAGGGCTGGATCCATCTTCACAATGCAGTGATTAAAATTCTTAGGACTTGTACATCTCAGAAGTCTGGAAAAAATGCAGAAGCACCAAGATACGAATCTCTGCTTGAAGAATTTGTTTCTACTTTAATCTTCATTTGACAATAAGAATCCTCAGGAAAAGCCAACTGGAAAATAACTATGGCATTGAGCTGTGCACACACAAAAAAAGCTGGTGGGAGGAATGCTTGCTTTTTCCTCCCCTTCTTTGCAGTCCTGTCTCTAAAGATCCCCTGGTTAATACCACTGGAATCAGGCAGGAGAAAACAGTGCATTCTGCAGTACCTAGACCTCACATCTTTTTTAAAGAAAATAAAGCTAGGACCCCCAGTGATTTGATGGGCTATGTCCTATAGGCCCAACTGAAGCATAACCCTGGTTGCACAGGTTTTTTTTTGAGTATTTATTTTTTATTTCTGGAATTTCTGTGTTGCTTTTCAAAATAAAGTTTTCCTAAGGCAGCTGATAATAAATGAAAAAAATAATAATAATCTGACTTTCATTTTAAAAAATTAAAGACTAAAAGAACAACACAGTGCCTAACAAAGAAATGATAATATCAAACTTTTTCATCTCTCGGCATTTGTCCACTCTGAAATATAACTGAAATACTATTGATTAGCTCAAAAACCAATACATTATTTACTAGCAATATACAAATCTGAGGTTGTCAGCCAACTACAAAATTAAACAGCCCAGCATGTTCTTGTGCCTTTAATACCAGCTTAATCTGCAAAATCAGCAAGTGAAGTTGTTCCTTGCATTGAGATGTTTGCAGATGATGAAGCCGCTGCTGTTCAAGGTACAGCAGGGGGCAGTAAAGAAGTTGCCTTGTGGTGCTTTAAATAGCCAAGTCAAACCTGCTTCTTTTCACCAGTACAGTGGTACCTCGGGTTACAGACACTTCAGGTTACAGACTCTGCTAACCCAGAAATAGTACCTTGGGTTAAGAACTTTGCTTCAGGATGAGAACAGAAATCGCACAGTAGTGGTGTGGCGGCAGTGGGAGGCCCCATTAGCTAAAGTGGTACCTCAGGTTAAGAACAGTTTCAGGTAGAACGGACCTCTAGAACAAATTAAGTTCTTAACCTGAGGTACCATTGTATAAAATAAATTGACACGCCTAGACCTCATATGAGTTCAAGGGTCCTCTTTGTGTGTTCTAACCTTCCTAGATATAAATGCCCAGCAGTGATAGTGGCTACCTGATGTGTGCATGTAAAACCTTGTTTGCCTATAAGGAGCTTAAATTTCTGAACAAAATGCTAACAAGACCGAAAAGAAAAAATGCCAAGGGCCTCTTAAGGAAAGCCCACTGTGTGCCTCCCTTCTGTAACCAATTACAGTGGTACCTCGGGTTTCAGATGCTTCAGGTTACATACGCTTCAGGTTACAGACTCCGCTAACCCAGAAATAGTACCTCGGGTTAAGAACTTTGCTTCAGGATGAGAACAGAAATTGTGCAGCGGCAGTGGGAGGCCCCATTAGCTAAAGTGGTGCTTCAGGTTAAGAACAGTTTCAGGTTAAGAACAGACCTCCAGAACGAATTAAGTTCTTAACCTGAGGTACCACTATACTGAAATACAAATTCTAGGTAAGGACTCATCCACACTTAGTTTTTGCCCTGTACTTTCTAGGCACAGATCTGAGCTTTTCTGGAAAACGGCAATTTGGGTTTTTCATGGATTGCCAAGAGCATTAAAGAGTGACTTTTCACAGCAAAACCATTTGGTGGGTGGGGATCAGTGTGGATGAGCCCTAAAACTCTTGTTCTATTTCATTAAGAATAACCCTGACAAAACCTGTTCCTCTCCACCCATAAGTTTCCTTTGTTTCTCCTGCCTGATTCCCTTTGATAGCAGCCTCTTCAGAGATGTTAGATGATTAAGCTATTTGGGAAGTTTGGGGCATCAGATAATGTGACTATCCAAGCTGGGATCCAGCCAAGACGCATAGGGGGGGAAACCAGCTGTGCCTACTGCTCTGTTGGCCACTGCTTAAGGGCATCTTGCTCAATTAAGGAGTAGTCCCTTGGGATGTATGAAATGTCAGCCCAAAATGAAGACTTTGAACTTCTTAAAAAGATTTCAACAAAGGTTTTGTTACTGTGTTTTATCCTGTATCCAGATGGGCTAGTATGATAGGGAAAGGTTATTCTTGTGAGGTTTTGGCTTAGCAATGGATCATTCAGTACCAGGAAACAGGTTCTCTGTGCTTCAAAAGACCACCAAACTGCAGCGCTTGAAGGCCAAAGAAAAAAGAAGAAGCAAACAAACAAGCAAGCAAGCACTACCTTCCTCTAAAAATAATTTGGGCCTCTTAAAATAATAACCACAAGGCTTAAAAATAGGATGCTATTAGAAAAATGGGAGTAAATACAATTGACTGCAGTGGGGCTTTCTTCTTCTAAGTGGACATGGATAGGATTGCACTGTTATGCCTACTCAGAAGAAAGCCTCATTGAGTTCAATGGGCTCCTATTTAATTTCCCCCGCCCCCAAATCGTATGCTTGGGATTGCACTAAAATTGTACTTTCATATAAATTAGTCAGTTGTTAAGTTTAAAATTCCCTTATGAGTGGTGCTGAGTTTGGGGTAGGTGAGGAGAAAACCAAGAGTAATTCAGAGAAGAGGCACATTTAAAACATTTCAGAACAGCTCCCCTGGCTTAGTGTGTGTCCGTTTCATTTCACCTCTGTTCCCCACATGTCTGTGGCAAGAGCCCATGCTGTCTACCCTCATTATGCTGTTGATTGATCGAAAGCTGTCAGGGATCAAAAAGATTTCAGCTGAAGCAATTGCGAAACCCATTCAATCAGGTCAGAAAAGGGTTGATTATGTGGTACCACTGCAGTCTACACCGCTATGTTGCTGCTGACAGGGAAGCACATACTGATTGTGATGATCAGAGCACATCTTTCACCTAAGCACCTCGGTTCTTTTATTTTCCCCAACCTCTTCCTGCCCATCTGCTCTTCAGAAGCAAGAAACTCCATCATCTCTCTTGTCCATTTAAGTTAAGAGAGTGGACATTTTCCTCATGCCTTTCTCCATTACTAGACACATTATATAATTGCCTGTCCCACAGTTAGGTCGGGTTCATTTTGAACCAACTGAGAACAATGCCTGCAATTAAATGGTATATGGTTCTCTTATTTAACAAGTATACATTTTGCTGTCCCTCCAGGGTCCTTTAAAGATTCTGATGCATAGGCTCATTACATTTGTTCATAGATCTTCTGTAGTCCCCAGTTAGCTTTAAAAGAGAATGATGTCCTTTATCAACTCAGATCAGAAACAAAGAACAAGTCTTGCAGTAAGGTTAAAGCAGGCATGCCTGTTCCTTACCTTAAACTCACTTTAATCCCAAAACAGGCTGAAGTGGTTCACCATCCTGAAATACAAGCTTTAAAAGCAGTACCTGGTTTTGGATACCAAAGCAGCCCAAAAGCAAAATTTACTCAAGGAAGTATTTATCCCAACATCCTTTTGTTCTGAGCTTTCCAGGCACATGTTTGCGCTTTAAAGCTCCATTTCTGAGGTGTGTGTTGTTGTTGTTGGGCACAGAGATTTAAAGTCCAGACCTGTGCAGTATCATACCCCTTTAAACAGTCGTGGCTTTCCCTCCAAGTATCCTGGGTGCTGTGGTTTGTTAAGCATGCTGAGAGCCCTATTCCTCTCACAGAAGTACAATCCTCCCCCCTGGGGGGAGGACTGACTGTTAAACCACTCTGGGAATTGTAATTAACCTGCCCAAGGCAGGGTATAAGTACAATCAAAATACAATAAAATCACCGTAAGATAATATCAAAACATAACAATTCATCAGGCTCCTTTCCACAGGACAGTTGGCGTTAGCTATATGTGAGCACATCACCTTGCCAACAAGAGACATCACCTTGCCAACAAAGGTCCGTATAGTTAAAGCCATGGTTTTCCCAGTAGTGATGTATGGAAGTGAGAGCTGGACCATAAAGAAGGCTGATCGCCGAAGAATGGATGCTTTTGAATTATGGTGCTGGATGAGACTCTTGAGAGTCCCATGGACTGCAAGAAGATCAAACCCATCAATTCTTAAGGAAATCAGCCTTGGGTGCTCACTGGAAGGACAGATCCTGAAGCTGAGGCTCCAATACTTTGGCCACCTCATGAGAAGAGAAGACTCCCTGGAAAAGACCCTGATGTTGGGAAAGATGGAGGGCACAAGGAGAAGGGGACGACAGAGGACGAGATGGTTGGACAGTGTTCTCGAAGCCACCAACATGAGTTTGACCAAACTGCAGGAGGCAGTGGAGGACAGGAGTGCCTGGCGTGCTCTGGTCCATGGGGTCATGAAGAGTCGGACACAACTAAATGACTAAACAACAATAACAATATGTGAGCAAGGAAGGGAAGACGTTCAGCTGCATCCTACATAGCAGGGGTTGGCAACGTGGCACTATGGCACTCTTGAGATCTTCCCCTGGCACCCGTAAACCCTCTGAGCCCTCTGATTCTTCTTCTTCTTCTTCTTTGGCGATCACTCGTAGCCGAGTAAGATTGTCTTCCATAAACACGGTTTTAACAATGAGTCCGTAAGTGACTGTGGAGGCCAATTCTGGATCCACACGTCCTTCCACAGTGGGGACATTGGTTTCTGGGCGGGAGCTGATCACTGTGTGGATTTTCCAAGTCTGCTTTCCTCCTAGCACGTTTCTCCCTTGCATCCTGAGTTCGAGTGTCTTCAAAGCCCATGACACCTTTGATAAAGGCTGTTCTCCAACTGGAGCGCTCACAGGCCAGTGTTTCCCAGTTTTCAGTGTTTATACTACATTTTTAAAGATTTGCCTTGAGACACTTTAAACCTCTTTTGTTGACCACCAGCATTACGCTTTCCATTTTTAAGTTTGGAATAGAGTAGTTGCTTTGGAAGACGATCATCAGGCATCCGAACAACATGACCAGTCCAACGAAGTTGATGTTGAAGAATCATTGCTTCAACACTGGTGATCTTTGCTTCCTCTGGTACACTGATATTAGTTCACCTGTCTTCCCAAGTGATGTGTAAAATATTTTGGAGACACCGTTGATGGAATCTTTCAAGGAGTTGGAGATGGCATTTATAAACGCCTCTGATTCACTGCCCCATTGGCCATGAGATGGTAAGGCTGGTTACTCTCCTGCCTTATCTTGTGCACGATAGGAGAAATTACCTGACTTGCTAAAAATATTGTAGGAAGAGGTAGAAATTCATCCTCTTCCCCGCCATTAGAATTGTGGGTTCAAATGCATTACAGATTGAATGCATTACAAATGCATTACAGATTGAATCTGGCAGCTACAGTCACTACGGAGTCTAATTTGGAGCAAGTAATCTGGGAGCACAGAGGAATCTAGCCTCAGCCTCTCTTCATTACTCTGATAATAATTATTTATTCTTTCAGTTTGTTATAATGATTAACTATTAATAGGGGGGGAATTGTATGCAGTCACAAATGTCCTGAAATTTACAATAGAGACCTTACACATTTGCTTTTCTTTATTCAGTGTTTATTGAAGCAGCAGTAGTAATAATGACAATAATATTTTTAAGTAGAAAAAAGATTATGAAAGCAGACGTGTTATAAGATTGCATTGAATTGAAAATATTCATAACATTGAAGCCTACAAACAAACCTGAGACTACTTACAGATAGGTAGCCGTGTTGGTCTGCCATAGTCAAAACAAAACAAATTCCTTCCAGTAGCACCTTAAAGACCAACTAAGTCAGTTCTTGGTATGAGCTTTCGTGTGCATGCACACTTCTTCAGATAAGTATCTGAAGAAGTGTGCATGCACACGAAAGCTCATACCAAGAACTGACTTCATACCAAGCTCATACCAAGAACTGACTTAGTTGGTCTTTAAGGTGCTACTGGAAGGAATTTGTTTTGTTTTGACTGAGACTACTTGTTTGCCTTTCTTCTGGATCTCAAATATCAACTACATTTTAAGTACAACTATAGCCCAATTAAACAAATTTCAACAAATTCACTGCATAAATCTAAGTTGATTAAACTATTGAGTTAAATCTGCATATGGGTAAAAACTTTATCTCCAAAGCAGGAAGCATATTCCCTTGGTTTTTAGATGATGCATACAGGTGTCTTAGCAGCAATTGCCTTAGAAGAGTAATTTCTCTTGTGTGTAAGAGAAGCAAGAATGACTCTTTAAGATGCTGCTTGGCTGAAGTTTTTATAAGCATATGCTTTTTTTAAAAAAAAAAAGAGTGGTCACGGACAAAAGAGGACAGGTCTTTTGTACCTTTAATAGTTGCAGCCCTGGGCTGTTCCATTCTTGGGGTTCTTTTCAGATAACACCTCTTAGAGTGTATCTAGAACAAATGTATATTTGCTAACTGCCATGGCTTTTCACAAAGGATCATGAGAAATATAATTTGGTGAAATGTTGCACCTACCACAAGGGATGGACTACCTGAATTACAACCACTATTAAACCAGTTTAACTGTGCAATTGTATGCATGGTTAGTCAGATACTGTATACCGTAAATCCCACTAAAGTCAGTGTTGTTCGCTTATGAGGAAATTTAGGGAGTAAAAGCTATTAGTGGGATTTACATCTGAACAAACGCGAAGGATTATACTCCAAGACTCCAATCTTAACCTCACTCACCTAGAAGTAAGCCTCATTGAATTATATAGGACTTACTTCTGAGTAGACATTTTCTCAGGCCTGTGCTGTAAGTCTCTGTAATGTAGATATGCACTTTAAGATTTTATTTTCAAAACCGTACCCTCTAAGTATTTTTAAAATAAAACTCATTATTGCTTCTTGCCAAGGTATATAATATTTGGCCCTGAAGATTCTAGTCACATTTATATCACAACTAGACTCCTTGCAAAGATGGAAGAAAATAAAATCAGCACTGACAGTTTTATAGCCTGCTAGGTATACAGTACCATACAAAGACAAGAGATAGGGAGGGTATAAAGCTGTGCCCAGTAAGAAGGAGAAAAATAACTAAGAAATAAGACCGTATAGGAATAGAAACCTCTTTCCCCTCCCCACCTTTGGAGTTCTGGATTTATGTGCAACGCAAAATGAATCTGGCAGCTACAGGCCCAATCTAATTTAGACTGATTAACACATCAACCTTTGTCGGTGTTGCATAAAACGTATGTCGCAAGTACAAAGAAAAATATATTTGTTGAGAAGCAGAATGAAAAAAGCACTAACTGGGGTGCCCATGATGTAGGCATATCTCTGTTCGCCCCTGGAGACTTCAGATTGGGAAGGTTTTGTACCGTTTCGAAAACCTGCAAAAACTGTTTTGCAAGAGATGAGAGCGGGACATGTGTCCGCAAAGGCAATTCCTGTTACCCTCTGAAAAACCTATCACCTGCTGTCTACAACCTTTGTCTCAGCTTAATGTTCTTCACAGCTATGGACAGATTACCAAAGGCTCCCACACCTTTAGCAAGTGATGTGCAGAAGAGGGCATTGCAACCCTTCACCTCCTGTGGGACAAACTGCAACTGCTGAAATGCTCTTCGCTTCACAGCTCCTGAAGATACAGGAGGCCTTTGCTCTTCTCCTTTGCATCTCTTTTGCCCCACATACTATTCTGTTGAGAATAAATGGAATACTGCAAAACACCAGATTTTGGGTGTAATAAATAGGCAGCAAAATGTTATTTAATTTAGTATTTTTACCGCCAAGGATGGGGAGAGGTGC
This sequence comes from Podarcis erhardii, assembly GCF_964252035.2. Classification (NCBI taxonomy): domain Eukaryota; kingdom Metazoa; phylum Chordata; class Lepidosauria; order Squamata; family Lacertidae; genus Podarcis; species Podarcis erhardii. The sequence goes on from NC_138497.1 coordinate 46,371,279, forward strand.
TTGAGGGACGTTTTACCTCAGGTGCCAAAATAACTTTGCTGTCCTTGGATTCTAGTTATCATAACATTACTATTGTTGTTGTTATTTATTAAATTGATATACCAGCCTTCATTTGAGGATCACAATAACAGTTTAAAGTATAAAAACACAAAAATGCATAACACGGGGCACTATTGATGCTCTGCCTCAGGCAGTAAAGTATCTCAGGCGAGCCCAGAACAAAACTGAGGTCTGAAGCTGCTAATTATAATACTTGCAATAACTTCAACAGTCGCCTTCATCACCAGCAATGATGAAGCAATGAGCTTATTTTCCCCACATTGCCCTAAGAGACAAAAGGTTCTTCCTCCCAATAACAGTACTGTTGTGAGTATTTCTTATTACAATTCTTAATAATATGTCTCGTTTAGGAGGACTAGCTCTGCTCCATTTAAAACTGGTGTCAAAACCTCCCATCAAATTCACTCAGTTTGGGTTTGTCCCCATGAGGAGGATTATGTTTATCTGTTTACAAATGGGGTTTGGTCTTCAAGCAGGCAAGTTAAAACAGGCACCTGAAGAACTCCACCTTTATAACCACCTAACCAAACAATTATAATGTCTGTCTCATCCCCTCACCTCTGCCTCTGGGGTACTTGTGCTGCAGATCAAGATATTTCCTCCCTCAATATCACGGATCCTATATACTGGTTGGATTCTATACATCTGTATGCAAACAAACAAACAAAAATATCCACCAATGCTAAGAGGCAGAGGGGGGTCTGATTTAACATTATTGATTTGCAAATGCCAATGCCACTCAGGCTCCCATTCACCCCAGAGGCCTGCAGGTAACTTTCCCTTAGGTAAAAGCAATAATAATCCACATATGCAAGAAGACCATTCTTAACCCTCAGCCTTTCTGTTACTAGAAACATTAGATCTTCATTCTCTTGTTATCACTATATGGCTTATTAATTAAAGTCTGGTTCAGATTTAGATGACAGAATCTCATGCTTACTATTTGGTTTTGTACTTTTCCCCCTTCATACTTTCAACTAATACAGTTATATTGACAATGATGTAAAAATGCAGTTCAAATACGAAATGCTCTGAAATATCAGAGAAGCATCTATACTAAGCACTTTGTATCACTATTATTGCAGCAGATGGTTAGAGCAAAACATAATTCCTGTCACTGCCTGACATGACCTTAAGAGTAAGTGGATACAATCTTGAGGCTGATGTGACAATCCTTCCTGCATGTCACTCTCAGGAGGGCAGTAACAATGTCAGAACACCACAAAACGAGACTTGATGGTACCATAACTTGATAGCTCAGAAAGGATCTTCTCGGCAGAAGAAAGTAGATTGTGAGAAAATGGTTTACTGTTAATCTTTGAAAATCGCGGGAGTATACAATCCTGTTCCTCTCAGAAGCTCGGTGAAGGACCAGTTCCTTTCCCTGTGTTTTTTGGTACATACTCCACAGTGGATTTCAGTTTCTTTTCACCAGGTCGTGACCTCCAACAGGAAAATCCAATCAAAGAGAAGAAAAGTGATGAAATGCCCCTCTCAAAGTGGTGAAATTCAGAGACATCACTTGGCACCGACAACCTTGTGATGTACACACACAGTTGCACTTTTCTTGCCTTAACTTTATCTCCACAGGTGGATGTTAACCTTCAGCTTACCCATGGATTGAGAGGGGAGCTGACGAATGCTGGTTTAGAGGTGCCAGTCCATGGTTTTGCATCCACAACCCTTAATTTGCTTTGGCTTCTGTTTGCTGGGGAAATATCATGGTCCCTCAACACACACATACACACACTCCTCCTCCTCCTGCTTCACAGCTGCCGATTCAGTTTCTGTGCTTGCCGTTCTTTGGCCTCAAAGGCGACTTTGGTGTCCTGTAGCTGGACTATGGCCTCTTTGGCTTCCTTCAGGTCCTGACAGATTTGCTCATACTTCTGAGTCAGTTCCTTGTTTTCACGGCGGAGTTCCAGAACCACCTGGTTGACTTCCTCCGTCTGTTTGGTACAGTGGATTTTCAGCTGCTCCACTTCGGAGAGCATAATCTCCATGTTTTTCACAAGCGCTTCCAGTTTCTCCCGAGACATGTTGGTGTCTGGTCCGTTCCCGTTGACTCGCCCAAGTCCAAACCCAAACCCAAAGGGGATAAAAAAAGCCACCGTGTGATATTGAAGCAAGAAGCCTGGATACTGACACTTTTGATGTCTCTTTTATTCACCCCCTCTCTCTTCTGTCCTCCTCCTCCCTTCTCTTCTCCAAACTACCCCTAATCTTCTTTGCTGGGGATAATCTACTTATTTATACTGCAATGCAAAAAAACCTATGGAAGGGCTGAATGTTCTGAAGTAACATACATGCTGGCTGCATGGCAAAGCTTACAGAAAGCAACCACTCATCAGATGTAACAATCTGTTAGCTGAAGATGTTGAGAATGGAACACACACAATCCAGCTAACATTAAGGGCTCACTGAGGTTGTATAAGCATTATCATCTTGAAACACAGAAAGGTCTCCCCATCCCTCCAGCTGCATGTCATGGTACACATCTGTATGGTTAGGTGTGTTTTCAACTTGTCATCAGTCTGTCCACATCAGTAGGCAGAGCAGGGCCTGCATGTCTTCATATAGTTTATGTTTTCAAATCGGATCAAAGCTGGTTTGGAGGGAAACGCATCAAAATGCAGCATTTCTCAATAGATGTGGATGGTGGGTAATGTCCTGTATAAACAGCTTCACAAACCAGTAGTAGGAGTAACTACATTTTTATGTGTGTGTGTATCTCCCCCTCCCCAAACCAGTTTTAATCCAAATTGGGGGAAGAAACAATGTAGCTGCATTTTAAGCCAATAATGCATGCACACACATACCAGAGTGTAAGTCCCTCTGAACTCAGTGGAACTTACTTCTGAGTAGAACTGCACAGGATTGTACTGCAAGTCAGAGGAATGTGAAGAGTTGAGTCCCACTGAAATCAATGATATTCAAAAGATGTTGACTTTGGCTGCACTGTGTGCCAGGTTAGGGGTGTGTCTTCCGTTCCCCAACACACAATAGTAAGAAATGACCTATTTCTCCTAGGAGAAAAATTACATAATGCATAGCAAAAGATAATAGATCACTCTAATAAGTGTGTGTTGCTTATTTAATGGCGTAATATTGACATAAGTGTAAAATAGTATTAAATGTTTATTATTTACTTGGCAGGCTGATGTATCCTGCAGAGTCAGGTAAGGAAAGACTGATTATCTTTGAGAAATTGTTATTCTTTGGGTATTAAGCTTGTATATAAAATAAATTAATTCCCTGAGTAACCTGCACAGAATATTCTTCTTGTATCAACCCAGTGCTTTCCTGCATAGGCTTTATGGTTTTGTGTGAAAGAATTTTTTCACTGACAGGATGTTCCATGTTTTCATTCATCATAGTGTCGGTGTGGTTTTAAATTCCAGCCTTATTTCCCAGCCAGTATTCTCTGGATGCCTGCTGGCAGACATTTTGCTTGTTTGCTTGTTGAATTTTTATCCCACCTTTCCACCCCAAGGAGCCCAGAGTAGCAAACAGATATACAGTGGTACCTTGGGTTACATATGCTTCAGGTTACAGACTCCGCTAACCCAGAAAAATTACCTCGGGTTAAGAACTTTGCTTCAGGATGAGAACAGAAATCGTGCTCCGGCGGCACGGCAGCAGAGGGAGGCCCCATTAGCTAAAGTAGTACTTCAGGTTAAGAACAGTTTCAGGTTAAGAACGGACCTCTGGAACGAATTAAGTACTTAACTCATGGTACCACTGTACCACTTAAAAACAATGACAAAACAAAAACATTCAAAAACAGATCAAAACCTTTTAAAAACAAATACAATTAAAAACATCTAAAAGCAAATACAGTTTTAAAAATATATTCTAAAAGCAATTAGAATTGAAAGCATACTTCCATCTAAACATCTTGAGGTTGCAAGGAACAGTATTCTTCTGTCACCAAATGCCTGGGTAAACCGGAATGTTTTCAAATTCCTCTTGACAATTAATAATGGAGATTGGCGCACTTCTCTAGCGGCACCACCACTGAAAAGCCCCAGTAGCAGCACAGCTCCACCCACAAACTGAGCTAATAAGTAGACCTGAGCCAACTCAGCAGCACTACCTCCATGAAGTATCCAGATAATCTGGCACTGTGTCATAGTAACAGGAGCTCTAACTAGAAACCTTTGGTTCTGTGATTGGCATCCCTATGCAGTGTGCCACTGAACTGCAGGTTGCAGTGTATCCTTAGCCCATGGACTGACTCCCATCCACTCAAGCTGGTCACTGGCTTCTTCTAGACAGGAAGGATTATAAGAGGCCTTCCTGCTGGAGTTAAGTCTTGCTTCAGCAACAATGCGGAGAGCATGTCTAATATAAATGCGCCCTTGTCAGTTTTTTCTCCCATGCTGAGCGCTGGCCTTTTTACTACCTTGCCATTAACGTAGGGATATAAAATGAGGCAAAACCGGGTTTAATGAGAGCACCAGGTTTGATCCTTGGTGCTTTGAAGTTTGCAACTCCTTCTCCATCATCCAGATAATTAAATCTAAAATTTTACTGCTGACATTAACATTCTTGCCAGTTTCCTGCTGAGTTTGCATCTCAAGCCCCTTCTCCTATTACCTCTCCTGCAGTTTTTCCAGTGATACCAGCCAGAACCACCTGCTTTCGTCCCATCCACATTCCTCTCTTCCTATGTGTTTGAGATGACTAATAACAAACTGCATTGTACTAGCTTTCCTATCATAAAAACAAAATTTACCAGGCTCTCTCTAAAATGTTAGGATTACTTCTGCTATGAGTTGGAATAGGTAGACTTTTGTGTAACCCATTTTAAGTATGAGGAAACTCTTCACATACATTATTACCTCAGAGTTTGTTCCAGCCCTTGTGCTTGCAGGGACACGTTTGGAAAATGTGACAGCAGAGCGCAAACATGATACAGACATACACCCTCTATAATTTGAACTTTCAGTCTGAAAGTAAAACTTTGTCTTTTTCTTTTCTACTTCCTTGCTGGTTCAGGAGGCATCCTTGCTCCCAATCTTGCTTGCTCAAAGGCAGCAAGCAAAGTCACTTAAATAAAGCAGAGAGAGTCCAGAGAGAAAAGAAATACTGATAACACTTTGTGGAGGAAACTGAACAAAAAATAGTGTATAAATTGAGGAGAAAGGAACAGAGGGGTTTTGCCTTTCTTTACTTCAGGCCTTGCATTCAACCAAACATACGGAGGAAAACTTCCTCAGAATTACACAGCCAATCAGAGCATATACTACCTCAGCAAATATCATACCACTCTGCCTGGTTGCTAAGCAACACCTCACCCCCGCCCCTCGCTTCATTAGCTGACTTACTGATACCAAAATTTACCTGAAGTTACAAGCAGAATGATTAATGGTGTTGTACTTCCAACATCATTATGGTTAGGAATCAGACAAGCACACAAAACTCTCCGGAGACAAATAGCTTTGTGTCTACACTATAGTATGGGCTGACAGGTTATCCACAATATAATGCTATTAAAAACATATTATCATTACAGTGGTATCTTGCGTTACATACGCTTCAGGTTACATACGTTTCAGGTTACAGACTCCGCTAACCCAGAAATAGTGCTTCAGGTTAAGAACTTTGCTTCAGGTTGAGAACAGAAATCGTGCTCCGGCGGTGTGGCGGCAGCAGGAGGCCCCATTAGCTAAAGTGGTGCTTCAGGTTAAGAACAGTTTCAGGTTAAGTACGGATCTCCGGAGCGAATTAAGTACTTAACCTGAGGTACCACTGTATTACATTTACCATATTTTTCGTCCCATAGGACGCTCCGTCCCATAGGACGCACCTACTTTTTTGGGGGGGGATAAAGGAAAAAAATTTCCCTTTATTTCCCCCCCAAAACCAGGTCGGGGAACAGTGGGATGGCGGTGCTGTGCCTCCCCGCTGTCCCCCGAGCTTGTGGGGCTGGCCAATGTCTGCCTGGCGCGAGGGGCGCTCTGCTTCAGGGCGCCCTGCGCGTCAGGCGGCAGGCTACTGTCCGCAGCATGGGGAGCCCAGCGGGAACTCCCGCAGGGCTCCCCACGCTGCGGATGTCTGCCTGGCGCCAGGGGCGCTCTGTTTCAGGGCGCCCCACGCGCCCCCCGTGCGCAAGGCTTGCCAACACCTGCGCGAAGCATGGGGCATCCTCCAAAGGGCACCCCGTGCTCCGCGCTGCAGGCTGCCGCCCGCAAGCCTTGCGCTCCCGGGGGGAGATCCCCTGGGTGCGCAAGGCTTGCCAACACCAGCGCGGAGCATGGGGTGCCCTTTGGAGGATCCCCCGGGTGCGCAAGGCTTGCCAACACCAGCGCGGAGCACGGAGCGTCCTCCGAAGGGCGCCCCGTGCTCCGTGCTGCCGGCTGCCACCCACAAGCCTTGCGCACCCGGGGCGTCTTCCGGAGGGTGCTCCGTGCTCCGTGCTGCCGGCTGCTGCCCGCAAGCCTTGCGCGCCCGGGGGAACTGTCCCCGGGCGCAAGGCTTGCGGATAGCTTTCCCCTCCAAAAATGAAGGGGAAATGTGTGTGCGTCCTATGGGGCGAATGCAGGCTTTCGCTGAAGCCTGGAGAGCGAGAGACGTCGGTGTGCACCGATGCCTCTCGCTCTCCAGCCTTCAGCGAAAGCCTGCATTCGCCCCATAGGACGCACACACATTTCCCCTTCATTTTTGGAGGGGAAAAAGTGTGTCCTATAGGACGAAAAATACGGTATATCCCACCAGGGAACTCAAGATGGCATATATGGTTCTCCCCTCCCTCCACCTCCCTCCATGTTCACTACAGGCCTGAGGTTAGACTGAGAGAAAATGACTGGCCCTAGGCCAACACTCTAACCACTACACCACAATAGGTTTCTGTATACCACACTGGCTCTCAGTATGGATGACTTGTAAGGAGCAGAAGGTTTATACATAGGCAGGGCCTGGAACTGAGCTTTTAGAGACCCAGCCTGCTTATTGGTTTAGCAAAGTGCTGAGGAAGCTTTTGCCTTCCACATGTTGCTCAACTCCAACTCCTATCAGCCTGAGCCAACAAGGCTAAAGGTCGGTCTAGGAACATCTGGAGAACCACGGGTTTGCCATTCCTAGTCTAGGGGCACAATTCTTGCTTAGGGTGTGAGAGAGCTTCAGTTCCCGAAGGATGCTTTTAAACAGAAAAGGAGAGCAGGAGAAAATGATAATGAAAATATACGTCCTGGATGCCCTTGTGGAATCGTTTGTGCTGGCTTCAAGCCCAGACCTTGTGTGACACGGCTAGTCGTATAACAGGTTGGAACATGTAGCATTATGAAAGAGCAGCTCTTAATGGAAGACGACCCCCCCCCATTACTTTTATAATGATAGAATTATGGTGCTGCAGAGACAGAACGTTGGCACAGAAGTTGTTGGAGTAGATTTCTACAGCTGATACAGTGCCGTATACAGTGTTTAATTCTATTTCAACCTGCTTAGAATTCACATTCCATGTTGGGGGAAAACATTTGATGGAAATATATTGTTTTCTAGCTTGTCAGCTGAAGTAGATGGGACAAATGGAAAGGGGGCTATCTATAATGGAGTAATGGGGCTGGTGTTGCAGAGGTGGAAGATTTAACACCCCCCCCACACACACAGTTTAGGAGGAACAGCAAAGAGCACAAAGCAGGGGGATGGATGGGAATTATCTTCAGACTTTATCCTGAAGCCCATTAGAATGTGGGGGAAATTGCAAAGTAAGATTAATGTTGCTAACATACACATGATGGTGCGTCTGGCAAAGCTCTGCACCCTCAAGTGAGAGATTAATCTAATAAGTTGGGAAGTTAAAAATGAAGCATCAGAATATAAAGTTTGTCCCCAGCAGGCAGTGGGTGTGGGGATAAAATCTGACTGTGTTGAGTAAATATATCTCAGGTAACTGATGAAGGCGGAAGCCAAAACATTTTGTTATAAGAATTTAACATTTAAGTTTTGTTTGTCACTGTAGTATACACACTCACCCACACATTCCCCTCCTCTCAAAGAGCTCCAGTTGTCAGATTGGTTTGACAATCAATCCCTTTTCCCAGCAAACTCTTTAAATTGCAGGGCTCTGTGAGGATAATAGAGGTCGCTGTGGGTTAAACCACAGAGCCTAGGACTTGCCAATCAGAAGGTCGGCAGTTCAAATCCCTGCAATGGGGTGAGCTCCCGTTGTTCGGTCCCTGCTCCTGCCAACCTAGCAGTTTGAAAGCACGTCAAAGTGCAAGTAGATAAATAGGTACCACTCCAGCAGGAAGGTAAATGGCATTTCCATGCGCTGCTCTGGTTCACCAGAAGTGGCTTAGTCATGCGGGCCACATGACCCGGAAGCTGTACTCCGGCTCCCTCGGCCAATAAAGCGAGATGAGCGCCGCAACCCTAGAGTCGGCCACGACTGGACCTAATGGTCAAGGGTCCCTTTACCTTTACCTTTTAACAAGACTTATTAGCACCCATAACAAGCAGCTTAGCCCAGGATTCTTTGAGGTAACCCAGGACTATTTACAGTGGGATGGTACTGTTGGGGTGATGATACTGTGCAGATTGCCCATTCAACATACCAGCAAATGGAGAACCCAGAATGGGGTTGTCAAAGAAAAACACCAGACAGTTTGGGTAGGGTCAGTTCCTTTACTGACAGGTAGTCCAAAGGATAATGCAGCTCCTTAGTTTAGCAGTTACACACCATTGTAGCATAAATAATCCTACCTCGACTGCTCACAGCAAAAGTACTAAAAGGTATTTTCAGCAACATGTCTTCCTTGCAGCGTTGCTACACAGATTAGGTTCTAGCCAAGCGGCAGGGCACAAGGCAAACTTGCTACAAACACAAGGGTATTTATACTTTAGATTGTGCTGAGCCACTCTCTGACTCACTCTCACAAGTTTGCTGGCTCACACTTAAGCAGCTGCAGGCATAGGACAAGCACACCCAAATCAACTCTTTTTTGTCCCTTTTCTCTGAATGCATAAACTCACATACACTAACAGATACAGTGGTACCTTGGGTTAAGAACTGGGCAGGTTAAGCCAGCCAGATGGGCGGGGTGTAAATAATAAATTATCATGATGATGATTATTAAGAACTTAATTCGTTCTGGAGGTCTGTTCTTAACCTGAGACTGTTCTTAACCTGAAGCACCACTTTAGCTAATGGGGCCTCCTGCTGCTGCTGCTGCACCGCCGCTGCACGATTTCTGTTCTAATCCTGAAGCAAAGTTCTTAACCTGAGGTATATTTTTCTGGGTTAGTGGAGTCTGTAACCTGAAGCGTATGTAACCTGAAGAGTATGTAACCCAAGGTTTGTATGTGGCCTAGGTGACCTTTGGGCATTTGCATTAGAAGAAGCATTTGGCAATAAATACCAAAAGTTATACTTTGTGTGAATATTTGTATTGTGCCGATCACTGATCAGTTTAATTCACATTTTGAATTTGTAATCATAACAGCTTTAAAAAGTTCATTTAAAAAGATAGTAGTAGTGGTGGTAACAACAACAACAACAACAACAACTTATACCCCACCCATCTGACTGGGTTGCTCCAGTCACTCTGGGTGGCTTCCAAGAGAATATAAAAAACATAATGAAACATCAAACATTAGAAACTTAATTAGCTTTTAACACTTGTTGATCCAAGGATTAGAGAGGTCTAGCACACAGCTTAACACCCCAAGCTAGCCTGCTTATTTCTGGGAATAAGAACATTTATTAGATTTTAACACTTACTGGGTCCAGGGATTAGAAATGTCTGGCACCCAGATTAACACACATATACCAAGCCTTGATGTTGGGAAAGATTGAGAGCACAAGGAGAAGGGGACGACAGAGGACGAGATGGCTGGACAGTGTTCTTGAAGCTACCAACATGAGCTTGACCAAACTGCGGGAGGCAGTGGAAGACAGGAGTGCCTGGCGTGCTCTGGTCCATGGGGTCACGAAGAGTCGGACACGACTAAACGACTAAACAACAACAACAACAACAACAACAACCAAGCCTTGATTAAATTCTAGCACTAGCCAGATCTGGAGATTACAGTGGTCTGGCATCCAGAGATTCCTAACTCAAGGGAGTCTGGCACCCACAACATAACACTATAATTCACCTTGATGTGCAGCATCGCAGCAAACAAGAATTTTCAAACTATATTTTAAAACAGTTCCCATGTAAAAGTTAAGCTAGTTCTGTTTCTCTGCCAGTAAACATCAACTGCATAAATAGGATCTTGTGATGCTGATGCTTTGGCCAGCCTCCAGTAGGAAGCTATTCTGCATTCACACATTCCACTGCTTAAGCCTTAAGATAATCTGCTAAAGAGCAGCTATCGCAACACATTTTTACAGAAATACATTTGAAAGATTGACATTTTTGGTGGTAAGGTATCTTACTTAAACAACATGCATACAATACTTTTGCAAGAATATATATATATATATATATATATATATATATATATATATATATATATAAATTAAATATTGTGTGGGGCCACTTTCTCACTGGTTTACCTATTCCCATATAAACAGCCTCCACAAGCCCAACCCTGCACACTGTGTTCATGATTTGCAGAGCAGCTCACCATGTAGACACAACTAGACTTGTTCCTGGCGTTTACAGTACAGTGGTACCTCGGGTTACATACGCTTCAGGTTACAGACTCCGCTAACCCAGGAATAGTACCTCGGGTTAAGAACTTTGCTTCAGGATAAGAACAGAAATTGTGCAGCAGTGGCGCGGCAGCAGCAGGAGCCCCATTAGCTAAAGTGGTGCTTCAGGTTAAGAACGGACCTCCGGAATGAATTAAGTACTTAACCTGAGGTACCACTGTATCAGGAGCTCACAAGGTATTAAAAAATTAATAGCAGCAACTCTGAACCGGGGTAGAATTTCTGTGCTAGGAATAGTTGTTAAAACAGTTTCTGCTGTTTTCCCAATAAAAAAAGACAGCCCTGAAGCAGCTGTTTACCTTGTTGGGAGAAAACATACTGGGACTCATGTAGTATCAGTAGTATCCTTGCAAATCAAATCCCTGCTGTGGGGGGATGCAGGAAAAAGGCTTAACCCCACCTGCAGTGCCACAGTCCCAATGTATTGTTATTCACCTAAAATGTTTGTTAAATCGTTTTATTTTTTAAAAAACCAATAAGGCAGAGTGGCTCAGTGGCAAAGCACATTATTTGCATGCAGAAAGCACTTGGTTCAATCCCTGCCATTGCTAGATAGGGCTGTGAAAACCTTGAAACCCTGGAGCCGTTTAAAGCACTTTGATACCACATTAAGCAATCCATCCTGGGAGTTGTGGTTTGTTAAGGATGCTGAGAGTTGTTAGGACACTCCTACTCCCCTCACAGAGTTAAAATTCCCAGAGTTCCCTGTGAAGAGGGATTGGTTGTTAAAACAACTCTGGAAATTGTTGATAATGTTGTTTAGAGGAGCATCACACAACTAATAAACCAGAATGAAGTATGGGTGGTCCAGTATTAAAAGCATCACTAATGCACTACTATTGCGTCAGTGACATGTTGCAGAATATACCAGCCAAAGAAGAAGAAAAAGAAGAAGCCATCAGTTTGGAGGGGCCCTCACGGTCCTTAGCTTCCCTCCATGGAGCTCATTGTTACATACCTGGGCTTTTTACTTTTTGTCCTTAGCAACTCTGTGAAGGAGGCTGTGCAGCGGGAGACTGCGAGAGATCACTTCATATCTGAACACATGCCATCTCAGCCCACATCAATCACTGTGTCCATTACTGCACCCCATGAGTGTTATACCAGGATGGCTAAACACACAGTCCCTTCCACACAAAAATCACTTCTTGGCTTCCCTCCCAATCTTTATTCATTTCGGCTGCCTAATTTAGGAAGAATTTTTTTAAAATAGCCTTGTCGCTGTTGCTATTTTAAAACAATTGGGATTGATAACACTTTGCAGCAATCTACCAGATTTAGCAGCTGCCCCCACCACCACACTACACCACACTGGCATTTTGCCACAAAAGCTCCATTGAGATGCTCAGTGTGTGATAGGGAACCTGTCTATTCCTTGCTCCTGAAAAATACAAATCAAACGGTTGCACTTGAGTCTTTAGTACAGCCAGCCAATGCATACTGTTGCTTCTTGTTTTCACAGCCTACCACTGATTTCCAAAGTGGATAATCAGCGGCGGCTTCATCTTTGCAGGAAGCGAGATTAAAAGGGTTTACTGCTGCTATGGCAACAGACAAGTTATACTCTTAAAATAGTTTGGAAACTGCTGCTGATGACTTTGAGCTCACTGTGACTCACCTCCAGGATACAGTCCCAGTGACCTACAGCTTTGTAGTTCATGTCAAACCAAGCAAGGTGCGCTGCCTTTTGTTTCCTCTGTTATTATGTGTGCGTTTTCATTCTATAATTATATATTTTTGGAATAGAATAGAAATAGAATAGAAAGGGGGAGAAACTACTGTAAGTAAAATTTATGTCCTCTAGATTTCACCCACTGAAAATGTTATTGGCTGTCACCGATTATTCATTGTGTTTTAGGCTGCATTCCTATATATGCTTAAAGGTAAAGGTAAAGGTACCCCTGCCCGTACGGGCCAGTCTTGCCAGACTCTAGGGTTGTGCGCTCATCTCACTCTATAGGCCGGGAGCCAGCGCTGTCCACAGACACTTCCGGGTCACGTGGCCAGCGTGACAAGCTGCATCTGGCGAGCCAGCGCAGCACACGGAACGCCGTTTACCTTCCTGCTGGTAAGTGGTCCCTATTTATCTACTTGCACCCGGAGGTGCTTTCGAACTGCTAGGTTGGCAGGCGCTGGGACCGAACGATGGGAGCGCACCCCACCGCAGGGATTCGAACCGCCAACCATGTGATCGGCAAGTCCTAGGCACTGAGGTTTTACCCACAGTGCCTGGGGTTAATTCCCATTCAACTAGGATTGCACTGTTAAAGTGCTTTTAATTATTATTGTGATGCTTTGTTGATTATTTTAATAGTATGTAGTGTATACTTTTGTAATGATACAGTTAGCTGTGTTGAATGGTTCTTTTTTATAATGAGAAAGGCAGGATAAAGAGCTCAATAAACTCCTGAGAGTATATGTACTTTTTGCTGAGGCCACAATCTTTTCCATCTGGCAAAGAATATAAAAATCCTCTACACCAGGGCTGGAGAATCTCAGGCCTGGGGGCCAAATTCTGCCCTGTCTATCTGGTTCTTGAGACTCTTCATAAAAGCCCTATAGTAGGGTTGCCATACACCCAGAATTTCCTGGACACATCCGGAATACTGCAGTTGGCAGCAGTATCTGGGTGGAAATTGGTGAAATGTCCAGGAAAATCCAGACGTATGGCAGCCCGTGTCAGCAGTGCTGCTTTTGCCGATTTCCCATAAAAATAGCTCAAAAACGGCATTTATTTTGCGATTCTGCCAACAAAGCTCAACAACTTTTCTGTCCGGATTTTCAGTTTGAAATATGGCAACCCTACCCTATAGCACCCCTTCCTTAGTCAGCCATTTCTTGGTGGGGCGGGGGGCTTATAGCACCAGGCAACCCCCTGCCCCACTCACTGGTGGAGAGGATATAAAGGCCAGGCCATGGGAAGGTGGTGAGCTTCCCTGTCACTCCTTCTCCACATAGAGCAAGTGTTAACTTACATAATGAGCTATGTAATGGTCAAGTTAACAGAAAAATTAAGGATTAAATGGCAGGCGTCTTTTGTTCCATATGAAAAAAGGATGTTAAGGACACAGTGAGCAAGGGGATACCAAAAGATGTAAAACAAACAAAATAGTTTAAGCCGTAACTAAGAAATGACAAACTAATGGGGTTACTAATGGAGTGGATCTTTTCTCAAAAAGTCAGTTTTAATCTTGTATCACAACACTACCAATACAAACAGGGTTAGAAACAGAGAAAAGGCACATTACAGTGCAACCATGTGGTCCACGAAAGGCTGTCGAGGTGAGGACCTCAGTCTGGAAAAGGTTCCTCACCCCTGCTGTCCGTACAAACCAGGAATAAATCCCATTTATCTGAGGGCTCATTCACACTTTCGCTTGACCCGTATTTCGATTGCAAGGTGCGCTGATTAATTCCCTCAGGTCTGAGAGCTTTTCTCATTGTTCCGCTGCTGTGCCTTGTGAAAATCCAATCTTACCCGCTGAACTGAAGCTTAAGTTAAAGAAAATCTGTCTTCGAATTCTCTGCGCATCTGATAAAATCTGACTGAATAGTTGAGAGGGCTTATATATACCACTGGTCTATTTCTAGACACACACACCTCCCCCCCAACCCCCCCTCATTGGACCATCCTGATATCTAAGGTGAGTTTGATCCTAAGACAGGCTCACTAAGCAGGTAATGTCATGGGAGGAATCTTCTGGGCAGCTGTCCATAGGACAGGACATTACAAATCACCCCAGGAAACACTAAATTCCACGTAATTTATTGAAATTCAGTGGAGACTATTTTGCAGCAGTAGGTGGAAGACCCCATCTGCCACCTGCTTTACTATATTAAGCAATGTTCATTAGTAGAAATTCCCTAGTCTCCCTGGTTTGCAAGATAAATGTCCTGAAGTTGTGTTTATTACATCCTTTGTGGTGTTGATCACCACCAACACATAAAGGATAAATTTACCCCAGTATGAAAGTACTCAACAGTATAGAATGAACTGGGGAAAAGAAGAAGAAAACATTTGCCCTCATTTTGCTGCTCTCGTATTATAAACACTAATGATTTATTTGACTGTCCATGAAGTATTTCCGCCCAGTGTGAGAGCCAGTGTGGTCTAGTGGTTAAGAGCGATAGACTCGTAATCTGGGGAACCGGGTTCGATTCCTTGCTCCTCCACATGCAGCTGCTGGATGACCTTGGGCTAGTCACACTTCTTTGAAGTCTCTCAGCCCCACTCACCTCACAGAGTGTTTGTTGTGGGGGAGGAAGGGAAAGGAGAATGTTAGCTGCTTTGAGACTCCTTAATGGGAGTGAAAGGCGGGATATCAAATCCAAACTCCTCCTCCTCCTCCTCCTTCTCCTCCATCAGTGACCTATATACATTTTGTCCTAATAAGGCTACTTTTTCTTGCTCAAATGCAAGTTGCCTTTCCACGTTTCCGCATAGCCGTTTCCGTGTCTTAATCATGTCTCCTGTGGGTTCAAGTAAGGGCCAGAGGAGGTGTTGATAGAAATTAGAAAGCAAGATAAGAGGTTAAGAATTACTAATGATATAAATAAGGAAACCAGCTGGGAACAGAAAGGAAGATGCTAAGGGAGAAAATCTGTTACAGGCAGACTAAATGAATGCAAAGGGATCAGGGAGGAGAGACGAAACCAACTGGTGGTGAAGGAAAGGGGGTTACGAAGGGAGTTAAATAAATTTTAGGAGATGGGTAGAAATATTTTGAGTGGCCTGTGGGGGTGGGAAGAGTAACCATAATGCAGTCTAAATGGGGCTGCCCTAGAAGAAGGTGTTTGAGGCTGCAACAAGTGCAGAATGTGGCTGGTGTGTGGGGAAGCCTGCTAGAACCGTGCGGCCCTAGTCCTGAAAGCACTGCACTGGCTGCCACTGAGCCTCCCAGTCCAATTTAAAGTGTTAATAAACCACAGAGCCTAGGACTTGCCGATCAGAAGGTCGGTGGTTCGAATCCCTCCCACGGGGTGAGCTCCTGTTGCTCGGTCCCTGCTCCTGCCAACCTAGCAGTTCAAAAGCACGTCAAAGTGCAAGTAGATAAATAGGTACCACTCCAGCGGGAAGGTAAACGGCATTTCCGTGCGCTGCTCTGGTTTGCCAGAAGCGGCTTAGTCATGCTGGCCACATGACCCGGAAGCTGTACGCCGGCTCCCTTGGCCAATAAAGCGAGATGAGCGCCGCAACCCGAGAGTCGGCCACGACTGGACCTAATGGTCAGGGGTCCCTTTACCTTACAAAGTCATATGGTCAAGTTGATGCTGTCCCACAAGGGCTCGTTGGTGGCAGCTCCTCAATTTGTTAAATGCCTTCCCTGGTGTGGCTCATCTGCTTCTCCCAATTATTAACTTTCAATGTCTGCTCCTGGCAGCCTTGAAATTGCTAGCTGTGATGGTATGAGTGTTGTTGTTTTTTTACATGCTTTGGGTTGATTTTTTAAATGTGTGTTTTAAAATGCATTGTTTTCTAACTGATTTGTTTGCTGCCCTGGGCTCCTTGGAGATGAAGGGCGGGATATGAATTTACTAATTTAAGTAAAGAAAATAAAAAGGCTTTCTCCAGTTAGAGCCTCTGGAGCAGCAGGTTCTGCCTAAAATGAAGCAGCCGCGTCACTATGCCTCCAAAGCAAATGCCTGTGTGAAGGAAAGTCGATAAGGAACTCATTGCCACAAGGAAAATGCTGCGGCAAAGGATTTAGAAATTTCTGAAGATGGATTAGGTATCAGTAGAAAATGTCAGTAATTGGCAGCCAATGACACCAAACTGTGCCCACATCTACCAAGATTTTGTAACTGTGACTGGTGGTTTTTCAGACATCTCTACTCTAGTCCTAGGGATAAGGAGAACTCTTGTTCTAGATGGGAACAGCCACATTGTTGTAAAACAAAATTGAATATAAAAGGCATTATATAAATGCTAACCTGGCATCATGGAGAGGAATTAAACACCCTGCTAAATGAATGTTCCATCACTGCAAGTATTTCTGATTGCACAACTAAACCTTCTCCTCTGTCCATCAAATTTGTTCCAGGCCTTTCCCCAACCCTCTGGAATAGATCTGAGGAGTATCTGGAGGGGATGAGAAGGAGAAAGGTTCTGTTGCACCACTGCAAATCCTTGCCCCGATGGCACAGGTTAGTTGGATTCTGCCCATTGTAAATTGCCCATCACTGACAGGAATGTTTTCTACTAAAATTATTGAGCAGCTTCCCTGAAATGAAATAAAAATTGCCACAACAATCTCAATTAGCTTGACCAAATAATTTATTTATCCTAGAGGGCTTCAACGTGCAAGTTTTGCATTTTTGCTCAGTTCTCAATCTGGAGTGTGGCAAAGATTTTCCAGATCAGGTGACCTTACTTAATTCCAATTGAAGCAAATATGCTTTAAGCCACTCACATTTTTAAACGTTATGCATATTTCTTCCTACACAGCTATCTCTGGAATGGTGCACCACAGTAATAGAGGTGGGTGCGGTTCCCTCATTGCGAGAAGCAAAGCTACAGGGAACCAGGCAGAGGGCCTTCTCGGTAGTGGCGCCCGCCCTGTGGAACGCCCTTCCAGCAGATGTCAAAGCGATAAACAACTACCTGACATTCAGAAGACATCTTAAGGCAGCCCTGTTTAGGGAAGTTTTTAACGTGTGATATTTTACTGTATTTTTGGTTTTTATGGAAGCCGCCCAGAGTGGCTGGGGAGGCCCAGCCAGATGGGCGGGGTATAAATAATAAATTATTATTATTATTATTATTATTATTATTATTATTATTATTAGCTGGGGGTTTTTTATACAAATACTAGACAAGGTGCCCTTCAAGATTTTCATCTGTTCTGGAATTAAAAGTGTTCAGCAAAAATAATGAAAAAGTCATAGGATCCATGCATTCTTTATTTTTAATAATCAGATAAATACAGGGAAATTTGCAATAACCTATCAAAATGATATCTTAATTGGAAACATGTTTTAAAAAGACTTATTCACATTCAGTTCAGGTTATATACAAACCAGTGTTTGGAAAAAACAAAAAACAAAATGCTAGAGTGTAAAATAATTCAACTCTACCCCATTTCCAGTATTCCCACTGACAGACCAATATTGTGAGATTAAAAAAATCACACCACTGTACAAATGCAAGTACTGTAGATTTCTTGATAATGGCCTTTACACATAGCTGCCAAAACAATTTACCAAAAAACCCTTAAATGTTCTTCATTCTAATCATCCTCTGTAATGTACCCCAATTATTTGTTTCTTTTACTACACCATAAAGCAACTGCTCTAACTGTGATATCAAGAGCTTGCAAGTCAAAGACATCCAGGATGTGCTTTGTACTTCAAGAAGATTCAGCTATTTTCAGCTTACTACAGCCCTTAAAAGTTTGGTAACCATCAAGGTTGAATAAACTGCATTAACCCAACATTTCTAAATGGCACTTGAACTTACATGCCTCATTCTAAAATGCTACTATACTGTATGCTACAGACGCCTCCCCCATTTCTGTTGCCAATCTATTAATAAATTCCATTATATGGAAAAGACAGAGAAAATCCACATTCACAGTAGTACTCCTGTAACTCTTGCTTTGAATTTTCAAACTTACAAGCAATCCCCCTTAAAATAGCCATGCAGAATTGCAGATACCAGAGCTCGCAATAGAACACTGACTTCTGTGTTAAGGTCAAATTTGATGGCCAGTTCAATAAGGAACTATATTCATATCTAACCAAACAGTACACTACAGTTGTCTTGTCTTTTGAAGGGTACTGTAATCTAATGTGTTCAAGTGAATTCAAATTACTGAATGACTTACTCCTGCCTGAGAAGCTGTTAGTACCTAGCAACCTCTTCTGGGTTACAACTTTCCAAATGAATATTATATTAAATACACACGTCTCTTGTGTCCAAGTTTTGATTTTGGTTACTAAACCTAAACCATGTTAGTTGCTGCCACTGATTAAGAAACTGGCAGCAATGCAGTCAATTCTTTTAATATTTCACAAGATACAATTAGTGAGTGATCTTGTTTCAGACTCTTGTGCAACTTTTACTTCCTAGGTGCAAGCCAAGACCAAAAGAGATCACTTAGTTTACTTCATTTAAAGTTTACTGTATTCGATGCACTAGTTAATAAACACTTTCCATCTTGAGTTTTCTAACTTGAAGGTTAGACAACTAGCAAGTCAGAAAGAGGAATGTTGTCTTTTTAAATGGAGGGATTTGTTTATTTTTGCACAGAAGGCCATTCCACCATAGTCCTAACCTGTACAAACATAGGTTCCCCATTTCACTGAGGCCTAACAAACTTGGTGCAATTGATCTTAGCAGTGCAAAAACTAGTAGTGCGAGTCAATTCTAAGCAAGTTTCTCAGGGCCTCCTGAAATTCATGTAAAGACTTCTATTGGTTTCTGCGGGTGCTGACTAGTTTCCTTCTTTCTGCAGATAAACATCACATGTAAGATGACCTCTCTGCACTGCTCTGCTAAGATGTAGATCCGGGGTATCAACTGTAGTATCAGACTTTGTCAATCTCCTTCTATAGGAATCATACTGACAGAGTCTCCCCCCCCCCCCATAAACGTTCAAGTGAGGAACAATGTACAAATACAAACAAAACACCAACAGCTTATCATCTGACAATCAGTAGTTCATTTCAGATCCTATTCCTCAAATAATATTGGAAACAGAAAGCTGTTATTTACACAGCTTGCTCTGGCTTATCTCAGCCTGAGAGCCACAGTAAGTTTTTCCACATTATTAATGTTTATCCAAATTGAATTCAATAGGTAATTGTGAGCCATTCAGTTAGCAGGATTAGGTAGGTAGGTACATCTCATTTCAATAGAGATGTTCTACTTTCTAGGTTGCAGCCTGGTGCATCTGACATTCTCAAGGGCACTCAAGTTGAGGCAATCGAAGAAAGCCAACATAGCCAATATAGTCTTTGTGGAGGTGTTAGGTCTTTTTTTTTCTAACATAACAAACACTTCTATATGAGTACTTCTGGAATGATTCCCAATGGAGAATACAAGTTTGTTTTTTAAATTACCCTACAAGTGGTTACTACAAGAATTTTTCTGGAATTATCCAATGGGTAGGCCAGAGGATGAACTTATTTTGCATATAAACTTTGTCTGAAAAACCCATATGTGTGACGAGCTCAGATGTAGTATTTTTCACATGTATGCTTTCACAGAATTTGCTACATAACAGTCCTGTGGGGGTAAATGTTATGTGTCAGCCCTCAGTCTTATAAAATAAATATTTACTCTTTTTTACTTTTACAGTATAAACACATCCTATTTTACTAAATGATCCCAAGAAATGCTAAAAAAAAGTCTGAGAAAACAAGATGGAATTCCAAAATTCACCACTCTGTTGAAAAGAAAACTATAAATGTTTTTGGTTGCAGTGTGTTTCATTGCTTTTCTACAGCTTTTCAAATCTCTCATTCTTCTATAGATTATAATGTTCATTATAATGCTGAAAGGACATTAAATATTCAGCATATTTTTATGGGGGGACAGGGAGAATTATAGGATTAAAAATGTCTCAAAAACAAGGACCCCACCTCTGATCTCATGACGAACCTGTTGTAAATGGAATCTGATGAACACTTGGCAGCATAATCAGAAAGTGTGTGTTTTGTGCCAAAGAATGCTAGAAATGTGCAAATTTGCACACAGGGTTTTGTGCCAGAATGATAATTAGGAATTTTTAAATTCAACACAAAACACACAGAATGACTTGCATGATTTTTTTTTCTTTAGACAAGATATAAATCTTCTCATCCAAAGTCCAGTTACTGTTCTCCAGGTAACCCAGAGTGGAAGCCGGGATGCAAGAGTTGATGTTCCGGAGCCAGGCTGACTTCAAATGGTCCAGATATCTCAGTTTGATTTACCAGTTCCCTTTCTTTAGCATCACAACAATTCTCAGCACTCTTCAGCAGTGGGGTGGAGGTGGAATCGCTATGCTAAACAGAAGTGTTGCTGGTGAAAGCATAGGTATCTTGTACATAAGGTCCTTTCAAAGATGTATAACTCAAGTTTGCTGAAGACTTAATGTGCTATAACCCTTTCATTAAGAGACCCTTTTTTGAAAAAAGAAGAGAAGAAACCAGTAGTGCCCAGCACAGCGGCAGTTAAGAAATAGGGAAAAATCTTTGCTCCCTCCCATATTTGCTACAGTCGTTACAAATGTCCATGGGTGATCAACTCTGAGTGTGCTAGATATACAACTGATGGGACGCAAGCTGGTCCATAAAAGGTTGCACCAAGTTATCTGTGGCAAAATAGAAAACGAGCCCAAAGGTTATAGAGATTGGAAGAGCTGGTAAGGCCTTTTTAAAAATGGCAAGCAGCAAGAGGGTAAGGCACAGGCCCTGGGGAGGAAAAGACAAAAAAGTACACACAAATTAGACAGTGGAACTCTAACAAACACAAAATACTACCAGGCTATGTTTGCCTGCTTCCAAGAAACACTATTTGCACTGAATGTTCTACAGATGATTCACACACTTTATCTTGTTGAGTGAAAATCCAACATGGATATGGCCACCGGGTATTTTCTGTTGGCAGATTCTGAGCTCGGCTTCCCTCAGTTAAACAGCAGAGCCCGCCTGCTCTTGGAATCTGCAGGGAGTAGAGGATCTTTCAACTGATCATCAAAGCCCAGAGTGGCAAGCTGAAAAGCCTCATTTCCACCAGGCAGGTAGGTATTGGTGGCTCAGCATCATGCAGAGAATTTGAATTGGGTATGCACATTCTTCACATAAACTACATACCAGGTTCAGACTATCACAATTCATCCGCTGATTTTTGAGGGGGACAAAACAAAGGTAACACACATTTAAGAAGGGCTAATGAGGCTGCCTGACTGGCAAGGCAGACAAACAAATCCCACAGAATAGAGCTCTGAAATGTGATCTCTAGAATCCCCTTCACTTTGCTACTTAGAGTGGGACGTTAACATTGCTACCTTAATATTATACTCACAATTAAAATGGCTACAAAACAGGCTAGAGTTGTGTTCCAGTCTCCGCTGGCCGTCGCTGAGGCTTTGCCGACTAGGACACTGTAGAAAATGAAGTCCCCTAGGCCAAGCTTAACTCCCCCTGCCGAGGAAAAGGAGAAGAACTAAGCAATGGCACAAAATGACTCCTGTCATTCAACCCTGAAATCAAGGCCATCTTAAGCAGCTAAAAGTATTTTGGTTCTTCCTGCTGCCCTTCCATGAGTTCTCTTGGCGATATTACGGCAATGTGCCGAATGCTTGTTATTTCATATCAAGCAGATGTGACCTGAATAAATATGGTCAAAGTCCCAGGATTTCAACTCCACTGAGTCAATTAAGAACCAAAACAGGGAGTTGGAAAAAGCAGAAACACAAATTATTTCTTGGAAGTTTTATTTCCCAAGAAGATGAGTGAGTGCACATCACTAAAACGGAAATCGGGGGGGGGGGTGTGGACACTCAACAACATCCACATCAGCATATGCAAATTAAGTGTACAGCTTCAGACTGAGTGGAAACAGATGACCGAGAATCATAGGGTAGAACTTGGAGAGGTGGTGGGGGGGGGGGACATTTGGCCCTCAAGATATTGATGAATATAACCCCCATCTGCCTCAGCAAGCATGGCCAATGGCTAGGGATGATGGACGTTGCAGTTCAACATCTGGAGGGCCAAAGGTCCTCCACCCATGATGTAGAGAGGCAGACTGCAGCCTCTGACTCCACAGTAAGCTCAGTGTTCTCCTTGCTTCCAAGAAGCTGCAGGAAATTGTAGTGGCAGTGGGCTTAACAGTGTGGTCAGGTACTACATTACTGCCTTCCCACGACATTACAAATACTGCCTGACATACCTCTATGCTTCTACCCTCATGTTTCCTAGTCATCTCCCTGCCATGTAAGTGGTATCATCAAGTGGGAAGTCCTTGACTGTAATTATGGCACATTCATCATGCATCTTACTTGATTACAACTTTCTGGTAAAAGACAACTTCAGTTTTTCTGCCTAGAAAGCAAATAATTTGCTCAGAGCTTGCAGTTTGTGCATAAAATGATACGTTTGCTTGCTTGGAAGATTGCTTCAGTGCCTCGTGTCTCCTACAAAATTCTTATAATGATTTTTATAAAGTTACATGTGTCTAATTATGATGCAACCTTATAATTGAACCTATGCTTATGGTTTCTGTATGAGTTAGCTTTATTTTTTTAGGATAATCAGCAGCTTGGCAAGGTTTTTGGAATCATAACATTCAATTAACAGAAAACAGGAGGGCCTCTGTATTTTCATCCCATTCAATACAACTCAAGCAGTGCTCTGGTCCATGGGGTCACGAAGAGTCGGAAACGACTAAACGACTAAATAACAAAAACAAAGTGAGCATATATTTATATGGCAGTGTTACTTACTTTCCTCTGGGTCTTCATCACTTGCTGGTGAATTACTGGGAAGATTCTGAACAGGTTGTCGCGATTCAGGGGTTGATTCATGATTCCCTATTCTACGATCTCGTTCCTGCACCCATTCCGGATTGAATCCTCCATCATCTGCCTCACTACTTGCATTCTGGCTCTGATTTGCTGTAACTGAAAAGAGAAAATGGGCTGAATCCAAAAAAGTTATTGCATGAACAGAACAACCTCTGCTCATGTAACAGAACTTCCACTCTGTGATCTTCAGATTACAAATTTAATAAATAATAATTATAATAAAATACATTGTGGGATTAATTTTACAGTTGGAATCCAATGTTTTGGACATCTAAAAACATCATGAAAACTATCTTTAACAGAATAGTACTTTATGTTTATGTCCTTGTTGTTACTGTTATTTAGAATTTTTGTTCCATGTCTGCAGGAGATATGGAGATGAAAGGAAAAGAGCATGGGATTCCAGAAGAATTAACATTATGTGTCATTGCGCCAACTACCATTCCAGTATAGTTGTACCAATCACAGAAAGCAAAATTCTTTAATACAATTTCATAAAATCCTTGTACATGATGAGTAAAGTACTTTTTATTAGCAAAGGAGGGTCACTTGTAAGTTGATCGGTAAGTCATTGTGAAAAGAACTAAACTAAGCAAAGATTAAAAACCCCACCTTGTTTATCGTAAGTGGAGTTTTTGGTGGCTGTCTTTTGAGATTCAGGATCTTCTTCAGCCATGTTCACCAGCCATATCATTGTTGCTATTGGAAAAATCAGAGATATCATTAACTGCTGCTACCTATTTTTAATTTTTTTAACTACACGTCAATTACAGGAAAGTATATTTTTAAGGTTTTTTTCTTCTTCCAGGGTTCCATTATGCCATTGGTAACTTCAGGAACCAGTAACTGGTTTTGTTTAACCCTTCTCCCCTCCCAATCCCTGTTGTAAACCTGGTGTTTAGATTGTAAGCCAGCAAGACGTTTCATCTGCTACTGAGCTTGAAGGGAAGCATAAAAATTATTTTAAATAAACAAATAAATATAGCAAAAAATGGAAGACGGCAGTAACCAGGCTGTTTTCTCTGTTTGTTAACCGCACAGCTACCATTAATTCACTTGCATGAGTAAATGAGTGCTGGAGAGGCTAGTCGTAAGTCCAGCTGATTAAAAAAAACCGCTCTCTATTGCATAAAACTATAATGCAATTTTAATTTGAAACAAAATGTCAAAATCAAATAGAAGTATGATTAGGCTATTTATTTATTTTTTTAAAAAAGAAATTTGCCAGTACAAATGCATAGTAGACACCCGTGGTAGAATCATTCGGATTAGTATAAAGTAATCAAATTGACTTAATCCAAATAGACAGGCACGTGTGTTTTATTTGTATAGTTTCGTAACCATAAAATCATTTGTACCGCTATCTGCATGAAATTGCAGGGTGTATTTTTCTCCAATATTCAATGTTGAACATTGGAATCCTTGAAAGGAATCCTTGAAAGTTACATACAAATCAATGGGCAGAGATCTCCCAAATTTCTAAGATGAACTTTATATTTTTCAGTTGTATCTTTATAAATGCTTGTAAACAGGGCCAGCCTTGGATCCACTGAAGAAAGATATAAATGCAGTAAGTTAATACTGCTAAAAACAATTAGAGGTGTTTTGACCAGGCCAAATCCTTTTTCTCTCTTTCCATTTTTAATTAAGGTAGAACATAATGTTCTTTTCATCTTGGGACATCCTACGCAGCACACGTTCCAAGCTCTTGAGCCAACAGCAGATCTGAGTCCCAAAGAAATGAAAATGCGACAACACAGCTGCACATCTAGCATCACACAACTTCAGCAGAAAATCAGATGGATTTTTAATATCCATAGTTTGGGAGTAGGCTGCAGAATATAAAACTCAACTCTGTATACTTACATGAGTAAATGAGTGCTGGGAACAAAGTCTCATTTCTTTCTTGAGCGGTTTCAACTAGCATACGAAGAGGTCCTTTAGGACACAATACAGCAACCAGATCTGAAAGACACCAACATTGGGGTCAACACACACAAAAAAAACTCCTGTCCAGAAAAAAAACTAAGCTTTAGCAATACAGTTTCTTAAAAGTGGAGATTGCTTACACCTCAGCAGTCACCGTAGGACACCAGGGTGGATTGCAACAGTATAAAAATACCATATTAAAATCAGTAAAAATAAATTACATAAAAAGAGTAGGGTGAGTCCTAAAAACAGTTCCTCATTTGTGGAATGCTCTCCCCAGGGAGGTTTGCATGGCACCTTCATTATATATTTTTAGGCACCAGGCGAAAACGTTTCTCTATAACCAGGCCTTTGGCTGATTAACATTCCACTGCCTTTTAAATGTGTTTTTTTTGGGGGGAGGGCATAATTGGTTGTTTTTGTTTTATTATATATTTTGTGTTCTCCTTTTAGATATTTATGTTGGGAACTGCTTTGTGATCTTTGGATGAAGGGCGATATACAAATTTAATAAATAATAGTAAAAACTGTGCCTCAGATGTCAAAGATCAGGTAAAGAGTTTAGTAAGCAGTTCAGTGCTCCTGCAGGAAGAAGTCTTACAGAAAATTTCAGGTTATGTGCTAGGATACTGCCTGTATATCTCTCCACATTGTGGACAAAATATTGCAGTAACCAAATCTTCACAGGTCTCACAATTGTGAAGATAAAGTCTTATTTGAAAAAATATATATGCAGCAACCAGAGTAATGTATCTGTTTATGAGCTTTCCAGTCTGATCATTTCTAAGTTCCCTCCAAGGATACCAAAAAGTTCAGGCATCTTTATTAACTGACTTAACTAGTGAGGCAAGGCAGACTTAGCAAATGATGGCTGTCCTCCATTTCAATGTGGCCTCTGGGGCTTAAATCTATTCCTGCTCCACCCTATGTGGCTGCTTCTGGCAGGCTTCAAAAACATGTTAGCACCTGGGCATTCAATAGTTTTAGCTCACATATCAAAGAATAAAACTACCTTTACAACACGTACATGACACAGCCTATTCTCCAGGTTCTTTTTAAAATTGAACATTACATGGCTATCTCTAGAACTATGTAATTTTAAGACACTTAGACACTCTTTACCAAATTAAATGCCATCGCTTTGTTTAGCAGCACACACACACACACACACACACAAATATCAGATGTGCCTGAAATTCAATAGTGTGAAAAACATCTACTCTTCCTGAACGAAACATCCTCACTTACAGTCTTACGCAGATGCAAATGTGTATTTCCATGTGACCTGGCAATTCTTTTCATATTCAGCATAGATGTTATTAACAGTTATATAAATTGCCTTTATGCATAACAAACAAATTTTGAGTGCAGAATCTGAATGATGACAGTGTTATATGATGGTACTGTCAAATCTGCATAATCTTGTGACACGGAACATCTGTGTTTATGTGCAACCTTCGTTTCTGTACATCTTATGCAGAAGAACAAGAATGCTTTATAAAGGTCATTTGGATTTCCTGAACAAATACAATTTGAGGAGAAAGCATGTGACATTCACAAACCTGTTTTACACTGTGTGTATATCTCAAAAGGCTGCCAAGCTCCTGTTCCCACTTGAAAAAGGTAAAGCTTACATTTAAATGTGATCTGGCTCAAAAACTAGAGGTGTTTAGCATTAGCCAAAACCTGATGTAAGTATTCAAAAATTATGAATGGCAAAACCTGAGGAATCCTTCCCTTTACATCATACCTTGCTGCCTTGGGGGGAAACAAGAGTGCAAATAAAAAAATTGACGTGTTTGTTATACTTAAAAGTAGATTTTGTTCTAAACGCTTAACTAAAGTGATAAATGAACACTTTCCTACAGTAATTTATGTTTTAGTCGTTGGGGAATTTGGCTGCTCTTTGTGTTCTCTACTGTTCAGTGCTGCAAAGACATCACAATTCTCACCTCAGATCAAGCTTGGGAAGAAACTTGTCACATGGCTTGCGCAAATCTGCTCTTTCCCCCTTTTCTTTCTTTTTAGAATGAGAGCAACTTAACTTAAGAAAAGTCATGCTTGATCAGGCCAAAGGTAAACCTAGTCCAGCATCACCAAGGAGGAAGTATGTCATAAAAGATAAGACGGCATTAATTTATTAACTGCAAATTACGAAGAGTTGTTGTTACTAGATATTTTCCATAACAATTTTTTTTGTTATGAGATTTTTTGTTAAGAGATTCTTCTTAGGACTGGCTGCTATCAAGCAGCAAAATATGGAAAAGTTCGAGTTCCCTCTTTTTCAGAGGTCTTCTGAGTTTAGGTATTGAGAATGATATCTCTCTCCCATTAGCATCACCTATCTCATTTCACCAGAGACAGGCTGCCTTGAGGGCAAAGGATTGGGGAAAATAAATGCTTTGAAAATAAATTGTTCTTGTGATGGAATAGTCCACACACGGAAGAATAATCAAAGTATTCTACAGACTCACAGTATGATTTCTTAGACTTCAAAAGGACACAAGTACAGTGGTACCTCGCAAGACGAATGCCTCGTAAGACAAAAAACTCGCAAGACGAAAGAGTTTTTTGTTTTTTGAGTTGCTTCGAAAGACAAATTTCCCTATGGGCTTGCTTCACAAGACGAAAATGTCTTGCAAGTTTGTTTCCTTTTTCTTAAAACCGTTAATCCTATGGGAATCCGTGCTTCGCAAGACGAAAAATTCACAAGACGAAAAAACTCGCGGAAAGAATTAATTTCGTCTTGTGAGGCACAACTGTAAAAGGGTCTGGTTCTTGATTCTAGTTTTCTAGGCATTAAATATAAAAGTGGAAAA
This sequence comes from Podarcis erhardii, assembly GCF_964252035.2. Classification (NCBI taxonomy): domain Eukaryota; kingdom Metazoa; phylum Chordata; class Lepidosauria; order Squamata; family Lacertidae; genus Podarcis; species Podarcis erhardii. Next base: position 46,399,262 of record NC_138497.1, read on the forward strand.
AAGCAGAGTAAGTCAATGTTGTTCCTAGTAAAAGATGTGTTTGAAGGATCTTACCGTACACTGAAATCACTGCCAAGATGAGCCAGGCAGTCCATTCAGGGAGGTATTTGATAAATACCAGGGCCATTAGAGCACTTATCATAATGAGATAGGCTTGCTGGAGCCGGAGAGGGCCTTTCCAGTGAATGCAGATCATTCCCACCACTCCAAAGTTCCAGATCAGGAGCGCTAGGGTAAAGTAGTCCATGGCAACGTTGTAAGTCTTAAAAACCTCCCTATTGGACACACACACAAGATTAAGAGAAAAACTTGTTACGCAAAGAATGGTGGAGAAGAAACAGCAACCGGCAACCCTGCAAATTACGTTTGCATTTTGTGCAGCAAGCTCAAAGTTTCTTCTTCATTTCCTAGCCTAGATTTAAAGCTTAGGGGTGGGGAATTCATTTAGAAGAAACACAGGATTCAAGTTTCATTTCAAATGTGGTGTCATGCTTTTAGGCTCGCTTGTGCATCACATTGTTTTATTGCCTTTTACCTCCTTCTTATCTCCGTAACTGGAAAAGTAATCACAACAGTGAGACATGTAAGTGTTCTACGCTATAACTGAACACCATTCACTTGTGTTCCAGAGAAGAGTTATTCAATTCTGGGTCTCCAAATGTTCCTAGTTCCTACCAAGCCCAGCCAGCTTAGCCTATGGTCTAGGACACGGGTCAGCAAACTTTTTCAGCAGGGGGCCGGTCCACTGTCCCTCAGACATTGTGGCAGGCCAGACTATATATTTTTTTGGGGGGGGGGGGAGAGAATGAACAAATTCCTATGCCCCACAAATAACCCAGAGATGCAACATATCTAGGGACCCAAGGTTGAATATCTCTATTTTAGTCTTGATTGAGAAGCACACTCTTCTACAGCTCAGACTACAAGACTTTGAGAATTAAGAATCCTTAGTTCCTCGCTGTGAGGAATGTCCAAGGAAAAATACACAAAGCTTTGCAGTGCTGCACCCGTGGTATTCTTTATTCCAGATGTACATCAATATTTACTTTTTACAAGGGGTATAGACTTCACAAGCCAACAAAAATTTGCTAATCCTCTTACTTACTAACATTTCTAAAGGTCAAAATACTTGTAAACTTACCCTAAGTAAATGAATGAGAAAAAGAAAAGCAAGAAGAGTGAAGAAACGATGAGCCACCCATGGATCACCTGAAAACACACACACACAAAAAACAGTTACAGATAGGTAGCCATGTTGGTCTGCCATAGTCAAAACAAAACAAATTCCTTCCAGTAGCACCTTAAAGACCAACTAAGTCAGTTCTTGGTATGAGCTTTCGTGTGCATGCACACTTCTTCAGATACCAAATCTGGAAGGAATTTGTTTTGTTTTGACAAAAAAAACACACAGTATAATTTTACTATACACAAGGAATATAATAATGAAAATTGAAACCCGTTTTTCTGGATTTTTCTTCTTCTTTTTACATATACCTAAACTACTAATAAAAAAGAAAACTGTCATTTGTTGGTCAATAAGACAAGAACCTGGTTCACGTCACAGGTGATTGGCTCTTTCTGGGGTTTTTTAGCTGCGTGTGTGTGGCAACTAAGCCAAGGTTTGGCTTAATGTGCCATAGGGAGATGGTTATACTTGACAGAGTGGAGTACATATATATTCCACAGTAAAATGTGTTCATTTCATAAGTACATGCAGTCCATGACAAAGGGAGGGAGAACCAGCATTATGGACAAATAAAGACTACAAGAGGTCCAAATAACCTGTTACAGGATTGGGCTGGTGGTTTGGATGATGCCTGTGGGTCCCTTCCAAGTCGATGATGATGTATCTGTTAGGCTGGAATCTAGCAGAGGGAACCACTGAACCGGTCAAGCCAGTCTCTCTGTAAGATTAGCTGGGCTTGGAAGCACTCTTCAGCTACACAAGGCAAGAGTGACCATACTGCTATAGAGACAAATGCGTGGGCCTTTGCCCCCTGGCTGAACGTTACATCATCCTAGGAGTACAAGATCAAGGAAAACATCAGTAAAGAGTGAGCCCTTTGTCTTAAGTCTGGTCTGAAGCTAGAGGAGGAAGCTGGAGAGACACAGCAGCTTGACCTGCTTTGTGTGCTGAATCCAGAACTATGACTTTGGTGACCCTCCCCCTCCCCCTCCAACCTAGACTGTTAATGCTCTGAGCCCTTCCATCTTATTCTCATGTAGTATATATGTATAAATAAAGCAATATATCCCAAAGACACCACAGTCCCCATTGACCTTCATTCCAAGAAAACTAAAGCCTGGGTAAGCGCTGGGACCCCTGGAGTCTCTTACCGATCAGAGATTGGAGTGCATGCAACAAAACCATTCTCTAATAGGTTGGGGTGGGCTTTGGGTTTTTTTGCACATTTCCATATTATTCCCAGCTTTTAAAGGGTGCTTTAATTTAATTCAATATTTATTCTTTCCCTGAAAACAGGCCCACTATATTAAAGTCAAAAATACACATTAGTTTCCAATTTAGATATTCATAACTATCCTTATCTATAGTGAAATATTGAAAAAACAGCTATCTTTATTATTATCATCCTGTGCTGCTCTATCACAGTTGATCTTTAGCTTAGGCATTGTTTTAGCAACTATTTTGGCTCTTTGTATGCTGAAAATATTCCAGGTATGCTATTAGAAACAATGAGACAGACATGCTGAAGGCTTCAATAATAGCCTCGATACAGTAAGAGTAAACCTGAGCTCACCTTATAGCACCTGTACTTATAAAGCACAACCAGGAGTATTGTCATGATAATGATGACGCTAATCATAATGGCAGCATTGAGAATAGAATTCAGAGCCCTTTGTCCAACTGTTTCTGTATCTTCCGTGAATGGGGTGTAGATGCTGCAACAGAATACAGATAAAAAGTAAAAAGTGAAGTTTGTGCAATATGAATGTGCTCTTAAACTGTGGTAAGTTTTTGACTAAGCGCAAGAGACCAACCCTAGGGAGAGTTCAACAAATAAGCAAGCATTAGCACATACAGTACATACTCTGAGCCATAATTCTTCTAAATACAGTAGAACCTTGGTTCTCGAACTTAATCTGTTCTGGAAGTCAGTTCAACTCCCGAAACGTTCAAAAACCAAGGCACGCCTTCCAATTGGCGCTGGCGCCCCGAAAAAAATAGCCAACAGACGCATCAGATGTTTGGCTTCTGAAAAACATTCAAAAACCGGAACACTTACTTCCGGGATTTTGGCATTCGGGAGCTGATTTGTTCGTCAACTAAGCCGTTCGAGAACCAAGGTTCCACTGTAATGCCTTTATGCCCACACCATCTAGTGGATATGGAATGAATTACAATTTAATATTTCATTCACTTGTGAACAAAACCAAAGGCAGACACAGGAAATACGTTGTAGTCAGAAAGCTTACTTTTTGTAGTGAGGTTAATAAAAGATTACCATGCTAAAAAACAACCCTTAAGACTGAGGACTTGAGCATATAGAATAAAAACTTGGGTTATTTATCTATAAAGTACTAGGTGCAACTTGACTTTACATGGGAATGCAACAATAGGAGCAATGTTGCATGTCATTATAAAATGAGAAACCTCAAGTTATCCTTTGGTTCACAGAATGTCACTGAAGGTATAACTAGATGTAACAGTGTACAGTATTATACAGTGGTGCCTCGCAAGACGAAAAGAATCCGTTCCGCGAGTCTCTTCGTGTAGCGGTTTTTTCGTCTTGCGAAGCAAGCCCATTGACGGCTTAGCGGATTAGCGTTATTAGCGGTTTAGTGGCTTTTAGCGGCTTATTGGCTTAGCGGATAAGCGGCTTAGAAAAAGGGGGGGAAAGGAAAAAAAACAACGCAGGAACTTGCAATACATTTTCGTCTTGCGAAGCAAACCCATAGGAAATTCGTTTTGCGAAGCGCCTCCAAAACGGAAAACCCTTTCGTCTAGCGAGTTTTCCGTCTTGCGAGGCATTCGTCTTGCGGGGCACCACTGTAATATGGGTCATTTAAAGTGGGACCTGGGTCCAGAATGATCTAAAGAATCTAAAGAAGAGAAGTGGGAGGAAGAAGCAGCTTAATCCTTCCCCTCCAAAATTGCCCCCACCCCCCGTTGCTTTTCTCCTGGTAGAGCTCATTTCTAGTCTCAGAGCATGGCTGGGAGAAAAGCAGCTAGAGGAAGGGTCCCCCTCCCAAAGAAAGCACAACCAAGGGAACATTTGTCTCCTGCTTCCTGTTTGCTCACTGTATGACTGTGAAAGACTGGTGTAATGGCAGAACACAAAAAGGGGTAGATATCAGAGGACATCAGAGCAAAAAAGAAAAATAAGAATACATACAGCTGTCCATCCTTCCGCGTATAAAAGCTGACAGACTTGATGGTTGCAACAACTACCACCATACAAAGCGTGACTGGTGCAAACAGCATAATCACATGCTTTGCCCCGTATTTCAGCGTCAGCTCTTCATCATCGTCGTCATCATCTTGTTCCACCACTTGCCGAGTGCTGTGCTGTGGCTGCCCATTAGAGGCTGAACCGGGATTATCGTTGCATCTTCGATCGCTGCTTTCATTACGCCGTCTTTCAACGTTGTCATTCTACAAATGTAATTTTAAAAATCCCAGATCCATAAGCACCTGCATGCAACACGTATATTCCATGTTGTAATCGTAAAGGGCAGAGCTCAGTGAGTAGTCTGGCAGCATTTGATGCTGCAGCACTGCTGAAGCTAAGTGGGCGTGGGCCCCGCCTGTGCCCAGACAGGACATCGCCAGAAGCCCCATGAAGTTGCCGGTTATAGGGATAATAAAATTATATTACTAAAGGGCAACATGTGAAATAAAGGAAAGATTCAGCTGAAAGGATCTAAAGACCAGCAGAGCATTAATATACAGGGGCAATTAATGATAACAGTCACACTGTAAGAAAAAGAAGTGATAAATGGTAAATGTGCACTTGTAGATGAAGCAGAAAGAAAGCATGTTAGGCAGGGCAGTTAGTGTTACAATCCTCAGGGGTAATTATGCTAATTAGACAGATATCAGTTACCTGTATTCAGTTAATTAGTGTACGATTTCTACATATGTGACAAATGCCACAGTTAATTTACCTCAATAATTTTGTCTACAATATTCTTACTTGATATTGCTATTTACTAATGTGCCAAAAATAAAAAATAAAAAATGAATCAGCTCTTGGGGGAAAGAGCTTTGGTAAATTTCAACCTATTAGTCTCCTCGTTCCCCAACATTTTCCCATCACTTTTCTATCTGAAGCTTCTTTACAACCTGAAGAGATATAAAAACATTTTAAAATCTGCAATTTACATTCAGTATTTATCAAGGAACGCACAAGCACATTAGGATTCATGTGCTTTTTACTGATACACATCTTTTCCTTCCACTAGGGCATTTAGTAAGTAGCAGCCTCTCCTTCTGCCACAGCACCTTTCCCTTAAGAAGAGCTTCATGGCATAAAGTTGAGGCTTTGAAATAATATGGCTGTGTCAGATAGTCTTCCGATTTGGTTTTTGGATAGAACGTAATGCATTTGGATTCGAGTCCCAAAGTATTTCCTAAAAAATATATGCAGGAATGTTTCCCCACCCCCTTCTTTATGCCAATGTTTGCACTCTGCTGTACCATTTACCAAGTCTGCTGTACCATTTTCTTTCTTTCCTCACAGCACTGATCCCCCCCTCAATTAGTCATACAGTGACAGCAAATCAGGGATGATGTAATGAACAGGATGACATCATGAAGATACAATATCAATTTTGGCTATCATTCCGAACTGAAATGTTGCCATGACCCTGAGACAAAGATTTCCTCCAGCCTTTTTGATACAATTACAAAATATAAAATAAATTAAACTGGGAGATGAGTGTGCTTTTCAATGTTGCCAAAAATGACATTGAGAAGCGCCTCCCTTTTGGCTGAACAGTATGCAAAAGTGTTGCACCTTCTGGTCTGGGAAAGGTAATACTTTAGAGCAAGGTGGGAACAGAGGAAGTAGGAAAACAGGAAGCAGATATAAGCTATAATTTCCAAGATAATTTACAAGATTTTCATTTCCTTCCTTTGGTGTACTTGCATTAGGTATGGTGTCAGTGTAGCAACCAATTTTGTGAATAAATAATAAACTCCAATACTGTGCTAGAGGGTCCAAGGTAAAATCTATGTCCTCAACAGCAGTAACAAAGTAGGACTTATCCTTTGTTCCCGTAAGTGCAACTGTATCCATTCCTACACTTTTGCTTTTTAATTGCAAAGGGAACACAGGCCAATTATGAAAGGGTGTTGGAAATAAACGAGTACAGCATTGCCACAAGACAGGAGCAGGTACAAGAGCAGTAATACCTATGCTTATGAGATTGTGGAGGTTGGCAGCGGTGGCATAAAAACATAAAACATTAGCTTGTATGTTGTTGTAGCATTCAAACGTAATACACCACATGAAATAATTTCAATTTAGAGAGGAAAAAATATCTCCCAAATGCCGCAACATTATAGCGTAATAAAAGAATACACATCACAGGAATACACATCACAACCACACCCATGATCCTAAATTTCCTCTCCTGGTGAGAGTCAAGTGCATCACATTTTTATTTAAAGAAACTGAAAATAACTGTTGATGGATTCAAAGAAACATCTTTGGCCCTTACTTTGGAAGGAAAAAAAAAAGTGCAGTATGAAGTATAATTCAAAGACACTTGCAAGTGAATATTGATGACTGCTTCCTACAGGGAGTTAATTTTCACAGGCTGTATGAACTAAATAGTTTTTGTATCAGTTTTTCTGAAGGGTGGCATGATGGGTTTTGGCCACAAGTACACAAAGACGGAAAAAAGACATTATGACATGGTTCTTACTCCAAGTAAGAACTGTGCTGAGGGTTGCAATTCAGAACAGAAGATAAAGTAATGCACAACAGTGAAACCTGCAGGCATATCTGAGCAAAGATGCATTTTATGACACTGGGGATTGTGTCATATTTGTTGCACTTTGTTTCAGTACAGACAAAACACAAATCCCTACCTGATTAGCATTAAACAGATCACAGGTCAGAGGTGCCACCTGCAGTGGAAGCAAAGGAACAGATTCCTCAGTTTCATCAGCCATTATGGAAGTAAAGCCTTGAAAGAGGTTTGAACCAGACCCTTGTACTTCTGGTGTGTGGGCAAGAATGACTGTATATCTTCAAGGTGAATGAGTAATACCAAAGATAAACAGCAGCCTTGGCAACTATCAAAAAAAAGAGTTAAATATCAAACCCAAGCAATAGTCCCAAAGGTGCAGAACTGGGACGTGCGAACTTCCTGAACTATGTCAGTGCCTTTTCACCCAACTGGAAATGCAGAAGGCAGCTCCAGGAAAGAGATATGATGGTGTGTAGGGTTTGAAAATTTTGCCAAATTTTGGGCTTCCACTGACTCTTCAATTACTGAGGATTCTATGTAGGAGGAGCCTTGGTTTCTGCAAGGAGTCAGTGCAGTAAGTGAACCTTTTAGAGGGGAAACCTTTTTCCAACTACGGCTCTTACCATAAATGGTTATCAAGTAGCATGGAAAAATGGCAATATTTGAAACACAGATTCTGGGTCATTCAGTACAAATGAATGTGTTTACTATCTCTTAAGATGCAAGAGATTTTCAGGGAAACTTGAAAAACTTGTATCAGGAGTTGGGTGAACTAATGCTGAGAAACCTTCACATTCAGTATGGAAACTTTTGGGAGGTCTGCTTGGCACTAAGGTTTCAAAAAGATGTTCAAAGCATTGGAACTCATGTTGAAAAGCAATGAACTGGTAAGGTATTACAAGTGTCTGCGATCTTTGTAAGGAAATTAGGGAGCAATAATATTTTTTAAATGATGCTGTTCCTGCATGCTGATCCTGCGTATACCTGCCAAGTTAACATCATCTGGACTGGCCACTCAGAATGGGAACCATACCTATGCATTTATTTTAATAAAAATACTGAAATTTCCACTTTTATGGCACAAGCTGTTTAAGATTTTGTAAATGATACTGAAATAATACTGGTTCAAAATGTCTTACAAATTCTTCACAAATGTCAGTTTCTGTTTGGCCCCTCATTGTTCAGCACATGCTATGGTATTTCTGTAAAAGCCCCATTCTGAATGAATATAGTAGAACACAGTTAAAGCAATAAAATACGTGACTTTTCCTGCATAATGTATTGCAACATTATTGGTAAAGCTAATGACCAAATTGCCCACGAAGCCTTATGAGTTCTAAAATTTCACTGAGGATCAGGACACAGAGACAAGGTCCAGAATTTAGCAGTGACCTGATGAAACAGCTGAAGCTTTGAATGAGTAAGCTAAATGACCAGAAGAGATGATGCTCATGTGTCTTAAGATGTAAAATCCTCTCTTGGCTTCCTTGATAGCTTGTGGGGCTCCAAAACAGGCCCAAGCTGCCTGCAATTGCATATGATTTGAACTGCCATAAATTTAACAAGGTAGAAAGTCCCAAAGTCAAGACTTCAAAGCATCTTGCAAGGCAGCATCATACAAAGCCCCCATCCTACATTTTAGCATTGGATTCCAAAGCATATCCCTTCCTGAATCAAGAAATCAGAAAGGGGTTTCCATGTAATTCTGCCAAACTGAGCAGGTTTTAACATTAACTCATAAGGTGATGAGCAGGGAGTTAAGTGACATCAGCTGATGAGCTGGAGGGTATGGTTTGGAGAAAATGGCCCGCGGCTCACACTAATTTGGATGTAAGGCTAAGTCAGATACTATGGTTTGTTTCTACCTATGTAGCAGAAGTGGGTAAGAGCAAAACATCCAGTACTGATATGTTAACCATAAACCATTAACTGTGGTTTACTGTGACAGGTGAACAAGGCCAGTAATTCTGAATATGAACTAGATCATTAAGCTTTCTAGTGAATTCAGATCTTCAGAAACTTTGATTGAATAAGGCCTTTTTCGTTTATTTTATTTAAAAGATAACTCACTTTGCAGGATACATTGCCCTCACAATGTGATTTACAAGAAGTTTTCCAGAGTTACTTCATCAGTCATTTGCTTTTGAGCCCAGATTGTGGTTCTTTATCAGGCAAGTGAGATTGGAAGAGTATGTTGCAAATACAGAAGATACTACAAGTACAAAACTTCAAGCAGATGCTACAACACAGTATGCAGTGCCAATTTCTTGAAGTGTGATACATCAGTTGCACCATTAAATTAGCATTATGTGTAGTAAGAGAAGAAAAAGAAGGAACAGAGCCTCCTCCATAGTGGCGCCCTGTCTGTGGAACACCCTTTCCTTACAATCAACACCAATGCTATCCTCATGTTGGCACCAGGTTAAGAGTTATTTCTTTTCTCAGACATTTTCTTTTTGCTTGATGGTATATTTTAACAGTACTGTTTATTTTATTATTTAGGTGGCTGTTTTTACTTATTGTTCTGTGCTCCACCCTGATATCAGTACAGGCAAATGGCAGATTGTAAATATTTTAAACAAATAAATCCTAATGTTCACACAGCAAAAAAAAATTAATAAATCTGTACTGTCTATAAAAACTAAGCAGTACAGTGGAACCTTGGTTCCCGAATGGCTTAGTTGCCGAACAAATTGGCTCCCGAACGCCGCAAACCCAGAAGTAAGTGTTCCGGTTTGTGAATGCTTTTCAGAAGCCAAATATACGATGCGGCTTCCACTTAAGTGCAGGAAGCTCCTGCAGCCAATCGGAAGCCACACCTTGGTTTTTGAACGGTTTCAGAAGTCGAACAGACTCCCGGAACACATTAAGTTTGAGAACTAAGGTACCAGTGTATACAATCTGATAACTTAATAAATCAAAGTTAAAGAGTTTACTGGTCACTGCTTTCTAAAGTAGTATAATATGCATGTGCTGTGAAAGATTTAGCAAAGAATGAAACAGGATTCCCTCCCCCCTTAAATGCATTTATATTATTTTTATTATTATTTACATTGGTATCCTGTCTTTCTTCCAAGGGCTGAAGACAGCACACATGACTTTTTAATCTACAAAGCCACTTTATAATGGTAGGTTAGGCTAAGTGATAGTGACTGGACAAAGTTCACACAATTACCGTATTTTTCGCTCTATAACACGCACCTGACCATAACACGCACATCGTTTTTAGAGGAGGAAAACAAGGGAAAAAACATTCTGAATGAAACAGTAGATGTATCATTTTTGGGCTTCATGCTGTGGCCACAGACATGTGATCTGATGGTGAATTTGGGGTGACCCAATGCAAAAATCCTGAGAATTCCTGTGGATCCATGCTTTGTAACCACGTTTTTGCACCATTGCAGCCCCAGGCAACAGTGGGTGCGTGATTTTTTTGGTGCAGGCTGTAGCCATGGACATGCTATGTGATCTGATGGTGAATTTGGGGTGACCCAATGCAAAGATCCTGAGGATCCATGTGGATCTATGCTTTGTAACCACATTTTAAGTGGGGAGCGAAGGAAAAACAAATAAGGGACATGAGAGGGGTGTGCAGAGAAGCAGCTGGCTAAGAATGCAGGAGAGGGATTTAACGGGAGGGAGGAAAGAAAGGCAAAAGTTTCCCCCTACCCAAGCCAGCCATATCTCTCTCTCTCTCTCTCTCTCTCTCTCTCTCTCTCCCTCCCTCTCTCTCCCTCCCCCCTCTCTCTCCCTTCCCCCCTCTCTCTCCCCTCTGCTTGCCTGGAGGAATTCCCCTCTGCTTGCCTGGAGGGGAGGGGCTTTCCCTGCTCTTTGTTCCGTTTCAGCAAACACAGCAACGAAACAGAGGAGGGTGGGCAGTAAGACCCTGAGGCAGAATGCAGGAAAGCAGCTGCTTCCTCTTTTCAGCTTTCCTTTCTCCGTGAAGCGCCGTGATTTGATTTGCTTGATTTTTCGGCTCCAGGGACCACACATTCGCTCTATAACACGCACAGACATTTCCCCTTCCTTTTTAGGAGAAAAAATCTGCGTGTTATAGAGGGAAAAATACGGTAGTTTATGGCCAAGCATGGATTTGAACCTGGTCTTCTCACTCCTAGTCCAACACTCTAACCCAGGCACAGGCAAACTCGGCCCTCCAGATGTTTTGGGACTATAATTCCCATCACCCCTGGCCACTGGTCCTGTTAGCTAGGGATGATAGGAGTTGTAGTCCCAAAACATCTGGAGGGCCAAGTTTGCCTATGCCTGCTCTAACCACTTCACTACACCTGCTAAATGTTGCTTTCTTCATGACATTCAAGATTACAAGACCCATTTAACAAACACAAGAGGCTTTACACAATCTTTCAGCATTTTGTAACACAGCTACCATATGCAGTTTATAATCTGGCATGTGAAAAAAATAGTCCTTACGTACAGTATTGGTCTGATGGTTGTCAGGCAAGTTCTCTCTCAGCTGCCCACGCTGGACTTGTGATAAGTGTGCAGATAGTTCTGCCATTGGAACTTGGTACTCCACAAATGCTCCTTCTTCTTGAGATACTGCAACTGTAATTTTTTTTAAAAAAGAGAGAGTCTGAAATCCTTTGTTATCTTACCCTGAACTGAAATGATGTTCTTGCTTTAAGCTGTTGGCTTTCAAGACAAGAGTGAAGGGGAAAGTAATTGAATGCAAGTACACTGCTGCCTGACCATCTAACTATTTCCATACCATTGTTAGGTGATCTGTTGTACACCATGGAGTCATTTGTTCTTCCTGCCCTGGGTGGGCACTCCTTCCTATTTTGGAGATAATTGTGGTTCGTATATCTGCACTGATGTTAAAAAGCTAACAATAGTTAACACAAACCAGTTTCTAACCATTGGGTTGAAAATGGTTGTTTGTCACTCCCTATGGTTAATTTTGACATCGAGCAGAGACAGTGCTAACCACAGCTGGCCACAAGACTGAGAAATGCTCACACAAGATGAGCCTGTGAACCCACAGAACACTCAATTGTCTCTAAACTATGGCTAGAAAGTTGAGCAGTGTTTTTGCTTGGAGCAGGCCAATGAACCCCTGAAAACTAAATGGTGATAGTGCTCAGGACAGGAACATGTGCCTAGACAAACATGCTGTCTGCCATCTTCCCTCAACATATCTACCTCCCCCACAAAAAATCTGGCATACCAGGAAGTGTGAAAGTGATCTAGAATTTCTTGTTAGTGGTTAAGGAAGCAACTCAAAAGGGGTAAGAACAGAATTTTAAATGATTACATCAGAAAGAAGCCAATCTTTACATGCAACCATCTGATACATTTGTTGTTCTGATGGTTTCCTAAATCAATATAAAACATTAATCTAAACCACCATTACTATTACCACCATTTGCCAAAGTTTGATATGTGCTGTACACAGTTTGCAAGTTATATTCACCAGAAATGGGGAATAAAGGGAACACCCAGGATTTATAAATATACAGTTGGCCTGCTACTTACATTAAGGTTCTGTTGCAGGAGAACGTGAACAAAGGCAAAATCGTGCAAAGTCAGTAACCCCAGAACCACCCCCTCCCGCACTGCAGAGGATTGCTTACCAGAATCTGAGATCATGAGAGGGCCCTAGCATGCTACCAGAGCCCTCCTGCAACCTTCCCAATGCCCAGTAAGCAAGGAAAACCCACTGGGTGAGCAGGGGGTGGGGTGGGGGGGGAGGAAAAATAGATAAATGGAGAGCAGGGAATGGTGTATTTTCCTTGCTCTCCATTTATTTATTGCTCACCCACCTAAGGTTCCAATCACGAATGAAAAGTAAGTGTAAGTTCTGGGTCGAGTGGAAGGGAAAAAGTATGTCAAATGGCAGCAGAAGTGTAAGTAAGTTGAGACAAGGCTTGTTGCAGAAAGGCTGTGCTAAGGTACTGGGTTTTGAAAGAAGATCCTAAAGATGGGAGAAGTCACTTAATAAACTGGGGGGTGGGGTGGGGGAAAATGTATACGAAACAGCTTGGCAGAAGGTACTGAGCACCAGGGCTGGGCAATAACTGGTTCTCAATATTGCAATATATCACCAGCTAAACATCATGATATATTGATATATCATATCTGAAATAAGGAAGGAACTATGCAGAGGCCAACAGGACACTACCGCTGCCTCCCATCACTGCCACAAGTCCTCACAGGCCACTGCCGCTACTGCCATCACTATCACTGCCTTAAGGCCTTGCAGGCCACCACTGTGTGTTGCCGCTGCAAGGCCTTGCAGGCTGCCACCACTACTGCAATCTCCCATCACCGCTTTGAGGCCTTGCAGGCCACTGCTACTGCTGTCACCTCCTGTTGCTACCATGAGATCTTGCAAGCCACCGCCGTTACTGCTGCCACTTTTCGCCACCGTCGTGAGGCCTCACAGGCCGCCACCACTACTGCCGCCACCTCCTGTTGCCACCACAAAGCCTTGCGGTTACTGCTGTCACTTCCTGTTATCGCTGCGAGGTGTTGCAGGCTGCTACCATCTCCCACTGCCACCGCAACGCCACTGCTGTCACTCCTTGTCACCACTGTAAGGCCTTGCAGGCTGCCATTGTTACTGCTGCCACTTTCTGTCGCCGCCATGAGGCCTTGCAGGCTGCTGCTGTCACTCCATCACTACCACGAGGCCTTGCCGCCACCTCCCATCACTGCTGAGTCCTCACCGGCTGCCACTGCTACTGCCTCCCATAGCTGCTGGGAGGCCTCGCGGGCTGCCACTGTTTGTGCTGGTGCCGCAAGGCCTCACAGGCTGCCACCGCTATTGCCACCAGCTTTCATTGCCGCTGTGAGGCCATGCAAGTCTCCACTGCTACTTCTGCCGCCACGACGCCTTGCAGGCTGCCGCTGCTACTACTGCCCCCTCCTGTCACCACCACAAGGACTCACAGGCCACCACTGATTGGGCTGTCACAGTGAGGCCTTGCAAGTTGTCACCTCTACTGCTGACACATACCGCGGTCATGGCCAGCTGTTTCTGCCACTGCTGCTTCTGCCTCCTGCTGGCAGACTGGCAGTCCCAGATTATATGTATTCACTATGACTCACTGCTGTACTTTGGATTGACCTGCATACCACCATTTGGTAGCCAAGACAAAACCAAAAGTCCTGTTGGGATGCGTTCTGGCTTGCCTGCTGATGAAACTGACTGTGTGGTGATTGATAATATTGTCATTTACCTATTTTAGACCTCTTAAGTAGTAGCAGCTGCCTGGACATTGTCCTGTTCACCTCTGTATAGTTTCATCCTTATTACAGATGTGATGGATTGCAAAGTTTAGCTGGTGATATTGTGTGAGGTTTAGCTGCTGATAACATTGCAACGTTTAGCTGGTGAGTTATTGCAATGTTGAAAACCAGTTATCGCCTAGTCCTTACACACATTGTGATTCGTGATATACTGACAGCTCAAATATTATGAAACAATTATGACAATGTGAACTTCAAACTGGTTTTGGATGATATATTGATATATTGCCCAGCCCTACTGAGCACAACGGAAAAGTTCCACATTGCTAAATGGAAATTACTTCTAAGCCTTAGCTGTCTGCAACATAGAAACATGGAGCTGATGGGCAGTAGTAAGGGAAACAGATTCAAATGTGACAGCCATTCAAGATTTTTAACTGTTATCGAAAAACAATGCAATGCAAACCTCCTCTGAAAACCAATTAGAATGATATGTACACAATAAGATCTAATACTGATATATGATAATTCTGAAAAATCAAAAGGATGGGAGAAATCTTAGTTTTAGACACATAAAAGAAAAAATGGAAGACAAGCAGTCAGCTCTACTGGGTGCAACATTATTACAAAAAAAAAAAAAAAGTTTGCAAAACCAGAGCCAAGAGAACTGTTTCTTAAACTTCCAAATACACACTGTCTACACACTAGTGTTCTTAAACCTGTGGCGAATGCAATTATTCAAATAATAACTTGATAGCACACTAATTAGTTGAAATCAGTCACCCAGGTCTCTTTACTATACCACTGGGACACAATCTACTCTGCCCTTTCATCCTCTTCTTTGGATAAGGTCGTTTAAGAATCAAGCATAGGTCTGTAGGAAATTACATAAAATGGTAGGATATAACCAACAGAGACAAGGGAAATTTTCAACCCATTTAGACTTATATATTCTATACAGTGGTACCTTGGGATGCGAACGGGATCTGTTCCAGAGCCCCGTTCGCATCCAGAAGCAAACGTAACTAGCGACGGCATGTCTGCGCACGCCGCTTTCGCCGCTTCTGCACATGACGTCATTTTGAGCGTCTGCACATGCGTGAGCGGTGAAACCCGGAAGTAAAACGCTCCATTACTTCCAGGTTGCCGCGGAGTGCAACTCAAATGCGCTCAACATGAAGCATATTTAACCAGGGGTATGACTCTACTCTGAAAAATACTGTTTCAATAATGTGCCTGCTCTGAGATTTAAAATAAAAGATAGCTACAGAGTTCACTGGCAGAAACACTTCATTATCATCTTGAACAGATGCTCCAACAAGGCTTTGGGGATGCAATCAAGAATGATGGTTTCTATACTTTCCACCCTGGTGGCAAGATTGGTAGGCTAGCTGATGTGTATAATAGTAATCCTTCTTCTACTGACAAGTTTGGCCAAGCTCCACCTGAAGAATGTCTAGAATAAATAATTGCATAGGCTCAGACCATTGCTTTCACCTTCACCGAAAACTGCTTAAGATTTCAGTGTTCACTCTGTTTTGACTTTATTCTATGAGACATACACACATGGAAGATTATTAACTATCCAGTAGGACAGCATTAAACAATCACAGAGAAAAATTAAAATATATAGTCATAGCATCTATTGTTGTTTATTTGAGTTTGCATTCTATTCATCAAGTCTAAGGAAGCAATGTTTGAGTAGTAGTATACTGTTATTATATTTTACTAAGAGAGCTAAATAAGACTCCATACTTATTTCTCCACAGCCATTTATCAGTGAAGGAATGCAATAATGGGGAAAGTCAGATATTTGAACACCATATGTAGTAATAAATGAGCACCATCTATTAGTAGACAGTTAACTTTTTCTGGTTTGGTATTCTTGCAGTTAGCATTGCCAATTATTATTTTGATAAAAATCGATAGCGTGGAGGAGTGAATGTGGGAGGTGGAGAATATTATAAAGGAAGGATGTTGCAAATGCTTATAAAAACACAGAGTCCATAATTTTCTTCACATTTGTTAATGAAATAAATGATATACTTTACTCAGACTGATTCTTTGAAAGAAGTGTTGGTACTCTCTTCTGTAGTATTTCCACTGAACTTTCATAAACTATGTGGAAACAACCTAGAAAAAGCCTCCAACTACAAGGGATGCACATATTAATTATTAAGAAATATCTCACATGTGGACCAAGTGGATTTTAGAAGTTACTGCATGCATGGCACACTGAATGAGAATTAAATTTTAAAGGAAACAAACTAGAATGATTGGAGGGAACTGAGAAATGAAGCTGGTTTAAAAACAGGAAGAAAGTGCATGACAGGTTGTAAATAGGATTAAAAATATATTAATGCTTTATTATTTCAGGTAGAGATGATCTGTTCTTAAACAGGAACATTTCTCTGGATACTTATTTTCAGCACAGAGATGCTTTACAACACAAGACCAGTACAGACACAACCTTGTTATCTGATCAACTCCAGTACGGAAATCTATGTCCCTACTGTGGAAGGATGTGTGGACCCAGAATTGGCATCCACAGTCACTTATGGACTCACTTTTAAAACTGTGTTCATGGAATACAATCTTACTCGGCTACGGGTGCTTGCCAAAAAGTAGTAGTAGTAGTTTTCTGTTGTATCATTAAGGGTTGCTGTACTTCTTTTAGATGCTAATCTGCATATTAGCAATATTCTATTATCAATTTTATGTTGTGGATGCTCTACTATTATTGTGACTCACCCTGAGATTATTTGTACAATGAAGGGAGCACTATAATTTTTGGAAGTTAATCACAGTTAAGCAGTCAGGAGTGGACCACAGGACTGAATTCTTTCTCCTTTCTAGAACACAAATTTGTCTTGCTGGACCTAGGTGTGCTTAGCTGCTACAGATAGCAACGACAGTGCCCTCCTTAACAGAGGATTTCAAACTAGCTTCAAGTGACAACAAATTATTATCTTAGCAGTGACATTAATCATGGTTGGAACTAACCAAGGTTCCTGTGAAGTGTTCTCTTAACAGACATTATTTGATTGGAAACCACTGAAACAAAATGACAGGAAAACATAATCCATTGCTTAGCAACCAATCAATTCATGAACAGTCTAGACAGATTATGATAGTCCTGCCAACTTTTTTGAAATGTGATAGTAATAGCAATTAGAAGGAGCTGTGGCCAATTCAAAAGCACTAAAAAGGAATCCTGTGCATTACCTCATTTTAATTTGTTTCCAAGAGTGCTTAGAATATTACTTACTTGGCTTGGAATATACCCCAGTTACACTGCTGGGTTCCATATTTCCATTGTCAATGCCAATTAGAACCCTACTTTACATATGATAAATATGCAAAGAAATAAGGGAAAGTCCAACTTTCTACTATCCTGACTATACAAATGATTTACACTTACTTTTTTCAATTTTTAATATGGTTAGACTTTTTTTTTTAAAGTCTTATACCATCTAAGTCATCTACAACCCTCTCCTATCAGATAATCTCCTCAAAACTCAATAAAGGGGGGTGGGTTAGCAAAGCAGACCTAAGACCAAATTTCATCAGTACAGCCAATCAGAAATATGTGCATCGCCACATATTTCTGCATCTCATTGATAAGCACCAGTTTAGAGGCTTCAAGACCTCTGGTGGAAAGCGAAAAAGAACTGGCTAACATACTTCAAAAGGAGCACTTAGTCTTTATTCTGAAAAAAAGTCAGAAAACAACTGGACACAAACAGCAGTCCAGTACTATCAGAACACTGTGCCAAAGGAAAAAGCACCATTTTTAAAAAAACACTCAGAAGAGAACTTTCAACAGACAAAAGATTTCCCCATTAGCACATCCCCATGATGACATAAGCTCCAAGTTTCCGCATTCTGTACAACTATAAAAGACACAGAGGGTAAAAATCAACTAAGCTTTACTCAGAGTAGGCTCAGTGAAATTAATGAACGCAACTGATCCCATCAATTCCAGTGGTCTACTCTCCAAGTAACACTTAGAATGCCACTCAGAGCTTCTAAAGCCTCTGCTAGCATACCAAGTCCATTCTGGCTATGCTGTACACTCAAAATCACTTAAGGTCCCGCGATCCTACGCACCTTTACCTGGGAATAAATCCCATTAAACCTATCCATTCTGAAGGAAATCAGCCCTGAGTGCTCACTGGAAGGACAGATCCTGAAGCTGAGGCTCCAATACTTTGGTCACCTCATGAGAAGAAAAGACTCCCTGGAAAAGACCCTGATGTTGGGCAAGATTGAGGGCATAAGGAGAAGACAGAGGATGAGATGGCTACTAATATGAATTTGACCAAACTGCGGGAGGCAGTGGAAGACAGGAGTGCCTGGCGTGCTCTGGTCCAGGGGGTCACGAAGAGTCGGACACGACTAAACAACAACCAACTTAACGAGGCTTACTAATGAGTAGACACGCCTAGGAGTGCACTTTAATTCAGATTTCAACACACTTCCGACACGGACTGGAGGTCCGCGGGAGTGGCTGGAGGAGACCCGCCCTCTTTCCGGGGCATTTTCACCCACGGAGGGAAGGCGGGGAGGTGGGATTCCAGCCCGTATTGTTTAAAGTGTCTGAAGCCGGGAGGAGGTTTCGTGTGGGGAGGGGCATCCTTTCTGATCTGAGACAAAGAGGGCCACGGAGGTGTGAGGGAAGGCTGGCTCCGGAGTCCCACGACTCCCCTCGGAAACGCTCGTGTGAGGAAGGGGCGAGAGGAGGGGGGACGTGACGAGAGGAAGGGGAAGGGCCCCCATCCCCCCCCCGAAAGAGGAGCCCCGCTTCCTTTCCCCCTCACGGGCCTGCTTTCTTCGTCGCGCTCTTCGCAGCTCCCCGCCCCGGGCCCACCTCTCCTTACCTGTCCCCCCTCGGAGCCGGTCCCACCGGTTTGTTTTCTTCCCGGCCCGAATTCACAGCACAACCCCCTCCCTCCCACCCCCTCCTCCCGCGACACGCACGGCGCTTCCGGCCGAAGCCCCGCCCCCATTCCCCCTCCCCTCGGGACTCGGCGCTTCGGCCCCGCCCACTCACGCTCTCTCGGGGGTGGTAATGCGCCTGCGCAGCCGAGCTTCTACTCGGCGGACCGCAGCTGTCTATCAGAAGGAGCGCGCG
Organism: Podarcis erhardii; assembly: GCF_964252035.2. Lineage (NCBI taxonomy): Eukaryota > Metazoa > Chordata > Lepidosauria > Squamata > Lacertidae > Podarcis > Podarcis erhardii. The sequence goes on from NC_138497.1 coordinate 46,418,550, forward strand.
AGGCCGCGCAACGACAACAGCTGCACCAGCAGCAGCCGCCGCCGGAGGAAGCGGGCGGGGGCTGATGACGTCAGGAATCGCTGCGCCAAAAAGGCAGCAGCTCCATTCGAAGAAGGGTTGCCTTAATCTGCACGTTTCTCTTCGAAGCAAGGCCGGCGCAGGCATTCTGCTGCCTCAGAGTTAAAAGGTCCTCGCTCGCTCGCCCGCCCGCCCGCCGCCTTCCACCGAAGTGTAGGTGCCTAGTAGCTAAGGTTGGTCAGGTTGTATTGGCGCAAAAGGGGGGTAATAAATACATTAAAGCTCAAAACCGTCTGCGTTCTTTCTGAAGGGCTGCGCATTGGGTTTAGTATGGCCGAGAGAAAATACTAGCTCTGTTCGTGGAGGATCAACAGGGAAGTCGCTCCTTTGCTAGGGTAGATCCCATGCGATTCTTCTTCTAAGTTTGGCGATCACTCGTAGCCGAGTAAGATTGTCTTCCATGAGCACGGTCTTAAGAGTGAGCCCGTAAGTGACTGTGGAGGCTAGTTTTGGATCCACACCTCCTTCCACAGTAGGGACGTAGGTTTCCGGGTGGGAGTTTATCGTGGTGAGGGTTTGCCAAACGTGCCTTCCTCTTAACAAATTATTATCATTATTAGCGCATTTCTACCTTTCGTCCCGAGTTCCAGCGTCTTCAAAGTCCATGACATCTTTGGTACACACCCACTTTATTTTGCAGCCCGACCCTTTGTATACATGTATGTTGACACTAAAATCCTATTCAGTTAGGATTACTTTCAAGTAGTGTGCAGAGGATTACAACTCCCTCAGCAGTTTAGGAGGAGCCACAGCCACTAGTATCTTACCTCTGCCACTTGCTACATTTGCCCTATGAGACAAGGTTTATTTCATTTTATTATTACGTTTATACCCCCACCTTTCCTCCAAGCTCAGGGTAGTGTATATGGTTCCCCTCTTCATTTTAGCCTCACAGTCCTGTGAGGTGGGTTTGGCTGAGAAACAGTGAGGGGCCCAAGGTCATCCCGTGAGCTTCATGCATAACTGGGGATTTGACCCCTGCCTTACTCTGACAAGCAAAGGCTCCTGACTTTTCAAAAACGATACAAAGCTGTTTACATGTAGACACAACTCTGTAGATTGTCCGTGGTGGTGATTCTCATGAATGTAAGAACTTAAAATAATGTACAAACAAGCCTCATGGCTTTCAACATCCTAACATACAATACCTTTTGAGTTTGGGAATAAGGACTGCCTTCATAGTTTTAGATAAGCTTTGTACAAGGTATCCAGTTTATGTTGCTACAGCTGTGACTACTAGTGTGTGAACTTGGCCCAACTGTCAGCTAGACAAATCTACCCTGATTTAAAGTGAGGAGCATACAATCAAGGGTCCCACAACTTGAAAGACACTGCAGAAACTTAAATTTTGGACTACAGTTCCCATAATCTCCAACTACTGGTCATGCTGGCTGGAGATGCGAAGTGTAGTCCAAGGCATTTGAAAACCCTGAGCTAGGTTATTATCTCAGCACCTCTTATAAACCAATATCCTTGTGTTAATACACACCTTGAAAAACTTTTTATATAAAGTAAGTGCTGGGGAACTTATGGTGCTGCAGATGTTGCTGGTATCAAACTCCCATCAGATGCATGCATGGCCAAGTTGGGATGATGAACTATTCCCCCCTCTGATCTATTTATTTATATTTTACAAGATGTATATGCCGATAATCAATAAAAACTCTCATGTGGTTTTCATAGAATATAGTTGTAATAAAATGCCAGTGAAATAAAACTTTGAAAACAAGAAGACAGAAAATGTTATCAAACATAGGTAAAATCAGTAGTTTCAAAACAAATACACAAGTTACATGAGTTACATGTCTGCTAAAAAAAGGGACCAATAAAAGACACTATCAGGTCAATTCTGCGTTAAAAACTTACGTTTTAGCAGATGGTTGGGAGTTACGTACATTAAAATTAATTTTTCAGCAGTAATTTTTGTTGCTCTCGACTTTTTTTTTGCTGGTTAGGATGCAAACTGTTAATTTTGATGGTGAGATTAATGTTACCAACATCAACTCCAGGGAGCCATGCAGCTAACTTTACCTTTTATTGCTGCACTGCTGTTGCTAATTTAGCATTGTATGTCCATACATATCAAGCATACATTCTTGTTTTCAAGTGTTCAGTGTTGCTTTTTCGATAAACCAAACATAGAAGCTGCTTTATAGCAGTCAGGCCACTTGTTCATCATGCATAGGCTTCCCAACCTGGTGCCCCCTCCAGATTGGACTCTAAACCATCACCCTCATACAGCATGATCAATGATCAGCAGATGACAGGAGTCCTCATCTCACACATCTGAAGGGCATCAGATTGAGAAATGTCTGACAGCAACTCTCCAGTTCAGCTGGATCCTGCCTGGAAATGCTAGGATCCAGTTATGGCCCTTTCCCTTTTTGTGAAGGGTTGTGGTAAAACAGACCATTATTATTTAGTTTTTTATTGTTCTTTGATTAGTTAGGCTGTCACTTCTATCATTGTGTAACAGGTCAATACATATAATTTGTCTCCTAGAAGTGGTATGGTTCTCATTCTTGAGATTCCATTCCTTCCCCCCACCCCCAGTAATTGTAACAATACAATTCACTAGGTGGGATCTAGATTAAGTTTGGCAACTTTGTTTTTACTTCAACTTGTATTTTGTTGGTGTTTTATTGACTCTATTTAAATTATTACTGTTAGTCACAGCAACATTTGGTGGAAACGTAGGCTACAAATTTAACAAATTGTACTTAGGGACTTCAGTTAGTCATGACTAACATGACTAACTTGATTTCAACAAACTCAAGTGCAACCAGCTTATTCTAGATCCAACTCAACACTATATAGTTCGGCCAGTGTGCAGAATTTGAAGCTGTATTTCCATACTGGGAAGTTTTTGCCAGATCAACAAGCCAACTAATCCATTACTTCCAGAAATGAAATAGAAGTAGTAGTATATTTTGAAACATAATTAAATAATCAAAATCCAGATCAAATATATACATTTTTAATATCTGAAATATTTACATGGTGGAACCATTTATAGGATCCCATTTATTAAGAACAGTTTTTTCCAGCTGTCTTCTTATAATGCATGTACTCAGTAACTCAGTGTCATGGTTGCACCTCCTAAATAGGTCAACCTGTATCCTTCAGGTAAAGAGATATCAGAAGAGCAGTATTTTAAAAAGTGAGAATTGTTGCTTCCTGGAAAGTGTTCATCCTGCAATCAAGAAGGCCCATAGCATACAGTCTTTCTACTTGTGAAGATTTTAAAAAATGCAGTTTACAGTACATTGTTATTGATACCACATCAGCATATGTATAAAACTCATACAGAGTAAGAGGACAAGAAATATCATCCTCTATCCGACAGACAGCTTACAGTACAAAAAGGAAGTCACAACTGACTTGATGACTTACATAAAAACAAATTTCTCCACTGTTCGAAAGCATATGATTTTAACATTGTAAACTGTTGTGCTCAAGTTACATTTTTAAACCTTTTCTATCCACAAGTTTCCCAAACCTGTCTATGGATTTTATTTTAAATAATTAAAAAAGAATACTTTAGATGTCAGACTTGTATTAGTAGGAAGCTAAAATTAAATAAATTTGTGCACTAGTTATCCTTGATTAAAACCACAACTGAGTATGAAATTCTGTCACCACCGTAACTGAACAAAAGGCCTCATGTAACGAGGAGGAAATTTATCAATGGCTTTACAAGAATGCCTGAGTTGAAGCAAGTCCACCATGTTTTTCTATAGATTCCTCTAGAAATATTAGAAAGTCCAACAAGGGAATGATCCCCTATCCATGCAGATGAAAACTGTGTGCCAACAAAATGACTCCCATCCATTTTTAGAATTTTAAAGTTTATTCTAATATTTTAAAATGGGAAAGGGAAAGAAGAGGTTGGTGTATTTACATAAAATTCAATTATTTTGGTTTGTGGTAAGCACAGATGTTTCTAAAACATGGGTCTTTTTAATATTTACAAGGAACAGTTTAGAAGATGAATATCAGAGACTGTGTACAGCAGCTGCAGTAGTTTATGAAACAATACCTGTAACTGTACCTGGTGAGTGAAAAACCACCAATGCAGAATTCAAATAATTACAACCAAGGAAGCTGGGGTGAGGGCAGGAGGGAGGGAGAGGGGACCTCAGTGTAACAAGATGGAAAAAAATTCACATTTTCTACATTTAAAAAATACAGGTCTCACAAATGTCTCTTGAAGACAGAGAAACTTCAAAGTTCTTCAGTGATGCAGAACAAAAGTTGAAATGGCGCCCCCAAAACAAAAAGGGATTCTTTATTTCACTAGCCCAATTTTTTTGGCTTCTGTTTCATATATTAATAACCTCCACATTTTGACTATAAAAACTTCAGCTTCTTCATCTAGCACCTACACCAAAAAAGAAGAAAATAGGGCATTAAAAACCAGAGGAAAAGGTACATCTCTCTGAATACATTTAGTGGAGGTGATTCTCACAGAAGAGCTCTAAGTTACACAAATTAGAAATTCTGGATGTGGCATGTTTTTCCTTTACTCACCATAGCAACATCATCCAAGATGCTCTGCGGTGAACTATGAGCCATAACCTGAAAAAGAGAGGCATATCAACATTGAGAACACAGCACTTGTATGACTGAAAATTGAACCATGCAAGATTTAGAACTGTTACCCGCATAACAGTAACATTCTAGCAGGTAGCAAACACATGTATCTTAAAATAAAATCCATGAAAAGCAAGCCCGTTGCTTTCAATTTTAAAATAAGGTTGTTTGCTCCAGGGGAATGGAAGCAAGCACTGTGATTTTTACTGTTTCCCCCCTTCCATCTGTAGCTCTTTGCACCTCAAAAACCTGTTCCAGAAGATTGAGGAGGGGGGCTTTTGGAAGAGCACGGGAGGTGTTCCAGGTATGTAGGAGAAACAGGAAATTTGGGAAACGGCTTCTCTTCCCAATCCATTCACAAAAGCCTCTGCTGATCAAAAACCCTTATTGTGAGTAGCAACACAACTGGATACAACCCTAAATGATTTGAAAGGTGGACCAAAAGGCATTTTTAGTTTCAACCCCCTTGTTCGATTCATAACAGGTATTTGATTGCATTTGTGAGTGACCAAGGTAGACCAAGAACAGTGAGAAAGGAAAGTTACCACTTGTGTCCTGCCACCTTAATTAACTCAAAACAAAACCCTCACACAGTTTGCTGTCATGTTGGAGCAGACTGTAGTTCCCAAAGTAACTGATGCACAAGCCTGCAGGTTATGTGTGCAAGTCTAGTATCAGGCTTCTGACCCATCAGTTTAAAAAAACAACATAGTTATATATTTATGCATAGAAGGCAACACACTGTCAGTAGTTTACTTTGGGCAAATACTGTGAAATGAAAGTGCACGGATTGGGAGGTGGAGAGAAAGTTACCACTGTACCACTGAAGGGTAGATTTGCTTGTCCAGCGTAGCATCACTGAGTTGGGCTTCCTTGCGCCTCCAGTGGATGAAGGGAGGAGTACCTTTGACAGGAAATAGGCTGACTCCTCTTTAGTTTTGCATACTCACTGAGCATGAACAGTCCAGAAATGAAACTCAGACTAATGTTAACCTATATCCTACAACTGAAAGCCGCCCGTGCTAGCAGAGGTGGAAAGAGGTGTTGCAGGCTATGCAAGGGTGTGGCCTCGGTGATGCTACACTGGACAAGCAAATCGACTCTTCAGATAGGTACAATGGTGCTATTTCACTTGCCCATGTAGCATCACTGGGTTGGGATGTACAAAAGCCCAACCAAGTAGGGTGGATCCCAATGGCAACAACTTACTACTCCAGCCAATGCTGTTTCAAGGAAGCAAAGGGTGTGAGACAGGCATGCTGTAGAAGAAGTACTGAGTGGCCAGACATGCTGCTGCAGTTTGAGCCAGTCAATGCTGTGCTGTGACTCAAAGGGTCTCCCATCCATCTGGACCAGTTGCCCCTCGCAATGTGCTCCAATGCACTCATGTGATGCTGAGACTGCCATCCTACCCTATAAGGGGGATATTAGCTCCACTGGTGAAGGGAATGCCACACACAGCTGTGGTGTCCTCTAGGCCTGGTCTAGCCTGCTCAGGAGTGTTTGGCCTACTTCAAGCCGTGGTGGCTTGGGTGCATAGGGGGTGGGAAACAGCTCATACTTTGACTAGTGATGACAGTACAGTGGTACCTCGGGTTAAGAACTTAATTCGTTCTGGAGGTCCGTTCTTAACCTGAAACTGTTCTTAACCTGAGGTACCACTTTAGCCATTGGGGCCTCCCGCTGCCGCCGCGCAATTTCTGTTCTCATCCTGAAGCAAAGTTATTAACCTGAGGTACTATTTCTGGGTTAGCGGAGTCTGTAACCTGAAGCGTCTGTAACCACTGTACACATTTCTAAAAATCCACCTCAGCCAATGACACCTCTATAAGGGCTAAAAATTAAAGCCTGCAGAGAGGTAGATCTCACTGTATCACTGCTGCTAAGGAGGGCAATCCAATCATCCCTAAAGGGGGGGGGGGGAGCTTCTTGTGTCTCCTTCTCAGAAGCCAGTCTGTGAAGATGAGGGAAAGGAAGTCTAATTTTTATTTTTAGTATTTATACATAGAAAGAACAGTAGAAACAGCGGAATCACAGAAGAATATTGCTAAGCTGAAATGAAAGAGTAAAAGGAGCCAGCCTATTTGCTGTAAAGGCTATTCCTGACTTAGTCCAGAGGTGCAAGTAAGCCCAACTGGCAAGCGAAATTATAGCACCAGCCACCTAAAATATGTATTTATGAAGAAATTTACCTTTGAACAAACAAAGTCAACTAGTGTTGCTTCTTCTTCACCAATATATTCTATTATTTTCTTGTTGATCCATGGTCTAATTCGACGTTCCATTAATGTCTAGAATAGAAAATATTATCATTTTAAATAGTTTCCATATTTTTTTATTTGGACCATACATTGCTTTCATCCCTTGTCACTTATAAAAGGTAAAAGTAAAGATAAAAGTAAATGACCCCTGGATGGTGAGGTCCAGTCAAAGGCTGGGGTACAGTGCTCATCTCGCTTCAGGCTGAGGGAGCCAGCATTTGCCCGTAGACATCTTTTCAGGTCATGTGGAGAGCATGACTAAACTACTTCTGGCGCAACAGAACACTGTGACGGAAGCCAGAGCGCGCGGAAACGCTGCTTACCTTCCTGCCACAGTGGTACCTATTTATCTACTTGCACTGGTATGCTTTTGAACCGCTAGGTTGGCAGAAGCTGGGACAGAGCAATAGGAGCTCACCTCATCGATTGGATTCGAACCACCAACCTTCAGATCAGCAAGCTCAAGAGGCTCAGTGGTTTAAACCACAGCACCACCCACGTCCCTTTGTCACTTATAGCAACAATACTGTATTAACATTGAAAGAAAATCTCTGCTAGTTCAGACTAAAGGCCTATCTAGTCCTGCAACTTGTTTCCCAGAAAGGCCAGCCAGATGCCTCTGGGAAACAAACATGTAGGACATGAATGAAATAGCCCTGTTCCCACTGTTTCCCAGTGACTACTACTGATGAATTTTGCCTCCAGATCCTGGAGTCAGTATAAAGCCGTCATGCCCAATAGCTACTGAAAGCCTTTTCTATGAATTTGTCTAATCCCATTTTAGCTGGTGGCTATGACCACATCTTGTAATGTAGTGTGTAAAGAAGTTCCTATTGTGTTTATGACTGCAAGATTTAAATGGACTTACATCAGTAAATAAACCAAGTAAAGCTTGAATTAATTTTAAGGACTGGTGCTTTTTTTTTAGATTTATCTGCTTCTGGTGTTTAATTATAGCAGAATGAAATAGAAAAAAATGTTTGAGGTTGCAACCCTACACACCTGGAAATAAGTCCCACTGAACTCAACGAGACTTACTTCTAAAACAATATGCATAGGACTGCAGAGTTAAGATGGCAATTCCTTTATCAAAATTTGCTTTAAATTCCTTCGATTTCAAGGCATGTACAGTATGTAACATGTAAAAAAAATTAAGTAGATCAGTTAAAAGACAAAATGTTTATGAACTTAACATTATTTAATTGGTAGCCAGCTCTTACCAAACTTGTAAGCCAGGATCCAAAATAGGACATGGGCAGATGTATCCATACAACAGGTTTTAGTTGTCTCCCTTTGCCTGCAGCAGATCTCATCAAGGAGACAAGTTTGACTGAACAGCAACATGCCTCCTTACTTCTTGCCTGCTATATATTCCATGCTACCACTACTAAATGATCTGATATATAAGTGAATAGCATGAATCCAGAATTCTCTTTCACTGATTAAAGTACAGTGAGCAGAAGTGATTTCCTCTTCCCCCCAGCCTCTTGTGTCCTCCATACAGTGGTACCTTGGGTTAAGTACTTAATTCATTCTGGAGGTCCGTTCTTAACCTGAAACTGTTCTTAACCTGAAGTACCACTTTAGCTGATGGGGCCTCCTGCTGCCACCGCGCCGCTGGAGCACAATTTCTGTTCTCATCTCCTGAAGCAAAGTTCTTAACCCGAGGTACTATTTCTGGGTTAGCGGAGTCTGTAACCTGAAGCGTATGTAACCCAAGGTACCACTGTAATGTGTTCCATAGGTTTGGGGGACTTTCTAGAACATTGTGGGAGAGCTTTAAGATGAACAAGTGAATATTGTCTCCCCTTCCTACTGCTAGTGGAATCCTTTGCTAGACTGGAAGCCTTTCACAAGCAGAGGGGCACTTAGACACTTAGGATCCAAGCCAATCTTTGCATTTCGGTACTAACTAAATATCTACACCAGCCACTCTGGGCGGCTTTCAACAGAACATATTTAAATTAAAATAAAATAAAATAAAATAAAATGATGTGACATGCCTATGTTTAGGGTAGTATTTTTTTTCTAGTTAAAGATAAATAGCAGGCATGGGGGCTTGGTTATGTACTGAAATAAGGATTTTACAACAGAGCTCATATTATTCAATAAGGTGCATAAATTTTAACTATACTCAGTGCTGAACCACAAGAGCTGGCAAATTAGTGCAACACATGTCCTGTAGTTCATACTCAAGATTTTGTAAAAATTTACACTTACTGAATCCACAATAGACCAGTCAAGAGGATAAGCAAAGAGTTCTGGTTTGGCTGTGGGAATTTTCTCAATTAGACTCTTAATGTGCTTGCGCTTCTCCTCAGTATTGACGCTGCCTTTGGAGGAGCCTTTGTCTTCATCACCATAATCCAGGGGCACCAGTTTCCTTTTTCGGGGCATGTCATCACTGTCTTCATCCTCAAACTTATTGAAGACACTGTCCACAGTGAGTTTCTTTCTTTTCACGGCATTGGGTTGGTTAGGACTATTGCAGGCACCTAAAATATAAAGAAGATTCATTCTAATATATTTAAACACAATCTGGAGACTCTTCCAAATTCAGGTAAGAGCTGCACTTTTAAAAACAATGGGATATCAACAAAATAATAATAAAAGACTGGGGGGAGAAAAATCAACCACAGAGCAAAGTGGCTAAGATTAAAGAGTTTATTCTATGCTGCTTCACTCAACTGCTCTGCTCTCAAATGGATCAATAATAATTATACAATCAAAAGGTTCAAAGAAGGGAAGCACAGAATCTGACTTCCTATCTTTGTGCCCTCCTTCCTCACATGGATAGAAACAAGAAAAAAAACTTGCCCAATTTGAGGCTAAGCCCTATTTTAGGCCTGTACTCCTCTGGCTGCTGCTGATCTGGCGAGTTTTCATGTGGGATGATAATACCACAGGGAGATTCGTCCCCAGGAGTGTTAGGAGTTGCATTGCCACTTGCTGAGGAAACAGATGGGGCAGAGCTGATGGGTCGCAAGGTTGGTTTAAGGCAGGGCTTTTGCTCTGGCTCTTCCTCCTCTTCTTCGGGTTCTTCCCTCTTCTCTTCCTTTTCTTGCTTTTCCTCCTCCTCTTCCTCAGATTCTGGCTCCTGTTTGGTTTGTGGCTGTCGACGCCTTTCAGCCTCTTGTTCCATCTATGGAACAAAATTGTGGTCTTATGCACATTCTTCACCAAATGCACTTATTAGGAGTTAAAACATGCAAAGCAAGCCTGGCTGTCCCCGTAAATGGATAATCCTAGTTAATCCGAGGCAGTTTTTTAAAAGCTCAATTTTGTTTGGCTTTATAAGTAAGGAATAATCCAGATTAACAATACTATGATACTTATATAAAGAGATCTGAAACAAAAAACTGCTTTCCACATGAAAATGGGGATAAAGCCAGGACATGTCAACCAACAGTGTCAGTCACAAATCTCTAGCTTACCAATAGTCGACTACATGACATGGTCTACTATTATAAAAATGCTCATTCACCACACTTTGCCAAAAAAGGCATTTCTTACCCTCTGTAGCTCTGCATCTGGATCTGGGTGTCCTTCTGCAAGAAGACGTTGCCGGATTTCTTCCAGTTCTTCCTTTTCCCTTTTCCTATCTCTTTCATCTGCTTCCATTTCCTTTTCCCTATCTCGCAATCGCTTCTGCAGAGCGCTTCCCCTGTAACATGTATTCACTTTTGTTTTAAAGGTCTCATGGCACTTGTTTCTCACAAACAGCACACCATAAGCACCCAATACAGAATATTGACTATAAAGTTTCATGTTTCATTCCCTACATCAGAGAACTAAAATATTCTGTTTGGAGTAGGGTTAAGCCATGTACTTCTTTGCACCTGGATTCTTACAAGAACATGCCAGGAAGGAATAGCAATTCTTAAAACTAGGGAAATAAAAGATCCTTTAGTTTGAAAGTGATTACGAGTCTCCTCATTCTTCCAACACAAAGTTATCTGAATATGTTCAGTGCTTTTCATAAAAGAGGTGCATATTTGCTAGGATTTATCTAATGATCACTCTTATTGGTGCTGCATTAAATTTACAAATTTGGGGCTGCCATCTCCATCATTGAACACACAGGTTTCCTTTGTAGTGTGGAGCACCTTTGGCTAGCTTCACCTGATTCACCCACTACATGCCCCACATTGGGCAGAAATATCCCTGCATTGCAGTGGGTTCGACTAGATGACCCTCATGATCCCTTCCAACTCTACAATTTTATTATTCTAAATCACATTGTCTGTAAACCTCTCCTACTCATCACATGTTGGAACACAAGGTTTCCTACATATGTCTTTCTGACAGGAGTCATGTTGACGAAATCTGAGAACACAAACTGATTTATATTGTGAACCGCCCTGAGACCTGCGGGTATAGAAGGGTACACAAATTAAATAAATAAATAAAAATCTCCTGCAGTTCATGCTAAGCATACCTATAGTATTTTGGATCATCTCTGTCATCATCATAATCTTCTAGAAATTCTTTTAGGCGCTTAGCTTCTTTTGCCTATAAGAGAGTTGAAAACATTTAATTAATTTCAGACAGAAATTAGCTCGTCACCCTTGAAGGAGTAGAAGTTATTCCCTACCAGAAAGTTTCTAGAGTAGCACCTTCCTTTAAGTAGATAGCAAGTCACTACTAGTTTGCTTTTCCTGCTTCTAGAACTGTATTTCCTCCTCACAAACTACTGAACCCTCTGAAGCTTGAGTTGAGAATGGACTTCCCAGTTCTGAACTAAAGTGTAGAGGCATGAGATAAGTTAGCCAGGCTTTGCATAAGGGACCTGAAATAATCGCTTTGAGTGCAAATCTGCCTCAAGTAGCCTGTCAGTTCTGGCTAGGATGCAAGAGAACCAAGTTAATGAGCTCTAAAGCTCTAAATGCATGAGAGGAATTTGGGCATGCATTTTAGAAAGCAGTTTCCTGTGCCAATCCACTTTTGAAAACAGTCTACAATATAGCTTTTGAAAATGGATGGGTCCTGCTGTTGAAAGAAACATGTAAAAATGTCACTAGGCATGCAAACTTAGATCCAGCTTCTGCTCCCGCGCAAGTAGGAGCGGAATCAGGGCTGCTTAGCTGGGAGTGCAAAGCCCCTGTTTCCCAGGTGAGAGATCTCTGACCCCACTCCTGCTTGCATGGGAGCAGAAGATGGATCAGCTGAGGAGGTGCTGGCTCCATCACACTTTTCCTGTGAGAGATGTGTGGCTACGTTCCCCTCAATGGAGAAGTTTAAAGGAGCACCACCTGGCAAGGCGGAGACAGGCTGACAGCTGCATTAGAGGCAGTGCAGGAGTTCTCAGATGCAGCTGCCGGGCTGCAGAAGCGGGATCATGGCGCTCTCAGCTTGGAAGGAAGGGCTTGAACTCCCCAGGTGAGCAATCCCACTCCTACTTGCATGCAAGCTGGAGTGGGAGCGGGCATCTCTCAGGTGGGAAGCGGACCTTTTCACTTTATAAGGAACAAAGTCTGTAAAGCAGCCAAACACTTTCTTTTTGCTTAATGCTTTTTTAAAAAATGCGGCAACATACAGACTCAGCTATTTTGCATTCACATTTGTGAGCTACCACTTAAGTCACAAAAATATTACGACTACTACTACTGCCTCTACAGGACACCCTTGTATACCAGCATAGAGATTCTGCCATTTGAGCATCTAATAAAGGCAGTGCAAAAAATAATGAACCCCTTACCATTTCTCTTCGCCTTTCTTCCTCCCTCTCAGCTTCCTTTTCATATTCTCTAGCTTTTTTCCGTTCTCTGATCTCCCAGTTTTTAAGACGCTGAAACAAAATAATCTGTTTACAATGTACTGAACCAGAGAGGAAAAAATCCCATAAGTCACTTGAGAGAAGCAAAACCATCCACATTTAATTATATCACCCAGTCTTCTATTTCAATACAGAGGTTCTGTAAAATGAAGTTTGATGGTCAATGCTACAAAATTATTAGAATACAGGTATGGGCAGGAAACATGCTCCACGATAATGGAGTTGGATCTTTAACAACTATTATCAGACCTCCATTCAGAGAATGGGGCTTTCACCCTGAAAAGAGACAACCTCCTTTCAACAAGTGTCTCCTGAGGGAGCAATGGGGTACTGGAGGAGAGGGGCTTCAATGCAGGGCTCTAAAGCCAGTGGGTGGAATGGTAGAGTTAATATTCTCACCCCACTCCCGAAAACCGGGTGCTTTCCATTTGCAACAGAATCCCTTTGAATCCAATCCCCAGATCAGAAGCAACATCCTCCTATACCTCTTGATAAGCTGCTTCCTTTTCACGGAGCTTCCTTTCCAGTTTGCGCCGCTCATAGGCATCTTCTTCATCCTCTTCTCTATCCCTTTTCTTGTCCTTTTCTCGCTCTCTCTCCCGTTGTTCTCGTTCCCTTTCCCGCTCCCGTTCCCTCTCTCGCTCCCGTTCCCTCTCCCGTTCTCTCTCGCGCTCCCTTTCTCTGTCTCTGCTTTTCTCTCTGTGGACAAATATAATGACAAATGATTAATGCATGTAATTGTCAACATTTAATACTGCTGGTAATAGAGGTTAGGTCTAACAAAATTAACTCTTAATAGATAATTAAAACACCATACAATACGAGGTTTACAAAAGTTGCGATTTTGAGATCACCGAAATTAAGCCAAAACTCAAAACCTCTGTTAAGTTTTTCAAATTAGCTACAACGTTGCTTGTGTAGTCATTAGATAAATGATGTTTTGAATAGACACAGTACATCAGTTTGCTGTCTTACATTGAGAGACAGACAGACACACACAGACACACACAGACACACAGACACACAGACACACACACACACACACACACACAGTCTCTCTGTACGTTGGTTGTGGCTTTATTCCGTCAGCCAAACCATACAAAAGGGCCTGAGGGTCAGGGCACCACGGCTGTCAGCAAATCATACAATTTAATTCATTGCCTCATGGCTTATTGCATGCTGGTCTTCAAAACAGGTTGCATCCATGAATTATTTCCTTAAGAACCATTGTCAATTTTATTACCGTAGTTTTCGCTCCAAAACACGCACTTTTTTGCTCCTAGAAAGTAAGGGAAAATGCCTGTGCGTGTTAAGGAGCGAATGCACGGATCGGAGCCATGGCTGCCGTCAGTCAAGCAAAGCGGGAGCCGCTTACACACTCTACGAGGCTCTCGCTTTGCTTGCTTTAAAGCGACCTGGAGCCGGGGAGGAGGGAGGGAAGGAGAGCCATGGCAGCAAACTGGGCAGCAGCCACTTACACGGGAGGACACTAGCAAAGGTCTGTGCGCTCTCTAAACAGAGCAATGAGGCTGCAGAGGGACGGCAGGAAAGATAGAATTTAAGCAACCAGCAGCAAAATAAAACCAACCTCGAGCTCTGAGCCACGCAGTGAAAACCAGGAAGTAAAAAAAAAGCCTGGGGATGAGGGAGAGGGGAAAACTTCACAAATCCCTGCGTCTATCAGCTGGGAGGGAGCAGCTTGTTTTCAGGCAGGATAGATTCAAGCATTGTCTGGGTCCTAGTGCCCCTACCGCTTTTTTATGCTCCACTCTATTGCTGCTGGTGGCTGCTTATCACTCAGGCTGCAAAGAGGAGCGCTTTTACACAGCTAATGGCGAAGTCCTCCTCACTTGCTCAAATCCATTCTGCCTCAAAACAAGGAGCGGAAGGAAAAGGCTGCAAACTGTTAAATGGAAAAAACCCAGGTACAGGGCGAATACCTTAAGTATACCTTTAAAGCAACAGTGCTCTTTCCCTCCCTCCTCCCCGCTCAGCTCTCCGAAAAGCTCCTTCTCCACGCGTGCTCCTTGTCCCTTGAGTGCTTTTCCTTCCCTCCCCACTTAAAACGTGGTTACAAAGCACGGATCCACATGGATCCTCAGGATTTTTGCATTGGGCTACCCCAAACTCACCATCAGATCACACGTCTGTGGCCACAGCATGAACCATAAAAATCATACACCCACTGTTTCGTTTAGAATATTTTTTTCTTGTTTTCCTCCTCTAAAAACTACGTGCGTGTTATGGTCAGATGCGTGTTATAGAGCGAAAAATACGGTAACAAGTATTCATTACACAGCACAATTTACCTAGATCTGCTCCGATCTTTATTTCGGTCTGAGCTTCTTTCGCGGTCTCTGTCTCGATCTCTTTCCCTGTCCCGGTCTCTGTCTTTGGTGCGGTCCCGATCTCTATCCCGTTCTCGTTCACGCTCCCGTTCCTTTTCCTTCTCTCTTTCACGCTCTCTCTCCCTCTCTCTTTCACGCTCCCTTCTTTCTCTTTCACGCTCCCGCTCCCTCTCTCTTTCACGCCGTTCTTTTTCAATTTCTTGTCTCTCTTTCTCCTTTTTGCCTTTTTCCTCCTCCAATTTCTAGAAACCAAGAGGATTTTCAAAGTTAGCATGTAGCTAGAGTCGGAGGCCCCACCCCACCACCAAGCACAACACCCAAGGCTGGTAGTGAGCATTTCAAGAACACCAATAATTTAACATTTAAATATTTAACAGCTTACTGTCAGCTCATAAGAAAAAAGGTTCTGCAATCGTAAGGCTGGATTTCGTGCAAAAAGCATATATCTAACATAGACTGGCAATCTCCAACCTTGGAAAGAAGGGCAATGCTCACCTCATATATGCATATGCTGACAATTACATAGTGCATTGCCATCAATAGTTCACAGAAAACTCCCGAGCCACAAAAGATAGAAAAGAGCTTGAACACAGATGAATTTTTAGCTGGCAAAGTTAATCCTGCCCATGTAGGCAGATCATTTAGTAGGATGCTGACAGACAAGATTACCTCATACCACAGCCAAACCAAATTCATTCTATGCAAGGATGGGAAGTAAAATCAACTTCAACTGTGTATGTTACTTGAAATGTTTGGAAGGATACATCTTACCAATCACTTTATTCTCCCCAACTTTTTTAATTTTTTGCATTTACTGCTTAAAGTAATGGTTTCTAAAGAACAGCATCCTCAAGAAGGTTGGAAATCGCACATAGACAAGACTAAAAGGTTATACAGTACATTTTTACTGAATTCTATACAAAAGTGCATTTTTTAAATTCAAAAAGTCATGCCTATTACCAAAACTCCCATGAAGACAATAGAACAATAAAATCTCATTAAAATGATAGATAAATCCATCCTTGGAAGCAATTGGTGTGTGTTAACTTACAGATGCTGTGCTAGGACATGGACCGCCAACACTGGATTAACCTTGCCTACAAGCTATATTTCTGGGAGGAAGAGCAAGTACATGGTTCACAAGTAAACCAAAAAAAGGAAGGAAAAAAACATAAGCCAAATATCAGCCTGATGGGTGCCAAAATATTAAGGGCATGATCCTTCCACATCCAAGTGTTGTGCCTGAAGAGATCAACATAGGGCTTAACAGAGCCCATTTCTCACGCCTTCTCTCCTTAGCGCACATGTGCAATCAGTGCACCATACCATTTCAGCCAATAAGATGCTCTTGCATCACTACTCAGCCCCCTCTTGTCACTTGGTGGAAGGAGCATGATCTGTTCCTTCACCAAGTGGCAAGTGGAGGAGGGTGTAAGAAAAGTGCACAAGCCTCTTATTTTCAGCAGGGGCCTGGTTCATTGCCTGCATGTATGCTAAGGAGAAAGTAACAGAGCACCATTATCCTTACAGGACCCACCTGTGCATGGGTGCAGCATGAGTGAGGAAGGATTACACCCTGAATATATTGTATGCAGTTGATGCAAGGGGGAAGAGCAAAATCGCCCCATTTGGCACCGTGTTTACCACCGCTGAAATAATTTATAAACTGGAACAATAAAGTGCGCATATATTTCTCTCTTTCAACAAAGAATTTAAGACAACTTTAAAAACAATCTTACCTGTCAGACAGTCTTCTCATGTGCGCTCATGGACCAGAGAACCAAAACAAAGTCACAGTAATAAAACTAATAAACAAAAGGTCAATATATCTAACCACCACACTAAATGGTACCAAAAGTGAAATATAGGGAGGATGGTGTTAGATACATTGAACTCACAAAAGAAAAGGGTATTTGAGAATGGTAGAGAACAGCCATAATGGAGGAGGAAAAAGTGAAAGTGTACAGAATGTGGCAACCTACTTTCTAAGTGAAATGCTCTCATACAATATAATTTCATTTAGTGTATTAAGGTTATGCTAGCTATATTAACTTTCAAAAGCAGAACTTACCTCAAATTTCGTATACTTTTATAGAAAAGTTTATATACTGAAATGATCGATACTTACAGATTACTTTAGTTGTTCCAATAACAATGTCTTTGGTTAAGTTCCGGGATTCCCCCGCAAAAATTTCTTTGTAGTAAAAGCCATGATAAAAATTTGCATTGGCTTTTGGCATCTTAAGGCTTTTATTTCAAGCTTCTCTTTTCTTAAAAGCCAAATCAGAACTGCTGTTTCATATTGAAAATTTAAGTAATAGGCTGCTTCCAAGTGAACAAAAGGATGTTTTATAGGAAATGAGGGGTGAAAAGGATTCAGGATATGCTAATAAAGTAATGAGCAAAGAAGGTAGGTAGAAAAAAAAAAGTAAAATCTTACCTTCGGTTCTCTTCAGACTCATCTGTGCTGTAAATGGACACCCCCTGCAATGCTGATACCCTAACAGTCCGATTGTTTGTAAATTCTAACCAAAAAACATGCAAAGGTTCACTGTGCTCATTAGCCAGCCCCTTTTTGAACATCCCACCCAATATATGAAATGGCCATTTTGTATTAGATTTAGTTCCATCTATTAGAAAAGGTTAATTCAAAATATTCCCCCAATAGGATAGATCAAAGGCAGCAAAATGCCCGATTGCTTCTGAAACAGTGAAGCATATTTTGATTTTGTTTTAACCACATTATTTCTTTACATTTCAGAGGTATGTTGGGGCTTGGAAATAAGACGATGTTTCACCACTGAACAGTTTCATACATCTTCTGGAACAATTATCCTCAGGTTCTCATTCCAAAGTTATACTACAATATGTTGCATTGCCAGCAATGTACATCCATTTTTGCTTTAAAGTAAGTGTGATCCTGTAACCAGAGTACTTTTTACCCGTTTTGTAAATTCACACCATTATACCAATATTAGCTAACTACAAGCACTCATTTCAGGGATAAATACTTCACTGAGCGTGCAGTACTCCAGCCTTGGTGGGCAGTTCATATTCCCTTAGAAGCTAACATCAAGAGACAGTGCATGCATAGCTTGAATTTCACCCCCCCTTAAACCACCCTTCCCAACCGGAACACATTCACAAATTCACATTACAGAAACTTCTGTAGGTGGGAACCCTGAGGTAGGATTTGCTGTGTAAACACATTTCCAAGCCAGTTACCCCTTTGCATATTTTTCTGAGGGGGCATCCATAAATAATAAAAAAAACAGAAGCTCATACTTACATCCTATTCCATGTTACTTTCCAAGCTGTGTTTTTCATCTTGCATTAGTCACCATATGATCTCTATCATAATGGTGGGGGTCAATGAATAGATTAGCTTAATGGGAATTTACAGTTCTTCCATGCATCTAAATTTTGGTAAAGTCTGATAACCACTAACCTAATTTAATTTCACCCCCATTCTCAACTCAGAGCTATTAAATTAAATCTCAAGTTTAAATTAAGCAGCAGAGCTCAGTAAAACAGAGATTGAATTATGTCTTACAACTGCTTGAATGATGTGGGGGCCAGAATGTTTTACGCAGCAGCCCAGTCTAATTATTGGGTCTTATGTAAATGGTTTTAGCTGCTTTGGGTTAATTTAAAGAAAAGTGGGGTAAATGTGTTTGATTTTTTTAATGTATTCACACTGAGGAGATTGCAAGGTAGTCATTAGAAAATAAAAAGGACAAAATAAGATGATTTAAGTGGGATTTTGTCCTTAGTGGCTTTTTAGACACACATTATGCCTACTATATGTGATATGGTCATGTGCTTTTAAATTTTCTAAAGGGGGAGGGAAACTGGATTTTGCAAAAACCTAATTTTGTATAAGGTACAAAAACAAGTATACTACCTTGTGCGTATCTCTGAATTTACTGATCTCTCGGGATATCAGGTCCCTTTTATCTTCTTCCATTTCAATAGCATTTATATCCTCCTGTAAGAGAGAAAGGGGGGCAGAACAGGAGATAGAATATTAAAACCCATCTGCACAGAAACAGGAGAACCAAAAGAAAAGCTGAAGGTTAGATGTTTTGTACCAGTCTTGTAAGAGATAAATAAAGGCCTTCTGCAGTACCAAACCTCACAGTCTGATGTTAAATGAATGAAAAAAAAAATTAGATGGACACGAGTCACAAATCTGGTAACTAGCAGTAAACATAGTCATTGTCAAAGCCTACAATGTAAACGAACCTTGGTGATGAGTGGATAGGGTATCAGTGGGGCCACTGGAAATCTGCGGAAAATCTGCGGAAAAATCCACGGAGATTTCTTTTTTAAAAAATAGATTGCACACTACTCTGGAAAAAAAACAATGTTCTGTATGTTTGCAGAATAAGCAATATTGCATTGCTGTGACCGTAGGTCTGACTCAACAAAGTTACAGAAGAACCTCGCTAATTCTCCGTTTACTGATCTACTTCTCGGCAAAGGTTTGCTGGGTGCCACCTCACCCTGGCATGTCTCCATTTAAAATTGCAGAACATTAGCATTCTAGGAAATCTTGCAAGCTAAGCTACGCTTGTTAAAAGTGGCCTTTTGTGGTACTATTATAAGCCTCGTTTTGTTTCTTACTCGCTAATTCGCAAAATTGTAATTATATCAAGGGGGGGTTGCCAACAGTTACTGCAAATTAGCGAGGTTCCCCACATCTGAAATCAAGAGTCAGATTTCACTTGCCATTTCTTTTCCCCGCACTCTCAATTTTCCCACATTATCCCTCATCTTTTCAACAAACAGAATGGGCAAGGGAACCAGTCACAATTATAAGCATTCAATAAAGGGGATAACAGTGCCTCAAAACCAGCTTTACATGGCACCCACCACAGTTTTATATACTTCCCTCCCCCCACCATGCACAGAGCTTTTTTAGTCCCACACTTCCCAACAGATAATGGGATGAGAAGTCATGCTCGTGTCCCATGTTCATCCTTACAAAATAAAGATGCACTTCCACTATTTCAAAGGGCAGGAAGACAAGGACACAGTTAAATATTTCATTGTTCTGATAGACCACCCTAAATTTAAAACCCAGCTACATCAGCAAGGTGTGGCTACAGGTCACCCTAAAACTAGCAGTTATTAAAGGAGGAAGATCAATATTCAGTTCTTTTAATATGGGCTTCTAAAAAGTAACCTCTCAGTACCATTATGTCTCTCGATACCATTATATTCTTGATTATATACATAACACAATCCATAGCATGGATAATAACTTTTAAAGAGAGAGACATGGCTTGCCTATAAATAAGTGCAGAATGCAAAAAAATCAGTGCAAGATTAAGTGGAGGCTAAAGAACAGTGGGAGGTGCACTCACTCCCTGAGTGAGAAGCATTATTTCTTGCACTGCCTTTTCATGCACTTCACCAGCAGCCAAAGCTATCTTATTGCTTGCTATCAGCACAACATAAGGGAGAAAGTTAAGCTTAGTAAGAAAGGCTGCAGACAGAAACCAAAATTCACCCCCATCTTTTGCTGTGAGTGGCAGGTATTAAGAGCCCATCATTGAAACAATCATGACACATTTTCAAGGCTGGCATAATTACTACTAAGCTGTACCCTTTCCCCCCCAGAGTAAAGCAAAAATTAGTGTAATCATTAGCAGGGTTATCCACAGAAGGGGAATTATAGCATTTTGGGTCAAATGTTACACTTAAAAAATATGGATGTCAGGTGGCCCAACAGCCAAATATTAACAAACCATTTTGTAACATCATGGCTTTCATCCCTCAAGGATAAGAAAGAGCTTCTTAGCTATGTGCACAAACATAATTAAATCAGGACAGTGAAGAAGGGCTGCCAATCAGCTGAGTTGTGGCTATAACACCAGTGCAAACCTCTATGACCCAGTGACTTAGGGCATTTAAGATGTCAAACATTACAGGCAGAATCTCTTTTAGGGTCTTAAAATCTTCTCCCCATCTCAAAAAAACATTTTGCAATTATTTCAATACATGTATTTTAGAAGGGATGAAAGGCTGAATCAAACCTGCTGAGATTCAAACCTGTAGCTCCAAGAAGTCTAGGCATTTGTGACCTTTGTGTTCACAGACCTACAACATCCACAGGGTTTGGCATCTAGAACTGATTTAATTTCAGTATGAAACATGAAAACTTCTGCTAACATCAAGGTTTGTTGATTTGTGTTCTCATCAGATGCTTTGAGCTAATGTATTGGCACAGGGTTTGGCCCTTATGTAGGGAGATGAAGTAAATCTGTTTGTGTCCAAAATCAAAACACATACATCCTCCTTCTTTTCTTTTTTCTTCTTCCTGGGATGAGAGTCAGACTCTTGGGAGGGGGCATTGAGCTCGCTGGAATATTCCCGTATTAACACTTCAATGGCCCCTTTAATTAGCTGGTCTCTTCTCTTTGCTTCTTCATCCAGGGCTTCATCATCATCAGTTGTAGTTTCTGGCCTGGTGTTCTAAAGAGTAACACAAATCTTGAAGTCAAGCACATGGGACATAGCAGAACAGCATCCAAAATGTTTACTTCATATGAACTAGATAGGTCTATTACATGTAGCTAGCAAGTGGAAGTGCTAGGTGTACTTAACATCCTTACAATCAGCCTTTAACTACAGATTCTAGTAGGTCCTCACTATCGCTGGGCGATATCTGGTTTTCAACATTGTGCTATATCACCAGCTAAACACTGCAATATACTGATACATCACAAGGTCTGAAATAAGGATGGAGCTATGTAGAGGCATTGGCTGGCTTCAGTTTTCCCACATTGGGATTTCTGCATAACTAACACCCTCCCCCCCATGATTCTCAATATATTGCTAGGTCAAAAATTATGAAACTGATATGATGATATGGACTTCAACCAGTTTTGGATGATATATCAATACATTGCCCAGCCTTAGTCCTCACAAGAGTGATACACAGAATTTTTCAATTGGCAAACCCAGAAAGTTCACATATATCCCCATCATTTTCTCAAGACAAAAGGCCTTTCTAGCACTCTACTACTTATTCTCATTGTTGGAAGACAAAGCTAAATTAATGCCTAAAGCACTGCTTGTGTTGCTAGAGTTGAAAATGTTTTGTTTTGTACAGAACCAACCAGCTGACAAAGCTGCAGAGTGGTCACACACACACAGCATTGCCTTCAGAAAAGACCAGCTGAAAAGTGCTTGGCACTTGCTGCAGGAAGGTCCTCTGTGCATTTCTGGGAAGTGGTACCCAATAACTCCTGGGTGAAGAGAGCAACATGCAGTTTTGGGTGCTGCACAAAGGTGCATAAGATGCATTTAGGTAGCAAGAGCCAACACTTCCCGTGCCTGCCAATCCTTTATAGCTAAGTCTCTTTTGGTTCCTCTGCCATACCGCCTTCCTCGCAATTTTGAAGCTGGGGTGGTGGCAGGAACCACCACTCTACTGCTCAGAGAATAATGCTTGCCGCTCATCACACATGACAGAGGGCAAATGAATTTGCTGACGCCTGGCACAAACTTTAAAGAGAATGATACACTACAATGTGTGCACTCTCTGAAGGAATAAAAATAATTTAGTGTGGATTCATGTGATATTTTGATGCAGCAAGTACAACATAATACAGTGCAGGTTTCAAATTAATACGCTATGTCAGCAGTTATAGAAATATTCTGTTCCGTAGGATTAAGAATGCTGTTCAACAAAGTGGAGAACACATACAAGGCAACACCGTACCAAGCTACCCTTTGTGTCACACATTACTAAACTTATACACAAAGTTTGTCTGCAGTATAAACAGACTTTTGCATGTAAGTGGTCATACTGCACAATGACAATACATGTGTGTAAAATGCTTTAACATACATATCTGTAGACTGTCACTTCCACACTAGAATTGCTGAATTTCAATTTTCCATGTAAGATGAATGTAACATAGACTTTAAACTATTAATAAAAACATTAATATATACACAGTTGCCTACAAAACTTTAATGATTATATATTTAAAGGCTTATAGCTTGCCTCTCGGAAGGCTCAAAGGGGCTCAAAACAATTCTAAATCTAAAAATAAATAAATCACAGAATCAAATACAGTAAGAAATGAAAATCCCCACTTTCCTCCTTACAAATAGTAAATAGATAAATTCTCATCTGCACATGGAAGTATGAATGACCTGAGGCCAAGTGACTTCAACTTGCTCCAGGCCATTCTCAGCCTACAGCCTGGCTGCAAGGAAAACCTAAATACAGAAAAAGAATGTGCATATTACATTATTTTTTTTATCTTCCATCCCATCAAACATTTGTCACTGCTGTCGCTACTGAGGAGCAGTGGGGGAAAAACAGGCAATGTCCTATCATGTCTCCCTCTTTTTCATACACTTGTATTAAACTTAAATAATAAATTCTTGCCTTAAAAAGAGGGGATGGGAATCTCACCTGAGAATAAGAGATGGATGTCCAGTCAAATGCCAAGTGGATAAAGAGTGAATAGGAAAGAGACAGGCTTATGGAGAAGCAGTAGCTAAGAAGTAGGGGCAGGAGGGGATTTCAGCTGGTGTAGAAGCTGCAATGTCAAGGAGGAACAGCCTGAAATGACCTAATAGGTAGTGCCGCTTAGGTGGTAGTAAAAGAAATTAAGGGGGTAACAGTATTAGTCAGGGATGGAAGTTAAGTAGAGCCAGATATCTGCCTTATTTAGTTTCTCCATATTTTAAGACAGCAGGAATTTATGGAGAGCTTTCTTGTCTGCTCATGTGAAATAAATGCAGTGGTACCTCGTGTTACGTACTTAATCCGTTCCGGAGGTCCGTTCGTAACATGAGGCGCGCTTTTGCTAATGACGCCTCCTGTGCCCCTGGAGCGCGACTTCCGCTCGCATCCTGGGACAAGGGGCATCTACTTCTGGGTTAGCGGAGCGTGTAACCAACAGCATTCATAAGGGGCACGGTACGTAACACGAGGTAGCACTGTACTAAAATACTCCTACTTTATAGGCTGTGTATCAAAATGGTAAACCCTAAACCCCTTTCTATGGCACATGGGTAACTAAATTTAACTCATTAAATGCTTTTAACTACTTGATCATACAAACATAGCAAAAAGTTAACAATGCATTAAAACTGTGTTTTGCTTCTGGTCTTTATTTCTCCCTTCCTTGCCCCAAGGACAAATTATAGTGAATGGTGAGGCATGTACTCCTAACCAGGAGCTTGCAGAAGCTGCTAGAGTACAGCAACACTGTAAGCTATGCAAGATTGCTTAAGTTACTACAAGTAAGAAAATGCACTATATTTCACATCTTCTTTGGATGAGCCTTGGCCATAGACTTAAATCAAGATAAAAAATTCTAAATATTTTGTGTTTTTCTCTAACATTATCATTCCAGAAAAGCTGTATTATTAGGTAAGGTAAAGGTAAATGACCCCATAACAGTTAAGTCCAGTCAAAGACAACTACAGGGTGCGGCGCTCATCTTGCTTCAGGCCAAGGGAGCCAGCATTTGTCCACAGACAGCTTTCTGGGTCATGTGGCCAGCATGACTAAACCGCTTCTGGCACAACAGAACACCGTGACGGAAACCAGAGCGCATGGAAACACTGTTTACCTTCCTACCACCACAGTACTTATCTACTTGCACTAGCATCTACTTTCTTGCATGGATCCAAACTGCCAACCTTCCGATCAGAAAGCCCAAGAGGCTCAGTGGTTTAGACCCTTTAACACTGTATTATTAGCAGACAGCGTATTATTAGATACATTTTTTAAAAGTGATTTGTGAATTCACGTGTTGATAGGCAAGTCTGTAAAAAAATTCAAGGACTTGCAACTTGTGAACTTATTTGAAATTTTTGATAATAGTGCACCTGTGTGAAATGACTCACTTTCTAGATTGATTTCCTTATGTTTTGCATCTTAGCCAGGGGCTGACTGTTCTTGGGACTATTATATGCCTTACTTCTTCCAATCTTACTATTTTCTCTTCTAAATACAGTGGTACCTCGGGTTACATACGCTTCAGGTTACATACGCTTCAGGTTACACACTCCGCTAACCCAGAAATAGTGCTTCAGGTTAAGAACTTTGCTTCAGGATAAGTACAGAAATCGTGCTCCGGCGGTGCGGCAGCAGCAGGAGGCCCCATTAGCTTAAGTGGTGCTTCAGGTTAAGAACAGTTTCAGGTTAAGTACGGACCTCCGGAACGAATTAAGTACTTAACCCGAGGTACCACTGTACTTAATTGTGAGGGTGTTTACAAATGTGATTTGACATGCAGTTTGTGGCTAGGTTCAACTGCTTGTGCTTGTTATGAAGCTATCACTTAAATGGTTAGGTTGAACTATGGTGGCCTGAGTGCTATGGGCACAGTGCTTGTTGGCAGAGGACATGCAAGCACATGTACAACTTTGCATGTTAAGCAAAGCTTTTCATGCTGGTCATACCCAGCTGGAAACAGATTTTTTTTATTTTGGAGTTGGCAGACTCTACTCTGGATCAGCAAGTCTAGCAAAGAGCAGGGCATCTGGTTTCCTCCTGAAAATGGTTGGGTTTGATCTGAGAGCCTGCAGCTGCTCATCCCTTAACCTTCTTCTGTCAGCCAAAGTTTTATAATCCAGTTTCTCAAGCAGAAAGTGCAGTTTGTTGGGGATCTGAAGTTTACACTCAAATTCTGATCATGAAAATTAAACAAAAGAACAGTGCAACAGTCATCTGCAGAAAAGGTGTAATAAAGTCAGCATAGAAGGTTAAATTGCAACAGAGAATAAGCAAATCAGGTAAAAGAACTAAGAGCACTTAATGCCAATCCAATTTATTTGTAATTCAATTGTTTCCTGTCCCAGTTTAGCATAGATACACACAACATACCCCATTGGAAGCCCTTTTCTTCGCTTTCCATTCATCTAGCTGAGCTTTCGTCTTGGCATCAACTTTCACAAGTAGTTTCTTTTCTCCAATTTGGAGATCGTGTAGTAGCCTGAGCGCACGTAGTGTGGATTCTGGTTCTTTATACTCGCAGAACCCAAAGGCTAGGGGATGAATAATTGAGATTTATAAAAGCAAATTTTAAAAATTATATATGCACATGAGAGCAACAGCCTCTCTCTCTCTCTCTCTCTCACACACACACACACACACACAATTGACTTTAATGTCAACTATTTGTTTTATGATTACACCAAATATATGGCAGGACCTCAGTTAAAACACATTTTTAAATGCCTTAAAAAATCTTCAGCCCAATCCCATAAACCCAAGCAACTGCAATTCAGAGGGTGAAGGCTACACCCATCCTGTGATACTGCTTTTCATCTGAAATCCCATTATGGTCAGTTACTCGTTTTCCAAAAATACTAGGTTGCTGCAACATTTAACTGGCTGCATAAAGTTACAATCCGCTCTTCAGTAGTAGGGGAAGCTGGTTAGCATGGCAGCATTAATTCTCAGTGCTATGTTGGTACAGTACAGTTGGGCAGCAAGCAGTGCCAGATCAAGTGCCCAGATCACCACTGATCTGCAGTGGAAGGCACAACTTGTGTTCCATCCGATACACTTATTGACTCACAGAATAGCTCAGAGGAAAAATAAAATTAAGCCCTTGCTACTGAAGCGTGGGCACTTCAGAAATTTAACCAAGCTTGCGTATATCCTCATAGCTATTAGAGGGAAAAGAAAAGGGAAAAAGTATATATACCTTGAAGTTTTCCAGATGCTCCTTGAACTCTCTTCCAACTCAAAACCAAGCCACACTTCTGTAAAATATTTTTAACATAATGTTTATTGAGGCAATTGATTTTTTTAAAAAAAAATTTGCTACTCAGAAAACTTCTTTCACTCTGGAAAGTTCTCAATGAATTTTGTGACAGTTGAGAAGACATCAAAAGAAATTAGCACACCTAATAATTGTGGTGGCGTCTAGTATTTTATTATCACAATCCTGCTAATCATCATTATTTAACCTCTTCTACCACTTCCACAGGGACACGGGTGGCGCTGTGGGTAAAACCTCAGCGCCTAGGGCTTGCCGATTGCATGGTCGGCGGTTCGAATCCCCGCGGCGGGGTGAGCTCCCGTCTTTCAGTCCCAGCTCCTGCCCACCTAGCTGTTCGAAAGCACCCCTAAGTGCAAGTAGATAAATAGGTAAACTTCCCTTTATAGCGGGAAGGTAAACGGCGTTTCCGTGTGCTGCGCTGGTGCTGGCTCGCCAGAGCAGCTTCGTCATGCTGGCCACGTGGCCCGGAAGTGTCTGCAGACAGCGCTGGCCCCCGGCCTCTTAAGTGAGATGGGCGCACAATCCTAGAGTCGGACACAACTGGCCCGTACGGGCAGGGGTACCTTTACCTTTACCACCTCCACAGACAGCTCCTTACTCCTTGTACATAAAAGTTTGTCTTAAAACATATCCTCTATTATCTCTCAGTGAGTTTGATTATTTTTTAAAAGGAGAGGAAAAATAACCAGATTTTTTAAAACACTAAACAAAATTTTAAGTTACCACTTCCCAATTTATAAAGTGTCTCTTTAAAAAGAACCTGGTTTAAAATGAAATATGAATTAAGAACTGTACTTCTATATTTTAATAGGTTTGCATCTTATAAAGCACGATTGTGCATTGGGACTTGCACTACCAAAATCTGGAGGATTAGGCGACACACCAGAGCAAATTCTAGGGCTTGTATGTGGCTGGAAAGGGAAAAATCAAAATCTCATTCTGCAAATGGGTTGCCAGAATTGGATCTCACTTATAATTCCTTAAAACCCTACTAATCATGATAATTTATGATCACTTGGTTGGTTAGGGCATGCTGCTGATAACACCAAGGTTGCAGGTTCAATCCCTGTATGGGACAGCTGCATATTCCTGCATTGCAGAGGGTTAGGGTCCCTTTCCAACTTCTATGATTCTAAAGGCTGTCATGTTTAAAACCCTAATCTGCAACCCTGGTGAGTTGAAGGTCTGCCATCTCCTTCCAAATACTCATTTCCTTGACTGAAATCTTTGCAATAAGGCCCTGTTACATCTGCTCCTATTATCTGAGGCATAGCAATTAGATATAGTCTTTTCAGTAGTGGTGCCCCAGCTATGGAACTTCTTTCCTAGACAGAAATATTTTTTAAACTTTACACAATGAAAACCTATTCTTTCCCGGATATTTGCCCTTCAAATCCAATCTGATTTAAGTTTTTATTTGTGTCATTGTAACCCATTAGATAGGAATCTGGTTTTGATTTTGAAATTCATTTATAGCTCATATTTTTATTGTAATTATTTTTATGGATTGTATTTGCTATTTCAGTTTCTGATTTAATGTATATGTTTTAGTGTTCTCCACTAAAGAACATAAGGCCAGCCATCCTGGATCAGGCCAGTGGCCCATCTAGTCCAGGATCCTGTTCTCACAGTGGTGAACCAGCTGCCTATGGGAAATCTTCAGGAAGGACCTGAGAGCAACTGTACCTCTCCCAGCTTGTGATTACCAGTGACGTACTGCTAGTGAAGGCATAACCTAGCCTTATTTTCCATGAAAAGAGCTTCTCCAAGAGTTTAGTTTGGTAACAGCCTAAACTACGTCAACCCACCACTGACTATCCTAACACAATGCAAACAGGTTGGTAAGTTAGTAAATTTGTACTTAGCTTCAGGGCTGAAATAATATGTAGCAATAATCTAGCATTTCATAGATTCAGGCAGCCCTGTATTGAGAAATTTTTAATGTCTGATGTTTCAACAATTTTTTATATGCTGTAAGCCACCCACAGTGGCTGGGGAAACCCAGCCAGATGGGTGGAATATAAATATCACCACCATCACCATCACCATCATCATAGAATTGTAGAGTTGGAAGGGACCATGAGGGTCATTAGTCCAACCCCCTGCAATGCAGGAATTTTTTTTGCATGTCTATTGGGAGTAGATTGTTTATCTTTGTAGGGCAGCCCCTCATGTGTCACATGAGATATGGTCTGGAGGGCCCTGATCTTGGGGGTGGACTTTCCAGAGTGGCTGGGGAAGCCCAGCCAGATGGGCAGGGTATAAATTATTATTATTATTATTATTATTATTATTATTATTATTATTATTATTAGGAAGAGGTGAGCTAAAAAGCACTGCATGCATATGGAACACTTAACATGAAAGAATTTACAGTAACTAACATTTTAAAGAATACAAAAAGTCAATGAAATCAATGAAAAATTAAGCAACACTAAAATCTCTAATCAACACAATGCAAGGTTGCTTTCTAAAAGGCAATTCCACTTACGGCAAGAAGCTGTCGTATAAGCATATCTGAAGCCTTTTCAGATATGTTGCCTACAAAAACAGTAGTAGTGGGACCGCTGTTTTCATCATTTTCCTTGTTCTTTAGACCTGGATGTTCCTTTCTAACTCCCATATGTTTTCCAACCATTGACACGGTAGTTGGGACCAGAACCTGAAAGACGAGGAACAAATACCTCTTGTGATTTTTTTCCCACTGCAACAATTAGTAAGTTTAAAAAGCACTGTTCCTAAGGTACCAAGCAGGAACTTAGCATTAATTATTTTTGCCTGAACAGATTAGCCTGCAAAGGAAATTTCATACAGTTCCTTTGAGTCGATTCTACTTCACAAATTGCAATACACGTGCTTTATAAATAAAAGCACACAGGAAATAACATTTAAGTCAGGAACCTTGTATTTAAATGTGTTACACTGTTACAGCCTTGCAATTTTTCATGCGCATTCTTTTCAAATTCAAAGATGTCACCCCAACCATAGTTAGTGTCAGTGCAGATCCAATGATTAAACATGGTTAAAGTCAAAAAGCGAAAGGAGGTAGGACTTTGTTTTGGAGGAGGGTGGGTCATGTGTTCATGGGAATGGTTACCAATTTGCTAACTATGATATGGGATCGGTACAGTGTTACATATACAGTAGGGAGAAGATGAACACAACTATGCTGTGTTTTAATATTTGATGCTGCTAATTGTGGCTTTATTGTTATTTATTTTAATGCATTTTTGTAAAGTTATCATTTAAATTAAAAAGGTATTTACAGTGAACAGTGGCTTATGCAATACTTACAGTTGGTGCAGGAGCCATAATACCCATTGGCACAGGAATCATCGGTGTCCCTGTGAAATAAGAGGTTGCATTAATAGTCTCTGAGCAACAGCTACCAAAAAACTATATATATTTTTTCAAATCATGTATTAAATAGGCAGAACAGAACTGTTGAGTGCTCTCAGGAAGTATAAAAGCTACAGGATTATTTTGTTCACATGTCACAAATAAAAACTAAACACCAACCTAAAATGTTAAGATATTACTGACCAATATAGAAGAATGAGGTTTATCAGACAAGCTTCTGATAGAAAACTTACCAGGAGGTACAGGTGGAGGAAAACCTGGAAATTGTGGAGGTGGAATCCCAGGTGGAAGTGTTGGGATACCCATAGGAGGGCGATTCAAGTGAGGCGGAAAAGACATTTTTAGCAGTAACCTAGAAAAAGAATGAACCTATTAGCTTCAAATCAGTGCTTGTTTACATGTGTTTCTACTCTCCCCCTAAATGAGCAAGATGCTTAAAACCAGGTAGAAAACAGGAGCTCTAGCCTAACTCTAGCTGCCTAAGCACATCTTGCTCCAAGTTATCAGATATGAGATATCTAACTGTGAAACACCTACAGAGAAAGCCCATTGAGCATGGTTCTCACCTCAGGTTGTTGCTACACAAACTACCCCCCTATGTAGGTAGGGCTAGCAAGTTTTGTGGAGATAAAAGGCTCAGTTGGGAACACAGCTGATCCTAATAGCCACAAAGGCCCAGTCTGGATAAGAATTGCAGCCGAGATGAGTATTCCTCCCTTGCTGCTCCCTTCATTGCACACCAGCTTTGATGTGATGACCCTGGCTTGTATTAAGCCAGAATTCCCCATTATATCCAAACTGAGGAACTCCAGCTTAATGCTGGATGACTAATCCTCAAGCCCTCCCAAAGTCCTAGTCAAAGAGAAGTGTCTTCACCAATCTACAAAAAGTCAGCAATGTCAGTGATAAGATGCATCTCCAATGAGAAAAGAGTTCTTCCATGGGGAAAGCATCGGTTAGGACCATTATGTGAACCATATGACACAAATTTTTAAGCAGGCTCACTAAATTCCCATGTGCTTCCAAGTACAATTCTGGTACTGGTGTTTTATATGAAGTGTTAATATGGCTTTGATTCAGGAGGATTGCTCCTGCTGGATCAAAAGCCCTTGTGCTTGGACAACGGCATCAACTAGATATAACCTACTATGTTTTTGAGGTTGCTTTTAGAGCTGGAATTTTTGCTTGGATTGTTTTTGTCTGCTGCTGCCCTGTTTTTAGATTTGATGTTGTATCATCTTGGTATTTACTGCTTGCTTGTGTTAATTTATTATTACTACAATAAATAAAAGGGACGCGGGTGGCGCTGTGGGTAGAACCTCAGCGCCTAGGGCTTGCCGATCGCATGGTCGGCGGTTCGAATCCTCATGGCGGGATGAGCTCCCGTCTTTCGGTCCCAGCTCCTGCCCACCTAGCTGTTCGAAAGCACCCCTAAGTGCAAGTAGATAAATAGGTACCGCTTTATAGCGGGAAGGTAAACGGCGTTTCCGTGTGCTGCGCTGGTGCCGGCTCGCTAGAGCAGCTTCGTCACGCTGGCCACGTGACCCGGAAGTGTCTGCGGACAGCGCTGGCCCCCGGCCTCTTAAGTGAGATGGGCGCACAACCCTAGAGTCGGACACGACTGGCCCGTACGGGCAGGGGTACCTTTACCTTTACAATAAATAAAATAAAATTTTAAAGAGGTGGCATATAAATTTATAAAACAAAGTAAATATTAGACAAGGCACTTAATGCTTTTATTTGTTCAATTCTATACATGTTTACCTGAAAGCAAGTCTCGTTGAAATCAGTACTTACTTCCAAGTAAATGAAATATGGGTGCACTGGACCAAAAATAACCTAAAGCTCAACAATAAAAAGCATGAAGGCTTGCTCTAACCATATGACCTCAGGCTAAGCTCAGTAGTGGAGCACCCTTTGCATGCGGGTTTCAGGTCCAGTTGTTGGCATCCGTAATGAAAAGATTTCAGGCTGGGAAAGACTCTTAAGTACCAGAAAGCTTTTACCAGTTAGACGGAACAATATAGGACAAGATGAACAAACAGTTGCTGCATCTGGATGACACAAGAAACAATCCTTTATCATAATGAGAATGAGTCTAGGTGAGCCCTGGGTTTGCGTGTCCCTAAATCCTCTGAAATAGTCACTAAATTTTTATAATAACAGTCTGTGTTGCCTGAACCTGAAAAACTACTGTTAATCTTAACTATGATTTATTCAAATAAATTACTTTCCAACCACAGGTAGTTAAGATTAACTAGAGTTTGTCAGATTGGTATGTCACCTCAAGCTGCAGTTAATAAAAAATGAAATCAAAACTGTCTAAAGTCCTCTCTGCAGTACACAAGCCCCAGACTCGCTTAGGCTTATTCTCGTGATATACCAAAGTTTAATGTGATGTCTGAAAGTGGTCAATATAAGGCAGCTTCTACATTACAACATAAATGATAATTTAACCAAGCAGCAGTAAGACTAGTGCAAGGGAAAGCTTAACTGATATCAAAGGGATACAGAAGTGGTGACTTTATAGTGACCTAGGGAAGACAGAAGTAGTTGGTCCGAGGAGCATCTGAAGGTGGAAAGGAGTGTGGATTCATGAGCAGAAAATGGAATGGCTGGTCAATAAAGAAGTAAGATTTTAGCAGAAGGCAGGAACGCAGGCATGGAAAATAAATAAAACAAGTTGAAAGACGGAGAGATAAAGGAACAGAGAGTCTTGGGTAGTACAGTAATAGAAAAACAAAGGGATGGAAGACCCAAAAATGTAAAGGAGAAAAAAGCCCTTCAGCTGTCTGGTGTGGAAAACCTAAACATTTTGGGGGTATCAGATGCTGCTTCATGAATCAATCTTCTACCAATTATGAGTAAACATTTAGAAGATTAGTAAAAATATTATTACTGCTACCCTTTGTTCCAAAGGATAAATTAACCAATAAATAATTAAAATCCTGTTTTTAAAAGGCAGGATTGGCAATCATACAATGGATATATCACTGACATATTTATCACACCTGCCTCCCGCCCACTCCCGTACATGCAACATTGCTTTAATTTTTTGGATAAAGTCCATGCTCAGTCACCAAGCTCACGACTTGCATGCGTAAGCCCACCACCTCATTGCCTGTCTGACTGTTCATTACAGTAATCCAGTTACCAATGCATGGACTATGGTGGCCAGAATATTCCAATCCAGATATGGCTTTTGCTGGTGTAGTAGGTGAAACTGATTGAAGACCCAACTTTTGTATACTGCTTAATGCCAAAACAAACTTATAAAGGGTTCGCAAGTAAACAAATCAACTACTGTACAGCTATAAACACCCATAATTAAAATACAGAATGTAACACTTAAATCACACAAAGTACATTTTAAATAAATATTTATACAGCACAAAAAATGGCATGGTATACTTTTTAACCTCTCCCTACTATATAAAAGTCAAACATGCATGCCATAGCCAAACAGTTTAGGGTAGCATTACATTTTCTAATTAATTCCCCCTGCTCAGGAAATCCACATCCTAGGTAGAAAACAATGGGGAACATGTGAAAGCAAGTCATGAATGAAATTACAGCAGTGTTAGGTCTGAAGATTACATGAGAAGCATTCTAATTTGACTGCTGGAAGGAAGGTTAGCAGGCAGGAGTTGCAGAAGTTCAAACCAGTTACAGTGGTGCCTCGCAAGACGAAATTAATTCGTTCCGCGAGTTTTTTCTTCTTGCGAGTTTTTCGTCTTGCGAAGCACGGTTCCCCATAGGAATGCATTGAAAATCAATTAATGCGTTCCTATGGAAACCGCTTGCCAGGCTGGCGGTGTGGAGAAGAGCTTTTCTCCCCACCGCAAGCCTTCAGGACAGGTACAGGAACAGAGGGGAAGGCGCGCAGCGCTTCTTCTCTGTTCCCGGGGCTTGTGGTGGGAGGAGGGTTTTTCCTCCCCACCGCCAACATTCAGAACAGCATTCTGAAAGTTGGCGGTGGGAAGGAAAACCCTCCTCCCACCGCAAGTCTTCAGGACAGCCATCCGAAGGCTGGCGCGGGGAGAAGGTCTCTCCGCCCCACCGCCAGCCTTCGGAGGAGCCTTCCGAAGCCTGGCGGCGGGAGGAGGTCTCTCCGCCCCGCCGCCAGCCTTCGGAGCATCCTTCCGAAGCCTGGCGGCAGGAGGAGGTCTCTCCGCCCCACCACCAGCCTTCGGAGGAGGTCCAAGGACAGTGGGGAAGACGCGCTGCGCTTCCCCGCTGTCCCGGAGATTTCCCTATGGGCTTTCATCTTGCGAAGGAAGCCCATAGGGAAATCCGTTTTGCGAAGCGCCTCCAAAACGGAAAACCCTTTCGTCTAGCGGGTTTTCCGTCTTGCGAGGCGTTCGTCTTGCGGGGCACCACTGTATAACCATATATAAACAAGTTAGCAGTAAAGAGATAGATAAACCTGGAAAGACTGAAGGACTGACAAAACTTGGCCAAAAACCTTGGCATGGATGGAGAAAAGTGCTTATTCCTAGAATGCTGCCTTAAAATAAAGAGCTCTGCCATATACATATAACTGTAAAAAAAACAACAACTAAAAGATTTGTGTATTGAATAAATGTCAAGAAATAAAGGAATAAATTAAAACTTATTTCTGCCATGTTCAACTCTGGATACTGGCAAGACAGCTAGAAAATAAATAGAGCTCAGAAGGATTCCAGGAGAGAGGGATGCAGGTGAAAATCACATCAGAGCCATCAACTGTCCTTTGGGAAGGATTCCAAGAGATGGGAATGCAGGCAAAGACTACATCAGAACCTGCTCCAGTAGATTTTTCCCACATTTCCCAGAGGGCGATCTACCACCATATGTCCTGTGGAAAGAATCCCAATGGTTCTGTATGTTGCTACTTCTTATTGTGTGTTGCTTTACTTCTTTTCAACATAATGTTACTTATAAGCTAGCTCGGAAGCATTTGTATCCTGAGAGGTGAGATACATGTGTGTGCAATAAAGATGAGACATTAGGACTGAATTTCCATTTGCACTTAGTTGAGTAAATTCCATGAAAAACAACGGTACTTCTGAGTAGACATGTATAGCACTGTCTTGCAAATATGGCATTTTAATGAATCCAGCTTTTATGATGAGGCTGTTCAGTATGTAAAAAGAGAAAAATAAGGAGTTAAAGGATGAATTCCATAGAATTCAAAGTTGGGGGGGGGGAGTCAGATAGTAAAAATCTTGGACAAAGTCAGGCTTTTAGATGCATGAAAGAGAAAAAGTTCCTGGTCATGTTATATGATCCCAGAATGTTTTCCATTTCTCATTTGTTGAAATATTTTTAAATAAAGTTTAAATTAAGAGGGACATAGTCATACACCAAACCACATTTCCACCAGAGATCCTATAAATACCAACAGGTCTTTGCAGCTGTTTAATTTTTGCTTACCAAGTCATCTTAATGTTAATCTGTATTTTTAAAAAAATGATATTTCATGTTTAACACGTATATATATCCTCTTGAAATGTATGGTGGTATAGAAATATATATTAATAAATACAGGTGACCAACAAAATACTGTACTTTTCTGTGTATAAGACTAGGGTTTTTTTTTACTCCAAAAAAAAAAAAAGGGAAAAAAAGAGAGAAGTTTAAAAACTGGGGGTGTCTTATACATGGGTAGTGGGTAGGGATGACTGGTTGCAGCCACGAGCTGCAGATTGTCATTGGCGATTTGTAGTGTGATCGGTGGCTGTGGCAAGGGGTTCTTTGTATTAGTTGTGGGAAATAGGTGTGTGATTGGTTGTTGCGTTAAGGGCAGCTGAGGATCAGCTGTTGGCGATCGGGCAGCTGCCTGTAGTTGATGTGAGTGATTATTAATGAGCAGCACAAGTGATTGCAATTGCAACCGCTGGGTTAGTGATTTATTGCATCCCCCCCCAAAAAAAAGCTCAACAACTTTGGGCAATTTTATGAAATTGGAGTGCCCAAAAATAAGGGGCGTGCTATACAAGGGAGCATGTTATACATGGAAAAGTACGGTATTTGCAATACTATTATGCTTAGAAAAGAAAAAATGCCAAGATTATATAGAAGTTTGTTTTGATACACCTAAAGTTATGCTATTTACATTGTATTAATTGTTTTAAGATACCCCTCTTGCATCATCTTCATCCTGCTATAGATTGTTTTATGTTTGAACAAATTTCAGTAATCAGTCTGCACCAGAGATTGCAAGTTTGGATTAACTGGTGGCATCTTGGTTTAAATATGAAAAAAAACAAGATTATAGATGCAATACAGTTAGCATTTTTTTTAACATTTTATCAAAATGTTGCCTAAACACAAGTAGACAACTAGTTTAAGAGTCACCGGAAACAGAGCCAGAGGACTATGAACTACTGTATTTTGGAATTGCATAAAAAGATCTGAAATGTTCAGTGTTAATTTAACATGAATTTTCTGGAGATATTTAGAGATAGAAAGCAGTCAGACCACACAGCCTTCTAGTTCAGCAATACCTAGGCTGACTGGCAGTGTCTCTCCAGGATTTCAGACTACAGTCTCCCCCAGCCTTACCTGAAGATGCTTGGAACTGAATCTGAGACCCTCTGCATGCAAAGCTGATGCTCTACCACTGAGCTATGATCAATATGCCAGCTCTCCCAGCATTATTTCTGCTGCGAGTCTAATTCATACCAAGTTCCATTGGGGTTTCATTTCAGGTAAATGTTATTAAGGCTTAAAACACACTTCTCACACACATAATGGAAAACCTCCATTGAAGCTGTGCAGATTCATTACCGTTACATTCCACAGCCTTGCCTGCAATAAAGGAACAATAACCTGCTACTTAAAACACAGTTATGAATGATTGATCCCAACCCCATTATGTGGGCATGTTGCAGGTACTTCTACGAGATTATCTGCATGTTCAAGTATAGAAGCTGCAGGATTATTAATTTTTTTACACGCTGAACTTGAAAGATAGCGAAGTTCAGCTTGCTGCTCAACATTTTGGAATAAAATTACCCATTTGCCAACGCACTGCCATAAAGAAGCTTATTCTGCACGAGTGAGACCTTTCAAGAACACTGCGCTTTAATAAGCTGACAATTCTGCCTACGGTGCGTGATCTGCGATGGCCCCATTCAAACGTACGAGTCAAAGCTGGATGCTCGTCAAGCTCTGAACACGCACGTCGTGAATCAGGCCCGTGTACAAAACACGCAGGGGGCTTCCAGGAACACAACTAGAAGGCTTCGTTCTAAACGGGCTAACTCGCAGGGCGGTTGAGAGTCTGGCCCTGCCTTCCGAAGAAGCTCTCGTCCACTAGCGCCCCCCACAGCCTCTCCCTCCGCCCATCCGCTAAGAAAGGGGGGGGACCCCCAAACAACCCCCTCCCCGCGAAAGAGGACCCGATCCCACCGCCCAGCTCCCCTCCCCCCCCCTCGTGGCCTGTAGGTCGCGGATTCCGCCATTCCGCCTCCCCCGGGGAAACCAAGAGCGGACCCCCCCAACCCGCTCCCGCCCCCTGCTAGAGTGGCGCCCAGTACCGCAGGTGCCCCATGCCGGCGAGGCCCGTCATGTCCTCGCCCCCTCCCCGTTCCTTGAGGAGGATTAGCGGCAGCGGCCCGGACGTCACCCGCCTCTCACCGCAAGCGCTGCCGGAGGAAACGAGGCCTTTCCCTCGCGACGCCTCTAAACCCGGCAAAGGCAACTAGGCCGCGAACGCACCGCAATGAGCCACAGGCGCCGTCGCGTTACGCCGCTGGTCACGTGAGGGGCCGCTCCTGAGCGCCTTTCGTCAGAAGACCGGGCTGCAGCGCGCGCGGCCGACCATAGAGATAGGAGCTAGAGCGACCCCCGCTCCGAAAGGAAACAGAAACCTCTAGGAATCACCTCAGCTCTTCCCCACGGCCTGTCCGCCCGCCTCTCAGAGGGTAGAGTTGTAACTGACTAGTTTTCTCATTGAGAAAAATCGCCGAGGATTAAAGCTGAGTTAGAGAAAAGTGCGAACCTCTGCCCCTGCTGCAATGTTTCCTAGGAGTAGCGGCCTCCTTTAGCTCACACAAGAAGAGCGTCAGAAGGAATGAAGTCTGTGGTGCATCTCGTCAATTACCTGCAAAGAGGGCGGCGAGCGGCTTGACGACTCTGTCGCCATCTTTGCTGTGGGCAGTCAACACTACCGCATAAAGTTTTGCGGCGAGCCGCCATTTCCCGGTCACATCTGAGCTTCTTTGGATTCTTACCATGGAAAACCAACATTGTAGAGCGTCTTTGTTCTCATCGACCCCTTCATGCATCAAGCATACGCCAGCGCTTCAAGCGAACCTATTGGGGCTCTCTTCGTTTCCGAAATGGCTTCCTAGACACGCACAGCCACAATAAACATTCAGGAACCCTGAACTGTAGGGCTCCGTACTTCAATAGCAGGCTGCCTTCAGTGCCTTCGGAAAAACTATGAAAATAGGAACCTGCTGTGGCCTTGTTCCTAGGTAGCGAAACCAAGGTGTCTTGGTGTAGGGCAGCTTCATTCTTGAAATTTGAAATCCAAACAACTCTCTGAGGTAGATCAAGTTGAGTAGTAACTGGCCAAAGGTCACCAAGTAAAATTCATGGGGGGGGGGGATTTTGAACTTGTGCCTGATTTCCCCTGTTGTGGTTTGGCATTATAATATTTTTTAGGTCATATATATATATCATAGCTGTCAACTTTTCCCTTTTCTTGCGAGGCATCCTATTCGCAATAAGGGGTCAACTTTTTCTTGCGAGGAATCCTATTCGGAATAAGGGAATTTCCCTTAAAAAAAGGAAATGTTGACAGCTATGATATTATTATTAATAATAATAAATGTTCATAAATGTACCAAGCAAACACATATATAAATATATAAAACCACATGTCTGAAACCCATAGGAAGTCCTAAAGCCATTTTCAGTCACCTCTAATATTTCTCTACAAGGTCAAAGGAAATGCAGAAACCTCCCCCTCACAAATCCTGCCTTAAGGGCACATTTAAGGTGTGAATAGGGTGAGCCTGTGACCTGGCTCAGGAATTAAGTGTTATCATTACAAAAGGATGGCCAGACTTCCCAGGTAATCCGGTCAAGTGACCATTAACAGGTAACCTGGCAGACAGGGTAAAAACAATGCACTCAGATTTCTGTGATGTAGGGATGATGTATCTGGGAGGTGGTCTTGGACTCCAGGGCGGGCAATTTGAAATGTCTATATAACGGCGGGCACACCTTTGTTCTGGGTCCTCCTCTCTCCTGCGTGTGGGGGAGCACCCTGTTGCAACAGTTTTTTAAAATAAAAATTAGGCTTAACTAGCCGTCTTGCTTTTCACTAGAATTCTGG
This sequence comes from Podarcis erhardii, assembly GCF_964252035.2. Lineage (NCBI taxonomy): Eukaryota > Metazoa > Chordata > Lepidosauria > Squamata > Lacertidae > Podarcis > Podarcis erhardii. The sequence goes on from NC_138497.1 coordinate 46,458,065, forward strand.
TCTGGTCTCTGTCGTTTTACTAGCTGGTAAGGGCTTTCAATTGTGCTCTGCCAGAGGTCCAGGCTCCCTCCCGGAGAAGGACCCCTTTTAACTCTTATTACAAACCACTAATACACAACACCTCACATACATACGCTCAGGGCCCAAGCTACATTATTCTCTAGACTGTTCATATTTTACAAGCTCTTAAGTAGAAAAGCTGACACTTCCCCCACCCCCCATTTCTTAATAAAACTCCATGTGTCTTTCTGCGCATGAGTACAGTTGAATCTATGCTAATGCAGGTGTTTCTTTTTAAAAATTAAAAATACAAATAGGTCTCTGAATAGTTTTGAAGGGTTCTACATTGCCCAGGGAATCTACAGGAGCAGAGCAGGATTCCTGCAGCAGATGGTCACTAAAATTTGTGCAAAGCACTGAGCACTCTGTTCACTAGAATAATACTGAATTATGAGGTGTTTCCTGTGTAGCTTCTAGACTGAATACGGCAAAACATGAATTACAGTACATGTCAGTATCAGCCTGGGATAAAAAAGTACTAGTTAATCGTGTAAATCCAGGCCTCTCTATCTGGCCCTCAGGCCTCTCCAGACCACACCTCTCACCATCCCTGCTTTGCACCCTCGGGTGATATTTTATGGCTAGAAACCGTCCTTTAACGCATATTACATTTCTTGCTTGCCTAGATGGAGGTTAGTGAGGGGTGTGCAATTCTGTGAATAAACTAGCTTGCCACACAAAGGTAAAATACAGATTCATTGCTCTGCCCACATTTGCCTGTGATTTTACCAACTGCTGGCATGTGGCTCCTGGAAGGTTGTCCAGAAAGGAATGTGGCCCCTTGGTTTGAAAAGGGTTCCCCACCCCTGATGTAAAGTACTATAATGTAAGTTGTGAATGAGGATGGGGTGGTGGTGGAACTAGCATACCTGGCCCCACTCTTTCAGCTTTTGTATATTACTTATTGATGAATATAATGCCTGAATAGGGATAGAAAGAGAAAAGGACAGACAGAAAGACTACGGGTCATGGATTTATATTTAGCCTTTGTTGTTCCATAGGCTCAGAGTAACAACCGTTTTTAAACAACTAGCAGTCTTACAATACAAGTAATGAAGATACAAGTAATAATATTCAGTGGGAATATTAAGATGTGGCAGATGATCTGGCTATTGATGAAGCAGTTTCCAATTAAACTCAGTAGAGTAACAACTATATTTTAAAACAAAATAAAAAAATTCATTCCAGTAGCACCTTAAAGACCAACTGAGTTAGTTCTAGGTATGAGCTTTCGTGTGCATGCACACTTCTTCAGATACACTGAAACAGAAGTCACCGGACCTTTCTATATAGTGAGAAGGTGGGGAGGGGTATTACTCAGAAGGGTGGTGGGAATGGGTGATTGGCAGATAGCTGCGATGAGCCTGTTGACGACTCTTAACGACTGCAATAGGTCTAACAGGAAAAAGCAAGGGGTGAGAAGGTGAAAAATGGCTTTGTCATGTATAATGAGATAAGAATCCAATGTCTTTATTCAAACCAGGTCTCTCCATAGTTTTAAGTTTGGTGATAAGTTGCAATTCAGCAGCTTCTCTTTCCAGTCTATTTCTGAAATTCCTTTGTAATAGAACAGCTACTTTGAGATCTTGTATAGAATGTCCTGGGAGATTGAAGTGTTCTCCTACTGGTTTTTCTGTCTTGTGGTTCCTGATGTCGGATTTATGTCCATTTATTCTTTGGCGTAAGGTCTGGCCTGTTTGTCCAATATAGAGAGCTGAAGGACACTGTTGGCATTTTATGGCATACACAATGTTAGACGATGAGCAATTAAATAGTCCCGAGATGGTATGTGTGATGTTGTTGGGGCCAGTAATGGTGTTGTCCGGGTGTATGTGGCAGCAAAGTTGGCATCTGGGTTTATTGCAGGCTCTGGTGCCAGTGTCCGTGTTAAGTCTGGTTATAGTATTATTGTGGGTTAGGAGTTGTTTAAGATTGGGGGGCTGTCTGGAGGCAATGAAAGGTCTTCCTCCCAGAGCTTGAGAAAGAGAACTGTCATTGTCCAGGAGAGGTTGTAGATCTCTGATGATGCGTTGTACTGTTTTAACTTGGGAGCTGTATGTGATGACTAGAGGTGTTCTGTTATTTTCTTTTTTGGGTCTGTCTTGCAGCAAGTTCTCTCTGGGTATCAGTCTGGCTCTGTTGATCTGTTGTCTAACTTCATCTGCTGGGTATTTTAGTTCTAAAAAGGTTTGCTGTAGATCTCTTAGGTGAGAGTCTCTGTCTGTAGAATTGGAGCAGATGCGGCTGTAACGTAGTGCCTGGCTATATACAATGGACTGTTTGGTATGTTTGGGATGGTAGCTAGAGGCATGTAGATATGTTTGTCGGTCAGTTGGTTTACGGTATAAGGTGGTGTCTATGTGCCCATCCTGTATTTTTATAGTAGTGTCCAAAAAATGTATTTCTTGCATAGATTGATTCATTGTTAGGTTGATGGTGGGGTGAAAATCATTGAATTTCTGGTGGAAGGTGTCCAGGGTCTGTTGACCATGTGTCCAGATGATAAAAATATCATCAATGTATCGCAGGTACAAGAGAGGTTTGAGTGGGTAGGAGTTTAGGAAACGTTGTTCTAAATCCGCCATGAAGATGTATACTGCCAACAGGCTTGTTGCATTGCCCTGCATTACTATGTATGTTTACTCAGAAATAAGCCATTTACTAAGGGTTTAAAGGATTGCAACCTTACAGTCCAATGAGAGTGAAGATACATGTTGCAGCTGAATGCAAAACAGAAAAAGTTTTTTCTCGTGAAGAATTCTATTGAATTCAAAACGTGTTGGTCATTTTGGATCTCAAAAAACCTTGTATACACCTATAGAAAACTTTTGCTAATTTACACATTAGGATGCTCATCTTTATTGAACCTATGTAACTCTATTGGCAACACATTTATTTAGTATCATGCTCAGATTAGCATATGCATTGGCATCTTTGTTTAATACCCAATACATGTACTTTATGTATAGCATCTGTTTCTATTAATGTGTTAATGTAACATAATCACTTATGCTCAACTATTCTTATATTACTGATGAATAGTTTGAAGATTTCCATTTATACATATATATCATAGTTTCAGGCTCTTTAGTTCAAAGTACAATTATTCTGGGAGTGTGTGCTGTACACCAGTGTGTGTGGGAACTTGTATTGTGACTGCAGACCCCTCCTGACACCCTCTTCATCCTTCATCAGATTGTTAAATAGCGCAATCACTTTCAGGTTCCAGTCCAACTCTACCAGTTTTCTGCCAGTAGATCTCCCAGTGCCAAAGCCAAGTTTAACGGACCAACTTCACTCATAGCTCTACGGAAGTTCTGCTAGCAATTGGACAGAAGTTCATCATCCATCAAAAAGATAGAACCGGGAGAACAGATTCGAAGCGCTTTCTGTTAACAACTCCTGCAGCCCTTGAGATCCCTAAACTGACATTCTAAAGATAATTCGTGGCAAACCAGAAGGAAGCCTCGCTTTGGGAATAAACCAGAGGGGAGTTTTATGGGGCTCTGTTGCAACCTCCTCTTTGCTCCCTTAGCCAAACTGAACTCCCAGGTGCGCCGCAGTCAACCCTAATATTCCATAAAGGCGAAGAGCTTACATCTATGCGAATTTCCACCCCTATCCGATAATCTCTCTTTATCCCTCCGCGTTACACAACACGTTACGCCACATCACACCCATCCATGCATTCTCCTCCTCCTACGAAACCTCACTCCGCCGCCGCGGCTTGTCACAATTACGAGCCCAGGGATTGTTGAAACTACATCTCCCGGGATGCTGTGCAAGGCGGCTCAACTTCTCTCCGCAGTGCATGTTGGGACATGTAGTTCTGCCCCCGCTCCGAACGCGTTGAAGCGCCGCCCCCTGAGCACTACGATTCCCACAATGCACCCGGCCTTTCCCCCCTCGACCGCTCGCCTTCCTGTCTTAGAAAAAAAAATAACCCTGAAGTTCCCTGCGATCAGCTGATCAAGACTGACAACAAGGGGAGAAGGAGAAGAGCTTTGGACTGGCCCCGATCCCTCCTAGGGGGTCCCAGGTCTACATGGTGGGGCTCAGGCACTGTGGGAGCTAAGCCCTAACCCTGCGGGGGAGAGGAAGGATCTGCCCAGCTCGATCCTTGAAGCTCAGAGGAGGAGGAGGAGGAGGAGACTGTGATCTGATTACTTAGTCACTAAGACTTCCAGGGAGGAAGAGGAGGAGGAAGGTGCCTACTGTTTTTGTAAACAATAGATCGGGAGGTTGGGGGGATATTTTACTCCTAGGCAGACCCTGTCGTTTCGTTTATTCTGTTTCCTCCCCACCCCGTTGTTGTTTATGAGAAGATCTACTAGTTTAAAAGAAATGTTTAGTATATAGCAATATTTTCCTATTGTGAGTTAAAGTAACCTTAAGTAAGCAGCTCGTTAGGTATATGTTTTGCCCTTTTTTAGGCAATATGGGCAGACAAATATTTATTGTGCTTTAAGGCAGAAGGTCCTGTTTTGGAAGCAAATAAGTTACAAATGTAAACAGATGGAATGGTCTTACTGTAAGACACCTACCCTTCCTCCCACCCCGTTTGCTGGCTTAAACATTGCTTGACTTACGTTTGTCATTTATTATTGTCCTAATTTAAGGTAAGTAGATACTCACCGCTGGGGAAAATAAAAACCCAGACAGTAGGGTTTAAAAATATGTGGCGCTTTGATGTGGCTCTCCCTGTTCAGATTTGTTTCCGTGCTTCCTAAGGCTGTAATCCTATATACTGCCACCAGACTTAAGTCAGACTTAAGTGAATATACATAGAATTGTATACAGAGTGAATATACATAGAATTGGGGCCTATGCCACTTACTTTTTTAAAGGCCCTTCTGCTTATTTTGTGTGATGAACTTTAGCTTGTTCAGATATAATTGCAGCTGAAATAAAGATCTTGTCTGAGATAGCATTGCTGTGAGCAGACAAATACATTCCTTGTTTTGCAAAAAACATAGATGCAGAAAATGTCCACAAGTGCTTTGCATTGTTCAGGAGGAGTTGAATTGTGACAGGAAAGCACAAGGTTTACTAATATTGTCTGAATTTTCTGTTGATTTTTTAAAAAATATAAAACCACTGATGTTATCTTTATAAATCTTTTTCCTATTTCTTTTTCAGGCCTTTCAGGGAAAAGATCTGGCTTGCATTTTAGAAACATATCCTTGTTTTTCTTACACATATCTAACCTCAGTGTGAACTTTTAAGCCCATAATTCATTTGGGCCTGTCCTTAATTGTGGAAAGCTGCAGTGTTTACCTTGGCTTTGCATATGATGATACCATTATAGACGAGAGAAAATCAAGACGGACACATACTTTAATAGAAATATCAACATATGCAGAGTTTCCTCAATGTTAAGATAAATACAAATTCTAATCCTTTGGAAAACCAATGTACATATCTGTTTAAAAATTGTAAAGCTAACAGTAAAATTTCTGAAAATGAGTGCCCAGCCTCCAACAGCTGATAAGGGACTGAATACTGCCCTTTTGTGCCAGGAAAGCTATGCTTGCAGTGGCACAGATGAAGCAACCTTTGAGTGCGATGAGTGTGGAAGCCTGCAGTGCCAGCGGTGTGAAGAAGAACTACACAGGCAGGAAAGGCTACGAAACCATGAACGGACCCGAATTAAAGCCGGCCATGTCCCATACTGTGACACCTGCAAGGTTGCCAGTGGGAATATCATGCAGAGCAATATCATAAACTCCAGACAGAGGGCAGCAATAAGATGCCAAGCATGCAAAATTAACCTCTGTGTAGAGTGTCAGAAGAGGACACATGCGGGTGGAAACAAGAGGAAGCACCCCATTACTGTTTACCATGGTGACAAATCTCACGAGGAGGAGGAGGGGATGGATGAGGAGACCAAGAGGAAGAAGATGACAGAAAACGTTGTAAGCTTCCTGTTGGTAGATGAAACAGAGGAGATCCAGGTAAGAAATGTTGTGACTTTTGAAAGGCAGACAATTAAATCTGCATGATTTATCTGAGGGACTCAAGGCAGCATCATATTGGGGGGAATAAACCCAATGATATACAGTGGTACCTTGGGTTACATACACTTCAGGTTACATACGCTTCAGGTTACAGACTCCGCTAACCCAGAAATAGTACCTCGGGTTAAGAACTTTGCTTCAGGATGAGAACAGAAACCATGCTCCGGCGGTGCGGCGGCAGCGGGAGGCCCCATTAGCTAAAGTGGTGCTTCAGGTTAAGAACAGTTTCAGGTTAAATACGGACCTTCAGAACGAATTAAGTACTTAACCCAAGGTATCACTGTAGTATAGAATTATTCTTTGTGACTTTTCAACTTGACAGTTGTGTGGTGGATACTTTCTTGAGTGGGCAAGATGCACGGTAAGTAGCTAACATTACAGCCTCAATTCAGTCTTTAAAGAATTTTTTTTTTTGAGAGCCTCTACATATGTGCCTTACATTTAAATCTGTCTCTCTCTCTACCTCCCTCCTATATAGCGCATATAACAAGTATTAGCAATGGCAAAATCAGTTTCCCCTTCTTCCTTCACCCACCCACTTTCCCTCCCACTCCTCAACTTGCAAACTTTAACAAAGCCACTTGGTTCAAATACATACAAATGAGGTCATGGTCAAAGTCACTTAAATCTGTCCTAACAGAGAAACTCTTCTGTAGTTTGTAGCATACACTGAAGTCAGGAAGCAATGGCTTCTTTGCTATGACATCACAGTAGGCAGAGGCATCATAAGTCTTCTTGCTGCCACTGGGTTAACTGCTCTGATGTCACAGAAGGAACCTTTGGTCTGGCCGCTAGAGGAGTTGAGATCTTAGGATTTGAATTCCAAAATCCACAAGCAGCTTTGAACTGCAATAAGTATGACCAATGCAAGTTGGTTAAGATGTAAAAAGACAGATACTTGCTGATTTGTTGGATGTCAGAATTGAACCTTCATTCCAATTTCTTTTGTAACGGCGGCTGCATAATAGTTCTGTTTTTCTGCACTGTGTCTTGCATAATCTATTCAGGTTTGAGAGTGCTGTTTGCTGGACCTCAAGACTATCATGGCAGTCAATCATCATACTTACAGTGTTCTTAGTTTTGCAATCCATTGAAAGAGTTAACCTACTTGGTATAAGGAAATTAAAGGGAGGCTGAGGTTGAGCAGATAAGTAAAGAGCTTCAAAGAGAACGATGAGTTCCTGTAGAGTCTTGCCAAAATCACACTCTCAGCTGTAATATGCCTTTAAGATCATGTTTGTGTTTCCACAACAAATGGGAACCCAAATTATATCCAAATAGTCCACATACTGTGTTAATAATAAAAGTTATCAACCATCTACAACAATAACATATACTACAAATCACCCGTAAAACATCCATTTTCAAGCTCCACAGATGAAAAACAACTTCTACATTTCTTAGACGGATTCCAACTTGAATTATATAATGCAATTGTTTTTCCTAGATAGCTGTGTGCTGCAGTTCTTCTAACTTAAAAGTATTTTCTTTTATAGAAAAATTATTGCCTATAAGGTACATTAGTTCCCTGCTTTATCACATTAAAATAACAACAACAAGAAGTCATATTTATTGGTTTCTAAATGTGCTTCAGTAGTTAGAACAAAACAAGCTGTCTGAAATACTACTGTAACATTACTGGCCTAAGGAAACTATCCTACTATCACTTCTCTGTTTTGTCAGCTGGACAACCTTCACTCCTTTGACAGGACAATGATATACTTCTTCCATACAAGTTTTAAATAACATAAATGCCCATAAAAATATATCCAAAGTGGGAAGGCGTAGTATAACATTGACCTTATTACGGAAATGTTGTGAAATCAAATCTTTAATTTAAATCATTGGGAGAAACTGTCTTTAATGTATCAATTCAATATGACTCCTGCTGAGTAATAGTGCTGAGGATTTGAAATTTTTGCTCAGTTGCAAAAAACTTCAAATGCTACGGTGTATGGTTGTATACCATGAAATATGGAAGTAATAAAGTTTCAGTTGTTCTGGTTGTGATCTTACTGCTCAATGATCCATAATTCCAAAATTCAACTTTTTCCCCTCCATATGTTCCTCCATATACACGTGGACAAGGATATGCAATCACATAGATTACATATGTGAGGTGACATGTAATGAATTCCCGTAAAACAAAAGCTTTACCATCTTTAGGATTAAAAAAATGTTTTGTTTGTACAGGTTGTACAGATCTGGAATATTAACTTTGTTAAAATATCCTTTAGTAATAAGGGGTTTCATGTGGTAAACTGTAACTAAATATACTATTTTGTTCTTCACATTTAAAGATCCAATATCCTACAACAGGCAAATCCTGGAGTATCTTATATTAAGTATCCGTGTTTCAGTACAATATGTCTAATAGGGAAAGGTATTCTGTTACATTTAATATACCTGAAAAGGTTTTTTCCCCTCTGCTTTTGAACTGACCTCTTATCCTATAATAACTCTTGTCACTTGGTTTACTGTATTTTTTACACAAATTTGTCAGTGTGATTTATAAGTAAAAAATTATATCTATTAAAAATCCATGTGCACTAGTGATGCAAGGATCAACTGTGTTCATCCAAGTAAGAAATTCCCAAACACCACTATTTAAACCCACACTGATATATATCATCAGTGATATATTATCTACCATAATATGCCATGCAGTGTACATGTAGATTTTTCTCTTTGTTCAAAATTGCGGTTGTTTCTAAGTAGGACATATTTTTATAACATTGCTCATCAGAATTTGGGTGTTTTGGAATTTCTTACTTGGATGAACAGGGTTGATTCCTGCATCAAATTCACTATGGATTCACCACATGTACCATTTTTGGACATTTATGACCAATGCTTTCTAACAAACAAATCTGACTGACTGACTAGGTGGGGCTGAGAATGCCCCCTGTCTGGCACCCTGGAGGACTGTTAACACCAAACAATAGAGGGACCAAATAACCAGACTAGGTATAAGGCCACTTCCTAAGTAAGGCATCCATTGTCAGTTTCCATACTTAGTGATAAGGGAATAACTTTCCCCTTATCCATCTATACTGTTTCTATTGTATAGTCAAATGCTAGTGACTGACACTGAGGTAAAGCTTTTTCTGTTACAGAGATAAGGAAAAGTGTAGCTGGGTGGGGTTCTGGGTATGAGGTTGCTATTGCAGGCAGAAGAACAGCACAAGTGAAATAAAATGGCAGCCCTAACAACAGTGTGAAAGCTTACAGGCTTGTAAAATGCATTGTAACTTCTGTTCTCTTCTTAGGCAAGTCTAGAGATGGGAAGGCCTGGAAAAAAACCTGGAAAACTGGGGGGAAACCAGTCCCCCCATTTTTTGTTTTTCCCCCCAAAGCTGTTTTTTCCCCGTTTGGAAAAAAACGGAAAAAAAACCCCTGGTTTTTCTCCCAATTTTCCATTTTTTCCCCAGGCCTTTCCATCTCTAGAGAAGTTGGTGGTGTGGTTCCTCATCTACAGGTCAGATTGAAAATAACTCATTTACTGTATAAACTGGTGCAGTTCCACTGACTTTGAATAAGACTCCTTAGGAGCAAGGGTGTCATAGCTCATGGGCAACAAGCAGTTATGAATATCCTTTTAGAGAAAGCTTTTTAAAAATGATTTACCTATTAACTTTATTTTGGGGTGCTGTTTTTAGCTCTTTTATAGCTTGACTGTCATGCTGTCTTGGATTTTCTTTTTTTATTACTGTTTTATATCTTTTTAAAGTTGTAAGTTCTTTTGAAAGAGGTATCTCTCTGATGCAACTACAAAAATTGTTGAATTAACAACACAACCCTAGCAGGTGTACTCGGAAGTGACTCTCACTCTGTTCAACAGGGCATACTCCCAAGAAGGTTTTTGTAGGATGCAGACTCAGTTTTCTATCCCATTTGTCCTTGTTTCTAGCCGTTTCATCAGTAGTGGGTTGGTGTGTGGAGCTGTTTTCTAATGCAATAAATGTCAAGCTTGTATTTGACTTCAGTGAGGACAAACCTTCCCATGGCTTGGCTATAAGGCCTTCAGTTATGGCTTAGCAGCACATCTGTTCTCTTTTCTAATAAACATAATGGTGACATTGAAAGTGGATCCCTAACAATTAAGGTTGCCGATTTGCAACCTGGAGAGTCTGCTTCTCTAATGGCCTCAAAGAAGTAGAAGAGAATTCAGGTGTGGCTTCCCCCTCAAAATATCTACCTTCATTTAAATAGTGTACATTGTGGAGAATTGCTGTACCATTTTTAAAGGCTGCAAGACAAGCAGAAACATACCAGATGAAACTTTTCTTCTTGCTTCAGCTGTTTGCCAAGAAAAGCCTCGTCCGCTAAATTTTGTTTATCACGCAGTTGTTAGGTGTAGAGGAGTCCTGCTAAGGAGAAGAAAGATGGTACAATTTATCTGATATATGCTTCAAATTATATGTATAATTTCATATCTCATTAACAAAGTCAAATTGATGGTGCGATTGGACAAGAAAATACATGACATCCATTCATATATGACCCCCCCCTCTAATAGTTCAGAGTTTTAGTTCACATTTTCATTGGCTCACTCCATACTGGAAAAATGTATGTCAGTTGTATGTAATTAAAGTGGCAAAGAATCTATGATTGGATCATATTTTTTCCTGGAGGTAAGATAACAGCATAGTTCAACTACGCTCAAATATAATAACAGAATGATATGTAGATGCTAAGAATTTTAAAATAGCATAAGAGTAAAGGAATAAATCCTTGCCCAGTCATTTAAGTTTTTTGCCCCTCTTGCTAAGATGTGACATCCTTAGGCAGGATAAGAAATCCAAATATTCCTGTGTGGGCTAGCTATGTTACCATCCATGCCTTGCCTAAACAAAAAAGTTTTTAGCAGGCACCAGTATCTCAGAGTGTTACTGGCTAAAAGAATGTCACTTGCAGTTACAAGTCATGTCCAAGAAGCAGCACCATTTCAGCAGTGGGTTCTTTCCATTAAAAAGTTCTAACGCAATCTTTCTCTTCTTGTTTTGGAAGGTGGCAAACGAAGACGAATTTATCAGGAAACTGGACTGCAAACCTGATCAGCACGTAAAGGTGGTGTCTATTTTTGGGAACACTGGGGATGGCAAATCTCATACCCTTAACCACACTTTCTTCTACGGTCGTGAGGTTTTTAAAACATCTCCCGCTCAGGAGTCTTGTACGGTAGGGGTTTGGGCAGCCTATGACCCTGTCCACAAAATGGTGGTGATTGACACAGAGGGTCTTCTGGGGGCCACTGTCAACCTGAGTCAGAGGACCCGGCTGCTTCTGAAGGTCTTGGCTATTTCGGACCTTATCATCTACCGTACTCATGCTGACAGACTTCACAACGATCTCTTCAAATTTCTTGGAGATGCCTCAGAGGCCTACTTAAAACACTTCACCAAAGAACTGAAGGCAACCACAGCCCGTTGTGGCCTGGATGTTCCCTTATCCACTTTGGGCCCTGGAGTCATTATCTTCCACGAGACTGTATACACACAGTTACTAGGTGCTGGTGAGTAGACGCAAGTCGGTTGCTGCAATGTCAATCACTTGGGATGGATCTGTATCATAACACAGCCAGAGTTGGGTGTTGCCACGTGGAAGATTTGGGGTCTGAATGCTGACTTAGCTCACTATCTAGAATATAGAAGGTGGAGAGGTAACATGCAGGGAGTTTGCATCTGGCAAATAGCAAAGCATAAGCCAGTTAGCTTGGATTATGTGTATTTTTTGAGAATATGGCATTTGGGATCACATTTCATCATCCTTTTCTTAAAAGCAAGGAGAAGAAGGAAGTTTCTAGATAATCTAGCTGCAAAGCTAGGGCTGAAAGCATGTGTATACCACCTGTTGAAATCTCAGAAACCAGAGGCAGGGTTGATCAGAATTTCCAGTGGCAGGAAGCATGGCTTCATTGTCTTCCATAGTTTTTCCCTTGATACCTAACAGAAGCAGACTAAATTATGCAACAGATGCAAATCCTGCTTGCACATTATAGAGTACTTTTATACATATTTTAAAAAATAAAAAGCTTGGCAGTATGTATGTCCATGGTATCAGCCCCTCACTAAAAGGAAAGGAATTCCCTGTGGACTGACTTTGCTGAGCATTACCAGTAGCTCTGGACCAGTGAAACAACCAAAAAACTGACAAAGATGCAGAAACTATTTTGTTTTATTTAAGAAGTTTTAAAAATCTGCCTTTCAATAAGATGCTTCAGAGCTCTGAAGCAACAATATAATCAACAACAACAAAATGTAAATTAATAAAACAAGCAGTAAACAGTAAAGACAGTCAAATAAGCATTTTAAAGAGCAGTGGTAAGTGGTCCAGCTGGTATATTCAGCAGCTGAGATCTAATCTGAATGAAAAGAGTTTCAAGAACATGTTCCTGGAACTTTCTTGCAGGAGATGATTCTGCCATCTTTGGAGTATAATGGAAAACACCCTCTTTGTCATTGCCACTGATTTTACAGAAATAGGTAGAGTAGTAAAAAAACACACCCCAAAAGCTCTACCACCGCTTGTGCACACAAGAAAATAAGCAGTATTATATAAATTAAAAATCCCTTGTTTATAGACCGTGGTAGTACAAGTAGTTTATGCTGTTGTAGGAGGAGGAGGCTTTCATCAGTTGCACCTTGCAGCAGATACACTTTAAAAAAACCAATGTGACCCCATTAGTAGGTCATCAATACAACTGAAGGCAATGGCACTAAAATTTCTACAGACCTGCATCTAAATAATGATGTAATATTGATAGTAAGATTTCCCATAAAGGGCTTATTTTCCTATTCCCCATTTCTTTCCTCTAATAATCTATTTAGGTTAACAATTTGTAAGCCACATTTTTTTAAGGTATGTGCTGGTAGCATGGAGTTGGATCCCGTGATCCTGTCATCTGCTAATAGAAAAGGGCAGCTGGTTTTTTTAGCAGCCTCCCCCCTTCTCTCCAGTCTACTCCAGAACAGCATAGGTGACAGGGTGGTGGTGGTGGAGCTGCAGGGATTGGAAGAAATTGCCCCTCCATTGGATTGAAGGCCCTTGTGTTCAAAGAAATGTTGTTTCTGGGAAAGGAAGGTAACCTTTGGGTCCAGCCTATGCTTTGCTCTAGGTGTTTCCTATTATTTAGGAGAGAATTCATTGTTTTGATCAAGAATGCACATGCAAATACGTGTAAATATGTATGTAAAAAAAAGTAAATACGTGTGCAAACCTCACGATAATATAGCTAAAGTGATTGAATCTTTTAGATCACCCTTCTGAGGTGCCTGAGAAACTTGTCCAGGATCGGTTCCGGAAACTTGGGCTCTTCCCTGAAGCCTTCAGCTCGATCCATTACAAAGGAACAAGGACACATAACCCCCCAACGGATTTCTCTGGGCTCAGGCATGCTGTGGAGCAGCAGCTAGAAAACAATACAACCCGTTCTCCCCGGCCTCCTGGAGTTATCTACAAGGCACTCAAAGTAAGTGTAAGATGGTGAATTACTGTTCCTCTATACAAAGACCACAGATTCTGTCATCACAGCCAGCAGCTCTGGGGGCAGGTGGCTATATTTCAAATTGCCAATTCCTCCAGTTTCATTCTTAGTTGTTCTAAGGGACCTGATGGCAATCAAAGTCCAACCCCCGTCCCAAAGCAGGGTCACCCACACTCCTCCTATCCACAATATAAAGCAAACAGCAAAGAATGAGAGTTGACCGGAGTAGACAGTGTATCAGAGCTCCTGAAGAGTAGGCAGATCCAGAACAGTACGGCAAGTGAGCCATGCCAAGAGAAAATGGACACCCCGCCTCCAGTTAGGCTGACACCGAGGGAAATTGAGGACATTGGCAGGCTTACAACTAACACTGAGGTCTGATTTGTACTTCCTGACTATTCCAGTTGCCTAGGGCATATCAGCTTCTGTGAGTTGTTTTCTTCTTTTAAAAAAAGGCCAGAAGAAACTTTGGACTGGCTTTGTGGAGTAGGTGAAAAGAGTACTTCATCAAGCCCATCTCTCTTTAATACTTCCCCCCAGTGTTTACAAACGTAGTTTCTACAGACACTGTACTTCTACTAGTAGTAATGCACCATAAATGGCTAAGCAAGGCAGGACTAAGCTGCTGTAGTACAATGGAAAGATCCTTCTTGTTGCCAGGGTAACTTGAGAGTCAGGACATGGTCTCCAGGCAACAACCTATTCTCTGACTTGCCTTGATTTTTTCCCTCAGTTTCCTTAAATGGTTTTTCATCTGTAGATAGCAAAGATGTAACATCTGGAGCTAGTGGAGGTCAAGAGCACAGCTCTTCAGGGGACAATGTAAGAGTCTTGAGTGGCTGTCAGGGAAAGTGTGTGAGCAAATGCTTGAGTATTTTAAAATGAGGATGGATATGTTTTTGGAGGAGAGAGTTTATATGTATGCAATTAGAAGTTTTACCGCAACACATCCTCCGCTGAGCATTTATTATGCAATTAGATCTTTCCCATGTAATGAGAAGATGTATTTTTTGACTTCTTCCCTACAATCCCGCTCCTACATTTATTGTGGTGTTGTCATTAACAACACAAACCTTAACATGTTCTCTCAGAACCCTATGATTATTTACGCTGTGCTCAGTGGGGTTTACTTCCCGGAAATTGTGCATGGCATTGCAGCCGAACTCTTCTTTTCCACAACCCCTCCTTGTTCAGTTTATGATTTGACAGGCATTTTTACAGTACGTGAAGAGTAAAACCCATGGTTTTAATGTTCATTATTCATTCATGGCTTATCTATTTATGGATGTTGCAGTGTGAAGTATACACTTTCTGATCATGAGGTATTTAATGTTTTGTTGCCAGAAGAAAAGTTTCTCATCTGAATTGCAATCAGTTGCACTGTCTTAATCTACGGTTCTCGCCTGCTGAACCAAAGAGAGATTTTGTGGCTTTAATAACTGTGCAGCAGGGAGGAGTTTGCTTCTCCCAAAATGCATGTAATGGCCAGGCAATGATACCCCTGTAGTCTAAAAGGTTTCCAGGGTCTGCTTGGTGCTTTTGCAATCTTTACATTCAATCTTTGTGAGCAGGGGATGGGGGGAGAAGTTGCTTACAAAACATTCAGGGAAATTCCTGCCAATAGGCTGCCAATGTAGGAGTAAGCTCTTTGCCTCTCTTTCTCTTTCCTGGAAATTTTGGATTTTATGATTTATTTTTATTTTATGAAATTTATATACCATTTAATTGTAATAAAAACCTCAAAGTGGTTTATGAAAAGAATAAATGAATGGCAATATGGCTAGAACCTAACAGTTTTGACAGTCTTTCCATCCTTGTTGAAGATCGGGCTGGGCAATATCTGGTTTTCAACATCACAATCTATCACCAGCTAAACATCACAAGGCCTCAATCTATCACGATATATATCCGCCACAGGAGAGAGCCTCGTCAGTCCTCCCTACAGTGGAGGAGGAACTCACTGACAGCAGACCCTTGCAGAGGGCAGGATTGTACCCTCCGCTCATCTGCTTGTGAGCAGAGAGTTCTGTCCTGCTAGGTGTTGTGTTTCCTTTGGGGAACATGCAGGCAAAGCAGACCTCTCCCTCACAGTTCAGTTTTGACAGATTCGTGGAACCATCAGATACTTGTCAGGGAAGTGGCTCTGTGCATCTGTTAAAGTTGGCTTGCAGGGTGCGGGGAGAGAAAGATCTGACATGCCAGGCCGAAAATGTTCCATGCCCTGATCTGACACATAAGAGGCGCTTCACACTCCTATACTGTTCCATAAAAGTTGGTGTTTTTTTGATGTCCCGCTAGCTCTATACTCACTGCTGGTTTCTCTCTGTGTGTTCTGCAGGCACTGAGTGATAGGTTCTGCGGTGAGATCCCAGATGATCAGATGGCCCACAGCTCCTTCTTTCCAGACGAGTATTTCACCTGTTCCTCCGTATGTCTCAGCTGCGGGTAGGTGGAATGGGAAGAACACTATTTGAATAAGATCTACAGTGTCAGAATTATGCTATATATTACAATATAATGACCATGTTACAAGCAACCCAGTCATTGCCCATTTTAAATAGGGAGTTGCCAATGTCACTGTTAAGTAAAACTTGGGTGAGAAATTCTGTGGTTGGTTATTCATGTTGGGAATTTGCTTTGTTTCTTGTGTTGTTGGGAGAACACTGCTTCTGAAACGATCTTATTATCTTTAAATAAAATCCAACATTACTGTACAGTTGTACCTCTGCTTACGTATCCCCCTGGATACGTAAACTTTGGGTTGCAAACACATACACTTCTGGGTTTCGCTGCATGCGCAAAAGCTCTCAATTGTGCCATGTGCGTGCACAGAAGAGCGTCTCCAGTTACAACGTTTTCGGGATGCGGCCGGGCCTCCAGAATGGATCCCGTTCACAGCCGGAGGTACCACTGTATATATATTTAGTGTGTAAGGCATTGGGTAACATCATAAACCTGGAATCTATATAATCAGGGGTGGGGAACCACTTTTAGCTGGTGGGCCAGATCCAATTGTAACGAACAACCCATGGGCCACATTTGACAGGTGGGCATCTGCCAGTCATCTGACATAAGGTTGATCTGACTCCCAGCTGAAGCAGTGTGGCTTGCATGTGACTTCTAATTGTAAAGAGCAACCAATGCAAGCCACAACTGCAAAAGAATGATTGGGAGCCTAAGAGATCCACTAGGGAGCTTCCGGTCAGTCTGCCTTCTGAGTATTTATGTGCTTTGCTTTGAAACTCCAGGTGTGGATGTAAAAACAGCATGAACCATTCAAAAGAAGGGGTACCTCATGAAGCCAAGAATCGGTGTAGATACACCCATCAGTATGATAACAGAGTGTTTACATGCAAGGTGAGTGGAGCAAGTGAAAGAGAGCTTCTGGTACTGGAGGTTGTCAAGAAGAGCCTGCATAGCTTATAACCTGCTAAGATGAATGTAGCCCATCAATCCATGTATTGTAGCTTGGAAGGTGCTTTGCAACCTGTGATGGGTATTCCCTGTATTTTGGAAGTTTTGTCAACTTACCTGAAGAGGTTAAGGAGCAAACTCTGCATCCTCCTCCCTCTGTACATTACACAACCCATCTATGTTTGCAGTTGGAGGCAGAAACAAGAGGATCTCTGAGCCTCTGCTGGGCTGTGAATTCACTTTGGGTGGGTCAAAGATTTCACAGCTTTGGGCTAGAAAGAACCAGGGTTTTCCCTGGCCTCTTTTCTGGCACCCACTGTCTACTGAAGAACAGCGAGTTCCTAGTTTTAATGCTGTTAATGTTTTCGTGCATATGTTCAAACCATACCATTCCTCATTGCCTCCATTTTGGGGGAACTAACACATGACTCTTCATTGTAAATGGAAGAGTTTAATTGATATTTTGCATTCCAGGCCTGTTATGAACGTGGGAATGAAGTTAGAGTGGTGCCCAAAACATCCGCTTCCACTGATTCCCCTTGGATGGGACTTGCCAAGTATGCCTGGTCAGGGTGAGTACAGGAGCAGAGGAGCTGTTTTCCCCCTTCATCTTTCCCTACTCCCATTCTCTTCACTTGGAGCATGCTTGAGTGACCAGCTCTTCTTCCTTCCTGACTGCAGGTACGTGATCGAGTGCCCCAACTGCGGAGTTGTGTACCGCAGCCGACAGTACTGGTTTGGCAACCAAGACCCTGTGGATACCGTGGTGAGGACAGAAATTGTGCACATCTGGCCAGGTGTAAGTCCACTTGCATACATTTGTTTCTTGTCCTTTTAACTGAAGGGGAAACGATTAGGCTGCCACAGTAGCAGGCATTCCACCCCTGTTGTGTTAAATCATCCCATTTCAGGAGATGTTGGCGATGAAAGAAGTTTTACATGCCCAGGTCATTAAAGCCAAGTTTGATGCCACCATGTTGTGTCTTGGGGACATGGATTGAGAAATATGTAAACCAGATCTCTCCTGTCCAGCTTCAAGAAATACTTTCTGTATTCATCCTGGTTCATCTCCTTACCTCTCCATTAAGATCCATCCTAGTGTGTTTAGGCCACACATTCCAAAGCAGAGAGTGAGAGAAGGGACCAGAGCCATGCATTAGGATCTTCCATGCCCCTAGACAGAGCTCCTATTTTGAATTCCTTCTAAGGAATTTACATGAAGATCTGGGGCGTCCCAGTCAGTAACAGAAGTCTAATTTCCTTATGTGGTTGCACCGGTGAGTCACTTCCTTTCTCCAAATAAAAGACAATGTATATCTTCTAACATTTGGTAGAGGTCAGCAGGTCAGCAGCAGGCAGGCACAATGAGATGTTAATTGTAGTGAATATCCATTTTTGTTGCAGACGGATTGCAGTCTGAAAGACAACAACAATGCTGCACAGCGCCTCATAGACGGGATGAACTTTATGGCACAATCAGTGTCTGAACTGAGCCTGGGACCCACAAAAGCAGTGACCTCTTGGCTGACGGATCAAATCGCTCCAGCCTACTGGAAACCCAATTCCCAGATTCTGGTATCTAGCAGTCATCATACTTGCATGCTGCTGAGAAGTCCTTTTCCTTTCCCCTACTTCTCTTTCTCCAAAGAGATGAAATAATGGTTCATTGTTTGATGAAATACCTCTGTTGTGTTCTACAAATCTGTTGCCTCCAGCAGACATAGTGAGACAGCCCTGTGTGCAGTCTCCTCCTTTGAGGGCTCTCACTCTCCTGCTTCCCACCAGGGAAAAAGAAAGAAGCCTTTCTGCTCAAGGCTCAACAGCTGGGCCACAGACACCTCTGACGCAGGTGCCAATCCTGAGCCTCATGACAAAATGAAATTTGTCCATCATGTGGTTAGCTCTGAGGCTGTAGCAGATGCTAATGACCCCTTCACACCTGCTTGCCTTGCCCAATCTTGTCTCAGGAGGCCTTTAGCAGAGAGCTGTGTCCTCACCATAGGAGCCAGCTCCTAGGGCAAGGTCCCTTTGCGCCTCCCCCCCAAAATATTTGAGCAGGTTGGGGCCCCCAAGTTGATGGGCATTGCCATTCAAATGGTGTGTGTGCACTGCGACTTGTGATTGATTATGCGGGGTGGAGCTTACCTTGGCCCACCCAGTATTTTATTCATGTTGACACTCCTGGTCTACACACACACACACACACACACACACACACACAATGCTGTATCAGGTGTGGATATGATATGGCTTGAGTTCCCTGCTGGCCAGATGTTCCCACCACCAATTTAGCTGACTGAAAGACTAAAAATGCCTCTTCATCCTCTTTCACCAAACTACTTAGTCCAATGGCTTGTTGTCGTGTTTTTTTATCTCCTTCAGAATTGCAGAAAGTGTGGCATCTCTTTTAAAGATAATGACACCAAACACCATTGTCGGGCTTGTGGAGAAGGTTTCTGTGATGGTTGTTCATCCAAGACCCGTCCTGTTCCCGAACGTGGCTGGGGCCCCACACCTGTGCGAGTATGCGATGGCTGCTATGACGGCAGGGGTGTTCAGTTAGGTAATCCCATCCTGACCATAGTAGGTGTGTGAACCAAAGGGGGGGGAACCTATAACCTTTTGTGTGTGTGTTGGTGTATCATGTTGTGCTTTTAAATGCTTGTCCCTGTTGCCTTTTGTCATCTCCCAGCTGAGATTGAGGTCAGGCTATGCGAGATGTTGAAGATCTGTGATTGGATGTCTTGCTTTGATTCTTCAAAAGCACCCATGGGGGCCCTGAGTTGGATTGGGATGGCATCACTGGAGGAAGCTGTTAACCTGTGCTATTTGCATCATCTAAATAATGTGTGCGGAACCTTTGGCCCTTCACCTGTTGTGGAACCACAACTCCCATCAACCCCAGCAAGCATGGCCAGTGGCTAGGGATGATGGGAATTGTAGCCCAGCAACATCTGGAGGACCAAAGGCTTCCCAACTCCTGATCTAAATACATCCCAAAGTCACTATTTGCCCCATGGGTGGGAGAATGTTCTGATTTAGGGCCTTCTGGTTGCTTATGAAATAAATTGGGGGATCTAGCTGTGGATTTCCAACATCTCATCTCTTTCATTAGAGGTTTCAAGCAGAAGCTGGGTGGCCACCTATAAGGGATGTGGTAGCACTGCATTTCTTGCATCAGGCAAGATGATCTCCTGTCCCTTCCAATTGAGTGATTCATCTAGTTTGGGCCTGACACTCACCTGTGGTCCTTCCTGTATCCAAAAGTAGAGGGCAATTTCCACCAAACAGCAGAATAATGAGAAAGCAAAATGGAGCATAATAATAAATTTTAGCTTCCAAATTTCTCAGTGCATTTACAATTGAAGTCTTCTTCCTCCAGGAAAACAACTCACCTAAATCTTAAGAAATCGCTATTCAGATTGAATTAAATCTCCTTCATTTTAACCCTAGAATCAATGGATTTATTCACTGGTTGTAAGAAAATGATCTATTTAATGTCCATAGAGAAGAACAGTGTGTATGTACTGAGTAGCTTCCCCAGAGGAAGGACGTTGGTGCTTTCTTGTCATTCTGCTCCTGAAGCTGCTCAGTTCCAAACCGACACTTTCATCATAGTTGCCCATGGACCCTGGAGAGCTGACTGGGCTGATGCTGTCATTCTTTATTTTGTTTTGTTTTAATTTCTGATGAGCACTGAGCTAATTGAACACAGCAGCTATCATCTTTTCTTACCCTAGAATTCCCAGGGCATTCTGGATTAATAAAGATGGCAGCAGACAGCTGCTTTGCTTGGCACATTGCTGGGGAGCACCAGGCGGAGTGCTGCCACCCATCTCTGCTGCTACCATGCTGAGCTTACAAGGGGAGGAGGTGGCAGCATTCAGTCTGGTGCTCACTAGAGAATCCTTGTGTGCAACCTTGGAGGGCAACCTACCCAGGGCTATACCAGAGCTGTTTATGACTCTGGTAACATACCATTTCAAGACACTTGTGCATGATTCAAGCTAGGAGAACATATTATAGAGGTTGCTTATACACCTGTGGATAAATGAGAGTTGATTCAACAAGGGGGTATCATGGTGTTTGTACAGATGAAACAATTTCAGCAGCGAGCCTGTTGTGAAATGTACCTTCCCCTGCTCCGATCAAACGCAGGAAAGTCCTGATGTTCTGGTTTTCAGATGCTGAATTTGATCGTGTCAATTGGCTAGCCATTCTGTCATTCACAAATCCACTTCCTTCTCAAAAGCAGTT
This sequence comes from Podarcis erhardii, assembly GCF_964252035.2. NCBI lineage: Eukaryota > Metazoa > Chordata > Lepidosauria > Squamata > Lacertidae > Podarcis > Podarcis erhardii. The sequence continues at coordinate 46,479,299 of NC_138497.1, forward strand.
TTATAAAGCTTAACACATAGCTTGTATTAATAATAATAATAATAATAATAATAATAATAATAATAATAATAATATTTTTAAAGCACTGAACCAATGTTTGACGAGATGGGTAGCCAAGATCCTTGTGTTTTAGGTTCTCTCCCCGACCCCCGACCCTGCAAAGCAGGCATCCGCCGGAAGCGTAACGTGACATTGCAAGAGTGGCAGTGGTGGTAGGGAAGAAGACAGGAATGGCTGGTGCAGTGGGGTGGGACAGGGTGGCAGTGTGGCAAGGACTTCGCTGGGGCAATGGTGGGAGTGCCAGACTAGCTCTGCCAGTGAACCCACACATCCCTGATCTTGCCACTGCCAGTAGCTGGCAGCAGGGCTGCTGTACCAGGAAGGCACTCCTGCTGCATTACCCCACCATGCCAGCTGCTTCTGAAAGCAGAGCTCCCTTCACAGCAGAAAAACCTTCCTCCTCTTTGAAGGCATGTCTGTTTGCATCCCAAAGAATCAATCACACACTTTTGTTGACTGTCTCAAGGATCCTATGGCATTACAATGAATTAAAGAACTCCAGTCACCCTTTTATCCCTGGTATAATGGGCCTGTTGTTATTTACAGGGTCTCTTAACCTGAAAGTGGAACTTGGGTGGCACTGTGGATTAAACCACAGAGCCTAGGACTTGCTGATCAGAAGAAGGTCAGCGGTTCGAATCCCCGCGACGGGGTGAGCTCCCGTTGCTCGATCCCTGCTCCCGCCAACATAGCAGTTCGAAAGCATGCAGTGCAAGTAGATAAATAGGTACCGCTCCAGCGGGAAGGTAAACGGTGTTTCTGTGCGCTGCTCTGGTTTTACCAGAAGCGGCTTAGTCATGCTGGCCACATGACCTGGAAGCTGTACGCCGGCTCCCTCGGCCAATAAAGCGAGATGAGCGCCGCAACCCCAGAGTTGGTCACAACTGGACCTTGTGGTCAGGGGTCCCTTTACCTTTACCTTTACGTTTACCTTTACTTAGCCTGAAATAAAACAAAGGGGGATCGAGAACCTGTTTCTCCCATTTTCAGCTCATTTCCAACTCATGCTCATGTAGAAACCATGTCTTTAAGCATGGGCAGATAAGTAAGCTGCAGATTGAACAATTTGTTGCCTAAGCATGAGAAATCATAGCAAATTTTCCAATGGCAGTTAGTCCCCTCATTTGCTGCTACCTTGAAAACCTTCACAGTCACACAGATAGCCTCTGCCACTGACAGGGTAGTGAAGCCCAATAGTATTACTCACACTACTGTGAGGCTACAGCCCTGCTTTGTGCCTTGCCCACTTGGCAGTAGCTGAAAGTAAAAGTAACAAGAAAGGCAAATTGTGAGCTTTCATCTCTTCTTACTCATGGATTCTGCCCACAAAACAGTTTTTGGTGGAATCGTCCTGGGGAGGTAGCCTTTGGTGAAGATCTCAGTGTGGAAGATCTGTGGATTTCAGTCATTGTCCCCTGCCAGGTTAGGGACCAACCACTGACTGCAGCTGGCTGCAACTTCTGGGGGAACATCAATTTTAATTCTAAATAGAACAGCTGTGTCTTAGGCTGGAGTTGTGCCTTTGTCTCTGAGCCCTAACTTCTGTCATGCAGATGTGCCTGAGGCTCCAACTGATGAGGAAGGGGGGACAGTGATTGCCAGGAAGGTTGGTGAAGCTGTGCAGAACACTCTTGGAGCTGTAGTGACTGCCATTGATATCCCGTTGGGTAAGTTCTATTGGTGCATTTAGAAACCTTTTAGCTTCTCAGTTCAGTGGGTATGTATAGAATTGGAGGCTTTTCTTTCCCCCTCAGCAAGTAGCACTTAGTGAAATAAAAGAAGTCCAGTGAAGCAGAAGACCAGGGCTCTTCAGGTGGCAGGTGTGGGGAATCTGCACAGGTACTGCCATCCTTCCCTCTCCCCCACCAAGTTAATGCTAAGATGCAGAGCTTTGCAATAGGTTGTTTTATTCTCTAAACCTGGTTCCCATACATAAGGTTGCACCCAAAAGCGTAAGCAGGGAAAACGGAAATCTTGGGCTTATCGACAACTTGTTCACTAATCCTTTATAAGCTACAGCCTGAGAATTACTTGAACCATCCTATAGATTAGTCTTAATCCTTCATTAAGGGCAGCAAAAGCAGAGGTGGGTTTTGTACAGTCCCTCCTCCTCTTTATTGGCAACAAACAGAAATGGTGTTGTGGGTTTTCCCCCCTAACTCTCTGTAGGTCTCGTGAAGGATGCTGCCAGACCTGCCTACTGGGTGCCCGACCATGAAATCTTACACTGCCACAGTTGCCAGAAGGAATTCAATATCAAGCTGTCGAAGCACCACTGCCGTGCCTGTGGCCAGGGTTTCTGTGACGAGTGCTCTCTGGAGCGCAGAGCTGTCCCTTCCCGTGGCTGGGATCATCCTGTGAGAGTCTGCTTTAATTGCAATAAAAAGCCCGGTGACCTTTAACCCTACCTACCTTTCTGGGTCCTCCATAACACCTTAGCTTCTCAGGGTTAGATAAAACAAAAGTCACCCTTTTTAACCTTTTACAGCCAGAGTGCATGCTCCTGATCTCTGGCCCTTTTTCCCCATGTGCGGATTTCTATAGCATTGCTGAACAGCTAGTTTTAACAAGTTCTGCAGGACTTGCCCAACTTGGGGTGTATGGAGAAGCTTGCAGTAGAATGAGGAATCCAAAAATCCAGTGTATTATATACCAGTTTAAAGTATGTATCTCTATATCTATATTATTGAGTATGCTAAGAATGCAGCTGGCTGATGAAGCATTGATGATTTACAATTAAAACAAGCAAAGGTAAATAGAACTGTTTTCTGAAATGTAAAGGGGGTCAAACATACAGCTTCTTGAGTGCCTTGGAATTCTTTTGTGTGAAGCATTTTGCTGTTTGTTTACAGCATCTTAGACTTACAAAGGCTTTGGTTCCATACACCTTGAACTAACCGTTGTTCATACTCCCTGTTTCAGACAGTGAGTCCTAAGCTTTTGGGTCTGACCCTTTGGAACTCCCATCACCCATATTTATTTTACCCCAGATGGCTTTTGTTCTGTTAATAGGGCCTTGTCATCCAGAGCTAAGGAGTTTCCTCATGGCTGAAAACAGCCAGAGAAATGAGGAAGCTGCTCTGTACAGATCCTGATAAAAATATGTGCTGCTGCAGAAAGGATGGTAATCTTAGAAGGGCCATGCGCTAAAGGCAGTGGAAGTATGGGAGGAATCAAACAATGTAACACAAAACTTAAAGCTGGTCTTCTAACAGCTATTTCAGCTTCACTTTGGGCTGATGAGGCCTTATTTCTCTTGTTCACATTCCTCTATGCTTGGTTTTCCTTGTTGATGGACTCTTCCCAGCCCCCCCCATCAAAAATCTTCAGGCTAAGAGCAAAGGTAAGTACTAGGCAAGACCCACAAACCTGCAGTATAGTGTTTGCTTAGCATCTTAGTCACTTGTCTTCTGTAAATGGTCCCAAGTATAGATTCTTAGCAGTATCTATGTGAACCACCCTTAAAGCACTCATATAAACCAACTTGGAAAACAGTGATGTACTTCTGATGACATCGGGGGATTGTCTTTTTGGAGGGAGAAAACCCTGCATTGAACCACTTTGAGACACTGATCAAACCACTGAGTAAAATTATCGCATTAGACTTTGATGTGGATCTCTGCTTCCATGACAAGAGACCTTCAGAAACCCAGTCAGTTTGAAGAATGAATCCTTCTCCTTTTTACTCCTGAGAATGGCACATTCCCATGGCAGAGATTTGTCGTCACTCATAACAGCTGGAGTTTGGCATGATAAGTCAGGCACAATACCCTGGCACTGTTGTTTTTCCCATTTATTAAAATCTAACCTTGTATACCTTGATGACTGACCCCTATTTTAGAACTGTAATATGAAATTAAGTGCTATAAAGGACTATCCCTTCTGAACAAGTGTGCTGATTTCTTCTGTATATCTACCTAATCTTGCTGTGTCTTGGGAAGGGAGAGACAGTTTCCGGCTTGCATGCCAAAATGGAACTGGATTATGTAGTAGTACATTCCTGCTGTCTAAACTCTACAGGGATTAATATGTGTTTTGTAACTAGAAACTAGGTTTGGGGTTTTTTTCTTCAAGGGATAGAAGTGGGAGAAGTTATCTTGTAGTGATTTTTCAACCTAGGTAACTGCACTTTGAAGTGTTTTATTTTTGACTCTGTGGTGGAAAATACAAGTGAAACCTGTTGTGTAGTCCATGCCCTCTGTATGTTCTCCATGCATGTAGGTATTCTACCATGTTATTACACACCCAGAGACCACCCTTGGCATTCCTTGTATAAAATCTTCACTTGTAAGCTTCTGTTTCGTTGACTTGTCTGGGTTTTGTTGTTACCACAGAACAGCCTCGTTCTCTTAAAGCCAGCTATTGCATTTCTACAATGCGTGCTATGGTGGGTTCAGTGTATCTGAGGGATAACAGAAAGCCTGTTAGCACCATCTCACTCTCTCTCCTTGCCCTCCCCTCTCCCCTTAAGTCACTTAGCTGTTCTAGAAAGTGGAGAAAGCTTATAAGTGGCAATGCTTTTAAGAACTGGCTCAGTTTCCACAAAGTAGAAATAACGTGCCATAATTTTTAGGAGATGGGGAAGTTGAACCTGTAATTTTGCTTGGCCTTGCAATACTCCGTATTATATTGGAAACAAGAGGGAGGTTTATGCTTCCAAGAGCAACTGGTTGCTTTCCCTTAGTTTCAAAATCATACCCAAGTAAAAGATTGGAATCTCCAGATACAAAAGGACTCAAGGCATCAATATAATTAGGGTGCCTTTTTTTCTAGACAAGCTAGGTATCTGAATGACTACAACCCCTCAGATAAAAGATTAGCTGTATCAGTAGCAAACCAAACAAATCTAGAAAATTTTCTAGCAAGAAACAAGACTTCAAACTACTGGGGCTCTCTATGAGAAATACCATTTGTGGGATTCTGCTAACCTGCCACAGCTGTGGAAGCCCAGCACAAGGACTTTCAGAGTTTAGCGTTTACCTGCACCTCAAACATAAGGAGAGTCTTCTGGTTCAGGCCAAGGACCCATTTAGTCTAGTATCCTTTCTGCAATAGGGAGGGCCTGTCCACGCATTACCCTGAGGCAGTCACCATGGACAGCAGATCCGGAAAGGAAGGTGAAGGGATCCTCATGAACCTTTGCCACTCCTTTGTCTGCAAATATGTGCTGCTGCTGTCATCCCAGTCGCCCCCTGAGGGGGAACGGTCCCTCTGGTACCTCAGAACAGGAGCTCGGAAGAAGCTCGGAAGGCCAAGAAGCACGTCACTTGCTGCCTCCCGAGTTTGTCACCTGTGGCTGCTGCCTGGAAACAGCAAGGCCACTGCTGTCGCCATCTGCTCCTCTCCAACCTCCTTTCCCCCTCCGCATCACCTTCAGCACGCTGAAGTGTCCCTGGGCCACCTCCGGTTGCCTCAAGTGGTGGCAAAGGTGGGGGACGTGCACCATTTTATGTTTTGCCTCAAGTGATTAAAAAGCCTGGGGCTGGCATTGCTGCATGTGTAAATATTTTTTTTTTTTTTTAAAGACATTACTGAGGTATTTTTCCAGCCAAAGCCAGACCACCTCAAGTGAGCCATTGGAGCAGTGGCTTTGAATCAGTGTGCTGTGGCACCCTAGGGTGCCTTGAATGATGGGGTGCTGCAGGCAACACTGGCCTTTGTTCCTCTTTCCTTCCCTCCCTCCTCTGATGCCCTCTTGCGTCTCTGCCTCCCAAAGGCATGCATAGCTGTTTGTTGCAGAACCCCTGGCTACAAGCTCAGCAGGTGAATGGTGCCTCTGGGGCTGGTCAGGGGATGCTTCCCAGGCCCTTGTGGGGTAGTGTGAGGAGGCACCTCTCTTTGGGGCAGGGGCGGCAGCTGCGGCTGCCCAGAGGACTCCCAAGGAGAGGGTAGAGGAGAGGGGGCTGAGGGAACACTCCACAAGGGAGGGTGTTCAAAAAGGGGTGAGGGGCTGCCAGCTCTGCAGGCAAGGGGTGACTTAACTGGGCTCCAGAAGAAAGAAGGTAGTTGGTCAAGGGAGCCATGGACTCAAAAGAGGTTGAAAACCTCTGCATTAGAGGGATATGCCTAAGGGAGCCTTGGGGAAATGGCATTCATCTTCCTTAAAAAAAATAAAAACTATGACAAATAAGCAAATGTACCAGGCTAACGTAACAACTATGAATATCCAAATTAAGTTTAGTGTGCACAAAGTCAATAAAAGGAAGGCAAGATATCTGAAAAGCCTTCTTTCCTTCCTCTTCCACCTTGCTGCTTCCCATCTCCTATCCGGGATTTTATCAGTAAGAAGGGCTTATATGCCAAAAATATCAACCTTTGCCATGGACTTTAGTTATACCCTTTTCATAATCTGTTGACAAAAAGAGATGTGTATATTGGTGCTAAATTAGTACAGCCAGGAGTAACGAGCACAAAAAAATACGAATAAAAATTAGCAGATTTTTCAAACATATATAGTTTTATTTGTATGGCACCTTTCCATAGTTAAAACTATGCTCATGGCAGCTTACAAAATGAAAAATACATAATTATTAAAAGTAGTCATAAACAATAAAACATCAAAAAGTACACAACCACATTAAAACAAAATCCATATAAATCATAACATCAACTTAAAAATACAAAAAAAAAAAAGTAACAGCAACAACCCCCCACCCCCACCTCAGTCAGTAGAGCCCCAAAGTCTGTTCAGCGGCCTCAGCTTTTGTAGCTGAAGTCAGTTAGGGCCCAGGTCCTCCCAGGCCAAGTGGGAAAAGGCTTCCAGGGCAGGGAACAGGACTCACAGCCAAGATGGGAATTTAAATGGGAAGCCAAAAGTAGGTGCCTGCTCACAAAGGAATTGTCATAAGATAATACAAATTACTGAAGTGTCTTTGGCTTGCCATTATAAAGCAAGTAGGAAAAGGTGATACACCCCTGCCAAACTGAAGTTTAAATCCCACATAGGTTTAGAATAAAAATGAAATAAATATTCTTCACACACCATACCATGAACAGCCCCACAAACAGGGATTTTCCTGGTTCACATATTCTACAAGGTGCAGTGCATGGTTAACCCAGCACACAGGTGTGTTTCTCAGTCTGGGATCCAGCTGTAGTAAGATGAAGCAACCATGCCAAAACATACCAAAAAAAGTTACAAAATTAAAGGCTTCGAGTCAACTATTCCGTGACAAAGTTGTTATTCGTTTCCAACGTGGCAGCTGGCAAATGGAAAGATAGGCTTAGATACTGGTTTCAAAAATGAAGCATTTCTTCTTTTGTTTACAATGAAGTATTTGAATTCAGCCTTCACTATATATTATTTCAGTGTAAAGATTCAATGTATAATAAGAGAAATAACAAAGTCTGTTTTACAGATTCAGTAAAAACAATCATATTTTCCGCAAGCCTACTGTTCCCCTTCTGAAAAAGGTAACTGCAAGTCACCATTCTTCCATTAATTGACTTATGGTGACACATTTATGATTTCTCTACATAAAAGCACTGGGAAGGTCATCCAGAGAGTCTTCACTGTTGTGTCTTATCAGGATAGGGTTGCATTCCTCTCAAGGGGCAAGAATACAGTTTGGTGGTTCTCTTGGACTCTGTGGAAGAGCCAGTGGCTAGGAGTGCTTGCTACCAGCTTAGGTTTCCGCAGCAGCTTGAATCCTATCTGGAGATGTTTATGGGCCAAAACAACAGGCCAACCACAAGAACTGGCCAAAGCTTTTCTTAAAAAGCAGATACCTGTCCCCACCTCTAAGCAACGCACTCCTGGTCATTCCCTGATCCCTCAGAATTACTAGGCAGTAGCAGGTGTGCTTTGCTGGAAACTTTGCAGGAGGTTAAGATGCACAGGCTTCCGCCACCTGCTACGCTCTCTTCCTTTCCAATCCTATAAAGAATTTTTATTTATTCATTCTATGTATTCCACTTTTCCTTTAAGGAGCGCAAGGTTTCTCCCCCCCCTCTAATCTTTGTCACAACAGCCTTGTGAGGCAAGCAAGACTAAGATAGTGACTGGCCCAGGGCAGGATTTCAGCGCTGGCTACCCAGGTCCTAGTCTACATGGGGTGTGGAGGCAGAAAGGAATAGCAAGCGCCAAGAAATCCCAATTAATAATAATAAAAAAGAAGGAATGGTGAGGGAACTTGGTGCACACTAAAGGGATGTCTGGGAGAGCCACATTCAGAACCTCCAGTCCAAAATATTTAATTTATTCCTACTCGTCAAAAAACCCTACAGTTTCTTAAAATATTTTGAACATGGAACAGACTCTCGGTTATGCTTATGAAAAAAGTCACGTTAACCAGTTCATTCAAAAGCATCATAGTCCAGATTCTCCTTCTCCAGGGGGTTGAGGTGGTGGTTGCTTGTAGTATGAAATTACAGTTTTGACAACTGAGTAGGTATTTGTACACCTAAGTATCTTAAGGATTCAATGACCCACTTAAATGAAAATTGTTCCCTGCAATGAAACAGCCCAGCAGATCAGTCTTGAAATACTGTGCTGATCCTCATTGGTAAGGAAGGTTTTCACTTTACGTCTAGGAATAAGTGCCTTATATTGTTTTTGAATGCTAACTACAATATGTCATTAAGTCCCACTTGCCACTCCAGTGGAAAAGTTAACTCTATGAATATACTCAAATCCACACCCCTGGGGGACCTTCAAATCAAATATATCTGCAAGCCATAAACACCTGTCATATCCTGTTCCAAACGCTCATTAAAACCATAGATGAGAACACCCAGAACTGTTTTCCACATCAAAAGTCTTGTCTTTTGAGTTTTGGTAGGCTTTTTGGAGCCTTTGAAAATGATGCTTAACAGTTATCTCAGCAAAAGCTGTGCTGATATTCCCAAAACTGTCTTCCAAGCCCCCAAAGGTGGGCAACAGTCTCAATTTCTGTTCTGGTTTTGCAGCAGCCCTCTTTGGTAGCTGTCTCTCACTCCTTACTCATTTTAGAACTACAAGCTGCTATTGTGGATTAGGTGTCATCAGACATGCTGGTATCTGAGCTCCAAGTAAAAGAATTAAATTCCTCCTTCAGCTGCTGTTGTCTTAAAAACCATACCACTTTTCCAGAGACTTTGCAAAAACATTTGTTATTGTGCTGGAATGGATCTGCGGTTTCAAATCCACCATCCACTAAGAACTTCAGTCTCCCTTTATCTTTTAAGAAACATTTTTATAGTGGAATGATGAAGATGCAGAATCTCTAAAAACAGCAGCAGCAACAAACAACAAACTTTCGCTTAAATTCTTAAACATTTGAGTTTAACACAAAAAATCTTATCTAGATTTCAGTAAGCAAAGTTCCTGAAGAACAGTCAAAATAAAATCTAAATCCACTTATTTTAAAAAGCGTAAAATGGTGTGCTGAACAGGTCAGGTTTAGCATAAATCTGCACGTACTTGTTCCCTATCCATCACAGTAGAAACATACTTTGGGAAGCAAGTATTTGTTGTGCTTGATTTATGTCACTTGAAATATCTCTCAGATAATTCTAGTTCTTAAGACGTTGGGAACACGAGCAGACCCACCTCAGAGACTCTGCAAGATGGCATAGCTTTTGGTAAGCATTTCTAGCAAATTACAGAAGCAAGAAAAATATTATGTATTGAGTAATCAGCAAGCTCAGTAACTGGAACTGAACATGTTCAGCCCAGAAGCAAGAATGGTAGGTATAATCAGGATTTCCAGAACAGTAGCCATTCTGCATGGCATGGGCAATATTCCTGCAGGTTGCTTGCACTGCTGATGAAAGTACCCTTCCTCGATAGCCAGCACTGTTTTACTATTTCTGTGGGCTTATATAAAACCTATAATCTCTCCAATAAAACAATTAGGAGCAAGCATGCAGCATGGAAACTGTAAAGTGGCATATCTGAGGACGCAGGTATACTGAATTTTTTCTTCTATGAGCTTCAACATCTGAAGCTGACAATATGCAATAAAAATCAAAGCACTTTGTTTGAAAATAGCAAAAGCAACTAACTGCTCCCATAACCAGTTGACTTTATTCACAATATTCTGAAAAAAATGAAAACTGAGGAGAAAAGTGTTCACGAAATAAGAAAATAAAGAATATTAAAGGAAAGAACCACAGCCCATCTCCGTACAACAATATGCAGGGCAGACAGCCTCCACATTTTTGTTCTCCATCACTGAGGTGGAGTGGAATTGTCCGCTTCATTGGCAGGGAGACAATATGGATCGTCTGTTTTATAGGAGAAATAATGGAGATCCTGCTTGACAGCCATAAGCAAGCCGGGAACCCCTCGGGAGCCTCCAAGGTGTGATGAAAACTCCACACTTGGGATGGAGTCAGTGGAAAATGGATGTGGAGAAGGGATAGTCCGTAGCAAATGAGCATCTTGGAGACTCCAAATTCGGGTATAACAATCCTGACCCACTGAGGAAGGAAAAAACAAATATTCTAGCATCTAACAGCCCATTACGTCCATTTGATAAAATACTTGTTACATTTACACCTCCCTGTCTCCTCAATCATGCGAGGCTGCTTGAAGGAAATACATATGTGGAAGAAAGGGCAAAGGAATCTCCCAGAGAGGAGAAATTTTCTGGAAATTTGGGTCAGCAGAACTAAACACATTTTGTGGAGTCCTGGGCATGTTTCCTGTCAGCTACTAAGATTTCTTCACAATTCAAATGCAGGACATTTGAACATATTTCATATTTCATATTTATAGGACATATTTATAGGTTATACAAGTCCATCTGAAACACTGGGCAGCTGCTGCCAGCCAGTGTGGACAACACTAAGGCAGATGGACCAATATTTTGACTTGGTACTGTGAGTGAAATGCACTGGATCCAGTGGCTGAACAACGATGGAAAAACCTCTCACTACACAGCCCTAGAGATATATAAAACATTTGTCAAAAACAACTGCAGACAGCTTTGTCTCAACAGCCTTTTTTTAAAAAAATAAAAATTATTAAGGATTTTCTTGTTTTACAGAAGTAAGTGTAATGCCTTGTTTTTTTCCCCCCATGTAACATTTTTAAAAATCCGTTTCATTTGTTGAGGCATTAGGGGGAGAAGAAAAAAGAAAAGAAAAAAGAAAGGGGGGTGGAAAGAGGGAAGATGGATGGGGATGGGGTCAGGTGGCGGTGTTTCTATTATGTTTAATGTATGGAGTTTGGTGCCAGCGTTGCTTGTGTTGTTCACTTGTGTTCCTTTGGTGGTGAGAGAGGTTGGGGTTGGCCTAGGGTGTGATTGTTTGTTTGTGATTGGCTGTGGTAATCTTTGTTTTCGTGTGTGAGTGAGGTGGGTGGGTGTTTTGGATCAGGTTAGCCATATTGATTTGTATGCTGTTGGTGGATTATTGTCATTGTCCTGTTGGGCTGTGTATGTGATAAAGGGGAGCCATACCGGGGTGAAGACGTCTTCTTCTGTTTGCCCCCATGTCAGTTTCAGCTCAACAGCTTTTTTTAGGCAAACTCCATTTTGTGCATGACCATGTGCCCTACCTGCTGTAAGAAGCCCTTCTTCCTCATTGACATGCAAAGGCAGAATGCTGTGTTCATTATGATGACCATGATATTCTTTCACACATTTTAGTTTTCTCAGATCCCAGAGTTTTATCTGTGAATGGACAGAGTAAGAGAACAAACACATCACTTAAAGGAAAATCCTCGGAATGCTTAGGCAAGGCAGTAAAAACAGTATTAATGGAATATTTCGTGAAACAAACTGGATCTCTACCCGGCCTGCCATGTCTGCAGCCAAGAGGTACTGCTCATCCTTCAGAAGATTCACAGATGTGACTGCTGAGTCATGAAACAGCTGGAGGCTTTTCAACCCTTGCCCTGTATTCATGGGGCGGCGGATATCAATGCTGAAAATCTCCCCTGAACGGCAGCCATTATACAGCACTGGAGCCTATAAAAGCCAAAGAACAAATTCAGTGGATTTCAACACTGCCTTACTTCTTGTACCCAAACCCTCCTTCTTGGGTAGCGAGGGGTTGTGTACCTGGGCTGTTCCCCCACCTCCATTTTATCCAAGCAACAAGCATCTGAAATAAGCTACATGATACCAACCAAAGAAAACCAGGCAAATTCAATGACTAGGATCTGAACCCAGGTTTTCTCCACCAAAGCTCAGTGCTCTATCCACTACTCCATAGTACAACTTTACTGTATCCTCAAAGCTTGTTTAAGTTGAGTGGTGACAACATTAACCACAGAAATTCAGGGCTATCATTGCCTGGGTCTGCTTGTTGCACAAAAAGTCTCTCCTACCTGGGTAGCAAACTGCTGTGCGAGAGCATCACTGCTGATAGAAAATATCTGACGATGACCGGTCACTGCATTGGTCACATGGACTTGTTGACTTAAACCTAAGATGAAACAAAATGTAAGCACCAGACAAGTAATTAGCTCCATAATGATAGTGGTAAAGTATTTCACCTTACCTGTGCTAAAGTAATTATCAGCCTGAGGATTCAGACACCAAGCACAGGACCAGGCTGTGGAGATCTTGAAGCTGCACAACATTCCAGGCTGGTCTCCTAAAAAGAAAAAGGAAGAAGCCATTAGGAAAGTATCCTCAACACCAGGTTTGTCCCCCCAAAATGGTATAGGGTACCTATCTTTTATTATTCACACCACTGTATCTTCAAAACATTCAAATGCAAAAAAACACTTGAAGAGCTTCTGCCACATTGAACTGCTTAACTGACGACTCAATGCCTGCTTTGCATGCCTGCCAGGAAGCAAGGCCATAGTCCACTTAGACCAAAGCAGTCTCATTTACTTTAGTCGAACTGCTTTGAGGAAGGAATTATGACAAATAAATTGCACGATGCATCCCTAAATCCCATCTTTTATAAGTATGCCCTCCACCCAAAGCATTATGCTTGCCTCTTTCACTGGCTGAACATTAGCAACGTGCTTCGGACATAATTTTAAAAACTATGTTCAATAAAGGGAGCAAAACAATTACCGACAGAAGGCTGACTAGTTACCTAAACTAAGCCAACAAAAGCCAGAGGCCTGGACATAAGGCAATGTCAGTGTTATTCTTATAACACTCAGAAAAATCACACTTGGGAACTGTAAAACTGGTATGTCTCATATAGGATCTCCGCATGCCTAAGACTTCACCCAACAGATATACACTACCTGCATTAGAGTTATTGAACAGAGATGCTGGAAGCAGGCTGGCACAGCCGAGAGTTTCTGCAATGCCCATGAGGCACAGCTTGATAGAGGTAGTTAAGGATATTAAAGAGACAATACAGACAGCTCTCGCAGGAACAGAATGTGTCACTTTAAATCAGCCCAAGAGGCAGATCTCCCTCTGCCACAGTTGCACTAATAAATATTTCACTAGAAAACAGGAGATTTCAGAGCATTTCAAGATGTACAACATGCACTATCAAGAAAGCATCATAGATAAAAGTGTTAACTTATGGGGTTCCCCACCCCCATTTAAACCAATGTCTCCAATCTCTGCTCCCTACTTTTAGCATGGATGCTAAGAATAAACAGAAGGAAAAAAACAGATAAATGATGGAAGTCATGTTCCTCCTCTTTCTACCACAAAGCACAAAAACATTGCAGTAGCATTACTTAAGTTCAAAGCCCCAGAACAGAAAACTGATTTTTCTAGAATCATACTGAAGAGAACACGATTTTCATGTTTTTTGGGAGGGGTCTAAATGGTGCACATCCTCCAGGCATGCCTGGAGTTGTTCAGCAACCACCCGCTCAATCACCTTGCCCAAAAACAGAAGATTTGAGACTGGGTGATAGTTGGCCATATTGGCCAGGTCCAAAGATGTTTTTTAAGAAGTGGTTTAATAACCACCACTTTCAGTGGGTCTGGGAAGGCTCCCTCAGAGAGGAAAGAATTCACCACCCCGCAGAGCCCATCGCCCAGCCCGGCTCACTTTTATGAGCCAGGATGGGCAAGGATCCAGGAGACATGTGGTTGGTTTCACTTGTCCAAGCAGCCTGTCCACATCCTCACTGGAACTGATCCATGCAACATCACCAGACAGGACCCTAGCACTCTTCCACCCCAGCCTGGATCCCACTGTGGAGTCTACCTCTTTCTGAATCTGAGCGACTATCTGCAAAGAACTTTTCAAAATCATTGCAGGAGATAATTGGGGTCATCACAAGGCCCTGATGGTGATGGTGATTCCGCTAGATTGTGAACCACTTGAAAAGAGTCTCCTGCTGCTGTTCTCTACAGATGCAACAGAAGCGGTGAAGAAGGTCCTCTTCGCCGTCACTATCACCACTTGGTAGGCTCAACATTGAGCTCTAACCAGTGTTCGGTCTGACTCGGAATGAGTTTTCAGCCACCAGTGCTCTAGCAGTGTCAGCGATTGTTTCATCATCCTCATCTCCAGCGAAAACTACAGGGCCAGCCGGGCTCCATGCAATCAGAGAGGGTGCTTTTGAGCCAGACAGTCGATAGCATTTCATTTTATTATAAGAAGGATATAACACATGGGAATCTGGATGACTTAGTGAGGCCCAACACACAGAATTCACCTTGAAAATAAACAAAAACAAACAAACAAACAAACAAACAAACAGAAAATGCCTATTGGAACAAGGATATATGAATGCAGATAGATTAACTGAACAGGCTAGTGTTGAAAGTATAACCCTGCTCCCCCCACCCCCTGAAAATGAATAGGAAGCTGAACACAATCTAGTAAATAAATGAGAATCCATAGATTTCATACAGATTGGCACAGCTCTTTAACCAGGCCTTTGGCTATTAAACAATTTATGGCCTTTCAAAAGTGTGTTTGTGTGGGATGTGTGTAATTATTTCTTTTTTAAAATGTTAGGCATTTTGTGTTTTTATACTGTGCACTGCAATCTTTGGAAAAGGGTCTCATCCCTATGGTTATAAGGACTGATATTCCACCCTCCAAAAACTTGTTTAAGCAGAGATGAAACACGTTCCCAATGTCTGGTCTTGGTTTAGCAGTCTTGCAATTGAATTCTGAAGAGAGTTTCCATAGTCAAACTACATATGAGTTACAATAATCTAACCTGGAACACAGATAACTGTGGCTAGGCTCTCACACAAGAGCAGCTTATGAGACCAGAGGCTTATCTAGTTCAACATCCCATGTCCCATAGTGGTCAAACCAGATGGCTATGGAAAGCCCATAAGCAGAACACAAGTAAATTGGTCCTCTCCAAGTGTTGTTCCCCAGCAACTGATATTCAGAAATCTACTTAAGTGCTCCACATTTCTGCTTGTTCTCAATAGTTAGGGTTAAAGAGAATAAATAAATTCTAAACTTGAAAGAAGGACAGAGCAGTACCTTGCGGTTTGTAAAATACAGGTTGTCGTACATTTCCACAGTAAGAGTATTCTTCCCCAAACCACTGAGGTTGACAATACCACATTTGCATCCTCCATGCTCCACATCATTCACAGTGAATATTCTTTCAGAGGCACTGTCTGCCTGCAAAAGCAAGGTGTGAATTGCTGAGGGGTTACTTTTCCCCCAAGGAGGGCTCTTCCACTAACGAAGAAAATCGCAAGCTCATCTCAAAATGTTACAGAAAGTTTATCAGTTGCCAAATGCCCCCCTGCCACCCACCCTGCCCCAAGATCCAGCTAGTAGCTGCCATTCTTCCAAATGAATGGCAGAAGAATTTCTGAAAGTACCCATGGATGCATCTGGAAGAGATCATTCTTGCTGTAAGATCACATTGCAACCTTAATACCAAGATAAATGACTGCCCTAAGGTAAGTAACAAAACAAAACAAAACCCCTCCAACTTACCATTATCAATTTAAAATTGTTGCTTCCACAAATAGAGGAATCTGGGGTCTCAATTTCCAATTTCCTTCTCTGCATGCAATTCACTTTTAATTCATGGATCGACCTACGTCAGAACGAGGAAAAGAGAACCACCACGGAAACTGGCATTTAATGTCAACAAAGCCAAAATCAGTATGAGAGCCAGTATCAGTGCTAACAATCAAGTGTTGTTTTAGAGTGGTCAGATAAATTAAGAGTGCTGTCCTGTGGCCCCTGGAGATGGTGTAGCAGCCATCATAGGACAGTTCAGATCTAACCCTTCTACATAACAAACTGAACTGTGGGTCAGGGAGAACTAGTGTCGGATAATCCTTCTCCAATGGCACCAGCTTCCTCTGACACCTTGGCCCAACATGATGCAGGGTCAAAAGGGTGGGGACACTCTAGGAAGCTGCTTGGGTCCAAAGCCCTCCTGGTTTCCTGATAACATTCCAAAACTCGGGAGATTTACATACACTTCTGAACTTTATCTAAATGTATCCAGCCCCTTGTTTCCAACAGGAGGGAAATGAAAAACCAAAGTATTAAAAAAAATATTTTACACATGGTAATGGAAGGACTGCACTCTGTACTCCATTCTATTCTGCCAGTAGAGTCTGACAAGGCATTAACAGATGGGTGGTTAAAATGCTTTCATATTTCCCCACCAACTAGCCATAGGATTGTACCCGAGTGTTCCCAAACCTATCATTTCCAGTGCAAAGTCCAATAGTGGGGGTTGGGGGTTGGGGGAGAGAATAAATTGCAGTGTATTGCCTATCAACATCAATGAAATTCCATAGATGATATCCAATGTTCACCATACTCAAAGGAGACTTAAGCCTGCTAATTTGAATAGCTGGTTCCTCCCCTATCAACTTGCCAGATGGATCGACCCCCCCCCCTTTCACTGCTCTGGGGGTTCACCTCCACCTTCCCACCAGTCAATTTCAGGTGGCATACAGTGGTGGGAGGAGAGACGAGGGAAAGCCCCATCATGCAAGTGGAAGCCCTCGCATAGGGCTTTTGCTGATGGGGCTTGTAAGGTGAATCGCGCAAATGCTTTTACAAGTGAGTTAGTTGGATAGCACCCTCAGTGACAGCAACAATTAGACTGTTTAGCTGAAATAAAATCTAGTCTAATATAGGCTGCCCTTTGGGAGGAAGGACGGGATAAAAATGGAGTATAAGTAACTTATATACAAGAACTACACATTGTTTTTAAAATACTATGAACAGAGAAAGAATACCATTTGATCAAAAAAGTACTTTGATAACTATCTCTTCCACCAAATCAAGCAAAATAAGTTTTAGGTAGGCTGCAAACCAAATAAATGTGAAAGGTATGTTGTAGATCCATCCTCCACATACTGTAGAATCTGATACTGATATATTCAGTAATTGGGCACCTTGTAGTCACTCTGGTCTGTTAGAGAAGTTCCCCTTTTCCACAGAGCTTAAGAGAAAGAGCTTTGCAACATAAAAGGAATGTTAAATCACCTTACCTGCGATAGTTGATAGAGCTAGGCAAACCTAACTGCCTCTTGCGTAAAACGATTGAAGAGTTCAGCCCAGACCTGGATGCTTTCTGTTTAAAAATGGTGAAAGGGCACAATCATGTTCCTTGTGCTTAAAAAAATCATGGGCTGCATCCAACAAAACCATAAGCAGAACTATCACACAATGGAATTTCCTAACCTCCACATGTGTGCTTGAGTACACACAAACACAGTCCTGCTCTGGAGGAATGGGGGAACTCCCAAAGCAGTATTGGGGGGGGGGGGCTTTCAGAAGGACAAAGGGTAGGAAGTTCCATTGCACCACTGGAAGTTGTTCATCCAATGACTTCATTGAATACAACTCCATGAACTCTTCAAGTACAACTGTCACTCTTACATCGAGCAAGCGTGTGGACTTCACATAATCTTGTTCTATGTTTAATCAAATGAATAATGTAAGCTTTCAATTTATGAATTAAAGCTTGAACAATAAGATTTTCCAACGTAAGAGAAACATGTAAACTTACATCAGAAACCAGAATCTGGCATAGAATTACGTACCCTTAAAGCAGCTGATGGCAATGACCTTACGCGTTAAGTGAACCTAATTTGAGAGAATAATTAAGCGCAACAGCTCACCTTCATGCATTTCTCCTCCTCCTCCAAGAGCTTTAGCCTTTGACTCTCCATTCTTCTGTGCTGAATACTCTCACTGGTGAGGGGGTTGCTGTTGTTATGCCCAGGAAGCAAGCGAAAGTAGCGGTTCCTTTCAGGATCGTAGTAAAATCCTGGTAATTCTTAAAAAGAAATCAAACACTGTTAGCTGAACCCTCTTCCATCTTCCCCATAGATTACACTGCATGACAATGGACAAACATTTGTAGCACTTCATACAACTACTTTCTGTGGTAGGAAAAGCATCCACCATTGCAGCTTAACACGAGGAAGTAGTTGGTAGTTTTCTTACAAATAAATATAAAAACTCAGTGCAAAGGACAACTGTAGCTATTTACAGGGTGGATTTGATTTAAATCATGATTTAAATCACTAGCCAGTAAGACTTGATTTAAATAGGATGGATGCATCCATGAGCAACTAAAAAAGATGCTCAGGATATCTTTAGGGGAAAAACCTGAGTCATTCTTACTGAGTATAGTAGGAGATGAGATACCACAAGAAAGGAAAAAAATATTCTTTTATGCAACTGCAGCAGCCAGGTTACTCCTTGCAAAGAACTGGAAAGGAAATTATATACCCACAAAAGAGGTTAAAACAAAATAAAAAAATTCCTTCCAGTAGCACCTTAAAGACCAACTGAGTTAGTTCTAGGTATGAGCTTTCGTGTGCATGCACACTTCTTCAGATACGAAGAAGTGTATCTGAAGAAGTGTGCATGCACACGAAAGCTCATACCTAGAACTAACTCAGTTGGTCTTTAAGGTGCTACTGGAAGGAATTTTTTTATTTTGTTTTGACCATGGCAGACCAACACGGCTACCTATCTGTAACCACAAAAGAGGATTGGCTATATAAATTAACAGAATTTATAGAACTGGCAAAATTAACTGCGGCAATAAGATATCAAACACATCAGAAATTAAGGTCACAATGGTTATGGTTCGAAGAGTACATGAGCAAACACTGCTCTAAAGGTAACATGCTGGTATGTTTAGACTAAGCTTGTAAAGTTGTCTTGATAATAGTATACTAAAAGAAATAATGTAGTGATACATTATTTGCAATGTAAATAAGAACTTGAATGAAAAAATGACAAGCACTGGTGGAGGGAAGTCACAAAGGTGTATTATCATCCACCTATTTTATGTACTTCTTTCTTACCTTAATTTTTTTCTTTTGTTTTTCTTCTTATCTTTTTTTCTTTTTGTTATTATTATGGTTGCAAATGTATGTGTATTAATGTTTATATGAACATCTAATCAAATAAAATAAATAGTTTTTTTAAAAAAAAAGACTTGATTTAAATAATCTTTTTACAAAAAGACTCGTTCTTCCTGGTATAATCTTAATATTTACAACCAGATGAAGCCCTCATTTTTGGAATAATAAATTTTCAGAGTAGTTTTTACTGTTATAGCAAAAATTACTGATTTGGTTATACTATTAGAAATACATAGATAATTATGAAATTATTGTGAGATTTAATAATTTAACTATTTATATTTGGACAACTTTTCTGCTGTACTTTTTTGGAAGGAGAAAAATAACAATTTCCTTAATAACAATTTAAACAATTTATTTAACTAAAACAGTAACATTATAGCATATGTATCCATGCTTGTTAACTGATGTGGTTAAACAACTGACTTGCACAATTATTACACAAAGATCCCAAGACTTGTGGAGTTTTCTGCGCACGAGGTTGCACTTTCATTTTTACAGATTCACACTTAGCTACTTGTGCAGATCTATTCCACTCTGAACAACCTATTCATTGAACCTCTTGGAACTCAGCATTTAAGAGGTATGGGGTTGATTCTGTGTATGTAAATTTGGAAAGGCACAATGGGATTAAGTTTTTTTCCTCAACTCTGTATGTTTGTAACATTTTTCCTGTGACGAAAAGGCATGTTATATCGGCAGACACAAATTCACACTTCTGAGAACTGCAAAAACAAGCATCTGTGATAATATCTTCTTGTTAGAAAAACTGCCCCAAATAATCTTACAGAAACCTCTGGAAGAGCATGACATTGTGAATGGATTAATGAAATTCATTTACAAAAAAATTTAAACATTGAATATAAAGCCTCATGCTACATAATTAAAAACAAATCCTTATTAGAAAACTCTCTTTAGAAAGATTTTTCCTCCAAAAGCATTTTATTTTTAAAAAATCCAATTTTATTTTTTTAAAAATCAGGTTTTATTATTTTTTAAATCATTGATTTGTATCCACCTTGGCTACTTATAATGAAAGCAGCAAATCAAAGTTACTGCATTCACCAAGTGGAATAGAGACAGCATAGTCATTCTTTAAAATTACTTTAACTTTGCACACAACTTTTTTAGCACATTATAGTGGCCGTCTCCAAAAGGCTTCAGGGAGGTTAACTCCTTTTACAATATGAACATGTATTATTTTCAGCTTTACTTTCCAAGAAGTTGCTCTGGACAGATGTATCTGATTTCTATCTGACCAGATATGGCAGTTGTCCCCCACTCATCCCTGTTGACATTGCTAGAATGTGAGAATCTTTAAACAGCATATTAACTCTATGAATTTAGTAATGGAATTATTTGTCAATCATGCAGGTTGATGCAGCAGGGCAGTTCTTATGTACAGAAATGAAGATGGAAACCTCACTCTCAGTTGCTGAAGTTGACAACATGTTTGGCAGAAGCACCCTAAAGAAACCAGTATTAATAAAGATGGCATGGCAAGGCCTTGAAATACTCATTTATGTGAATTATGTTTGAAAAAATGTTTATATATTTATCATTTGAAAAAAAGATTTGACTTCAAGAAAGCCACTACTTTCCATTTGTCAATTTAACTTGTCAATATTTTAAAACTGATTAAAATATTCCTTAGACACAGGCGGCAGGCACCCTTTGAAAAGTTGAGTGACAATACATGTCAAAGGTCTCAAACACATGAAAGCAGTGGGAACTTTCTTGGTAAATTCCTTACCAGGTGGTGGCATGCTCGAGAGTATTTCAGATAATGCAGCGGAGGGAGATTCATCTTCGCCAGTGTCTGGGTACAGTGGTGGTTCTTGTCTATAAGAAGGAGACACATAAGTAAGAAAGATTCCATAAAATATTTGGTGGGTTAAATATTAAACAAGTACAAATATCAAATTAACTATGAGTGAAAAGGTTAAGAGTGAATTAAAAAGCAGGAAACTAATTTCAAGAAATGTTGTTACCCTGAGCAATATAAAGCCACCTACTCCAGTGTTCTATTGGGGAACTCAATTTTGTTGGGGGACGCTGAGGAAGAGAACGGAATAAGAAAAGGGAACATGTCCCCTGCTCTCTCTCTCTCTCTCTCTCTCCCTCCCGCTATTACATTTCTTTTCCCTCCCGCATTGGAAAAACGCCCCACCTCTCAGTATAATACTCAGATTCCACCTCATCCAATATCCCCCTGGATCTTTCACTTCCAAGTCCTCCTACAACACTGCTTACAATAACCAAATGTTAAGTCCCATGGTCTACTCTATCCCAATATAGGAGTCAATTTTACTGTGTGTATGCAGTTTATAGGCAGATTACCTAATCTCTACAGAGTTATCCAGAGCAACATACATACTTCAGATAATTTACTATTGACTCGGAGTGACGTCCACACAAACATTTTGCTATCTGTTTTAATAGGGGCAATCAAAAAATTAGCCATTTTCATCTAAAAGGCATATATCACATATGAACTGTGAACAAAAAAATAACATAAAACCCTAAAGACCTTTTTAGATAATGCTTAAGGGCCAAAACGCTTCATTGTTTATATATTTATTTTATTTAAAAAATACTTGTATACTTCAAATTCATAAAAACAATGAAAGCGGTTTACACCAATTATACGTACATATTGAAATCACATAAAGTTTAAAATGATAGAAACTATTTTTAATTGTCTGCATATTTATTATTACTTTTCTTAACTATCTGCATATTTATTTCTGTAAACCACTGTAGAAAGTGCATGAAAAAAATTAATGTTTCAGCTTTTCTGCTTCCTCCAATGGACACCGACACTGATGTTCTGCAGCACTGAGTTGCAAACTGAGTGCGGCAGGGCAACAATTGTGCCAATATTTAAGCGTGGACTTTCACTGTAAATATCCGAGACTCATCCATTCTATTTAAAGCATTAATCCTTAAAAATTTGAAAGTATCATCACCTACCCTAGCCTTGATGAAGAAGTCCAGCGGTGGCGTATCCTCCACGTCTGATTGGGACCTGGCCTTCGGTTGTCTCGCCAGCAGATTCTGCCTCGCCAACAGTTTCGTTTCATTCTGTGCACTGTACAGCACAACTTTCAGCAGTTTTGAAGAGCTCTACACAAATAACACCTCAATTCAGCTGCTTTAAAATCTGTGTTCACAGTCACATCATACGCCCCGAAAGCACATGGCTTCTCCCAAAGAATCCTGGGAATGGTAGCGTGTTAAAGGCTGCTGAGAATTGTAGCTCCCCCAGGATTCTTTGGGGAAATTATTTCAAAAAGTAGTTTGTGATACAGTGGTACCTCTGGTTACGTACTTAATTCGTTCCGGAGGTCCGTTCTCAACCTGAAACTGTTCTTAACCTGAAGCACCACTTTAGCTAATGGGCCTCCCGCCCCCGCCGCACAATTTCTGTTCTCATCCTGAAGCACTGTACATACTGTACATACCACTGTACATACAACATGTGTTCTTCAACTTAAAAAACAAAAAATAAGGAAAGAAGTCCACCGGGCTAGCAGTAAAACCAGAGCTCCAGTAAAGCAACTCTCTGGATCCTAGCCGCTGCACAATAACATTCATCCAACTTACTCTCTGATTCATTTAAGACATCAAGCGAAACCCGTAACAAGCTTTCTGTGAGGATATAGGTATTGGATATTCCTACTACTGGTTAGTTTTGTCTTAGTATTATTAGCCTTGTACTGCAATTGTGTTATTACGCCGACTTTAATGGAAACTGTTTCTATACCGGCTTTCATGGAAGTTGTTTATTTTTATACAAGCCAGACTATCTAAAGAAGCATGCATGCATACGAAAGCCCATACCAATAACAAACTTAGTTGGTCTCTAAGGTGCTACTGGAAGGAATTTTTTTATTTTGTTTCGACTACGGCAGACCAACACGGCTACTACCTGTAACCATTACTTTTATGGTTAGATTAAGTCAAGGGTCTCCTTAAGAGGAAGAAAGGCTATCCAACCCAACAAGTAAATCGAATTTTATTATTCCGGTCACAGACCAGTTCCGGCTCACTTACAAGATCAGAAAAATCTTAAAACACAACAGGAATACATTGAATTGCAACTGGGTTTAACAGAGACGATTCAGATTCAGCAGCAGTTAAAATATACAGTAAATCTTGACCACTAAAATATAACTTGAAATTATCATAACCCAACCAAAACCTAAGCCACAGCTAAAGTCAGAGGAGAAAAAACAGCGAATTTGTGCCGAGGGGGCCGTAGCGGCCAACCAGGTGCCTGGGGGAAGTCCACAAAGTCGGTAGCACCCGGCGCCTCTGCCCTTCCCGCTTCAAGGAGTGAAGCAAAGACCCATAACTTCCCACACTCCCCCCGGACTCGGACCTACCAGCCTCAAGCAGCAGCCGTCAGCAGCCTCCTTCCTTCCAGCTCCGTTTCTCTCAAAACTCTGGAAGTGGTCAAGCAGTCGCTCCAGCCTCTCCTACTCCGCTTCTGCTCCTCCTCCTCCCAGGCTCCTCCCTCTGCTAGCGACCACATGCGCGCGCACGCACGCAGATCCCACCTAATCTTTGATCTTCAAGGTTCCAGACACCTCCAGCAGCGACGTGGCCGGAAAAAGTGCGCTCTGCCTCGTCTGGCGCCCGTTCACTCGGAAGCTTTAAGCTACTTCGACTCAGCACTTCCTTCAGCTTCCTTCTTCACAACTGCTCTCTCATTGGTTCCTTTCCTCGTCCCGCCTCTCCGCCCGCCCGAGGCTTTCAATTGGTCGAATCGGGCTGCCGATCATATGCCGTTTTGTTTTCCTCGCCGGGAGAGAGAGAGAGAGAGAGAGAGTCAGAGCGGCCGGACTATGTATCTAATGTCTCTCCCCGCGTCCCCTCCGCCCAACCTCACTCGCGCGCGGTCCTCCTGCCTCGCTGACGGTCACGTGACTGTTTGGCGGCGGGGAAGGGGTTACTGTATTGTCCGTTCAGAAGAAGTAGGCGGGGCGCGGAGGATTCTCTGGCCACGCGACGAACCCGTGTGGGCGTGGCTTAGAGCAACCTGTAGAAACTGGTTGAGGAAACGGCCTCGCGCCGTCGGGAGAAGTTTTTGGTTTTGGTCTTACCTCAGAGATGCGCTGTTGCTCGGGGCGCGGGCATCGAGAGCTCAGCTCTTTCTCTTGAAAGCCTAGTGCTAAGATAGAAATAGTACAATTAGGGAGAAGTAAATCCTTTTTTAAAAAAGTTTTTACAGTATTTATACTTTTCAAGTTTATACATTTCATTAGTTTTACAATCAATTTAACATTTCAAAGTTTGACTTCCTACCCCCTCTTTCTGCTGTTCCTTATTTTTTAAAAAAATACCTTCCAAATTCATTTAATTTGCTCATTTAATTATTTACTTTCAATATATACCCTTATGAAACTGCAAATAAATCCTTGGACTGCTACGTAAATCCTAGGACAGCTAAAATGTATATATGAAAGAGATCATAGAGCTGACTTCAGGGGGTCTAACTTTTGATTTAATTGAATGCCACCCATAAGTATATATACTGGGTTGAATTCTGTGGAACTTCTATATTGTATAGCAATACAGTGAAATCCTACTGGCTACACAAAATTGGGATGGATTTAATCCTTTAAATTAGTGTTGTTTTGTATGGATATTGGGTGAGTTTTGGCTTGAGGAATTTTGGACTTTAGTTGCACCAGTCACTCATTACTTTAAAAGGGATAATTTGGAATTAAATGTGCAAGAGATGGGACATAAAATTCAACACACAGCAACTTGCTTGATGGAACCCTCTTCCCTCTCCTCCCACCTTGCTGTTCTTTTGTGTTCTGACCACTCCAAGCTATTTTTTAGATAGGGGGATATGAGGTGGGGAAACCCCATTTCACTAGTGGAGATCCTTGTATGGGCTTCTGCTAGCAGGTCCAGTTACTTTAATCCAGTCTGTTTTGTTTAATCATGATTTTGGAATGTGTGGCATTACTATGCTGTGAAGTCTTAATTGTCTCATATAAAGATTTTTCATTTTGGCCTAATGAATTATTTGGCAATCCAGGTATTCTTGTTTCTTTTTATTGTTTATCTATTTCCCAGTGTTGGGCCAAAGTTTGTCAAACTTTTAAATCCATAATTACTAGTACTGCACATCATTACTAGTACATCTGCTCATTTATTTTAAGTAAGTACAGTGGTACCTCGGGTTAAGTACTTAATTCGTTCTGGAGGTCCATTCTTAACCTGAAACTGTTCTTAACCTGAAGCACCACTTTAGCTAATGGGGCCTCCTGCTGCCGCTGCGACGCCGGAGCACGATTTCTGTTCTCATCCTGAAGCAAAGTTCTTAACCTGAGGTACTATTTCTGGGTTAGTGGAGTCTGTAACCTGAAGCGTATGTAACCTGAAGCGTATGTAACCCGAGGTACCACTGTAATATTTTTAACACTGAATGAGGTGTGGGGTTTTTTATAAGCTCAGTGACAGGACTCATTCCAGCCAGTAGAGAGCAGCATTGCATTAACACAGTATACTTTTTCTGTTTTAATCAATGGCAACGGAGCACATTCTTTTACAAATAAAACTTTACGTTTGTTGTGAAGCAGTGTATGTTAGAACAGTTCAAAAATCTTTTTGGAAGTGGTCACATACAGCACCATTTCTGTTGTCACACTGGCCACTGGGTTGACTAGTAGAAGGAGTGGTGTTAAAATTAACATGCCTCATCGGTGAATTGGTTTTCTCTTTAAATTTACCGCTTGTGCTGTTTTTACCATCCCATTTATAGTTTAATCTGCTGGTATTATTACTAGTTATTATATAGTTCTAATTTATATCCTGACCTCCCTCTCCTAAGAGTGAAAGAATGGCTAGCTATGATAAAACTATGTAGAAACAGTATAAAACAGCACAATAAACACATTGCAGGCAGCAGTTATACATTGTTTTTTAGCAAAAGCTATAGGGCTGAGGTTTTACCTTGTGACACTGACTAGTGAGCAAATGTTCTCCTTGCTAATCAGATGCTGATAGCCAAGAGTCAATTGCTTGTCCCACCCCAACCCCCAGGTACCAAGCAAAAAGTTTCACTTCTCCATCCAGTGTTGCCAGGTAAAAATTCTTACAGTAGTAGCAGCATATTCTCCCCCGCAGTCAACCCAGAGGCAAAAACAGGCAGCCTGGTCTTATTACTAAATCCCTGGTCTCTGAGGCCCAAGATTCAGGCCAGGGCTTCATTTGCATGTTCCTCAGCATCTGGATGCAATTCTTCCATAGCAGATGTCCTCTCTGGAGAGATTCTCTTCCGAAAGTGGAGTCCCGTGCTAGCTCATAGCAGGAAAATAGCCAGCTAACTGATCTAGCAAAACCCCCACATGCTCATATTGATGAGCTTGATGCTGTTTTATGGGTGATGTTAAATCATATGGAGTGAATTCCCCTCTTGGGATGTGTCTTGAACTTCTCACATACAACTTCCCCGGTCTTGGGCCTTCTCATTTTTGAATGAACAGTCAATATTCATCTTCCCACCACTAAACTCCCATACTTCCTTTTAAAAAGAAACAAAAGCAGCAACAGTATTTTTACTGAGCTTTTGAGAGTTGCATCTAGTAAAAGTTACAGTTCATCTCCTTGGTTTCAATATATTGATGTTACATCCTGTTGCAATACTTTATGCACAGTCTTTGCTTCCATTTAAGCCATGGATGTAAGCTCCAGAAATGCTTAACCATGATGTCAGTAAGAATACGCAGATTCTGTTTTTCCCCTTCCATTCAGGGTGCAATACACAGGTCCTTCATTGACTCTTGGCCCTTGAGTAATTACTTAAATGGGCACAGGCTAGCTTGAAGTGCATGTGCAATCATTTTTGAGAGGAAAATTTGATCAGGCAGGTGAGTCTTCATCATTAGATAGCTATTGTAACTATCTCCCACCCCCAGCTTCTCTGGTTATCTGCTGCAGAGACATGATATACCCTTGGTTTGTTTGTTTTTTAATGTATATACAGTCCCACCCGCACTTAAAAGAATTTTGCACAATGGCACCTGTATATTTATTTTGACAGATGATTGCAGATGGTGTAATGCACCAAGAGTAATCCTGTGTTTGCAAGGAATATTTTCCAGCTATAATAATACACAGGGTCATAGCTACTGGGGTGTGTGTGTGTGTGTTTTTGGGTACCACATGTCAGAACAGAGTTTCAAGCAAAGATGTGCTCTCCCAAGCCCAAATTCCCAGCATGTTCGCACTCCTATCTTAGCAACATCTAAGCTGGTTTGGTCATGTCCACGCAATGGAAGATGGCAGGATCCCCAAGGACGTGCTGTATGGGGCGCTGGCTTCAGGCACCAGGCCCATTGGTAGACCAACTCTGCGTTACAAAGATTTCTGCATACGTGACATGAAGGCTGGCCACATCAATTCTGCTGTATGGGAATCCCTTGCAGACAACTGCAGTGCCTGGAGAGGAGAGAGTCAGGTCATGTATCCATAACAGTGATTATGGATCACTGGAGGAATGACTGCTGGGAGGAGCACAGAGAGAAGAACCACATGTGCAGCGGCACAACTGGACACCTTCATCTTCCCTAGCTGCAAGAAAACATTTCTCTCCCGCATCAGTCTCCACGGTCACAGAAGGCGCTGCAGCCTTACAACAGTTTGACTTCACCCACAAAGGTGCACTCATCTATAGTCTCCTGAGGCAGATGGATGCCAACAACAAGGTTCACAAATGAAAGGAAATCAAGTGACCAAATATTGTAGAATGAGCTTGTCATGTATTCTAATTGATCCAGAGCAGATTCCAACATATAGTTAGCAGAGTAAATTAATATTTCATCCAGCAGAGCTTTACCACTACTGCAGGCAAATGAGCATAATGGTCACAAATCCATACATTCAGGATTGGCACTGTCCATAAGACATCCAGTTGCAGCAGACTTAACTTAAACTTACAATAACTTATAAAAAGATTAAACCGTAACACTATATTCAGAACACCACACTAGAAGGAAAGAGAGACAGAAAGAGAGTGAGCCTTACGATTACAGTCGGCATGACCTTGACAGAAAAAGATAACAGAACCAGTTTAAGCCAGCTGTATTCAGCTTCTCTGAAGGAATAACCCAAATGTCATGAACCTTGCTTGTTTCTTTCATGCAGAGAAGCTTCCAGAACCCTCTTGAATTAATTAGAATAGGAACAATCTCTACACATCAGATCAATACTTTCTGCAGTAAGAAATGCAAACTGACAGAGCTTGCAACAGTTTAAAAATCACAATCAGAAGAATCAGGGATGGCACCCCATGATGAAAGACTACTGTCCGTTTTGAAGGAGATCAACCCAAAGCTATAAGTAGGTGAAGGTTTTACCGCTGCTGACTTTTGAATTATGCCAAAGGAGGCATTGTCAGATTGCACTATTACAAACAGAGTGATTAAACTCTTCCTGATAAGGCGGTTTGGAAGTGCAGTAGAGCCAAGGGAAGCAAACAAACAATGATTTTTTGTGTGTGATCAGTTCCTCCAGAGGGAACGGCCGATTCTGTAGCTCAACCAACTACTTGCAAGTGTGTAGAGCTACCGGATTCAGCAACAGCAAGCACTGACTTTGACTTGGAAGGTAATTTATGTAACATACAACAGAGATGACAGGGAATGGTAATTTCAGATGACAGTCTGGCTTTCTTTGAAGAACTGTTTGGTTTCACTCCAGAGCATTTTTACAGAAAAAATAAATCTGAAGATGGCAACATAAATGATGAAAGTTATTGTGAGTTTGGATGAGTATCAGTAAAAATCTTATGGCTTGCCCGAAGGAAAGGAGCAAAGGATCACATTACTGTTTCAAGTTATGTATCTTCTATACAGTGGAAAGAAAGAAAGAAAAAAAATCATTGGTTGTAAAGGGTTTTATACATAGTTGAATGGTAAAGGGTTAACTGCCTGTAAATTATTATTTACAAGGCCTCAAACCAAGGTAGTTCTGTGAGTGAGATTTCTGTCTTTATACAAGAGTGAGGTTTCTGTCTTTATACAAGAGCTAAAGTGGCAGAAGTTGGTAAATTTTAATTGGACACCTGATGGACATTCTGCATCATCCTATTGGATCATAGTTTTTATATCATGGCAGTCTAAATCTCACTGAGTCGTTATTGAGATTTTGCAGCTTAATTATGAGCAGCACTCTAGCCCATATTTATGGCTTCTACTGTACATCTTCACTTCTGGCTCTAATGAGAAGATACTGGGTTGTACTCACTAAGGGGAAGCAGAAATGCCTGTACAGACAAGACTATATTTCCTCTCTTCTTCCATGTGAAGTACTGGGGCTTCTCCTGCTCGGAGGGAGGGAGGGAGGGAAGGAAGGAAGGGGGTGAAGTCCTATTGCACTGGCTTCAGCTGTTACATGCCTATCACTGTAGTATAGATGAAGGATCTCAAGGCTTTCTGTGCATCCAATAAAGATCGGGGAATTGGGCCTTTATTTACCTACCTACCTACCTACCTACCTACCTACCTACCTACCTGGACTCTTAGAGAGCTGGATGGATCCTGTATATATTATGTACTTGAAATTCAGATATGCCATTCAATCTTTTGTGTGACCTCTGTGTTTAGGAGCGGAATCCTTATTCATTTTTTAAATTTAGCTTTATGGATTTATAGGTGTCCACAAATCATCATGTTGCAGTCCCAGGGTCCTACACTGCTCAGAACATAAACAGCTGACCATCCTTTTTTCAAGAGCAGTCTGTACTACTTTCCCAATTTCCTTGTCACACTGGAGAAACCTTATCAACCTCCCTGCTCTCTTACTCAGCTGCAGCCATCAACCAGCTGCTTGCTGGTTGGCTGACTCATGAGCAAGCAACCAGTTCAAACACTTACTTCCTCCCACATCAGATGGTCAATCAGGGTGGCTAAGCAATGCCTGATGAGCTTCAGGTGCAAGTCATAACCTTGTTGCCTGACATGGATTTATCCCACTGCAGCCTGGGCAGCGCTACAACTAGGATGCCACCAAATGACATTTGCTGAGTCTGTCAAAATCTTCTCTCCCTTGGTAATTAATGCCACTTAGTGAGGTGGTGGCAGCAGAAATAAGTGTCATGGGAGGTCTTACATGGCATTTTAAGTTTTGCAAGAATGTATTCCCACTGTAGAAAAATTAATGCAAAAATTAAACTTAACTTCAAAATGTCCAGGGGAAAGGAATTGATTAGATAGAACATAACCTAAGAGTTTGGTGAATAAATGTTGGTCACTGGGGCTCATCTGGAAATAGATAAAATAGTGCCGCAGGGTGTGTTGAAATCCTTATTGACAGGGCTATGTCTTTATGGAGAGAAGAAGCATAAAATGTAGTAGTGTACTTTTTTAAAAAACCAAGTACATTTCTAGGCCTTATGTCTGTAAAGATGCATGAAGGTTATGTGGACAATGGTTACTGAAAACTCAGAAGCCAGAGACTCTTTTGAACGAGCTGTCAGTGTTCTTCATCCTCCCTTGACTAGGAGAAAAAAACCAGAATTATGCAAAATAGCAAAACTTTTAAAACTATACAAAATAAGAGGAAATATGCAAGTTCTATAGTTTCACCAATTTGCATAATATATGCAAATGGAGAATGTATCTTTTCTTGGATTGCCTAGACCTTATTTTTTTCTGCATATATCTTTTGGTTATTGGGACCATCAAGGAGGCTGAGATCTTAGCACAGGTCACATAATACGAAAGTCTAGCATCTGTTGCGGTATGAACAGTGACATCTGGGACATTATAGACTGGGGTGGGGCACTCCAGCAATACCTGACCCTGCAAATTATGCTTTGATAGCACGTCTCTGTGCTAAAAAACTGTCCTGATGGGACCTATTATATGTGGTGGGTTGATGCATATAAAGAATCTTATTGAAATGGGGTCTCGTGTGAATTAGGGTATACTTTTGAAAATGTATAAACTATTATGAATGTTTATGCAAAACATTGAAACTGGCATATATAAGTTCTGGTGGTTACTGGAACCCAGCAGATCTAAGCTGAATGGACGTCTTTTTTAGTTTTTCAACATACGTAATTATGGAGGTTTGTAGATACTGGAATGCACTACAGAGAATCAGAGGAAGGAATGTGAACTTGAGGCAAGTATAATGTCTCCAAAGATATTTGAACCATTCTGGGCAATCATTTATAGTTTTTAATTATGAAAAAATGCCATTTTAAAAGTTGGGCATTTATTACCTTCTGGTGCTTTGTCTTTTGCAATATTGGTTTGTTCATTGTGTTGATGTCTAGATATTTCGATATTTCAAATGTATTCATTGTTTAATATGCTGTCCTGACAGGAAGAGAAGGGAAGTATAAGGTCTAAACTAAACTAAACTAAACTAAACTAATAGGATCTGCAACAGAATGTTGCAGTCTACTCTCTTTTTAAAAAAAATATATTTTTTTATTAATTTTCCAATATAAAATTATTTTTAAAAAATCCACTTTATCACCAACATCATCTTTTTTTTTTTTTTTTGGACTTCCACCAGCTCGTCTGATAACACTGGGCAACAATTTTTTACTTTTTGAATGTTGTCTAGATTTCTACAACTGATTTAGGGTATTTTTGCACTGCTGAATCAGGAAATGGCATCCGTTTCTCTCCATCAGGTCAGGTTTACTGTAAACTGAATGGTAGGCATTGATAAAGGTAAGTACAGGTAAATTGCATGTTGCTTCACCATTTTTCAAACTTCAGGGCTTGAACTTCCATTTCTTGGAACTCCTGGGATGCTCAGCGGCAGGGAGGTCTCTCTTCAGAGTCCAACAGTAGTCAGCCATCATGACTGCGTCCCAGCGACCCTGATACCTGGTCTCCATCTCTTTCATGTCCTGATGGAATCTCTCCCCTGCTCATCACTCATTGAACCCAGGTTCTCAGGAAACTGGTCCATATGTGAAAATAGGTAGTGCATCTTGACGCTCATGTTGCAGCCCAGGTTTCTGAAAGCAGTCAGCATGTTGTTGACAAGTTCTGCGTAGTATTGTTACCAAGAAAGTTCTTCACTACCAGAACAAATGCCTTCCACGCTTCCAGTTCCACTTCGTTCATTGAGTTTCCAAACTCTGGATCTCTGATGAGCTGATGGAGGACCATCAAAGATGCCAGCTTTCAACTTCTCCATGGTCAATCCTGGAAAGCCTGGCACAAGTAAGTGAAGCAGTCACTGTCCTTGTCCAGAGCCTTGGTGAACTGCTTGATTAAGCTGAGCTTGATGTGCAGCGGTGGGAAGAGTATTCTGTCTCTGTCCACCAGAGGGTCATTGATGACCTTCCTTTCTTTGCAAGGCACCCATTCCTCCCGCACAGGCCAGTCCTTCTTCGTGTAATGCTGAGCACGGTCCCTACTATCCCACATACACAGAAAACATGGATACTTGGTGAAGCCAGACTGTTGTCCCAAGAAAAAGTTCACCATCTTCAGGTCAACACAAATAAACCACTTATGCTGATCATAACCAATTTTCTCCAGCACATACTTCACCACTTCATAGTTCTCCTTCAGTGTACTCGAGTGAGCCAGGGGTATAGAGGCAAACTGGTTGCGTTGTATAGCAGAACACATTTCAGTGATCGCTTGCTGCTGTCAATGAACAGTCTCCAATCTTTGGGTTTGTACTGTGGCACTCCAAGCTTGAGCAGAATCTGCGCAATATCTGCACAGTACACCAAGTCCTTCTCTTCCGAGAAAAAACGGAGGTACTCTTGATGCCTGTTGCGGAAGAAGCTGATGCGAGCACTGTCAGAGAGGAGGTTTTTTTCCTTCAATCTGGATGCCAACAGTTCGGCAGAGTCCTTTGACAAGCTGAGGTCGTGAACTAGATCATTCAACTCCTTTTGGGAAAATGGATGTGGAGCATCATCTTCAAGAACCACTTCTTCTTCTTCATGTCCTTCAACACTGGAGGCATCTTCGTCACTAATGTCAGGAAGTTCTCCGAAGATAGGCACTGGAATTTCATCACAATGAGCTACAGGACGATGTGCTGATTGAAGATCAGGATACTTGAGGCTGCTCCAGTTCTTTCTGTTGATCCCAGTCACATCAACAGCACAGAAGTAGCAGTCAGTGACATGGTTTGTCGGCTCCCTCCAAACCATGGGAATTCCAAAGTTCAGACTCCTCTTGCCATTGGTCCACCCACGTAGAGTCTCGGTGCATGCCTTGCACATCATGTGTGGTGCCCAAGCTTTATCCTGGTCACCAAGTTTAATACCAAAATAAGCATGGTAAGCAACTTTATGCTTTGCCGCACCAATTTATGGAAGATTTCAAGGTTTTATGGCTTCAAACTGATCCCTTTTAGACATAATCACCCAGAACTATCAGGCCTGAATACTTATTGTCATTAAAATAATCATTTCCAATCAAAACAATTATTTGACATGGCATTTTACCCCCACCAACTTCTTCTAAAATGCTCCACACAAGCGTACATGTGAACAAAAACGTAAAAAACCGACATGTGGCCATAGCTCAAAAACTTGACCTGATTGAGCAAAACCAATGTGATTTTTGGATTCAGCGCATCAGATTCGTCCTAAATCAACTGAAAAAACACAGACAACAAATTTGTTGTTGACCAGTGTAATTCTCCATCTTAGTCACTTTTTTCACATTCCCTGATTAATTGCAATATAATAATAGCTTAGCCTATTCTTTTTTACAATATTTCTACTATTAATTCTTCACAGAACTTCCTGAAAACTTACAAACGTTGTCTGATCATCACATAATTTTTTCATATAATCTGTAAATTTAATCCAGTCCTCAGTGAATTTCTGGTCTCGCTGGTTCCGGATCCTTCCTGTTAGTTTGTCAAGTTCCGCATAGTCCATTAGTTTCATCCTCCACTCTTCAATCGTGTTGCAGTCTATGATCAAGAGTGCTTCTTTTCAGAGTGCCAGCCATGGCCTCCTCTAGGACTGCAAAGCTGTGGGAAACCAACACACAGGACCAGAACACAGGAGCACTCTCCCATCTGTGACTTCCAGCAACTGGTATTCATAAGCATTACTGCATCCAACCATGGATTTGTCCGATCTTCTTTTAAAGCGACCCAAGTTGGTGGCCATCACTGCCTGCTGTGGGTGCAGATTCTATAGTCTCACCATTCATTGCATGAATAAGTACTTTCTTTTATCGGCCCTGAATCTTTCAACATAGGATTGGAACCTTTAATGCCTGAATGGGGCAAGGGTTAAGTTCTCACAGTAAGGCAGAAGGGATCTGTCCCTTATTGCACCAATGTTGTCATGCCGTTCAGGAATCTGAATCGGGTTGTTGTTAGTGCTGCAAGCTGGACTGCTGCCAGAGTTCTTCTGAATATAATATGCTTACGTTGGGATTTGGACTACAAGCGGAATTCCCATGTTCTGTAAGTGCAGACAGTGACTGAAGGGAACAGCTGCATATCTTTGGCACTCCGCTTTGCATGCTGACCCTTGGTGTGCAACCTCCATACTCTGGAAATGTGGGATCTATTCCACGCTGTGGGTGTTTATTTACCCAGGGAAAGCATTAGGTGGTGGTGGTGGGGAAATTGTTCCCAATGTATAAATAGAATACGGAATCTGCAGCATGCCTAGTGCTAGTGCATACTGTTACCAACTAATTCACCTGTAGAAAATGCAGGAGGATGCATGTGTCTTGTAGATTAAAACCGGTGTGTCAGTCTATAGAGATGCTGAGATTTTAACTTAGAGTGCTAGAGATTCTGGGTTCAGGACCTGGCCCTGAGGAGGGCAAATAAAGCAATTGAAGGTCCCTGTACAAAAGAGATCCCAGAGAGTGGGTCTGGGAAATAAACCTGCATTCATTCATTCATTCATTCATTCATTTACTTTTGGAGATTTCTAGGTCACCTTTTAGGGCCATGCTGTCCCAAGGCAGCTTCCAATATCTAAATCACAATATTCTCTTAAAGTCAGTACATTCAAGGAACAAAAAAGCTTAGTGTTTAGGATGTTGTGTGAAGGTTTTTTGATGTTCACACAAACTGCTTCAATATCAATACTTGCGATATTTATTATTTTCTGTTTATGGCAACCTGATCCTCCAGTGCATGATGGCTCTTTTCTTTTCTTTTCTTTTCTTTTCTTTTCTTTTCTTTTCTTTTCTTTCTTTATATACCACTTTTCAGGTGAACCTCTCTAAGAGGTGTACATAGAAACATTAAAAGAATGGACATCCGTTAAAACTATGTAACGGAAAAAAAGACAAATGACAAGGAGGGATATTTTTATTGAGAACTAGAGTTCCTTTTACCTTGATGCAACAAGATGGTTCTTGAGTAGCCTTGTGCTGCTCACTGGCAGAAGCAGAGACCATCTCAGCTGAAGCACAGGGATGTAGAAGGTGGGCAGCTGTCTAGTCTCACTTTTCCCTTTGTAGGATTTCATAGCCTGGTTCTGAAATCATAGGATTTCAGCCTGGTTCTGAAATCTTGTGCATGTGAGTATAACCCGCCTTTGAAATAAGAATTTTCTTAGAGCAAACATGCATAGGAACGGGCTGCTGCTATTATTTCTTGGAATCCACACATGCGCCACAATGATTTATAGTGCACTTGTTCAGACCTAACTAAGTTGCAGTAGCGTGCTTTATAGCTGGATTTAAAAACTTCAGAAGTCTGGCTTTCTGGTACCTGCAAAATATTAATGTGCTTTTATTTAGACTGAATCTAGAGTTTAATATAACTTGAGGTCCAGTTAGTATTTGCTTTGCTTTTCATTCACTTTGTGAACATGTTAACTTCCCTATTATCTGGGTTTTTCTCTTATTTTTATGACAACAGGACTATGCAGTTGTTTAAACTTCTCTTGAGTAGCAAGTCATTTTAACTTTTCTTGTGTAGCAAGTCATTTTAATGATTGTTCTGTATTGCTTTTGAAGCTTTATTATGTTGCTGTGCATCCCCGATCTTTTGTGTGAGGGCAGCATATAAATACTTTTATAAATAAATATTGGGCTTGTTTGAATTAAAGTGGTTTGAATTAAACCTCAGCCCATCGTGAAGTCAGAAGCAGGCTCATTGCCTTAATCTGTCTTTCCTGGGCCATGACAAACCACCTTGAGTCTGATGAGGATTCTGCTGGGGATCCTTACAAACCGTGTGCCAGTGTTGCGACATGGTCAGCAGCAAAAATAGTACTGAGCCCTGCAGCATATGTCTGATCCGACTGATCCATCACTGAGAATTTCATAATAAGTCTTGACAAGTCCTCCGCAGCACTTTCCTGCTAAGGCAGAGTGGTCTAATGGGGCAAAGCGGCCACTAACCAGGAACCTGGCTCTCCCATCCCATGACTTTCTCAATCCCAGCACAGCCACTGCAGAAGTGGTTAAATGTTAAGAGAATGAGAAGCGTGTATCTTCCTTTTAACCTGTAATATATGAGGCAGTATTTCAGGACAGACGAATGACAGTGCTTCTTCACACAGCGCCTAGTTAAACTCTGGAATCCGCTCCCATAACATGTAGCGATGGCAACCAACATGGAAGGCTTTTCATGGAGAATAAGGCTATCAGTAGTTACTAGTCATGATGACTATGTTCTGTCTCCACTCTTACAGCTCATGCACACATTTGTCCCATGCCTAGAAAGCACAGATCCGAGAGGTTTTTTGTTTGCCTCCCAGCTTTCCCTGGGAAAACCCGCTTTTTACTGCTGAATCGCTACAAACGTCAGTCTATGGGAAACCCGAATGTAGTTTGTTCTGATTCAGTGGTAAAGAATGGATCGTCTCCCTGCTGCTCAGGGGAAAGTGGCAGAGCAAATGGAAGTGTGGAAGAGCCCTTAGAGATAGCATGCCTTTGAGTACCAGTTTGGGAAATCCTCGCTTTGATCAATCAACTCCTACCTGGAAACCTATGTCCAGGACATGTGGGTCCAGAATTGGCCTCCATAGTCACCTACAGACACACCGTTAAGGCCATATTCATGAAAGACAACCTTACTTGGCTACGAGTGATAAAAGAAGGAGGAGGAGGAGGAGGAGGAGGAGGAGGAGGAGGAGAATCATAGGAATGAAAGGGAGAGTACTATTGGGTTTCCTATGGGCATCTGGTTGGCCACTGCTGCACCACGTGGGCCTTTGGACTGACGGAGCAGGGCTCTTCTTCTCTTCTTAAAGCATGCCATTCCAACCACCACCATTATTTCTAGAAAGTTAGAACGCATGATGGAAATTTCAGAAAATGGTGAGAAAAAACACAGTGGGAAAACTGTCGATTTAAAATGTTGGGGCAGGAGACAGAGGAAATACACAGCAGATTTTGCCATACATGCCAATAAGGCTCCTGTCTAGACTGGCACAATCCAAAAGTGGTGCGTTGATCTGAGTTCACCAGCTAGCACAACATTTTATTTGACTAGGATGGCCAGCCTTCCTCCTCCCAAGAAATAGCAACATAAACCATCACTTAGGAGAGAAGCAGTGCAATTTCAGAAACAAGGCTCAAATTGCCTTCCAAGTCTTCTTTTTTTGTTTTTTTTTTATGTTAGCTTCTAGTGTCTGGTTGCCGTTCTAAATGCAGAAGAGACCCTAGAAGAGGGGCATTGTAATGCGAATGAGAATTATGGCCAATACACTTATAATTTGCATTACAAAGTGAAGGAAAAAGGCATTTTAAATTTTAGGTGTGAAAACGCCAGCAGTCTTTTAGGTCTCAGGAGCCTAAAGTGATCAGAGCTTTAAAGGTCAAAACAAGTAGCCTTTTTGTTATGTCTTTGGAGGTCTACCATGAATCCTATTTATTTTATTTGCTTGATTCTTTTAAAAAACAGAACTCCACTGATTCCATCTACATTTATCCTGGAAAATAGGACCCATAGTACCAGAATTCAATGGATTTGTGTAAACCCTGAGATTGCCATCAGTTTCAGAAGATGCTGAGTAGATCTTGATAGCCTTGAGGCATTCTGCATTTCTGGTTGTACTGGAAGGAATTGTGTTTAAAAACAAAGCTATGGTTTGAATAATGTGGCTCCTGCTGTTGTATGGGGTTACAAAAGGTGTCTGTTTCTGTTGCAGATCTTCATTGTTGCCTCTTCAGAAAGATGACTTGTATTAGCAAGGAGGATCTGCAGTTGAGGCTGAAGGACTTGACATGAAATTTACTGTCTCTTCTCCAAGAGCCAACAAGCTACAGCACATGTGAGTTGTCTGTGGTGTCAGATAAATAAAAGGGGTCATTTATTCCTAAAAATATTTATATACCTCTATTCATAAAAATTATCAGAATGGTTTGCAACAATGCCTTGTCGTGGCGAAGGGGCTTGAATAACTCAGAGAAGCTATGAGCTATGCCGTGCAGGGCCACCCAAGACGGACAGGTCATAGTGGAGAGTTTTGACTAAACGTGATCCACCTGGAGCAGGAACTGGCAAGCCACTCCAGTATCCCTGCCAAGAAAACTCCATGGACAAAGACAATAGGCATATAAAACCATATAATAGAAACCATATAAAAATATTAAAAATAGAAATCAGCTATTATGGAAAGATGTATTATTACAATGTATTATTAATTGCCTGCATAAGCCTGATGCAATAGTAAAGTTTTCAGCACATACAGTCGTACCTTGGATCCTGAACGCCTTGCGAGTCTAATGTTTTGGCTCCTGAACGCCGCAAACCCGAAAGTGAGTGTTCCAGTTTGCAAACATTCTTTGGAACCCGAATGTCTGACGCGGCTTCTGTGGCTTCCGATTGGTTGCAGGAGCTTCCTGCAGCCAATCGGAAGCCGTGCTTTGGTTTCCGAATGTTTTGGAAGTCGAACGGACTTCCGGAACGGATTCTGTTCGACTTCTGGTGTACCACTGTATTTTAAAGTTGAAACAGAAGGTGCCTACTGTATCTCTGTTGGCAGGGTGTTCCACAATACTGGGCAGATGACACTAAAGATTCAGTTTTTTGCAGTTATCAAATGAGCCTTGCCAACTCGGGGAAACAACCTGTGACACTCCTGCAGATGATCTCAGTGATCAAGCAAAGGTATAAGGGTTCAGGGGGTCCCCCAGGTCTCCTGGACCCAAGTTTTTTGTAAATTAATACAAGGACCTTGAACCTGTAACAACAATTTTGTAATGTTCAGGATCTTTTCTTTTGCAGGCCCTTTTAGGTAAGCAACACTCGCTGGTAAAAAAATATTCTTAAAGCCTCAGACACAAACAATGCTTTATATGAAATTAAATAATATCTATCTTATAAAATAAATGCTATGGTGCTTTGAAATGACCGAATCCTTTCTCCCTGTGGGTCACTATCCTGTTCTCTGTGGAAAATTTGTTCTTTTCCCCTATTCAAGGGGAAAAGGCAACAATTTATCTACTGTAGTTCTTCCCTGAGTTATGCACAGGCCTGCAATAATGGGTGAGTTTGCTCCCTTAAAAATTGTGTTTAACTGTGGCTCTAGGCATGGATTCTCCCTAGAGATTTTGGCCTGATGAGTCTTTGGAGCTTATGCAGTCTGTATAATGCAGACAATTGCTTTTCTGAGCAATGAATGCACAGCAGTTCCTTCGTGGGCGCCAAGGATCCAATTGGCCTCCCTCAAGCAAATGCTGCTGTAGCAGGAAAACCACATTTTCCTAATGCTCAAAATACCATATACTGTTACTAGGAAAATGTGATCCTGTAGCCCCCAGCTAGTACTTTGATTGCAGCACTATTCCGTGAAACAGGACTGCGTGGGTGTTAGCAGGCCCATGACATTACTGGTAATGTGCAATACAAGCTGCTGCCTCCCTCGCAGCAGTGCCTGCACCACTTTGTGCGCTCCGGGTTATATTTAATATTTTTTTTTTTTAAAGAAAAAATTACTTGCAAGGTCAAGTGCTGCCTCAGTGTCACACTAAGGAGTTGGTGTGTGATTGCTGGCTCACAGGAGTGCCATATTTCAGAAGTCCCTTCCCTCCCTCTTGTTCTTCATAGGCTGTGCAACCCACTCACAAGTGCACAGCCAGCAGTTGTTAAAAAATGCAAAAGCCACATCCTCCCTGGCCAGCCTCATCCATTGCATATACAATACACACATGTGTGCGTGCACAGACACATACACACGTTGCTATCACTATATCAGGCTCAAATGCAGAAGAGTTCAACTGATTGCTTAAGATCCTCTCTAGTCCATTTTACCATCCCATTGAATTGTATGAGGTTAGCCAAAGTGGCTGCAATAAGTGTTAGGAAAATGAAAGAAACGGCTCCTCTCCTTCTCCAAGCCTCTTTAGGTTCTCTGTTACAGTTGTACATTTTTCAGGGTACCAGGGATGTAGTAATGAAGTTGCTCCATAGCAGTAATTTATATACCAGAAAGGAAGCTGTTTTCATAGCTGAGAATACACAGTCTTAAAAGATTTTCTTGGAAGGGAGGATATGGAAGAGTATGGATTCCTAGCGGATGCCTTTTAACAATTCAATGTGTTGTTGTTGCTGGTATCCGTCTGTCACGAGAGACAATGGAGTGCTCCTCCAAAGGCAAAGGAAGATGTAGGGGAGCACTACTGGTGCTGTTGCACTTGGCGCAGAGCTTCTGGGACTCTGCTTGGGACACTACAACTATGACATCCAACAGAAAGCAAGAGGCAAGGGGTGCTGGATTTTGGCATTGCACATGGCACAACTGAAATTTGAGACTCTAATGCCTACCACTGCTAAGGGTGAGTCAAACTGCTGCGTTAGCAGTACTGAAGTGACCCTCTTGGAGCACAAGCCTGGGCAGTGTGGATGGAGGTCCTGGTTTGCCCAGACAAGACCCCCCCCCTCGGTCATGCTGATGTGGTCCAAAGGAAAGCAATACATTTGACACCAGCTTGGCTGCAAGAGTTGCCAGAAGGAGGCATACAAGGCACCATCCAGTCATCTTAGGGACTCCCCACTCCAGATTTGCGTAGGGTACCCTCCTTAGCCTTTTCTTCTCCTGAAGATATTCCACAAGGCAGCAGAGGTTCAGGATCAGATTTTCCTTCTCCTAGATGGGCTACCTTCCCAGGTTGATCAGTCCCATTGGCCCCTCAACCCCCTCTACAGCAACTGCCTTGTTGACTGTTGGACCCAGCAGATGGTCTCCTTTGTTCAATCTGCTGGAACCTGTCTTTGCTTGCAGGGGGAAGTCTCCAACTCACTGAGGGTTTGAGACCTATTGGCTGCCCTCACCTGATTTAGCCAGCGAGTCAAAGCCATTCCCAGGATGTAGCCGCTGTTGCATGCAGACAGCTTCTAGGAGCCAAAGGTGAGAGTGGAGTGCAGGGTGGGGACTAAAGATACATACACAGCAAGATGAGGAATGTAATAGATTTACTAGAATACCTAGAAGATCAGACAAAAAGGCTGCTTTGATATCAATAGATACGGAAAAGGCATTCGACCAGGTGTCGTGGGACTTCATGAAAAGGGTCATAAAGGAAATGAAACTGGAGGAAGATTATATTAAAGCTATAGAGGCAATATATAGGAAACAAAAAGCCAAACTTATTCTTAATAATGAAATAACAGAAGAATTTTGTATTGAGAGGGGGACAAGACAAGGTTACCCCTTGTCACCACTATTATTAATTATGGTATTGGAATTATTGATGAATGCCATAAGAAATGATATTAAAATAAAAGGTATCTCATTAGGGAAAAAGGAATATAAGATCAAAGCATTTGCAGATGACCTGATTCTGACTATTGAAAACCCCAAAGAAAGCATACTACAGATAAGTGAAAGAATATTAGAATTTGGGAAAGTAGCCGGCTTCAAGTTAAACAATAATAAAACAACATGATAGTCAAAAATATGACCAAGCAAGAAAAGGAAGAACTACAGGAGATATCAGGATTAATAATAGTAAATAGGACCAAGTATTTAGGAATTTGGCTGACCAATAATAATAGTAATCTGTTCAAACATAATTACACAAAAACCTGGAAAGGAATAAAAAGAGATTTGGAAATCTGGAATAAGTTAAGATTATCACTTGTTGGCAAAATATCGGTGGTTAAAATGAACGTGTTGCCGAAAATGAAGTGTTCAGGACAGATAAGAAAAAAGGTTTCTCAAATGAACCTTCATTATTAGAAAAAGTGTTATTACAAAACAGAACCAAGGTAATATCAAAAATGTATGATACATTATTGGAGTGGGAGGT
The DNA here is from genome assembly GCF_964252035.2 of Podarcis erhardii. Lineage (NCBI taxonomy): Eukaryota > Metazoa > Chordata > Lepidosauria > Squamata > Lacertidae > Podarcis > Podarcis erhardii. The sequence continues at coordinate 46,521,750 of NC_138497.1, forward strand.
CAAAGACGAACAGGTCAAGGAGGTAATGATCAAGTGGGCTTTAGATATTGGGAAAACCATTAACTTAACAGCATGGGAAGAACTATGGAGAAAGACCTGGAAATTTACAGCCTGTGAAGTATTGAGGGAAAACCTAATCAATATGTTTTATAGATGGTACTTAACACCTACAAAAATAGCTAAAATGTATAAGACAAAAACAAATCTGTGCTGGAGGTGTGGTAAAACAGAGGGGACACTTATACATGTTTGGTGGACCTGTGAAAAAATCAAAAGCTTCTGGAACACAGTATATGATGAGCTTAAAAAAATGTTTAAGTATGACTTTATGAAAAATACAGAAGCTTTTCTACTAGGGATAATGGACACAGGTATAGCAAGAGAAGATCAGAAAATATTCCTCTATGCCGCAGGAGCGGCAAGGATCCTAATTGCTAAAAACTGGAAAAAAGAAACTTTGCCAACAAAAAAGGAATGGCAAGATAAACTGTTAGAGTATATTGAACTGGCTAGATCAACAGAGGGAATTAGAGATCACACTAGACAAGTTTCAAAAAGCATGGGGAAAATGCAGAGAATACTTCACAAAACAGTGCCCTAAAATACATACCTGGACTTGTTTCGATTAATGTCTGCAGGAGACTTTGTGGATATTTAAGTTATAATTAGAAAAATCTTAATAATTATTCATAAAGGAAAAAGTTTATAAGAAGTAAATAAGGAGGCCAGATACAGGATAAAGGAAGTCTTTTATTTGGTTGTTTGTATTGTATGTTATGCTTACTGTATGTTATGTTCACGTTTAATGAGGGTGGATTTGTGTATTGGGGGGATGGGGGGGTTTGTGTTATGTTGTAAATAAAATAAAAATTAAATAAATAAATAAATAAAGATGAACAAACTACCCCAGAAGGAGCATGTCATGTCCCCCATCAGAGGTACTACCCTGCTCCCCAGGTTCCCACATGTTTTTCACAACAGTTAGAACATTAATTATATTTATCAAAACAGTTAACATTAAGTCCTTAAAACATGATAACTTTAATATCAATGTAATTATTTCCTAGGCTATTTATTGCAGACTTATTGGTGTTCTCTAGATAATTCTGTACAGTCTCATCAGCTCTGTGACTGGGAAATATGGAGCCTAGACAGGGAGATTTGACAAACTAGTAAGTGAGAGAATGTTTTCCAAAGTTTTGTGTCTCTAATTTTCTATCCATTATTCATGGTGAAGTTTACAGCTCTTGGATTTAGCTGACTCAAATGGACTGAATCCAAAAACAAAGCCCTTTTCTTAGTCTGTAAGGCTTTGCCAGTAAAATTTCTGTGGATGTAAACCAGGCAAACTGGTTTACATGTGCATTAACATGCATTTGCACATATCTGAATTAATCTGATATGATATTAATCTGATATTAATCTGAATTAATCTGAGGCTGTAGGTGTGCAGACAGACCAACATATAGGAAAGAATTTGCAGGGAAATGTACATACTGCATACAGACATTTATGAATCGTTTTGCATGTGCCCATTGACTTGCATGTAGATGGGTTTGGTTTGTGGCTGAATACTGGAGTGTCAATCTTGAGGGTACATACGGTTGGTAGGGCCCAAGTGAGGCCATGCCTGCTAATCATCATGCTACTTTTCCAGGGTACAGGGAGGTTTCTGCTGCTAGATAGATTTCTTCATGCAGTGAAGTTTCCTGCTTCTTGCAAGAGTAATGTAATATGAACTGAAGTGTCCCAGTTTTCAGCCAGAACTTAGCTTCAGTCAGGACTCAACAATGCTAAAAATTTAAACCTGTTTTCAGTGGGGGGGGGGTCAACCCTAGAACAAGATAATGGGGGGCCCTTTGGAGAGATCTGAGGAGAGCATGTTGTATGCAAATAGGCGGAAAGGGAAGAAGAAGAAGAAGAAGAAGAAGAAGAAGAAGAAGAAGAAGAAGAAGAGGAGGAGGAGGAGGAGGAGGAGGAGGAGGAGTTTGGATTTGATATCCCACTTTATCACTACCCTAAGGAGTCTCAAAGCGGCTAACAATCTCCTTTCCCTTTCTCCCCCACAACAAACACTCTGTGAGGTGAGTGGGGCTGAGAGACTTCAGAGAAGTGTGACTGGCCAAGGTCACCCAGCAGCTGCATGTGGAGGAGCAAGGACAAGAACCCAGTTCACCAGATTACGAGTCTATCGCTCTTAACCACTACACCACACTGGCTCTGCACATTTGGGAAGGCCCCAAATGCTGGCTGCGGCCAGGCAGTGTGTCATGCGGCTGCACTATGAGGGGAGAGGGAGGCGGTGCGTTCCCAAAGATTCCCCATGCTGCTCTAGGCAAGTGTGTCCTATTTTTTGCTTTTCAAAATTTGGCAACCCTTGAGACCTCAGAGAAAACATCAACTTGGTAAACAGCAACGGTGGAAAAAGTCATAGAATCATAGAATCATAGAATCATAGAGTTGGAAGAGACCACAAGGGCCATCAAGTCCAACCCCCTGCCAAGCAGGAAACACCATCAGAGCACTCCTGACATATGGTTGTCAAGCCTCTGCTTAAAGACCTCCAAAGAAGGAGACTCCACCACACTCCTTGGCAGCAAATTCCACTGTCAAACAGCTCTTACTGTCAGGAAGTTCTTCCTAATGTTTAGGTGGAATCTTTTTTCTTGTAGTTTGGAACCATTGCTCCGTGTCCGCTTCTCTGGAGCAGCAGAAAACAACCTTTCTCCCTCCTCTATGTGAGAACAACCTTTCTCCCTCCTCTATGTGTCAAACAAATCTGCACCAAAAGTCCACTGATTTGCTAACAGCGACCAAAGACAACATGGGACACTAGTTGTGAAACAACTCCATTGGCTTCCAGTTGGTTTCTGAGCCCAATTCAAAGTGCCCCATAAGGCCTTACATGGCCTGTGCCTGGGGTACCTAAATAACTACAGTGGTACCTTGGGTTAAGAACTTAATTCGTTTTGGAGGTCCATTCTTAACCTGAAACTGTTCTTAACCTGAGCTACCACTTTGGCTAATAGGGCCTCCCGCTGTCACTGCACCGCCAGCACACATTTTCTGTTCTTATCCTGAAGTAAAGTTCTCAACCTGAGGTACTATTTCTGGGTGAGCGGAGTCTGTAACCTGAAGCGTCTGTAACCTGAAGCGTCTGTAACCCGAGGTACCATTGTACTAAGTTTGTCCTTAAAGGCTCTGCTCCATCTTCCCCCGCTGCCTGAGGTATGGTATGGCCTTTTCTATAATGGTGCCAAAACTATTGAACTCCTTTCCTAGGAAATTCATCCTGCTCTTTCATTTCTGGCCTTCTAGGGTGAAGCAGAGCCTGTGTTGTTTCAAAGGGCATTTTGAAGTCCTGGATCATGGAAGTGATTTCCCTCCATTAGCTGCTGCTTTTTGTAGTGCTTTGCTGCTTGTGTTAGTTCAATGTTCTTAATTGTTTTAATTGCTGTATCTTAGCTAAGAATGGTTAGCTCCCTTGAAGGGTTTTTTGCACTATAGGTGGGCTAAATATATTTGGATAAGTCAATGCTTGTTGTAACCAAGACCTGGAAAAATTAAAGAGCGCCTGCCATTTTGCTAATGTGTTACTTAAGGGTAAGACAACTAGAACATTGGGACCAACTGAGTGAAATGGTCACGCTGAGAGAGGCTGAAGCCAAAGTACAGAACAATTTGTTAACAACTAACTTCTTGCTCCATCCTCCCCATTGCAGTCCTTTAGGTATTTGAAGATGGCTATCATGTCTCCTCTCAGTCTTCTCTTTTCCAGGCTAAATATACCAAGCTCCCTAATAAGGCTTGGTTTCTAGACCCTTGATCATCTTGGTCAACACCCTCTTCTGCACACATTCCAGCTTGTCAGCATCCTTCTTAAATTGTGGTGTCTAGAAATGAACACTCCAGGTGTGATCTGACTGAGGTAGAATTAAGCTGTACTATATTACTTCCCTTGATCTGGACACTATACTTCTGTTGATGCAGGCTAGAATAACATTAGCATCTTTTGCTGCTGCATCACACTTTTGACATGTTAAGCTTGTGGTCTACTAGGACCCTTATATCCTTTCCACATGCACTACTGGCAAGCCAGGTGTCCTCCATGTTATATTTGTGCAGCTGGTTCTTCCTATCTAAGTGTACAGTGGTACCTCAGGTTAAGTATTTAATTCATTCCGGTGGTCCGTTCTTAACCTGAAACTGTTCTTAACCTGAAGCACCACTTTAGCTAATGGGGCCTCCTGCTGCCGCTGTGCTGGCGGAGCACGATTTCTGTTCTCATCCTGAAGCAAAGTTCTTAACCCGAGGTACTATTTCTGGATTAGCGGAGTCTGTAACCGGAAGCGTATGTAACCTGAAGCATATGTATACAGGTACCACTGTATAAACTTGCATTTGTCCCTACTGAAATTCATTTTTTTAGTTTGGGCACAGTTCTCTGTTAAAGGTCATCTTGAATCCCAGTTCTGTATTCAACAGCACTGGCCACCCCTCCCAGTTGGGTGTCATGTACAAATTTGATGAGCACCCCCTCCATATCTTCATCCAAGTCATTTATAAAGATGTTGAACAACAACAAGCCCAGGACAGAACCCTGCGGCAACTCACTTGTCACTCTTTTCCAGCATGATGAGGAACCATTAGTGAGCACTGTTTGCGTTTGATCAGTCAAGCAGCTACAAATCCACCTGGTAGTTACCTCATCCAGTCCACATTTTACCAGTTTCTCCGCAATAATATAATGGGGGACTTTTTCAAAAAGACTTACTGAAATCAAGATATACTATGTCCACAGCATTTCCCTGATCCACCAAGCTTGTAACTCAATCAAAAAGAGAGAGAGAGAGAGAAAGAAATGAGATTCATCTGGCATGACCTATTTTTGAGATGTCCATGCTAGGTCTTAGTAATCACAGCATCCTTTTCTAAGTGCTCACAGACTGACTGTTTTATTATCTGCTCTTGATCTTCTCCCCACCCCCCAGCCCTTCTGAAGATGGGAAAAACATTTGCCTGACTCCAGTATGCAGGGACCTGACCTGTTCTCCAAGAATTCTCAATGGTTATAGACAGAGGCTCTGAAATTACACCCACAAGCTGCTTTAGCACCCTTGGGTGCAACTCATCAGGCTCTGGAGATTTGAAGTCATTTAAGGTAGTTAGGTGTTCCCTTAACACCTCTTTTGCTGTCTTGGGATGCAGCTCCCTCCTTGCATTATTTATTCTGTTATCACCAGGTTGGGCACTGCTTTCTTTTTTGTGTGAAGATAGAAGCAAAGTAGCAGTTCCACCTTCTCTCTGTCACCCAATAGCATTTCTCCATCATCTCCACACAAGGGACATACTACTTGCTTGTTCCTCTTGCTTCAAACATAGCTGAATAAACCTTTTATTATTATTTTTAACCTCTCTTGCAAGCCTGATTTCATTCTGAGCTTTGGCTTGCCTGACCTACTCCCTGCAACTGTTGGTGTATACTCTTCCTTTGTGATTTCTCCTTTCTTTCATTTCTTATACATTCCCTTCTTACATCTCAGTTCATCTGTAAGCTCCTTATGCAGTCACACTGGTTTCCTTGGGTGCCTCCCACTTTTCTTTCATGTTGGAATTGACTGCCTTTGTGCCTTCAGTAGTTCACCTTTAAGAAACTCCCATTCATCTTGGACTCCCTTCTCCATGAGTATTTCTGACCATGGGACTTCACCTGCTATTTCCTTAAGCTTTTTGAAATCAGCCTTCTTAAGTTCCAGAATACATGTCCAACTGCACTCAAGCTTTCCCTTGCCTGTGTATAATGAAACCCAAGAGGACAAATTAGTTTAAATTTCCTGTTATGTGAATTATGAGCCAAATTCATACCAAGTATATACGCTTAAAGAGAGACTTTAGAGGCTAAATATGTTCTTTGTGGCCTCCCAGAGATACCAGACTTTAAAACAACGGCATGTACTTTTTTAAAACCACTGAGCTTGGTACACTTGCAGTTGCAGCTTCTTTCTGATGCTGCAGTCAAAGAGTTGTTTATGTACTGTATCTCATGAGAGGATGTGAGTTGCAAACAACTTTGACAGGTGTCAGTTATTTTAAGGAAAGATTCCCACACTCCTGAATGCCGGAGCTCTGCAGAAGGTAAGTGAGAGCTGCTTATCTTGGAAGAAGCATTCCTGGACTTTGCAGCATATCTTCTTTATGAAATTCTTATCTGGTTCCCCTTTGATTTTTAGGTTGCTCAAAGGGCTGGACCAGTTCCAACCTCTCCTTTGTATTAGCTGATAAACAGCCTCCCCCAAGAACTGTTACAGCAGCCAGAAATACATCCTTTAATTACAAGGTGCACCATTGGGTATGCACTCTTATTGTGTAGTTTCATAGAACTTTATATTTGGTACCTGACCTAAGGTATCTTTGAACTAGTCTATGCACATATTACTTTATCCATGCAGCAAACAGCCCTGCTTATAACATCTCACAACATAAACTTTCTATGTGGATCCTTTGGATCAATTGAATATCTAGGCCACTTCTAAACCACCACCACCACCACCACCACCAACAACAACAACAACACACACACACACACACACACACACTCAATTCCTCTCCCTCCAAAGTCCACATTGCTTTCAGAATAGTAGTGGGATGAAGACAAAATCTACTGATATCATTTATCAGTCTGGAACAACTGGAGAGTTACCAAGCTGAACAGCCCGCTAGGTGTGTGCTGTGGCCTGTCAGGGACTCGATAAGGCCCCTGTTTTCTTCTCTGCCTCACAGTGCAAAAAGAGTTGCTGTTGTCATGTCGGACACCTTGCAGGGCATAATCCATGGCCAATGGGCTGCGTTTGGCTTAGTTTGTACCATGACCTCTTATACGTCCCCCACCCCCCACAAAGACTTGTACCCATTGTGAACTTTGCCCAATTCCTTGATTCAATAATCACATTTGTACAGAGATATTTTGGGGCCTAATAAGCCCAAAATGCCCCCTGCTTATGATGGTATAACGATGTAAGTATGTAGCCAGCAGACTGCTTTAGAAAAGCTGGGTGGATCAGGCCAAAAGGCCTATCTTATCCAATGTCGTCTTTCACATGTTGGACAACCAGCTGCCCATGGGAAGCCCATAAACAAGTAACATCTTATGCTTCCTAATGGTAGGACTGGAGAACATGAAAATAATACTGAACTATGGTCCTTTCTCTCTTTTGTTTAAGACTACTGTGGCTGCAGTCTTAAGCATACACTCCTGGGCAAGCATGTATAGGACTGCATGGCATGAGACCAGATTTAGTTGAAACACAAGTCAGATCTGCACTGCAAGATGATAAGCAACTGTTTAGTGCTGCTGGACAAAGATGATTTATGGGTTTTTTGCTCTTTCTGTTGCCCCCTTTATTACAATATCATTCCACACGCAGTCGCAATGACTGTCTCTAGGAAGGTGCAAGTGTGGTTCGGTTCCCTTAAATCCATGACTGCCACCCTTCGGTTTAATCTTGGATGCAAACTGTGCAGTGATACATTCCCAGGTAGCAATCCTCCTGACATTCTCTCCCTCTTTCCAGTTATTTCTCATCAAGATACTATCGTGGGTTTATTTGTACAACTACGCAAAGTTCAACAAAAACAAATGTGCCCAGTTTGCCTTTTGATAAAGATGTAAATTGGGAGGTCAGATTTCTGTGGTTTCTGTCTATGCGCATGTTTGTAGAGCAGTATTTCGAAGCAGGGAAAGTTGCCCTTCAGACTAATAAAATGTTCAGTGCAGTAACAGCATGCCACACCACACCCACACTAGCTTCCATATGGTGTCAAAGCAGGCCAGATGTGCACTGCACTGCATATGGGGTAGGTTAGGTATGCCTTGCAGATGCCTTGTATCAGCATTAACTTGCATTTAACTGTAAAGGCATGTCCAGGGTAGATGTCTCCTATCACACTGCATGCCTTTGATTTCTGCATGAAATAAAAAACACCGTTCTGGTCCCGTCCCATCCCCCCAATATTTGATCTAGCAACAATTTCATTGACTGGAGTATCCTTTTTGGAAGCTGAGCCTGGGTAGTAGTCACACCCTCCACTATGTTAGAGGATGCCATCAGTCCCACAGTAGTAGTGTACAAACTCCATTCATAGGAGGCGTTGTTCAAAACTGTTGGGAATCTGTTCCCAACAAATCATCCCTCCTGAGTTAAGAGCATGTGCAGAACTACAGACAGACAGACATACAGCTTACAGGACCACAGATGGAGCATTGTGTTGGAACAAGTTCCTTGCTCACAATCAAAGCTCAGGACTCCACTTCGTAGGAGGGCCTCCAAATGTCCCAGGGCTGATTTGCCACATTTTGAAGTAAGATGAATAATATACTCTGCCATCTAAAGCAGGGACAGGAAACCTCTAGCCCAGGTATAGGCAAACTCGGCCCTCCTGATGTTTTTGGCCTACAACTCCCATGATCCCTAGCTAACAGGACCAGTGGTCAGGCATGATGGGAGTTGTAGGCCACAAACATCTGGAGGGCCAAGGTTGAGGAAGCCTGACTTAACCAAGGGTGCTTCCAGAGGGGAGTTTATAGTGAAATTGTTGCTGCTATGCTCACAATTCCACACCCACCCTGCATCCACATGACATTGTAATGTAAACAAACAAACAAACATACATAAAGGCTGGCATTTTTGTTTGTTTGTTTACATTTAGTCTGGATTTCCCCTTAATGTGGAAAATCAGATATGTAAAACTAGCCCAGTGTACACCTGCAATTGCTCCCAGCTTGTTAGTGCAATTTTTAGGGTGAATGTTTTGTCATGTGTTCAGTAAAGGTAAAGGTAAAGGGACCCTTGACCATTAGGTCCACTTGTGGATGACTCTGGGGTTGTGGTGCTCATCTCGCTTTACTGGCCGAGGGAGCCAGCGTACAGCTTCCAGGTCATGTGGCCAGCATGACTAAGCCGCTTCTGGCGAACCAGAGCAGTGCACAGAAACGCTGTTTACCTTCCTATTTATCTACTTGCACTTTGATGTGCTTTCCAACTGCTAGGTTGGCAGGAGCAGGGACCGAGCAACGGGAGCTCACCCCGTCACGGGGATTCGAACTGCTGACCTTCTGATCAGCAAGCCCTAGGCTCTGTGGTTTAGACCACAGCACCACCCGCGTTGTCCCTATTGTTTCAGTAGGTTGTCCCGTTTTGTTTCCAGTTGCCCCAGATAACAATACAAGACTCCTATTTCTACCGATTGCCTCACATCTGGTTTGGAGGAGAGACTCTCTCAATATCTCCTGAGAGGTTGTAATCACTGTATGAACACCTGACCCCCCTTTAACAAACAAACAAACAAACAAACAAACAAACAAACAAACAAACACAGAGGTATTTGACAAGACCCACAGTATTTTAAAAATTATCCCCTGGCCAAAGCCCCACCCTTTATTTCCCCCCCAATAAAACATGGTAGCTAGTTGAACAAGGCTGGCTATGCTGGCTCATGTACAATTCTTAGGATGCAATTTCTTCAGGTATGCAGATGTATAGAAATACCTGTGTTCATGCCTGTAATTTAAAAAGGTAGTGGATGCCAGGGGAGAAGTAACTGAGGGGAGAGACCAAAAAGCAACAACCCTGGTGTGGATGGCAAGTAGTGGAACACCCATGAATATCCATTACAGGGGTGGGGAGAGGAATGTGTGGAAGCTAGCATGCCTAACACACACACAGAAAAAGTAGATCTCGACGACCCATTTATGATACCAGGTCCCTCTCTGGAAGTACCCAAAGTGTGCTTAACAGTTCAGTCCTCAAACGTCCAATGATTAGGTTTCACATACATGCCTGCTGAGTGTGTTCACTCAAAAGTTAGTCTCATTGAGTTCCATGGGCTTCACTGCCAAGTAAGCATGCATGGGATTTCAGCTTACTCTCAAGTGGGTATGGTTTCAGCCTTTAGACACATCAAAAATCTTTCAGCTCCTCTTCTGGGTAATTCATTTGCAGACTCATGTAATTAGCCACAGGTAAACTCAGACGTCTTGGTGTCTTTCCCAGAAATGGGGCTCCGTCTCCACTCCTTTCCCTTGCAGTCAGAAGACCTGCTGCCTCCGAGAAGTTACTTCGCTGCTTCGGAGCACTTATATGTGCTTTAATGAAATGTAGGCGAAGTTCCCTCCCTCCCGCTCCCTTTTCTCATGTCAAAAGATCAGAAAGGTCAGGTCTCAACACGCTACACCCAGACGATCACGCTTCCAAAAAGTTGCTTTGAGTGAAACAAACAGGCGGTCGGTTTGGCCACTGTGCATTATGTAACTAGTGCACTGGCTGCAGAAGCTGGATGACTGACACAGAGAAATTCCTGGCGGAGGGGGAAGGGTGCTGCCCTGAAGTCACTGTAATTACCGAGCGGCGTTCCAAGAAACCTAAAGGGGAAAGTGGCTGGAGATCAAGGGAAACAAAATGGAGACCACCATGTTTTGTTTGGGGTTTTTTTAATACCCCGAACAACTAGAACGTGCACTGCAGAAGTGAGGGTCAGCACACATGTAATCCCCCCCCCCGATAAAATGGCACGAACCCAATCCTTGCATATGAATAGTTGGAGGAGATGCTCTTCGGGAAACGAGAAGCTATGGAAACAATGAAGGAACTATGTTTCACCCCCGCGCGCGCACACCCACCCCACGCTCGCCTCTGTGCGTGTGCAGTTTTGTTTGTTTTTTTTAAAGACACAAACTATTATTAAAAACTCTTGAAACTCCCCGCTATCTAAGTTCGAGCGCCGATTGCCCCTCTGCCGCGTCGCTGCCCCTTTAAGACCTGCTCTCTTAACAGTTGCACAGAAGGGAGTGACCTCTGGGCTTTGACAGCTCCCCTAATAACTAGCAGAACCCTGGCTCCGCCCTCAGCGCTTGATTGGGCGGCGGGCCGGTATCCACTTTCTCGATTGGCCGAGCGCTTCCCCTGAGCGAACCTTTAGAACTCCGAGACACAATATTCTGTTACATTGTAGCAAAATGGCGACTGTCATTCACAACCCCCTGAAAGCGTAAGTAGGAATCAAAAATGTACATATTCCGCGTGGTTTAAATATGAAAAAGGGCGCCTTTCCGATGCATGCTGCCAGACTGAACCTGGCGTCTCCAGACTCCCAGCTGCTCTAGCCTCCCTCGCGCTTTTCTTTTCTTTCCTATCTCCTCCTCTCTCTCTCTCTCTCTTTTTTGTGCAACACACACGAAGTCTCTCGCTCGGTAATTAATAAGAAGAAATTGTTACGTCCGCGTCCTGCTTAATTGATTGGAGGTGATGAAATGAAAGCGGAGTTTCTGGGCGCTGAGGCACCGGCGCCGCTCGCAGCTCTCGGGGCTTTTTCGGCTCTCGGGAACGGCAAGGTTTTGACGGATCCCCGAGGGGGTGCGTTGCACTTGACAGAGTCCTGCGCGCGGCGTCCGGGCTGCCTTTGCAGCGCTGTCAGCGTCCAGCACAGAAAGATCGATTGGTGGGAACCGGGCGCACAAGGACTGGCTTGGAAAACGCTCGGGTTGCAGTTTCGGGAGTTGTTTCCCCCCCTGTTTGCAGTTCGGGGATGGCTTGAAAGCTGCGGGAGGGAAGGAGTTTGAGCCGCCAGCGTTTGGCTGGCTCGTTGTTGGCAAAAGGGCAGCACGGATCTTTTCATGGCAGGACAGTAGGGACATATTAGCCATTACAATTGTGTGTATGGGGAGAGAGAGACCGACTTGTTCTAGATGAATGACCGGGGTTGGTGGCTGGTTGCTTTTGATAAAGCGCAGGAAGTCCGGCGATCTGCTTTGCATACCGTTCGATATATTTTTTTTTTTTCGCTTTTAAAAGTAGAGGATGCCGGAGCTCGATTCTGGAATGCATCCACTCGGTGGACGCCGCCAGGGTGCAATTGAGGGTGAAATCTGGCTGCTCTCCAGATCATCTAGAAAGCCCCGGTGTGCAGCTTCTGGGGGCAGCCCTACTACGTCGGGGGCGGGGGGCGTGTGCGTCTTCCTAACCCTGGTGGTTAAAGGCGGGTAGTTTTCTTCGGAACCTCCCCGGTTTTTCCTTCTGGTCTGCAGCACACACAGCCCGCTTAATCCCTCCAGGCATTAAAGGGAGAGCGGGATTTGGCAGCGCGACTGGGGATGGCGGGGCTTTTCCTTTTTCTTAACCTTTTCAGGGTTACTTCTGCGCTCGAAGGAACCGGCGCTCACTTGCAACGGGGACCGGATCGGATCAGGGATCCTGGCGTGGTAGTGGCGGAGGGGAGAGAAGCTCCTTTGGGGCTGCTTCGCTACCGCTCGCTGAAGTTATCCGGCGGGGGGGGGGGGTCTGCCACCTTTCAGCCTTCCTTCCTCCGATCGGGGGAAAAACACACACTTCGGAGGGGTGTTCCGGGGATCCTCGCTGCTGTGAATGGATAGGAGGAGGGGAGAGTAAACCGGGGGAGGAAGCAGCCTCAATTTGGGACGGCGGTGGGGGTTGGGGAGAGAGGATGCACGGCGAGCTGTCATATTTAAATAACTGACATCTCCCCTCCCCCCTTCCCCTTTCTGGAATGAAATATTTGCATAATGAGACCCTTTCCTTTAGTGAATTCTAAGCAGGACCGTCAGGGAAGCGGCAGCTGCGATTTTCAGATCATTAGCGAGCGATCCCCTTCCTGCGATGGTGAGGGAGGAGAGAGCGGGGCCACACAAAAGTCGGTGGCCAAAAGCGGAGGGACGATGCAGCTTCCCAGCAAAGTTTAAAAACACCGTATTTGTCACATCCGTATCTCGCCCTTCCTCCGAGTGGCTCGGGGCGGCGCACGTGGTTTTTATGAAAATAGATTACTAAAAAAAAAAAAATCATCATAGCAAACCTAAGAGCTAGGTAAGATTAGAGCAGACGGTGAGCTTCGTGACCATAGGAGCCAGCTCCTTAGAGCCCGACGCCCCCTCGCCCCCCCTCCATTTGAGGGGACCGCCCCCCCCCGAGTTGATATTTGCCATGCAAATAGTGTGCGTGAGCTGCATCTTGTGGTCGATTATGCGGGATGGGGCTTACCCCCCGCAATATTTTATTCAGTTGGCACCCCTGGTCGTGACTACTGGGGGCTGGGCGAGGGCGAACCCACACCTCCTCAGCCCTGATCCAGTATGCGCTTACATCTTGTGGAAGCGATCTGGAGTTATGCTCGCTTGGAGTCGCACGTGTTACGTCGGTTTCAGGGGGGCGAGGTCGCTCAGCCTCCTTGCTGAAACCCCCAAGTGAAGCAGTAGGTGGCCGCCTTGACAGCTCAGCCAGCCCTGCCCCCTATTGCCTGCGCGGCCCCGATGCAACCCTTGCACCTGAGTCAGCCGGTATTTGATTACTGCTTGCACAGATCCGCTGGGCGTGCAGCAGCGGCAGCAGCAGCTGCCCACTCCCGGGCATGTTTACTCGGAAGTAAGCCCCGATGGCCATAGGCTTGCCAAGCCCACAGCCGCCAGCACGAAGCCACTACCATAAAGGCTGAGTGGAAGTTTCTTTTCGAGGAGCCACTTCCGGAGGGGCTCCCTCGAAGGAAGGGCAATGTTTTCATCGCGAGCCTGGAAGGGGGCGGGCGGCGCGTGGGGGGTGGATCCGGAGTCGGGCCTCGCTGACATCATTGGTGCAAACGAAGCGTGTGCGCCCGGCAAAGTAGCAGAAGTGGGAAGCCGCTCCTCGCGCGGCGCTATTAAATTTCTTCGCGCCCAGCAACCTTGTGCATCAATCATTTCCTGCCCCTCCACGTGACCCGTTGGGAGCCCTTCGCTGCCCGCCGACGAATTCATCTTGCGGCCCCGACTTCGCCCCCCGCCGACTCTCTCCCGCTCTTTTAAAGGGACAGAACCAGGCTTTTAATATAATTAGCCGTCTCTTCTCCTTTCAACACCGCCCCCCCGCGCGAGGGGGTGATCGGAAAGGAAACAATAGGCAGCGCGCGGACCAAAGATGCTTTCCTAGGAATGGGTGTGTGTGTGTGTGTGTGGGTGTGTGTGTGGTGTTACTGTCCATTTTCCAGATTCACAACTTGCGCCGTTGTTTTTAGTTTGCGTTAGTTAAACGCAGTTAAATACTGTAGAACGTTTCTTTCTTTTGGAAAAGTTGCTGATCAGGATAAACCGTATAAATATATATCGGCCATATAAATATACATCGCGCCAGTTTATGAGGGCAAAGGCAGTTAAGACACATAAAGGGGGGCAGAGAAGGGGGGGGTCACAGCGCGATGCGTCTCAGCCCCGTTGTGTCTTTCCTTCCTGCAGTGGCGTAGCGTGGGTTGTCAGCACCCGGGGCAAGGCAAGTAATTTGCGCCCCCTAACCCTAACCCCCAGATGTTGCACCCGGTGCGGCCGGCCCCCCCTGCACCCCCCACGCTACGCCACTGCCTTCCTGACAATGAAAGGGAGTCGAGCATCATCTGCATTTTGATTGTGATGTCTCAAAACAACTGGCGTCCCCGTCTCCCCTTGCAAAGAAACTGGCCTCGAAAAGGTTTTCCTGGTCACCATCGGTATCGCTCGACCTCCTAAATCAGCGGCCCCCTTAAACTCTTTGTATCCTTGGTGTATAACAATCATTCGTTTTCAGTATAACACCGAACTAGGCAGCGCTATTAATTCCACGTGGGGAATATAAAGTACTGCATTTCCAGTCCCGCCGGATACTCGGAAGAAATACTTTGAAGTTCCCAACTGGAGGCACTGGGGGCCCTTTTCTGTTTGTTTTCAGTTTCCCAGTGCTCTCCTCCTCCTCCTCCTCCTTTCCTACAATAGCGATGCCTCCGCAGATCCTTTTGGGTGTCTCCGGCGCTTCTCCGCTTTCCCTCCCTCTCTTCTGGGATTCAGCCAATGGTGTGACTGCCCATTGTATTGTTTCTCCCATTGCTGAACACCTTGTTTGCCCACACGGTGCGAAGAGGCAGGGAGCATCTAGAGGGCTGGAAGGCTGGGAACCAGGCTGGGATTCCTGAACCTGGGCTGGGGGGGGGGGGCGGAAGCTAAGCATGGGCAAAGGCCTACCTTGGATAAAAATGGGCTACCTACCTGTTCTTGTCTGCACTGGAACAAATAGACTCCTCAAGGGAGGCTTATTTTTAGTGGTGAAGACAGTAATATGTGAGACCGTTTGTGCAACCCTCTCCTCCCTCCCTTTTGACCCCAAATCTCTGTTGACCCTCCTTTATTCACCTTCTATTTTTTCCTTTTCCTTTCTGGGCCTGCCTTTGATCAAGAAAGGGAAGCTGGAGCTATCTGGACAAAACTTGCAGGATCAAGCAGCCATAAAGAACTGAGACTTTTTACATTTGCTTGTTTTGGAAATTTATTGTCTGTCTGTCTGTCTCCAGTAGGGTGTCTCTCTTCACCCTGTATTTGCCTGACATTGCCTTATTTTAACACCCTGGAGAGCGGGGATTAAATGATGTTCCTATCACTCCCTGTATTTGGATTCTGGAGTGTCTCCTGTTGGTTGTCTGTTGATGATTGTTGATATTGACCTCTTAGTGGACAGTTGGGACAGTTGGCATCCACCTGCCTCAGGAGACAATGGAGGAGTGTGCCTTTGGGAGTAAAGTCAAACTGTTGTAAGGCTGCAGGTACCAGCTGTGGAGACCAATATAGGAGAAACATGCTGCTCCAACTGCATCATGGTACAGTATTTCTTCTCTCTGTGCTCCTCCCAGCAGTCATTCCTACTCTGGTCACTACTATACATACACAACCTGTTTGTCTCCAGGCCCTGTGGCCACCTGAAGTCTGAAGAGATGTCCTTGCTCACGCAAGACATAATTTGTCCCCCGGCTCATCTTCATCCCTGGATAACTCACCTCCTTTCTTCCTACCAGCTTTGTTACCTGCCTCCCCCAATCTCCTGTGGTTCCTGCTCATGAGAAGTGCTAAGAAAGTTTTATAGATATCCCCTCTGTTCCTGCTGTACTACTAGTGGTCGGTGCCCAAGGCTACATACACGCCATACATTTAAAGCACATGACTCTTCTCAAAGAATCCTAGGAATTGTAGCTTTGTGAGGGGTAAACTACATTTCCCAGGATTCTTTGGGGGGAGACATGTGCTTTAAATGTGTGGTCCATAGGCAGCCTCACCAATGCAATCTTCTTCCTGGTTGGTGATCTCCATCCTGATCTCATTGGGAGAGAATCAGCCTCCAATGTAAACAAACAACCACAAAACGAATGATGGTTCACTTTCATAGGTCCACTCTTTACAATTTCCCCAGTATTCCCTTGGGAATGCCAGCATAAACGTTGCTTGCACTAGGGAATTCCCAACCTTTTCCTCCCCTACAGGCCCATGCTACCTTCCAAGGCAGGGATCCTTAGTAAATGGCTGGGATGTGGGGCAGAGTATTGCTCTCCTCTGCTGACCAAAGATGCTTTTGCCTGATTGCAGACTATTCCACACCCCATCTCCTGTAGTGCTCTGTCCTACATTCCAGCCTACAATGAGCATCCCGTGAACACTGGAAGTGGCCTTTTGAGGGTTGCCAAAGCCATGAGTGGGGAGACAGGTCGAGAGTTCACTGGGGCAAGTGTCCCTTCTGGTCATACTAGCAGAATTGGGTACAACTCAGTGTTTATGTAGGGACGCGGGTGGTGCTGTGGGTAAAACCTCAGCGCCTAGGACTTGCCGATCGTCAGGTCAGTGGTTCGAATCCCCGCGGCGGGGTGCGCTCCCATTGCTCGGTCCCAGCGCCTGCCAACCTAGCAGTTCGAAAGCACACCAGTGCAAGTAGATAAATAGGGACCGCTTACTAGTGGGAAGGTAAACGGCGTTTCTGTGTGCTGCGCTGGCTCGCCAGATGCAGCTTGTCACGCTGGCCACGTGACTTGGAAGTGTCTGCAGACAGCGCTGGCCCCCGGCCTCTTAAGTGAGATGGGCGCACAACCCTAGAGTCGGACAGGACTGGCCCGTACGAGCAGGGGTACCTTTACCTTTACCTTTACCTTTACCAATGTTTATGTAGAATACATACATATGTGTACCAACACACACACAAAAAATTTGGGATAACATGTCATGCACCTGACAAAATGGAGCATAGCACATGAAAGCTTAAGCCACAATATATCTGCTAGTCTTTACGGTGCCCTGAGAGCCTTTTTGTGTGTGTGCTGATGAAATCAGCAGCCATCATGTGCTTAGTAACTAACATGCCTCAAACTATCGCCAGGCTTAACAGGCCTGAAAACAAAGAATAAAAAAGAAGAATGTAGTCACACAGAAGTGTCCAAGCCAGCCTGGACTAGTTCATTTGCATGGAGGTGGCTGCTGTGTGTCTGAACCAAGCCTGAGGAGTCTCATTGGTGAAGGAAACAAAAAGACCCCCTAAATATGATTATGCCTTGATCTAAATCTGCACTATGATGAAGTACAGATGAAGATAATTGTACTTTTAAAAAAACAAACAAACAAAAAACTCACTGGAGTTTAATAGCTACCTGCTTGCTGGTTCAAAAACACAAGTCTGGCATTGAGTAATCCTTTCAGCAGATGTTAATCATTAAAAAAAATAGAGTCTTGAGGCTTAAATCTAGGGAGCAATGTGCCAGCAAAGATGCAGCTGGGATGGAGAATAACAGCACATTGTCGCAATCTGATGGTGGTCATGAGCCAATCCAAAATATTATGCTAAAGCAACAGCTCTGCTGTGTTAGCAATTATGCAAGTGACAATTGCCACTGTTTAATGTAAGCAGATGGGGATCATGGGGCTCGCCAACCTGGGAGGGTAGCCCATCTAGGAGAAGGAAAACTCTGATCCTAAACCTCTCCTGCCCTGCAGGCTATCTGCAGGAGAAGAAAAGGTTAAGGAGTAAACCCTACACAAATCTGGAGTCCCTAAGACGGTTGGTTGGATGGCGTATTGTATGCTTCCTTCTGACAACAACTGCAACCAAGCTGGTGCCAAACATATTGCTTTGCTTTCTTTGGACCACTCAAAGAAGGCCGAGAGGGGGTCTTCTTGTCTGGGTAGCCCAGGACTTCCATCTACACTGCCCAGGCTTGTACATTGGGGAGGTCAATTCAGTGATGCTAACCCAATGGTTTGACTTCACTCCCGTGCTGCCCCATTCCAGCCCTTTCTGTGACATTTTTATGACTTTTTGGGGCTACTTCCAGGTTCAGTGCTATGCATGTGTGATTGCGCATCATTTGGATGTGCCTAAATTGGTCATTGCCTGTATTAAATTTCTATACCGCCCTTCATCCAAGGATCACATGGCAGTTCACAATATAAAAATGCAAAAATACATAACAAAGTAGCAAACAAAAACCATATCCCCACCCCACATTGATGCTTAAATTAGTCAAAGGCCTGGGAGAAGAGAAATGTTTTCCCCCCCTGCTTAAATATATGTAATGAAGGCTCCAGGCAACCCTCATTGGTCCAGCAAGGCTCTTCTTGCATTCTTAACTTCTATGGCTCTTGACATTTAGAAATGCTTTTTGAAATGCATCCCACTTATAATTTGTTTCAGAAGCAAAACCATCCTAATCAGTAAAGCTCTGTCATCCTTGTATCTTTGACCTCCTGGAAAAGTGTTGGATAAATATAGCCGCAAGATATGTGAGTGGATGTGGATGCTGAACGAAATGGGCTAGAGATAGGAAACGAGAACTGCTATGAGCTGGGGGAAGGGTGCACTATTGGGGAATCTGGAAAATGACAGGTTCCCCTTTTATTTAGTTGCATGAATGACTTGATTAGTTGCTTAGTGCTTTTGTAATTTGTTTCCTCAAAATTCAAGTCTTGCACAGCCCATGGATGGAGCTGGCTTCATAAATTTGTCATGGGGTGGTAAAGGAATTTCTCAAAGGCTCTACATTTGTTTATACATACTGTATTCTCCTCCCCCCTGCCACCCCAAAAGCCCCAATAATAGGCTTGGATGGGAATAACATTCAAGGGACATGGAAATCAAAATTGTTGCAAGAATTCTAAGCTACAAATCTCCCTATCTGTGGGGATGGGAGGGGAAAGGACTTTCATGGTAATGGGGAACATATTTGGGGAAAGTTTTCGAATTGTGTTAAATGGGTTCCACATTCAATCTTTTTCAAAGAAAGTCTACACAAATAATGAGTCCTTGCGCTTAAGTATCACTAAAATCAATGGGACAAAGTAACTTCTGGTGAGACTGTCTCAACAATTTCAATGAAATTTAAGTACTGTACAACGTAACGTTCTGAGGGTGTTATAAAATGAAGTGGGCTTTCCACAATGCACACTTATCCTGGGAGATGAATCACAATGGATTATTAAGCAATGGACTCTAGATTTTGTCAGTCTGTGTTCTGATCACATGTTTGCAATCTAGGCATGTGGTTTTGTGAATGTTTTGATGTATGTTGTCAGTTACCCTACACTTTCTAATTCAATTTCTGGTCATTCAACTGCTGCTTCAGTGAGGTCTGGAGACAACATCCGGGCAGTATAACCAGCTTCAGCAATTTGCTTTCTTTATAAATCCTTTAACAGTGCAGTGAGCAAGTTATGAAATAGGACTGCCTAATAACAATTCACACGTCACATTGTACACTTCTTTGTGGTAATCACAGGGTGTTCTATTCGGAACAGAATCTTGTGAACAACTCATAGGCTAAACTAGTAGAAACAACACCAAACCAATATTAATCAGAAACAAGCAAGTATTGTGGGGTTGCATAGGGCAGGTATCTTCAACTTTTCCAGGACATACCTTTAACCCCAACATGCATTTGGAGACCCATTTCTTAATTTTTTACCATATATTTGCATGGTGGTAGTGCTTCTACAGTGACCTGCTTTGAATCAGGTTGAAGACCAATGGCAGAGATTTTCAACCTTTCTGAGTCCACGGCTCCATGACCAACTTCTTTGGTACCCCTGTAGGGCTCAGGAGCCCAGTTATGTCACCCCTTGCCTACGGAGCTGGCAGCCTCTCACCCTTTTTCTAACACCCTCCCTCGTGGGGTGTTCACACAGCCTCCTCTCCTCTCCCCTCTCTTTGGGAGTCTTCTGGGCAGCTACTGCTGCCATCCCTGGTCTCTGAGCTGCCATCCCATCCGTTCCAGAGGCACCATTTGCCTGCAGAGCTAGTAGCCAGAGCTGCTGCAATAAACAGCTGTGCAAACTTTGGGGAAGCCAGATGTGAAAGGGCATCAGAGGAGGGGGAGGGAACGAAAGAGGGACAGAGGCCAGTGCTGCCTGCGGAACCCCTGACCATCATTCAAGGCACCCCAGGGTGCCACAGCACACTGGTTGAAAACCACTTGCATAGGGTATGCTGTCAGAGGAAGAGAGTGAGAGTTTGTGGGAGAGGTTAGAGGACTACTTATTGAAATCCAATCTGATTTGTGCTTGTGGTGTTATATGGGCAGTTATAAATAAAGAAGAGTTTGGATTTGATATCCTGCTTTATCACTACCTGAAGGAGTCTCAAAGCAGCTAACATTCTCCTTCCCCTTCCTTCCCCACAACAAACACTCTGTGGGGTGAGTGGGGCTGAGAGACTTCAGAGAAGTGTGACTAGCCCAAGGTCACCCAGCAGCTGCATGTGGAGGAGCAGAGACGCGAACCCGGTTCCCCAGATTACGAATCTACCACTCTTAACCACTACACCACACTGGCTCTCAGGCTTTCAATAGCATTTGCTCTTGGGTGGGGGCATACTGCCTTGTTTACAATAGGTGTATGTCCTGTAGTTTCCTGCTAACATCCTGAAACTTTTAATTCCACAAATGTTCCGAGGTTATGGTTTCTTTGTGTCCCTCCAGACTGCAATAATGTGGTGACATCAGGGAAGCATCCAAAGCCACAACTATGTCCAAGAGGCCACAGTGCGCTCGCTACCTGTGGGATGAATAACTAACCAATTCCATTAGTTTTCTCTGCTGGAACTGTTTGAGGAGCACAAGTTGTAACATGGTAGTAGCCTTCTGAACCCAGCACAAGAGAAGTGTGCTGGGTATGGCGTAGAAAAGCAAGAGTTTATTTTCCTTTTGAATGAGAACATAACAAAGGAGAAGAACGTTGCAATCAAATTTTAAATAGTTCTCTCTTAAACCACTGCAAGAAGCCCTGGTCAGGAATTTTTCATGACATGGTTTATAGCCTAAAAGAGCCCGTTCGAGTCACAGATTCCAAGCCAATGGCCTCAAGGAAGGATTTAATTTAGTGTCTCTGAAGTTTTTGGCATGGCCTCCAATACACCAATTCTCCCCTCATATGGGAATAGCTGATGAAGTTCAGCAAAATGCATCTTAGGTCACACTTTCCCTGGCTGGGTGTTGTAATGTAAGCAAAATACAACTTCAGCCGCTGTGAATCATTTGATGGCATGTTCAGCAGTGCCCAGAACTGTTGCATCTTGGCAGAGAATGAGATGACAAATTCCACAGCCGTATGGTGTGAATGTAATCACAACAGGGTGTTTCCACTGAATCTTGACTGGTTTCTTATGGCATTTGCTCCTCAGGCAACTCCTTTGGGGTGTTACTGATGTGGGCTGCTTCACCCAATTATTTATATTTCATCAAAAGCTGGTGTTCAATGTTATATCTTTTAATACTGCAGAGTTTAGTTACAGGGCGTGCAATTCTTCACCGAACGGAGGTACTAAAACGAAATGGTTTTTATCTTTATTCAGTTTATGGGATCAATGTTGCGAAAGATCCCAGTTTGCTAAGGACTGCTTAGCCTTGCTTCTTATAAGTAACTCAACTGAAATAAATGGGAATTATAGCCAACAATTTGCAGGATGAAGGGCAAATAATAATTAGCTTCTAGCAATGGAAGTAATACAGCTCACCTTGCCAGACTTACATAGATCTGTTGGTCTCACCTGCACTAAATATTGAAATATTATGGTAAAAGCTTAATTGCCTAATATTGATTATAACTTGCATTGCACTTAATCCACTCCCCAAGCCTTGTTGTCTCAATTCCAGATCTATGGGTTTGGTCATGGTTTCTTAGTGCTGAGGAAAATGCATTCTGCACATGCTGTGTCCCCGTCTTTTACTGCACATGACAGTCTTGCCATGACAGTGGTGTGTTGGGGTTCAGAAGCTCTGAGATTAAGCACTGGTGAACCTGGATTCAAATAATACTTTGATCCTCTCCTTTTCCCTCCCAATGCCTTTTACAGTGGTACCTCAGGTTAAGAACTTAATTCGTTCTGGAAGTCTGTTCTTAACCTGAAACTGTTCTTAACCTGAAGCACCACTTTAGCTAATGGGGCCTCCTGCTGCCGCCGTGCGATTTCTGTTCTCATCCTGAAGCAAAGTTCTTAACCCGAGGTACTATTTCTGGGTTGGCAGAGCCTGTAACCTGAAGCGTCTGTAACCCGAGGTACCACTGTATTCTATTCCTGGGTCAGTTTTATCTGAGAGATTGACAATGGGCTGCTTAAAAACTAGAGAGTTTTTTTTTCCTGGTCACCTTCATGATGGTTATAACCCAGCATGCCATTTTGCAAATCAGGGGGCTTCTGTTAAGGCATTACCTAGTTCCAGAAATAGCTATTGGGTGGCTGCTTGTGACTGGGGCCTTATGCATTTGGCATTGTACCCCACTTTACAGAGATTGAGAGTGATTCTTGTGGTGGTTGAAAGAGGCACAGCCCCATCAGTTGATGTTTCAGCTCATTACCACCAAAAGAACAGAAATCTTCTACAAGCATTTAGTCTTGGGGAATATTTCTAGTAACTAATCACAAAAAATATCTATTGCTATTGTGATGACAGACTTCTTCCTCCTGCCCTCCAATGTATATTCCAAAACACTATGTTCCAAAGGCTAACTAACAGCACAATCCTAACCATGTCTACTTAGAATTAGGCCCTATTGAATTATTGGGCTTACTCACAGGAAATTGTGGTTTGGACTGCCACTTAAAATCCTGAAGTTAAGAGGAGCTTCACTTGATGTTACTGTCATTGGCTAAGCTGCTTGGACACAGAGTGGCAGGCCCAGGGAAGGAGAAGACTGCAGAAAGAAAAGAAGACACAAGAAGTTGCCTGCAAAAAGAAGAGGGTTAGAGGAGGGGAGTGGTTCATCCACAGGCCTGAGGAAAAGCCAGTGAGAGGAGACAGAGGCAAACTACACACAAATGGGAAGAAGCCCTGGCAGCACTGCAAGAAGAAGAAGAAGAAGAAGAAGAAGAAGAAGAAGAAGAAGAGGAAGAAGAAGAAGAAGAGGCAGCAGCCTTTGGAGGTTCTGGTTTTCAGTCGAAAAATGGGAAGGGGATGGTACAAAGATGTACAGATGTACTTAACCCTTTCCCTAAATAACCCCCCCTGCCAACTGCCTATTTCTACAGGGTCGCTGTTAGGTTTACAAAACACTAACAGCATGTGTTTCCGGCAGCCAGTGTAGGGGTCACACTGGGACCTGTGAGACCAGCATTCCAATCCTCATAAAGCTCATGTGGTGCTCTTTAGCTAGTCACTGTCTTGAAGCCAAACCTATTACCTACTACCTTGCTGTGAGGATAAAACAAAGAGGGTAGAATCATGCATGGCACCCTGGGTACCTTGGAAGAAAGGTGGGAATGTAAAGAACAAATAAAATAAATGAATAAGCACACAGAACTCCATGGGCAAGGGAATTCTGAACAGAAAAACAGGGAAAGGGATAAGCATGTGTGTGGGTGTGTGGGTGTGTGGGTGTGCGCACGCGCCCGCCCACCCACCCACCCACCCACCCACTACACCTCCACTGAGAAATTGCACCCTCCTGAGAGGGGAAGGAAATTGCACAGAGAAGCTGGGCACATGTTCAGAAGCTGCAGATGTGAGAGAAGCCCACTGAATTTAAATAACCATCCACATTTGGGGCTCTTGGCCTCTATCCAGCTTGCATTTGCATAGACCGAGTTGCTGTTAATGGCACAGGAGCCAGGGCCAGTGAATAAGCTGGCAACCCTGTCAACCCTCCACATTTTATGCTTTGAAGAACTAATTGGTTTGGTCAGCTGAGAGCAAATTCTGTGTCTAGTGCTATCCGTCAGCTTCATGTGAATGAACTAGTGAATAGCATGTAATTTAATAGTCACAGATGATGGAAACTTGGACTACAAGATCTGTTTCCTGATTAGTCACTGCCAGTTCATATCCCATCAGTGCATATGTGAAGTTTGATTGTTTTGTCCTAATGTGCATAACATTATGCTTACATGTTTGTCATTCTGTTGCCCATTCACCCTCTTTCGGAAATTATTTTGGAGCCCTTTGAGGTCTGTTTGGGTTTTCACATTCCTGAATAATGCAGCAGCATCTGCATAACTGGCTACCTTACAGCTCACCCCTGACAGCCGCTTTTTTTGTGAATAAAGAAAACAGCACCAAGCTCTCCTCTGTTTTCATTTTATTCATTTGTAGTAAATGACTTCCATTCATTTGCTATGTTAAATTTGAAATTCTGTCTCTCATCTCTTAACAATTTCCCTGTAATTGCCCCTCATATTTGGATTTTTTATTCCTTCTGGTATCCATGCCACTTCTTTGCTTGTATTACAGCAACTTATCAAAATCTTGCTTTCTTTGTCCAAGATTGATTTCCTTTTACTTCACTGATATCTTGTAACTCCCCATTCCCCAGATTATAAGCCATTGGGCAGGACTCATTGGGTTTTTCCTTTGGAAAGCATCTAGTTGTAGGCATCATTTAAATCATGAGTGGGGACATTTTCCAGCCCTAAGGCCACATTTTTACCTTCTGGGAAACTTATTGAGGACCATATATGAGTGGTGGGTGGGGTCAGAGCAGTGCCGGATTTACATATAAGCTAAACAAGCTATATCTTAGGGCCCCACTCTCTTGGCCCCCCCCCAAAAAAAAATTAAAGGAAAAAA
Source organism: Podarcis erhardii (assembly GCF_964252035.2). Classification (NCBI taxonomy): domain Eukaryota; kingdom Metazoa; phylum Chordata; class Lepidosauria; order Squamata; family Lacertidae; genus Podarcis; species Podarcis erhardii. The sequence continues at coordinate 46,546,614 of NC_138497.1, forward strand.
ACCCTGGATGTTCATTTCCAAAATATAAGATAAAAAACAAATAAATTAAACCCACATACAGCAGCAGTGTTTTGTGCTTTGTAGGCTCCTATGAAGTAAGTAATGGGCCCCGCCTGCTAGCCTGCTTCCTAAAATATCACATATTTTGTTATGTGCAAATGGCTTTAGATACCTATTAGGTCCATAAGTTACCATATAGCATAGATTCAGCACAAAAAACAGCGACAATTTGTTGTTGACAAAGGACAGCTGGACATAGAAGGGCCCCTTTACCTTCAGTAGCTTAGGGCCTCATCAAACCTAAATCTGGCCCTGGGTCAGAGGCAAAAATAGATGGATCAACATTATTTTTTTAAAAAGCATGTTCAGTAGGGTAGTTTTACACATGCTAACACTCACCCCCTCTCCTCAGTCCACATAAGCAAGAGGCAACATCAGAGTTCAAGGATACATTCCAGCTCCACAGAAATGCTTGCTAGTTGCAGCAGGACCAATGAGGAATGAGGCCTAGGGAGAGTTCAGAGGAGAAGCCTGAGAGGATGCATGAACCTCCGTGGCCTCAGGTTCCCCACCTCTGATTTAAACATTGGTGCAGAGATTTCTGTGATCTCATGGCAGGACTTTTGGAAACTCCTTCCATTGCAGAAATTGCTTGCAAACTGCGGCTGTCTGGCATTTCTGTACAGTGGTACCTCAGGTTACAGACGCTTCAGGTTACACACGCTTCAGGTTACAGACTCCGCTAACCCAGAAATAGTACCTCAGGTTAAGAACTTTACCTCAGGATGAGAACAGAAATTGCACGCCAGTGGCGTGGCAGCAGCAGGAGGCCCCATTAGCTAAAGTGGTGCTTCAGGTTAAGAACAGTTTCAGGTTAAGAACAGACCTCCAGAACAAATTAAGTTCTTAACCCAAGGTTATGCATGGCAGCATTTTTCCATATGATTTTGTGCAACAATGGCATCTTCTCCATGAAATGGTATGGAAGACCATATGCATAAAAGCTGCCTTGTTCTGAGTTAAGACTATTGCTCCACCTTCCTCAGTATTGTCTACACTGACCGGCAGCAGCTCTCCAGGGTTTCAGACAGGGAGTCTTCCCAGCACGCTCTGGATATGCCAGGGATTTAACCTGGGACCTTTTGCATGCAAAGCAGATGAGCTAAGCAGCCTTAACCCCCAGAAGGTTCCAAGTGTTCCTTTGGAATGCCTTGTGTGAGAGAGAGACCCAGAGGGAAGAAATGTTGGGCAGAGAGAGCGTAACACTCCTGCCCCACTGTTTATCAGCTATAAATTCCCCTCTCCCCAAACTGCTTTCCACAAGTTGCATGGAACCTATATTTAGTCCCAGAGCTTTTATTCTTTCCCTGTGCCCGCAGAGCCCTCTGTGTGGCACCATTTTGGGTAGCATATACTTGCAAGAGCATGCTCAGGGATGCATGGTGTGAATAACAAGCTGCTATGGCTGTGGAATAGAGAGATCAATCAGATTCAATGAGGGCTACTTCTACTTCTTGTATATTAGCACTGTGGGAAATTGGTAGACTTGGCAACTGTCTCTTCTGACTTTGAATCAGCAGGTGTCAAGAACTTAGATATACTTAAAACTATAAGATGATTGTTTTTAGACTCTGGACTGAATGATCTTATGTGCCTATTCCCACCAGTCTTTAGATGGTAATGTGCACTGTTCTACTTACTTCAAAATTGGTAAGTCAGCCCTGCTGCTCATTCTACCGACTGGGGCCCTGAACCGTGCCTGAAAGTCCTGCCTTGATGGCACCTGCTGTATTTGCATGGAGTCAGGGTGGCAGAGCTAAGAGTCTGACTCAGGAGTCAAGCAAGGGTGCTGTGAACTTTATGTGTGCCTCAGATTCCTGCTAAAATAAGAAAGCTTGAAAGGAGGGGAGCAAACTCTGTCTGGTGTTGACATGGACTAAGTCAGGGTTGGTCACCCTTGTGTGCCAGGGGGTGTGACGCGCATCCCGGAGGCATGGCCCACACTGTCACCAGTGGGGGCATGGTGCCCAGCACCGGGGGGAGGGGGGCAGCCACAATGGCACCCGACTGGGATTGTGCCGCCGGGGGCGGTGCGCTCCCCCCCACCCCTGTTACTCCGCCAGTGTATAGTGCATGTGTGCATGTTGGGTATGACACCCCTTTCATGCTGTTTTCTCACACCCACCTAGTTTTGAAAATATATTTGTGGTCCTTTCTGCATGCTGGCTCTATAGTAACAGCCAGCCAGGCTGCCTTCACCTTAATGTAGTGTCACCATTCACACAGTGAGCAGCAGCAGGTCTGCATCTGGCTTCATCTCCACCAGTCCCTGATGGGGACCCTCCAACTCCAGCCAAGGTAAAGGTAAGTCCAGTTAAGTCCAGTCAAAGGTGGCTATGGGGTGTGGTGCTCATCTCGCTCCAGGCTGAGGGAGCTGGCGTTAGCCCACAGACAGTTTTCTGGGTCATGTGACCAGCATGACTAAACCACATCTGGCACAACGGAACACCATGACAGAAGCCACATGATGCTCACCTCCATTTGTGTTGATGTCACTACTTCTGACCCCTCAGATACCTATTGATCTACTTGCACTGGTGTGCTTTCAAACTGCTAGGTTGGCAGGAGCTGGGACAGAGCAACGGGAGCTCACCCCATCAAGGGGATTCGAACTGGTGACCTTCTGATAGGCAAGCTCAAGAGGCTCAGTGGTTTAGACCACAGTGCCATCCGCTCCAGCCAAGGTACACAATGTGAGTTCCTCATAAAATGCAGTTCCCATCAGGGAACTGGAATAGCCGCAAGAGTTAGAGGCATGGCGTGTGTGTGTGTATGACAATAGTAAAGACTGCCAGTTACCGGAGGCCTTTGGCACCTTCTTCACAAGCCTTGTTCTACATGTCCTCTGCCAGAGCCCCCCCTCCTTGCTGCTTCTCTCCCTCCATGTTTATGCCTGATCCCTCCATCCTTTCCCTGCGCCATCCCCTGCAGGGCCAGCAGTTCAGCCTTCATCCTGCATCAGTTCACGGAAGCAGCACAGATAGCAGCATTATTTATTGAAAACTTGATGTGCAGGTGTGCAGTGAGAAGTAGCATCCATTATTATTATTTTTTAAATGGGACTGTCATTTCCATGACCATTAGCCCAAGGAGAACAAAATGGAATGGAAAGCATCCTTCCCACAATTCCACTATAAAGCCAAAGATGGAAGGGGGGAGGGAGGGGAGGGAAAAGGTGCCAAACTGGTTCTGCAGGACGGAAGCCACTCCTCTCAAAATAGTAATAATACCACACTGCTGATTCACAGGACACAGAAGGCAGTGGCAAAATGCAGTACCTCAAAGTTGGCATAGAACTAGTCTGAGAAATCTCAGAATGAAGAATCAGAAGTACAGTAGTGACATAAGTGCTCCCCCTCTTTCTTTTTTTCTTTTTCCTTTCTCCTCCTGTGATGAGGCTGCATTTTAATATTTTAATGTTTCAATATTTTAATGTTGTGTTTTAATCTTGTTTTTAAGTTGTATTCATTCAACTTGTTTTTATTATTGCTTGTTAGCTGCCCTGAGCCCGGCCTTGGCTGGGGAGGGTGGGGTATAAATAAATAAATTATCATCATCATCATCATCATCATCATCATTATTATTATAAGTAACCCCTCCCTGAAACACACACACACACACACAAACAAACAAACAAACGGATGGGCTCCTGGCTTATTTTGGGGGGGGGGCAGTGAACTTTTAACAGGTTCTTCAGTGGTGGAAATTGGGAGGACCTTTGGTAGAGAACAACCCTTTTGAACTGCCCCTTTCCCCCCTTAAGGAGGAAATAGCAGCTGTTAGACTTCTTACAGGAGTGACCTGCTCTTTGCATATCCTGTGTTGAACCTTTGCATAAAGAATTTGATGCTTCTAAAGCATTTCACTTCTTCCTGCCTCAGGCCAAGGATTGGACCTTACAGACTTTGGGTGTGTGTGTGGGGGGGGTGTCTTCATTTTGTGAGGTTTTCTCCATTCTTGCAAATAGCATCATGGTGTCATCAACCCTGAAAAACCAGCCAAAGATTATGGCCAGCTTCTCATCGGCCAGCTACAGCTCAGCAGCTGGATGTGCAAACATTAATAGGTAATAATGTTTCTTTTCTGTTGGTGAAAAGTTTCACCTCCCTGATTCCTGCACATAAAAGCAAAAGAGCAGGTCAGCACAGGTTTTTTTGCCTGGTTAGTTGGCAATGTTTCTTGCTCAGGAGTAAAAAAACCCAACAGGAGCTATATAACTTCACACTCTTGAGAACACTTAGGCCATTTTCACAAGACAATGAAAACCCATTTTGCATTTCCTGTGTCTGTAATTCAAATGCAAAAGTTCTATTGCTTATTAAGTAGATTCCATTAAATAAATGGTTCTCTTCTCTTTCTTCCATTTCAGCAAAGTTTGCATATGCAAATAAATGGCGCAAGAGCACTTTTAGAGCTTTACCACGTGGCCAGAGGGCCAAATTGGATGTTAAACAGGCAAAATGAGCAGTCTTCCTTCACTCCCTCCTTTTTAACTGAAAAGCACCCCCTGACAGCTACCAATTTGACAGGAGGAAAGGAGAAATAAGAGAAAGAGATGCTTGTTCCTTTCCCCCTTCTGCTGTTTCTCAGCTCAGAATTGCAATTTCAAAGCTTATTTTTTTCCTGTATGGTGAGAAAAGATAACAGGAATCCTGTATCTTTCCTCACAAAGAGAGTAGTACTTTTGGGCTGAAAAATGGTAGGAAGGGAAAGGGTTAAGCAATGCCTCCTGCCCCACTGCTCTTCTGTTCCTTGACTGCAGCCTCCAAGGCTGTTTTTCAGCTAAAAAACCAAAACAAAACAAAAGACAGGACTTGGAAGATTCATACACTTCTTGGAAACACTTGAACTTAAGATGAGTCTACTGGATCAGGCCAATGGCCCATCTAGTCCAGCATCCTGTTCTCACATTGGCCAGCCAGATGCCTGTGGGAATCCTGCAAGCAGGACATGAGCACAACAGCACTCTGTTGTTGTTGTTGTTTAGTCGTTTAGTCGTGTCTGACTCTTCATGACCCCATGGACCAGAGCACACCAGGCACTCCTGTCTTCCACTGCCTCCCGCAGTTTGGTCAAACTCATGTTTGTAGCTTCGAGAACACTGTCCAACCATCTCATCCTCTGTCGTCCACTTCTCCTTGTGCCCTCCATCTTTCCCAACATCAGGGTCTCTTCCAGGGAGTGTTCTCTTCTCATGAGGTGGCCAAAGAATTGGAGCCTCAGCTTCACGATCTGTCCTTCCAGGGCTGATTTCCTTCAGAATGGATAGGTTTGATCTTCTTGCAGTCCATGGGACTCTCAAGAGTCTCCTCCAGCACCATAATTCAAAAGCATCCATTCTTTGGCAATCAGCCTTCTTTATGGTCCAGCTCTCACTTCCATACAGCACTACTGGGAAAACCATGGCTTTTAACTACATGGATCTTTGTTGGCAAGGTGATGTCTCTGCTTTTTAAGATGCTGTCTAGGTTTGACAACAACACTCTGCCCACCTCTTATTCCCAGCAGCTGGTATTCAGAGTCATCATGTCTGTGACATTGGGGGACAGGGGGGTAGAACACAGCCATGGCGGCTAGTAGCTGTTGATCATATGCTTTCACCTGGGTCATCCTTCACACAGATGAGAAGGCAAGACGAGAAACACCTTTGGTGGAAATGGGTATTTTGGGCCTGTGTAGCTTTACGTTCTGCCTGGGTCCAGGGAGTGATGCAGCCATCCCCACCCCCAAAAGCCAAGGACTGAAGAAATCTCTTCAGATGATGGTTGTTGGAGGAGAGGATGTTGGGAGGTCATTTGGGGCCACTGTGTGACCAGTGCATCAAGTCGACAGCCTGTGGCCTCATCCTGGTGTGTGATGGGGACCAATATGTCTTTGCCTTTAAAAATGGGTGGGAGATGGCTAGCGTTGATGATATGTTTCTCCTTTGCCCCAGGCCATGGCCAGAAGAGGGGTTGAGCAAAACTGCATTCAACTCTTCCCCTCAGTTTCTGAGACACCAAAGAGGGGCAGGAAGCAAATATTTCCCTTCTTCCGAGCACTCCTGTTCCAGGGCAGATAATGTCTTATAGCAGCCATGCCAGTGGGAAAGGCTCACACATTTGCATAACTCAGGGGTCAGCAACCTTTTTCAGCAGGGGGCTGGTCCACTGTCCCTCAGACCTTGTGGGGGGCCAGACTATATTTTGAAAAATATATATGAACAAATTCCTATGCCCCACAAATAACCCAGAGATTCATTTTAAATAAAAGCACACATTCTACTCATGTAAAAACATGCTAATTCCCGGACCGTCTGAGGGCCGGATTTAGAAGGTGATTGGGCCAGATCCGGCCCCTGGGTCTTAGTTTGCCTACCCATGGCATAACTCATCTGATGGAAGAAAGGGGGAAAGAGTTGTAGCTCAGTGATGATGCATCTGTTCTGCATTCAAAATCCCAGGTGCAATCCCTGGCCGCATCTCGGGGAAAGACTCCCTGCCAGAAACCCTGGAGAACTGCTGCTCTGCAGTATAGTCCAGTACAGTGGTCTGCCTTGGTGGGGTGGGTGGGAGAAGGCAGCTTCTTTTGTTCCCTGTTTCATGGCAGCAGCAAGGCCATTCAGTACATGGAGTACACCTTGCTGAACCCTGCCGGACTGGTTGTTTATGTCATGTTTAAAAATACAATTTCTTCTTACGTGGGAACTTGTGCTTCCTCTCCTTAAAACACTGTCAGCGCAAGACTCATGAAAAGCACCACCCACATGATGCTGCCAGATGTAAGCATCTGCTTTTCACAGTCCAGTCCTGTTAAATGTGTCAAACCCCATTCATTTCGGTTTGCTAAGCCTAGGTGCCTTTAACTCTGCATAGAACGGCTTGCAGTCTAGGCACATCTCTGAGTATGCCCGATTGAATTCCATTTAATTTACTCCTAAGTAAATATGCCTAGGCTAGGGCTGCATTCCCTATTGCTTTTATAGGAAGAACATGCTTAAGTTATACACTTAAACCAAAGGACCTTAAAAAATGCTTAAACTTTGGGTGGACTTATACCCAGTGCTCCCCCCCTAAAAATTTAGGGGTGCTCTCATTTTCCTACTCATATTGAAATACTGCCCCTCAATGAGGCCAAACTTAGATTCACAAAATGTTTAGGGGTATGCGTACCCCTGTGTACCCCCAGAAAAAAAGCACTGCTTATACCCTAAGCCATATTACCCCAAGTATATTTCCTGGCTTCCTTTGAATCGTTTGTATACACCTTGCTAACACGGTGTGTGTTTTAAAGAAAAATGAAGGCTAGATGGAAAATTATTATTTTTTTCAAAAAAGAGAGAGAGAAAAAAAAAAGATTAGCATCAACCAGTGGGCTTCGGAGGGGATGCCTAGAATGCGAGTCTCCTAATAACATTGCAAGAGTTGGCAGCTCTGTGGTTTTGCATCTGAAGAGAGGATTAGGTAGCTTTCTTATCTCTGGAGTCCACCACCTGTGCAGATCTTGCTAAACCATCTCTGCTGGAGATGACCTATCTCTGGCATTCCCTTCCTGACAAGCAGCATTTTGCCTCTCCGAGGAAGCGCATTGCACCAAATTCCAGGTGCTTAAAAAAAAATAAAAATCCCAGGGATGTTACCGAGGCTCTTTTAAAATCTTCCATTTATTATTTCAATCTGGAAACAAACATTGTTTATAAGAATTCTGCTTCAGTGGAAGCCTGAAGTACCTTTCCTTCATGGACCAGCATAACAAGAGAAATTCCCCAGACATATTAAAAATAAACTTCTTCATATCTATTAACGATCAGCCTGATGATGTCTTATGCCTTGTTGTGATTTTTAAAAATAAAAATAAGGGATTTAAAAACAAATTGCATTGCCCAGCACCTGTTCCTTATGAGCATGCGTATTTCCAAGCCAAAAGGAATGTGACACAATTGTAATATTGGGTCACTTATTATCACAGCACTGGCAGTACATTACTGCCTAAGATCACTTTTCTCCTATTAAGCGCTCTGTTTAGCCTTATCTCAGTCCTCTTTATAGCTTGGTGTATTTCTTAATGAAAAGTTTGCTCCTAATTCAACCCCACACATAGACTAATACAAGAGGCACATTGCACTGATACACACACATCATGTGCTAGGAGAAGAGCCTTCCTCCTCCTCCTCCTCCTCCTCCTCCTGCTTCCTCCAGCCGTGCATTTAATTGCTTTTCTATCCCTTACAGGCCAGGCATTTTCTTTTTCCGAAGGTTGAGTTTCTCTCCCCTCCCCGTTATTTACTTTCTGGTTTTGTTTTCCTTGCAAGCTTACCCACCAAATGCACTTTTGGGCTCTTCTGTCTCACGGTATGTCTCCAAGGTTAGCCATTGCTAAGCAACCGCCACACAAAGTTCAAGGCTGGTCAGCCTACCGCAATGCATTTCCCAGGTTATCTCTGATACGAAGTTAAGGGCAGCTGGAGTTGGGAGGAGGGGAGGCACTCCTTGGGAGAAGGGGGGAAATGTTCGCCGCTGAGCTGCCACTGTGACTTTGAGCAAGGCTCCGGCCAGAAAATGGATTTCAAATTCCATCTGAACGCTTCTCTTCCTTGGTAATGGAACGGCCCACCTGAGCTTATGTCCCCCATCGTATTAATTCCACCTCTGCTCAACTTTCCCAGTCAATTAGCCGTGTCTATCCACCTCTCTAAGCAACCACATGTGACTCTTTTGGGAAGAGAAGCAGCTGCTGCAGGGATCTGGGGCTGCAGTTCCTTTGGCAAGCTCTCGCAACAGCAACCACCTCCCCCCCCCCTTCCGACACACTTGGAGCGTGGTTATCAATCAAGGCATGTCAGGTTTCTCTTTCAGACCCATCTATCTTTGGGGTTTGGCCTCTTTCTTTTGTTCCATTTTATACCATTTTATGTATGGTGCTGAATTCTTAGCTGTTGATTAAAATGATTTTTTTTAGGCTAAAACAAAATAAAATAAAAAAATTCCTTCCAGTAGCACCTTAAAGACCAACTGAGTTAGTTCTAGGTATGAGCTTTCGTGTGCATGCACACTTCTTCAGATACGTATCTTCAGGTATCTGAAGAAGTGTGCATGCACACGAAAGCTCATACCTAGAACTAACTCAGTTGGTCTTTAAGGTGCTACTGGAAGGAATTTTTTTATTTTATTTTGTTTTGACCATGGCAGACCAACACGGCTACCTATCTGTAACTTTTTTTAGGCTGAGTGTGTTGCTTTTTAGCAAACCTCCAAGTCAGTCGGTACCTCTTGCACTTAAGGTCTGAGTGTGCCATATAAATGAGGTCACTCACAGAAGTCCTACTTGGGTGGCATATAGAATCCTAGCCTTGGAAGGGACCCTGAGGGTCTTCTACAATCCAACCCAGCCTCCTGCAGTGCAGGAATCTCAGCTAAATCATCCATGGCAGATGGCCATCCAACCTCTGCTTAAAAACCTCCAGTGAACGAGAGTCCACAACCTCCCGAGGGAGACTGTTCTACTGTCAAACAGCTTTCGCTGTCATATGTGGATCTGGAAGGGGCGAGCTGGATTCTCTACTCATTGCACGCAACTCTTCGAACAGAACGGTGGCTGTAATGTTGTGCATGCAGAACTGGGGAAAAGGTAGGATTCCTGATTGTGTGGAAAGAGCCCGTGCATGTAAGTCTCTCTTCGTGTACAGTGGTACCTCGGGTTAAGAACTTAATTCGTTCTGGAGGTGTGTTCTTAACCTGAAACTATTCTTAACCTGAAGCACCACTTTAGCTAATGGGGCCTCCTGCTGTTGCTGCGCCGCCAGAGCACAATTTCTGTTCTCATCCTGAAGCAAAGTTCTTAACCTGAGGTACTATTTCTGGCTTAGCGGAGTCTGTGACCTGAAGTGTATGTAACCCGAGGTACCACTGTACTGCTCTTGCCTCAGACCTTGGTAGGATTATGTGAAAGATGCTGGAGGAACATGATCTGTCCGGCTTCTCCCTCCCTGTTTTCATATTCAGGCGCATGTTGCACGGGAAAGTGAGCTTTACGAAGTTGGCCAATCTGGTTTGCAGGCCAGAGTCTGATATAGCTCTAGCAAGGAAGGCAGCCAGATCAAACTTTGAAAAGCAAATAGCATAGGATGATTAAATGCAGTAGAGGCTAGAGCTTGAGTTCCTGTTAATAATAGCTGTGTGGAAGAGCAAATTTTGTCAGGAGCAGATTGTCAGGCCACAGAGGCGCAGCGGACGAGTGCAAAGCGGCAGTTGCCGAAATTCCCTCTTTTCTACACCTGCAGCTCTTCTAAGCTCACAGAGTGAATGCAGAGGTGGCAGGAAGCTGAACGCTGGAAGATTTGGGGCAGATAAAAGAAAACAATTCTTCAAGCAGTGCGTAGTCAAATTATGGAACATTCTCGCCCAGGAGGCAGTGCTGGTTACCAACTTGGATGGCTTTGAAAGAGGATTTTATATGCAATATGGGCTTGTGCACACAATCTACTGGTAAATGAAGGCAGGTGAAGGGTGAGACTTGCAGCCAAGTCTCCCCTCCCCCCCAATTCCCACATAAACTCTACATGCTTAGAATGTCTGCATAGGTCTGTTGCACCTGGTCTCACCGCAGCCATAATTCTTCGAATACTAGAGTCTGAAAATAAGAGATATCTGTGATGTCGCATAGAACCATGATGTTACACAGAATTTGGGAATTTGCATGATAATTGGGGCTGTAGATATGGAGTTGTGGGTACGTTGAGAAGCCCCAGCCCTAATGGCCTTTTTCTTTCTCCGCTTCCCTCCCTTGTCAACTTTCTTCCTATGGGGTTCACACCTTTTGTGTGGTCTGGCTCCTCTGTCCTCAAAATCTGCCTGTCAGTCATTAAATGATTGCTTTTCTCTCCCCCCCCAAATATATTTTCTCTTTATTCTTTTAAAAGCTTGAGCAATTTCATTTGAGCATATAAAATCTTGGGTTTTTCATAGTACAAAGAGAGAGAATAGTGGGAACCGGCAATTATATTTTGGGCTGGCGAAGTGCCCATCATTATGACTGGGGATGTGTATATGCGCAGGAGAGGAGATTTTGTATTGTACTGTGTGAAAGGTTCAGAATATTGACGATAGGGTAGGCAATTATGCATCACCCAAAAGAGAGGACAAAGGAGACACAAGTTTGCATAGCATTTTGTATATGCTTTTATTGGTATAGATGCCAATTTAGAAATAATTGCTATCATTTAAACAGGAATACAATACAACTCACTGTAGTGAGGAATTCACAGTTCTACCTCTGACCTACAATACTAATCAAACTTTCAGGGCTATCATAAGTTACTCTCTCTCAGTCCAGCCCCACAATCTTTAATTGTTGTTGTTGCTGTTTAGTTGTTTAGTTGTGTCCAACTCTTCGTGACCCCATGGACCAGAGCACGCCAGGCAATCCCGTCTTCCATGGCCTCCCGCAGTTTAGTCAAACTCACGTTCGTAGCTTCGAGAACACTGTCCAACCATCTCGTCCTCTGTCGTCCCCTTCTGCTTGTACCCTCCATCTTTCCCAGCATCAGGGTCTTTTCCAGGGAGTCTTCTCTTCTCATGCGGTGGCCAAAGTATTGGAGCTTCAGCTTCACGATCTGTCCTTCCAGTGAGCACTCAGGGCTGATTTCCTTCAGAATGGATAGGTTTGATCTTCTTGCAGTCCATGGGACTCTCAAGAGTCTCCTCCAGCACCATAATTCAAAAGCATCAATTCTTCAGCGATCAGCCTTCTTTATGGTCCAGCTCTCACTTCCATACATCACTACTGGGAAAACCATGGCTTTTAACTACATGGATCTTTGTTGGCAAGGTGATGTCTCTGCTTTTTAAGATGCTGTCTAGGTTTGTCATCGCCTTTCTCCCAAGGAGCAGGCGTCTTTTGATTTCGTGGCTGCTGTCACCATCTGCAGATCATGGAGCCCATGAAAGTAAAATCTCTCACTGCCTCCATTTCTTCCCCTTCTATTTGCCAGGAGGTGATGGGACCAGTGGCCATGATCTTCGTTTTTTTGATGTTGAGCTTCAAACCATATTTTGTGGACTTCCTTGCAGGGTTGTCACAAACTCTTTGTCCAACCTCCAACACTCTTTGTAATACGCAGCTGTTGTAAGCCATGAACTCCCAGCCACAGCCCTCTCTAACCCGCAGCTTGGGAATAATAGGATGCAGCATGTGTACAGTACTAGAATTTGTATTGGCAAAACTATTATTTTAAAATATTTCAACAAAACTGAGGCAGTTCACACAAAGTAAGATCTGGGTTAAAAACAGCAAGGATTTCCTGGTTCCTTTTTTTGAGGATGCAGACTGTGGATACACAGCCCGGACTTCTCCCCCATGCATCTCTTGCAGAAAGCTGAAGTCGTAAGAATACAGTGGTACCTCGGGTTAAGAACTTAATTCGTTCCAGATGTCCATTCTTAACCTGAAACTGTTCTTAACCTGAAGCACCACTTTAGCTACTGGGGCCTCTCGCTGTCGTCTGTTCTCATCCTGAAGCAAAGTTCTTAACCCGAGGTACTATTTCTGTGTTAGCAGAGTCTGTAACCTAAAGTGTCTGTAACCTGAAGCATCTGTAATCTGAGGTACCACTGTACTTGCTCTATTGACAGAAGGAGTAAAGTATAGTAAGTGTTACTGAGACAGAGAAAGGAAGGAAGCAGCTATATGCCTGAACTCTTTTGCCTTCCTTAACCACGTGGGGAACTGGCAAAAGCATGGGCACACATTTCAAAGGCTGTCTCCAGACAGTGGCTATTTTGTGGGCCGGATTCAAGTGCGTACCAGAACTTTTGACTGTCGCAATGAAAGTGGATTAAAGCGCCCGGTTGTTGCCTTAGCACAACAAATCCACATTCTTCTTGCTGTTTTTAAAGGGGATGTTTTTGGTTATTAGGAAAGCGGGGGGTGGGGGGTGGAGAAAATTCACTGAAAATCAAATGATTAATGGGAAGACATGTAAACACCCTGCAATCAAATCAGGATGAATACTCATTGGCATATAACTGTCCCATAAACAAATCAAAATGAATGCTCAATAAAGACCAGACATTGTCTAACTACTATGTAAGGTTTGTGCAAGCAAATCAAGGTGAATGCTGAACAAAGAGTCATCTGAAGGAGCCCAAAGAATGCCTTGCTATACTGTCACTCATGTCAGCTTCGATTCTTTTCTCAGGCCCTGCTCCATGAAGTGAGAATTTACTGCTCTTTATTGGCCTTCTGGAGGGGTGCAAAAGCATATTTACTGTTTGGCCTCTGGTTCAGCTGGGTAGTTTTGTGTGGTTTCATTGGTGCCTTTCTATTTTTCTGTTGTGTTTGTCCTGTTTTCTTGAACACTGGGAAGGTGGCTAATAAATGTTTAATTCATAATGATAATGATAATAATGATAATGATCTCCCAAATTTTGATAATTTTGATTTTGATAATAATCTTCCAGATTTTTAAGTGGGTAGAGAGGGATAGCAACAGTTGCCTTACCACAGACCCGGAGGCTACAAATGATTGATGCATCATGAAAGTCATAGTTTGGGTCTTCTGCTATACAGTAGTACCTTGGGTTACAAACGCTTGCTTCGGGTTACAAACTCTGCTAACCCAGAAGTAGTACCCTGGGTTGAGAACTTTGCCCCAGGGTGAGAACGGAAATCATGCACTGGCGGCGCGGCTGCAGTGGGATGCCCCATTAGCGAAAGCACACCTCAAGTTAAGAATGGTTTCAGGTTAAGAACAGACCTCTGGAACGAATTAAGTTCGTAACCTGAGGTACCACTGTACATGGTATGTTGTGAGGTGCTTTACAGGGCTGGTGTGATTTATTCTGAACATTTATTGCATTTGGGGCAGATGCATGATGCACACTCTGTGTAAATGGCCTGGATTATGCTCCTTGATTGGTATTGTCTTTCTGCTGAATAGAGTGCACCAGGAGAAAATTACACATGCACTACAGAGGAGGTCCCTAGCCATTAACTAACAGTGCAATGGAAGGACATGGGTGCCGCTGTGGTCTAAACCACTGAGCCTTTTGGGCTTGCCGATCAGAAGGTTGGCAGTTCAAATCCCTGTGATGGGATGAGCTCCCATTGCTCTGACCCAGCTCCTGCCAACCTAGCAGTTCGAAAGCACACCAGTACAAGTAGATAAATAGGTACTGCTGTGGTGGGAAGGTAAACGCATTTCCGTGCGCTCTGGTTTCTGTCACAGTGTTCTGTTGCGCCAGAAATGGTTTAGTCATGCTGGCCACATGACCCAGAAAGCTGTCTGTGGACAAACGCTGGCTCCCTTGGTCTGAAAGCGAGATGAGCGCCTCAACCCATAGTCACCTTTGACTGGAATTAACCATCCAGGGTTCCTTTACCTTTATCTAACAGTGCAATCCTATGCATGCTTACTCAGAAGAGTAGGGAATGTGGTGATGGACAGCAGAACCTCACAATGTGCTTCAGTGCGCCTGCAGTTGGGTAACATGTGATTTCCTTCCCTTATTAAATTATCTGTGTATTGGGAAAATCTGAATTTAGCAGGGGTGTAAAGTGAGGGCTGCCACTTCTAGGAAGAAAATGTTGTGTGGATACAGGAAAAAGAATCATACACCTCGTGACACAAGCTGCTTCAAATCCACATTAAATTCCAGTGTGGATCTTCTCTTTCCCCTCTGAGAATACATACTAGACCCAGGCCTTGAAAGGGGGAGAAGACAAAGTTCTGTAGTGCTGGCTAATGTATTAGTTCTTCAAACATTCTTATACACCATGTGCTGATTTATTGCACTGCATGTTCTAACTCTAATGTTCTAACTGTTTTCCATTGGCTGACTCCAACAACTTGTGTAATGGAAAAGGCTATTTATTATTATTTTTTTAGTAGAGAACTCTGGGAACTTTGGCTGTTTTAGCACTCAATGGATCAATGCATATTCCAGAAACTCCTTGCCTAAGTGACCTACAATTGGGCGATCAAACCTCCCCCCCCCCCACTGCCTTCCTCTAGCCTCTCCCCTAGAGAGAAGCTTGTAATTAGATGAAATGAGGACAGGCTATGCATAAGTATCTGCTTTGCTGGGATTCTTGCCCAGAAAGGAAACGAATGAACACACTGAACTGGTCAGAATCTTTTGCATCCTTTACATTATTGACAGGTTTATAGTTTGGCTGTGGAAGCACAGAGGATTATGTTAAAACACAGAGCTGCTGACTCATTGTGATCTTTCCAGGCTGACTGGCAATAATAATAATAATAATAATAATAATAATAATAATAATAATACTATACATCCTATATTGTTTGTTAATATTTTCTCACATCCTGTATTGCTGAGGAAGTTTTGGCTCAGAGCAAAGAAGCTGATTCTTTTCTTGGCCTCTGTGTAGTCATTTATTTGCTTGTAAACTGACCATGAATTCTGGTCGTGCAAATATTTTATAGAGTTACTAATTATCACATAAGCTGCATATGATGCTGAATCAGGATTCCAGTTTGTTTCCCCTCCACTACTGCTTATTTGGTAACTGTTGTCAGCACACACTTCTTTACTTCTTGATTGCTACACTGACGACTAGAAATATTTTCTTAGATTTTGAGTGTGTGAAGTATAGGAAACATTAGTCAGTTTAGAACAAGTGGGTTGGATCCAGGCTAACTGCATGTCTGCTCAGAAGTATTGGATCCAGTGGGATTTACAGCACTTTGAATTGGGCTTTTAAAAAGCCCTTTTCCAGGTGATGCAAACGTTGTGTTATGATTGTTTAATTTAATTCATGCATTCAGTGTTTCTTTTTTAATTTGGCAATTCCAAGACTACCAGCTCTTGTTAGGATTGTATTGGATTAAAGAGCTCTAACCTGAATGAGATTCAAACAATTAAAGGTTTAATCCACTGGTGGGGAACTTTTGGCCCTTGGGCTTAATTAGGCCTGCCGGGCCTCAGAGATTCGCCTGTCAGGCTGTTTGGGGCAAACCTGGTTCTGTGTTCATATATGATGCCAGATGCAAGCTGTGGTTGAAAGGAAGAAGAAGTGGGAGAGGATGCTTGAGAACCCCATGCAAAGCAGCAGAAATAGGTCCCAGCTCTCCTGTCAGTTGATGCACAGCAGACAGCTGTGAGACAAAGGCTGCTTATTGCTGGTTTGCCAGCCTTGTGCTTGGTGCACTGGAGTTCCCAAGCCTACTAACCTATGTGGGTGGTGTGGTGGGAAGATCAGGCCACATATTTGCACCTGTTGGAAGTGGCAACAGTGGTGCACCTGCGTGTCTCTCAACCTCGCCGTCACTCTGCCTTATCCCTATCTAGGTAATCAGCAGCAACACCAACGGCAAGAGTATGGCCCTGCACGCCTCCATCCCACCACACATTCGGTGGCTGTGCTTAGTCTTGGAATGCATTGACAGCCAGTATCTGCCCTCCCTTCCCCGCAGGTGGGCAGGGTTTGCGGCACCAAGCGGAGCTCACCTGGGCGGGTGCCACCCACCTGCTTGAGCTGGCCTTTGACCCACCCTCAGCCAGGGAGGACAATGGATGGCCGGCCGGGGGTGGGCCTAAGGCCAAAAGAAAAGAGGCTGACCCCGAGGCTTAGGGCCTCAAGTGGCGGTTTTTAGGCCTTGGCAAGGTAGCCTTTAGTCTAACATCAAGTTGAGGGGGGATGCATTCATGCTCCCTCCCCATGTGGCTGCGCTTGCAGGGCCTGTTAAAGGGCAAAAACCGGGAGTCCAAGGCCCTAGAGCGGCGGCATGTAGGTCAAACTCCCGGGACGAGGTTGGTGGAAGGGCATGCTGTGTAAGTTTGCGCTTTGCAGTCCCCTCTCACTGGGCCTCAACTGCCTGCATATCCGCAGCCAGGCGGGCTGAGAGGGTTACCTGCCAAGGCCTGTGCCAAGTTTCCCACTTCTGAAGTTCAATAAAGTTGTGGCCAATTTGAACCCATACTCTGGTCTCTTGTCTCATCATTCTCGTGTGCCCGCAAACATTATCACTCTTCTCCCATCCCCTACTTGTAATGCAGCCATCAGTAGGACCTTTGTGAATGCACAGTCCCATTCATGGATGCTCTTTTTTAAAAGAAAAAATGGAACTGGAACTCGCCATGAAGTTGTTACAGAAAGTATCACACATTTAAGACTTGTGGGAAAAGGTGTACTCTTGACTGCTGTTGTAAATAAAAAAATATGCCCTTTTCCCCAGGAAAAAAAACCCCTCCCTGTAACACTCCCTATGGAAAGGGTTAAAAAAAAGGGAGTGGAGATAGCTTACAAGGAATGGGCAAGAGCATGCAGTAATTCTCACAGGTGAATTCTAGGGTTATTGCAAGGTTGCATGCATTTTATTGTGCTGTAAACTGAAGCAGTATAATTTAACCCTTCTGCAGACTGGGAAAGCTTTTAGTACAGTGGCTCAGAGGATATACTGATTGCCTGCTATATGTTGTACAAATGTCACCAGAGGAAGCATGCTAGATCCACATTACACTAAGAGTAACACACACACACACACACACACACACACACGGAGGAACGCCATGAGTGGGCAAACATTCAGAATATCTTTGAACTCCTATAGAAATTGCAGGGGACGAAACATAGCAGGAGCAGCTACTCCCCCACCACAACTTTCTTTTTGAATGCTATGCCAGAAGCATGAAGTATAATGAAGTATAACTCCCCTGGTGCATTCTTAAAAACTCTGACTCTTAAGCCAGTATTATTATTTCTATTTTAAAAAATAATATATATTTTTTTACTTTGCATTTAAAAATTGGCTTACAAATTTTCTCAAGGCAGCTTTTTTTTTAAAAAAAAGAGACCCAGTAAAATAGATAAAAACCTTGGCTAACTAAAACGGCAGCATTAAATAGCATTCCAAATAAAACTATCAGTGTCATTTAAAACCCTAACTAAAATATAGAACTAGCATCAATATTATTTATTTAACTTATGCTAGGTTTACTATTCTGTACTTCTTTTGCCAAACTGTGACACACACTCCTCTCACCTGCTAGTCTTTAGTATGGCAAAACTTTGCTGGTTCTGCTGCAGCAAGCTAATCTTTTTACTAGAACACACCAGTGAAGAGGATTAATCTGCCGGAGGTTGCTTGAGACCAGCTCCCACTCAATGCTGAAAGATACAGTTCCAAAGGTCAGCCACCAAGGACATCCCTTTCACCATTTGTTTGGAGAAGGAGATGAGCAGAGATGTTTTCAGTGACTATTCTATAGTTACGGAACTCCTTTTTTTGTTACTGAAAACTCCCCAAAGACCCAACATTTATTTACATTTCTACCCCCTTCCCATGAGATGATTCCTGTAAAATAAATAAATTTCATTAAAACTCACAAAATATTTATACCCCGAGATAAAAACAGCTGAATTAAAATGACTGTATAATCTCTGTTCTTGGAGGATTTATCTTCAAGATAGAGAGATGAAATGAGGGAACAGGAAGGGAAATACTGAAAAATTTATCGGTTTCATTTTCCTCAGACATTTTTCATTTGGTGGTGTGGCTTTTTAAAGGCACAGGGAACACCTGGAATCTATAAGCCAAGATAGTTAAAGATTTTCTGTTATGGAGCTTTCCTGTACAGTTCACCTTTTGCTTAGCACAGTTGTGCCTGGTAGTAGTTTTATGACTTCAATTTGCTGTGATCAACTGGGTATATATCAGGGGTGAGATTACCTTTCTGGAATCCTGGTCCTGAGTTGCAGAGGGATTTATATGCCAAAATGAGCACAGGTCCATCGTTCTGTTCACACAATAGCCAACTAGATGATAATAGACAGCCCACAACCAGAACCAAAGTGCAACAGAGAGAGTGGCAGTGTGAGATGACCAGTGAAGATGCCCAGAAGGCTCTAGAGTAGCCTTTCTCAACCTGTGGGTCCCCAGATGTTTTTGAACTACAACTCCCAACACCCCTAGCTAGCAAGGCCAGAGCTCAGGGATGATGGGAGTTGTAGAACCGCTAGCTCTAGAGGCTTCTGGGCTGAAAGCTTGGGGCGCTGGTCATGTACCAGTTCACCAGGTGAGTCTCATAAAGCACAGCCCCTGTGGAAAAAAATGTAACACCATAAATGCTGCAGGTTAATCAGTTTTTCAAAATAACCGCATGCATCTATAACCTCAAACTTCTTCAGCCTTATTTTATTTTATTTCTAAATTAAGGGGGGGATAAATTCTAAAACAGTTTCAGACACAATGGCCAACTGTCATTCTCATGACAACTTTTCTTCTGCCGTTTCTTTTGAAGTTTTAAAAGGCCTTATCCAACAGATGTGAAGAGTAATGGTGCACATTGTTTCCACTCTCTCTTTCCGAATGCCGTCACCCCACCCCCCACCCCGTCAGCCGAAAGCCAGGTACAGTAATTATCTCCAGGCTTGGTGACATCTGCAGAAATATTCCTGTAACAAATAAAACTAGGCTTGTGCCAGATGTTTCTGCACTTGAAGCCCAAAGGGAACAATATAGATCACGGGAGACCTCGGAATGCTATTGGAGGAGAGAGGTTGTAATCCTATCGTATCGAAAGACAGCAACAGAAGAGGGGGTTGCTACCTGTCTCAGCTGAAGGAAGGAAATAAGCGCAGCTTAGAAAGCAGTTTTCTATTTTTGTGGACACCTCTTCTTCCAGGCCCACTTTGAATTTAAATCATAGCATGCTTTAGTATAGCAGTAGCCAATGTGATGGGACGCGGGTGGCGCTGTGGGTTAAACCACAGAGCCTAGGACTTGCCGATCAGAAGGTCGGCGGTTCGTATCCCCGCGACAGGGTGAGCTCCCATTGCTTGGTCTCTGCTCCTGCCAACCTAGCAGTTCAAAAGCATGTCAAAGTGCAAGTAGATAAATAGGTACCACTCTGGCGGGAAGGTAAATGGCGTTTCCATGCGCTGCTCTGGTTTGCCAGAAGCGGCTTAGTCATGCTGGCCACATGACCCAGAAGCTGTACACCGGCTCCCTCGGCCAATAAAGCGAGATGAGCGCCGCAACCCCAGAGTCGGCCACGACTGGACCTAATGGTCAGGGGTCCCTTTACCTTTACCTTTAGCCAATGTGATGCCATGCAATGTTTTGGACTATCACTCCTATCATCCCTGGGCATTGGCCATGTTACTGGGACTGATGCCAAAAATTGTAGTTAACATCATCTGGCGGGTGCCTCCATTGGCTATTTCTGTTTTAGCACATAAACCTGGCAGAGCCTAAAAGAAGTATGGAATAGGCATTCCATCCTATGGAACTTTGTTCACTTGCTGACCATAATGCTGATTCCTGGTGCTTCTACATGGATGCATAACTTTCTCTTCTCTTGCCCCCCAGAAATCCCCTGCCCTTTCTGTCTGTGCTACTTCTCCCTTGACCACCCTTGAGAAATGTACCAGATGGAGGGGACTGTGAATCTTGCATGAACCTGCATTTTATAATCCTAGCAAGGGTGCTCCTCCGAGCTCTGCCCACTGTGAACATAACAGATCATAAGGCTCAGAAATACAGACCAGGACAAGCATGGGTTTGGTGACTAAGGGCATTCTTAGTACAGTTCATTCTGGAATCGAAACAGAAGCTGTGCGGCCTTCTGCTTATTTCATGCAGATCACTTCCTAGATCTTTGTGGCACATCACCAAGAATAAAACCCAAATACAGGGAAACTGAGCAAGGCAAGATACAGAGCCCCTCCCTCAGTTATTATATATTGCTACTTGTTTAATGGAGCTAACAGCAAAAGGAAAAGAAAGCAGGATGGTGGCATGGATGATGATGATGATAATGATTGCGTCAATGTGCATAATATTGAGAAGATGAGCAGCATGAGCTGTGAGCTCTTGACAAGAAATGGACTTGCGAGGGAACTTTCAGTAGTGTAGAACTTTGTGCCAGGAAGCCAAAGGGCTCAAGGAAGTATTCCTGAAGGGGCTCCTGTATCTCTTTCTAGATGTTATTTCTCCCATCATCAGATATGGTGGGGGAAACCACGCCAGGAAAAATGTATTGTACAGGGGTCTTCCCAAGTTCTGGGCCTGGAAACCATAAGCAGACAGCAAGGTCCAATAAATAATGTGTGCCGAACTGCACAGTTCATGCTTTTGTGTATTCACTTGCATGATTTCACTAGCTCTGCCTTTTGAGATGTGTATTCCTCCTGCAGATCCCATTCTCACTAGGAAGTCTGTTCCCTAAGATACAGGACTCAGGTCTTTAGTATTGTGGTATCTACCATTTGCAACTTTCCCCCAGACAGGTACTGTTGTTTTAGCATCTATTGAAAACCCCACATTTTCAAGAAGCATCTGTATTGGGTTTGAAATTGTATTTGTGTAGGGGGGGGGGGCAAGGAGTCCTGTTGTGCAGATTGAAATCTTTGTGCTGACAACATGCTACTCAGTGCTACTCTGAATCCAACCCTAGTATAGAAAGCTACAGAAGGCTGCACTTAATATATAGCTCTGATTTTGCAATATGCACAACTACCGTAATATAACCGGTAGGTCTAACAGTAGCCAGGATAAACAAAAGCACTAAACCTTTGTCCTAGATCTTGCAGGGAGCTGAGTACTGTATCTATAATTCTCCCAGTGAATGAAGGTGGACCAGATGCCAAGGTCTTATTCTGGGAAGCCTCTGGATAAGAACTAAGCAAAGGTTTGCTTTCACATATGACAAAATGGGGTTCAAATAGTACATAGACCACAGAAACAGGCATACTTTAGCCCCCACCCCCGATTTTCATGGCCCTAAGTGTACCTCATTTTGACCTTAGATAAAAAAGTCAAATGGTAGGAAACTGGTTAGGATTGCAACCGCATGGTGGTCATCAGGATGAAGCAAATACTGAAGATACCATCGAGAGGGAGATCCCATGACTTAACCTGCAAGTTTCTCTTTCTTTTGGTGGTCTTTTAATCACGCATCTGATCTCAGTTATCTGTGTTACGGCAGGCAGCAAAACCACTGCAGCACAGGGAAATAACTATAGTATAATAAGAGCTGCCTTGTCAGGGGAGAGAAGACTAGTAATTCTTCACTTGGTGGGGTGTAGGAGGGAGGGAGAGAGAAGGGGGAGGGACTGCTCACAAGGCTGGCATGGGGTGCTGCACATTGTAGGAATCCATAGTGCCATTTGCAAAACTCAGATCACTTTGCAAAAATCTTTTATTGCCAAGCAATACACAGTGACAACAACAGTGATTACTTCACCTAGTCATGGCCCATTACATATCTGAGTGTCACATTCCGTTCAGTTTCTAGGCAATGTGAGTCTGGATAGATCAGGGGATTGCTTTGTCTTGGGCCTCCATGTCTATCCACTGATGGATAACAATGTATAGCTCCTTCACCTTTGACTGTAGGCCCTCACCAGGCTACTCTCGACCTAGTTGCGCCTTGTGCACTGGTACAACTCATTTCCACATGAACCACTTTTTCTTCCTCCTGTCTCTATAACCAGGGGTGGGGAAACGTCTGGTTCTCTAGATATTGTTGGACTCTGGTTCCCTCAGCACCAGGCAGCATAGCCAATGGTCAGAGATGATGGAAGTTGGAGTCCCATAACGTCTGGAGCATGGGTAGGCAAACTAAGGCCCGTGGGCTGGATCCGGCCCAATCACCTTCTAAATCTGGCCCGTGGACAGTCCAGCGTGTTTTCACATGAGTAGAATGTGTGCTTCTATTTAAAATGCATCTCTGGTTATTTGTGGGGCATAGGAATTTGTTCATTCCCCTCCCCAATATAGTCCGGCCCACCACAAGGTCTGAGGGACAGTGGACTGGCCCCCTGCTGACCCCTGACCTACAGTATGCATTCTCATTCTGCCTTATCCTCCTGCTTTTTTGTCCTTGGTCTCTGTGGTCTTGGCTCCCCATCCTGAGTGACTCTTCCTTCAGCTGAACACAGACCTCTCTAACCAAGCTGAGAGCAGGAAGTGGGCATATTGATGTTGAGGCTCCACATCCCAATTGGCTCAGCTAGGGAAGGTCCAAGCATGCAGTTTGGGCATAAATGATGACCAGGATACAGCCTAAGTGAATTCAGGCTTGGAACCGTACAACCCTTTCTCAAGCTCCTGCCTTGCATAACAAAAATGTGCTTGCTCTTCAGTGATAGGGGAGATACAGAGTTTAGCTGATCCCCAAGCAACCAAGATTCTTACAGTAAGGAAATGCACTTGATCCTATATGGCATAGTAATTCTATGCCTTTACCAATTACCCTCTGAGATGTCGCGTGTCCCATTACAAATGACATTTAATAGGGTACATATAAAGTGACTCAGTGGCTGAAGCGGTGGAGCACTGGAAGGGTGAGAATGAAGATTTTCTATTATATGGCCATTTGTGGCTGTGCTGCATGGCTGTACATTCTTGCCGTTCCAAGCAGGTTTCATGTTGCATTAAGTATAAGTGACAATTCTTAATGGCAATCTGGCCATGACTTGAACAGGCACTCTGACCTCCCTGGAGTTTAATAACCAGTATTTTCATGTTGCATTTGCATTTGTTTTATTTGCTGAGGCATGGGAGGAGCAAATTACAAAGCATACTCAGTGCTAAAACTTTAATACAGAGTTGTACAAAGCCACAGAAATTGGACCCAAGAGTGAAGCACTGGGAGCAGCGCTCAGCTTAGCTTAAGGGATGCTGAGACTTGACCCTAATATAGAAGGCTTCACAGAAGATCAATGTTACCAGCATCTTCACATACATCACCTTCCAGCTACTGCTGACCATACCTCTCAAACGTGTCACAATGTTGGAGGTGGCAGGAGTTTGAAAGTTACTTTTCAAGCCTTTTTGAAATTGGTTCAAGAGCATTTTTAGTAAATAGCATACCCTCCAACTAGAGGCATGGGAGCATATTGTTATTTAGCTTTCATGTGCAAAGCGCTTATGAATACCTGCTATCCATCCTGACAGCAAAACCTGTCATGTGAACTGTTAGAAGCCTCATTTAGAGGTTGGGGAATGGAGGAAAATGACTGTGTGGTATTTGACATCAGGTCAAATTAATTATACTATCAGAAAGTATTAACAGAATGCATTCCCTAAGTGCTCCTGTCCACTTTTCTCAAAAATCCTTTCCATAACTCTGTAATGGCATGAGGCAATGAGTGTGTTTTATGACAAAAAATGAGATTTGAACCAGGGGCTTTCTGCTCATTGCTGACACTTTTCAGTACACCACCTCCATCACTCTGGTTTTCCTGCTGTTGTCCATTTCAGGCCCTAAAGTACAGGAAGACTATGGCAACTGTGCTGAATGTCAAAACTGCCTCTGGCTGCCTTTCTGCCACTATACCCTTACACACACACACACAAAGAGAGAGAGAGAGAGAGAGAGAGAGAGAGAGAGAATGAGAATGAGAATGAACACACTGCTGGATCAAGCCCCGTGGCCCATTTAATCCAGGCTGCGAAAATGGCTCTTTCATCGTTGGTCTTTGGCTTCCCAGAAAAACCTAAATGCTGACATTCCCTCTGTCACAATATTTCTCAGACTGGTACAGCTGGGCGCACCCCAGTCCACTTCCTTTTTTCAAGAGAAACCTTTGGCTCTGATTTGCGCTTCTTCTGACTTTCCATTCCCAGTGAATCCCAAACTTGTCTGAATCACATTCTTGCAAGCTTGACCGAATCGTGGCGATTTTTCTGCTGACCAGATCCCTTTTTTTAAGACCTTGGCAGGGAAAGGAAGGAGGTAAATGATAGTGCCATTTCTTGGTTAGGGAGATCCACTACAGGTTGCCAGATTGCATGGTCACAGATTGCAGAAAGCCATGGTATAAGTGGCTTTGGCTGCCATACTGTTTCAGCAAAGCACAACTGGGGCAATTTCTTTTCCCACTACAGAACTATACTGTTCTCCTCCCCATCCCAGCCTTGTAAGCAGCGACTTGGGTGTGCTTCTGTTGCAGCCAGTCACGCCCTGGCTCCTTTTCATGTTTCATTGTTTGGAGGCAAGATTATTCTTTTAGAGACATCATAGTTACCAGGTTTTGATCTTGCAATACACAAGGCAGCCAGGTCTCAAGCCAGAGGCTCTGTCAGCCTGTCTCTTTTAAGGCTGCCTTTGTACCTTGCCTGCTGCAGTAAAGAGGGTGTCCCACATCCTGCAGCAGAGAAGGCTGGGGCTACTGACCATTGGTGCAGTGACACCAAAGACATAATTTCCACTGCCTTTCTGGCTCTGAGGGCTATTTCACCCTATCCTGAAGGCTCATGGTGTAAGCATAAAACCACCCCCCAGCAAAACAGAATATATTCTATTTCATTAAATCACCAGGGACGGATGATGACTTTTAATTATTTATTTATTCACTTATTTTAGCCATGTGTATAAATGGGAACTGAGGACTGTTGCAGCTCCCCACAGTATATCCACATGGTTAAAAAAAATATATGAGGTTGCCTCTCACAAGTAATGGGGTACATATTGCATCCTGATTCCACAACACGAGGCATCCCTGTGCGCTTAAAGGTATAGACAGGGAGATGCATCCAGTGTGATTCATATTCAGAGTAACCTTAAGTCCATTAAGTTAATTGGGACTGCCCTCGGTGTAACTTAGTTGGATATCACTCAGATTCTTCAAATTAGTACCTTATAACTCAGGGGCTCCAACTATAGAGGGTGGAAGGGGCTTTGCCCCCTCAATAATTCTGGGCAGGGAGCCAAGCCCCCACCTCAACACTGAGGGGGCCGCCATCTCCCCGCCATATCATTTTTTTGGGGGGAGCAACCAGGAGCCCACACAGAGGCTCCTCGAGTCAGGTCTGGCCCGGGAGTGGAAAGAAGGAGAGTCATGGCAGCAGTGTTGCTGCCCCTCTCCTTCACTGCGCTGTGTCCATGAGGGGGCAGCCAGCTCCCTTGCGCCCAGCCGCAGCTCTGCTCCTGGGTCACGTCTGACTGAGGAGGCATAGAGAAGGAGGAGAGCTGCGGCAGTGTTGCTGCCCCTCTCTTCAGCTGGGCAGCACCGCACGAGAATGCTGTCGAGGCAACATTTTTGCGTCCAGTTGGGCCAGGTGTGTTGGGATGCGTTTGGAGAGACGGGGGCAATTGGCAGGCCCCCAGCTGGCTCCACCCACCGGCTGGCAACCGGGCGAACTCCGGTTTTCGGAACAGCATCAAAACTGCAACTCAAGCCTCAGAGACCTTTAGAGAATGAACACGCAAGCTAGCAGAGATAAGAACTCTTTGCAACAGAAGTAGCGGACAGAGGCATATGTAAGCATAATTACAAGCATTTATTCAGCATCAGGACAAAAGAAAAACATGTCGGCTTCCCTTCGTGTCCAAGCAAACAGCATAGGCAAAAGCTATATACAACGGAAGTTCCCAGCAGACTGTGCTGGAAGTAAACAGACATGTGACATACAACAACTCCACATGCCTATTCTAAAGGTGGAACGGAACTATATCCTAACAGGGTGCAACGGACTCGTTCTGCGCCCTGCCTCCCTTGGGGACACACCCTGCATGCCCAACACGGGTGGCAGGAGCATATGCTCTGCCGCTGCACCGGGTGGGGGTGGGAGGAGTGGAGGGTGATTTTCAGCCCCTGTGCTCTCTCCGCCACTGATGGGTCAGCGCTGGCACTCTGGGCGGGGGCAGGAAGTGCGGAGGGTGAAGTTACCTCCATGCTCCTCAGCCCCTGCTGCTGGTGGGCAAGCACTGGAGTGCTAGGTGAGGGCAGGACAGGTCACGTGACGCTGGGCCCCCTCAATGTGGGGGACAAGTCAGCGCCGCTGTTGTAAGTCAACTCATAAGAGCATAGAAGACTTTAGGAATTGCTAGAATGACATAATAATGAGGAACGAACAGTCTCCATGTCTGAGGAATATAATACAATCTTAAGGAGTGTTCAAATGGAAGAGCTAACCTCTTAATTTGTGTGCTAATTCAGAATTTCAGAACATCTGGAAACTGGAACTCTTTTTTGCACTATTTGTTATTATTAGATTAGTAGATTACCCCATGCTGAAATCTCATGGTGTAAGACTTACAGTGTGACATCATCTCTGGGGTAAGCGAAAAACAACAATCATCAATCCCCAATAAAATTTCATATACAGTGGTACCTCAGGTTACATATGCTTCAGGTTACATACTCCGCTAACCCAGAAATAGTACCTCAGGTTAAGAACTTTGCTTCAGGATGAGAACAGAAATCATGCAGCAGCAGCGTGGCAGCAGCAGGAGGCCCCATTAGCTAAAGTGGACCTTCAGGTTAAGAACAGTTTCTGTTTAAGAACGGACCTCCAGAACGAATTAAGTTCTTAACTCGAGGTACCACTGTATTTTATTCAATTTAAACAGAATTAAAACACTTTCCACTGCAATTTTCACTTTATCCCTGAGCCCCTAAAAGCCTGCCCACATAAAAGGTCTTACAAGGTTCCCAGGAAGTGAGGGAAGGGGGGGCGGCAGCAGGAATGGTACAGTCTACTATTACAATGCTACCCTAGCACCTTCTGTGCTGTGAATGGCAGACACACGGGTCTAGGATGAATGTAGGATTGGGGCTTTTGAGAAATACACAATGCAAGATGAGAAGCACTGGAGCAACCCTTGTTCCCCTTAAAAACCAGAGTGTTTGCACGTCCTTAGAAATGGTATGCACAGCTCTTTAAGTCAAACCTGAAATGTTAAAATGTTGGCCTCTAGGATAGTAAATCTTGACAACCAGCCTGTATCAGGTTTGGTTCCTCAATTGAATACATTGTAATTCCACTGATTCCTGTCAGAACCTTCTATTTTGAATGGGATAAGATGACATCCTTGTCGTGCCCCACCCACCTAGACTCTTACTCCAGTTGCATTCTTGAGTGCCCTGGTGCTATTGCATTACTCACTGCATTCACTTCTCCTGAAGGCAGGACTTTTAAACTGAAATAAGGCTCTGACCCTTTGACATGACACCTAAGAGAAGGTAGATAACATGATCCTGTCTGCTTATCAGAGGACACTTTGAAACTCTGTAAGAAGATACCTTTTCCTCTCCTATGAAGAGAGGAAAAGTGGGGGGGGGGAGTTTAACCACTACTAGAATGCTGCAGTTTCCAATTTTGGTACACTTCAGTCAGTGGGCTGGGGGAACCAGAATATTCAGCAAAAATATATCCTCTGTACAGCCCTCTGGAAATTAAGGATACATATGGATGTTGAAAATTTGTTGGATAGTTTCCCCCCTGAGTTAGACTGGTCTTACCTGGGTGTTTTGTTCTTTAATGGTCAGATTCAACAGTAAATAGTAGCGAATTTTCAACACAGGTACATTTGCATTAATATGTGCAAATTAGCAATGCATTGTATGTCTCAGGAAGACTGGGCGACTGTACCCGACGCTGTCTAGAAACGTGTGTGTGTGTGTGTGTGTGTGTGTGTGTGTGTGTGTAGTTAGTTCTGGGGAATCATCAAGGGACTGAAAGTAGGTGACTGGTGGGGAATCAGATTTCCAATCTGTAGCCAGTCATTTAACTATTTGCTGGCCTAGTAGCATGTTCCTCTGTATGCTTATTCAGAGGTATGTCTCACTGAGTTAAGTATGATTTACTGCTAAGTGAATGAGGATATACCGTATTTTTCGCTCTATAAGACGCACCAGACCATAAGACACACCTAGTTTTTGGAGGAGGAAAACAAGAAAAAAAATATTCTGAATCCCAAAAGCCAGAGCAGCAAGCGGGATCACTGCACAGCGATCCCTCTTGCTATTCTGGCTTCTGGGATAGCCGCACAAAGCCTCTTCAGGGCAGGGGGAGCATTCTTCCCGCTGCCCTGAAGAGGCTCTGTGTTGCTATCCCTGAGGCCAGAACAGCAAGCGGGATCACTACACAGTGATCCCTCTTGCTGTTCTGGCTTCGGGGATAGCTGCGCAGTCTGCATTCGCTCCATAAGATGTAAACACATTTCCCCTTACTTTTTAGGAGGGAAAAAGTGCATCTTATAGAGCAAAAAATACGGTAAATGTGACATTCCTGATTCCCTGCAGAGTTAGTGTACATAGGTACAGTGGTGCCCCGCAAGATGAACGCCTCGCAAGACGGAAAACCCGCTAGACGAAAGGGTTTTCCATTTTGGAGGTGCTTCGCTAAACGAATTTCTCTATGGGGTTGCTTCACAAGACGAAAAAATCTTGCGAGTTCCTGCGGTTTCCCCCCCCGCTTTTTTCGCCCTTTTCCTAAGCGCTAAGCTGCTTAACAGCTGATCCGCTGATAAGCCGCTTCTCAGCTGATCGCTAAAAGCCGCTAGACCGCTAATAGCGCTAATCCGCTAAGCTGTCAATGGGCTTGCTTCGCAAGATGAAAAAACCGCTAGACGAAGAGAATCGTGGAACGGATTCTTTTCGTCTTGCGAGGCACCATTGTAAAAGGTAAAGGAAAAGGACCCTTGGATGGAAGTCCAGTCAAAGGCGACTATGGGGTGCGGTGCTCATCTCGCTTTCAGGCTGAGGGAGCTGGCGTTTGTCAGCAGACAGCTTTCCAGGTCATGTGGCCAGCATGACTAAACTGCTTCTGGCACAACGGGACACCGTGATGAGCGCCAGAGTGCAAAGAAATGCCATTTACCTTCCCACTGCAGTGGTACCTATTTATCTACTTGCACTGGCATGCTTTCGAACTGCTAGGTTGGCAGAAGCTGCGACAGAGCATCGGGAGCTCACCCAATTGCACGGATTCGAACAACAAACCTTCTGATCAGCCAGCCCAAGAGTCTCAGTGGTTTAGACCACAGCACCACCCACGTCCCTGCAATTAAACACTACTGTGGAGGGGAGCTTAGTCTAGAACCTGGGTGACCAGGGTTCAGATCCCCATAGCCATGGAGATCACTGCATAGCCATGGGCCAATCAGTGCCTCTCAGCCTAAAGTATATCAGAGGAGTGTAGTTAGGATAAAACTGAAAGGAGCAGAATGATTTATGCCATTTTGAGTATTTGGAAGAAAGATAAGAAAGAAGATTTTTTCTACTACTACTACTACTGTGCATATGATTGCAGCCTTAAATCCTATGTACATTTACCTAAGAACTAGTCCCACTGAACATAATGGGACATTCCTGTGCATGAATACGATTGCATATGGAAATGCATATGATTGGTTTAATATATTTAAACACATGTGAAATAAAAACAAAATTGATATGTGCCGGTAACAAGCAAATGCAAGCACACTGTCTGATGTCTTTTTAATATTATCGATTCAATTTGTTAGTCACTTGACACATAAGGAGCCCACAAGTGATGTACAAAATTTTCAAAGCGCAAGGCATGACGTAAAATCTGAAAAAGAACAATACGTACATTATAATAAAAGCCATAGAGTAAGCTATAAAAGAGCAGTTACAGATAGGTAGCCGTGTTGGTCTGCCATGGTCAAAACAAAATAAAAAAATTCCTTCCAGTAGCACCTTAAAGACCAACTGAGTTAGTTCTAGGTATGAGCTTTCGTGTGCATGCACACTTCTTCAGATACACAAGTGTGCATGCACACGAAAGCTCATACCTAGAACTAACTCAGTTGGTCTTTAAGGTGCTACTGGAAGGAATTTTTTTATTTTGTTTTTATAAAAGAGCAGAAAAGGAAGAAAGAGCCTTTTATTCATATTCATGATCACTGCTGACTCAATGTTGTTGTTTTTTTGGGTGGGTGGGTAAGACATTCTCATTTGTCCCCCCACATGGGCTCTTTTTCTAATTTCCTTTGCCTATTTCCTTGTCTCTTCCTCTGTGTCCAAGTTGCTTCATTTCCAGAGAAAGGGCAAGGGCTCCCGGGGTGTGAAGGTGAAGGTGGACTGCTGATGAAACAGTGGATACAGTGGTACCTCAGGTTAAGAACTTAATTCGTTCTGGAGGTCCGTTCTTAACCTGAAACTGTTCTTAACCTGAGGTACCACTTTAGCTAATGGGGCCTCCTGCTGCCGCTACGCCGCCAGAGCATGATTTCTGTTCTCATCCTGAAGCAAAGTTCTTAACCCGAGGTACTATTTCTGGGTTAGTGGAGTCTGTAACCTGAAGCGTATGTAACCCAAGGTACCACTGTATAGGAAATCCCTGCAGCAACCATTACAGTAATCTAGTCTGGCCTCCTACATTGTAACACCTACAGACATTTGCTTAATTATTTCCATGTTGTGTCCTGTCCATAGCTGTCAACCTTTCCGTTTTTTGCGGGAAATTCCCTTATTCCAGTGCCGTATCCCACAGCTTCTCGCTGCTATCCCGGATTGTTAGATATCCCATAGACTGTCCCTGGGACAGGTGAGGCTGCTGATCCCTTATTTTCGAGGCTGCTGATCCCTTATTTTCAAATCTGAAAGTTGACAGCTATAGTCCTGTCTGCTTTAGAGTTGGTTTTTTTTCTTTGTACCATAGGGATGGTCCATGTTGATTCAAAAATTTTCTGTCCACTTGTGTTACCAAGTCACACTCTGGAAACCATGCACAAACCTTTAAAATTCCCCAGGGAGGAGATGAAGTAGCGACAGCCTCTTCTACCTTTCATCACCTGGTCCTGCTTTTAACCCTTCTCCCACATCCCGTGTCCTCTATGTAGGCACACGTTCTCTTTGGGTAAACC
Organism: Podarcis erhardii; assembly: GCF_964252035.2. Classification (NCBI taxonomy): domain Eukaryota; kingdom Metazoa; phylum Chordata; class Lepidosauria; order Squamata; family Lacertidae; genus Podarcis; species Podarcis erhardii. The sequence continues at coordinate 46,578,239 of NC_138497.1, forward strand.
CCAGTTGGCAATATCACTGCATACGGTTACGTTTTATATTGCACCGCTTCTTCTGCACAAATTGAATTCCAAGCATTTTTTTTTGTCTGAACAGAACAATGGATTTTCTTGTGTTTTCCTAACTTCCTCACACAGTGTTGAAAACTTGCTTTCTTGTCATGCAGACCGGTTCGTCACTGTTATTCAATTTTATGGTTGAGTAGCCAAGGGCAGGGTCACAAAGTATTGTGAAATGCGTTGCTTAGGCCTACAATCCCAAATCTACTTGTTCAAGGAAAAGACCAATGAAATCAATAGAAGTTGGTAGGTAAGAGGAAATTAACCAAAGGTTGTGTAGTTTCCACTCTTTTATCAGCATATTGTGCCCATGTAGGAATTTGTGTGAATGCTGGTAAATGGTAACAGTTATTAAAGTTTGGATTCCATACTCTGTTAGAGATACCAGTTGAAACATCACCTTGTTGTTTCTTTATTCTTTACTTCTCTTTGAAATATATATGAGAAGATTATTTTATTCAAGGTCATGAGCACAGTGATGGGAACTAGAAACCTCACAAGCCGTAATCCTGAACCCGCTTACTAGAAGCAAGTTTATTTATTCTTTATTTATTAAATTTGTATACCGTTCTATACCTGCAGGTCTCAGGGCGGTTCACAGGATAAAATCACAATATAAAAACACAGAATACATAATCAAAATAAAACCAAGAGCAGTCCAATAACGCCCCCAACACTTTTTAAAAAGGCATTGAGTGTCAGTCAGCTAAAGGCCCGCTTAAAGAGAAACATTTTTGCCTGGTACCTAAAGGTGTATAATGAAGGTCCGAGGTGAACCTCCCGGGGGAGAACATTCCATAGATGGGGAGCCACTGCAGAAAAGGCCCCTTCTCGTGTTGCCACCCTCTGGACCCCTTGTGGAGAAGGCACACGTAGAAGGGCCTCAGAAAATGATCTCAGGGTCTGGGAAGGTTCAAAAGAGAAGAGGCGGTCCTTGAGGTATTGTGGTCCTGAGCCGTTTGAACTGAAATCAGGAGTACTTCTTAGTAAACATGCTTAAGATTGAGTTATCAGTGTTTAAGGTGGCGATTCTATGCCTGCTTACCTGGGAGTAGCACAATGGAATTTACTTTTGAATAAATATGCATATGAATAGGCTGTAAGTTCAGGTGGTTTTTGTACCTTCTCTTGAGAGGCCTTCTCTGTGGTAACACCTTGCTTATGGTATGATTACCAGATCTTTTTCAATGAATCTGGGGACACTTTTCAACTTCCTATTAAATAGATGAATTTTGTCAGGGGACTGATTTGTAAATCTAGGGACTGTCCCTGGGAAACGGGGACTTCTGGTAACCTTAGCTTATGGAAGGCCCTGCTCAGTGTGGCTCATTTGGTGCCTATGACCTCATTTTGTTGCCAAGTGAAGACTTTTACCCCCCCCCCATTCTTTTAAAAGGATCCTTGGAGGTTTTAAAAGACTTTGGGGGGGTATATTTTTTTAAAAAAACTTGCAAAGGGTTTTAAATTTTGAAGGTTTTAAAAATCTGTCTATACTATGAATCTGATAGATTGATATTATTGATTTTTCTGCCATTTGCTTTTGTTTTATTGATTGCATTTTAGCTGATTGCATTTTAATTGCTATAAGCCACTCAAGAGAACTCTGAGGCATAGAAATACCCAGTGCTTTTTTTCTGGGGGGACACATACCTTTAAACATTTTGTGAATCTAAGTTTGACCTCATTGAGGGGCAGTATTTCAATATGAGTAGGAAAACGAGAGTACCCCTAAACATTTTTTAAAGAAAAAAGTACTGGAAATACCACAAACAAACAAGTTACACATATTGGTGTTTTTGCCTGGCAATTCCCTTCCATCCAAATGAATCAGGAATTGGTGAGACAGTCTGGAAACATAAGCAAGTGCCTGATCCCTATTTATCCTCCCCCACAGAACTATAGTTCTCAATGCTCCCTGGGGAGATAGAATGGCTGCTAAATCAGTGTATTATCTGCAGTGCAGAAACACCCTGAAGAAAGCAAAGACCAGAGGCACCTGTGAATTGAGATGAGTTGTTACAGGTGAATGCCTTTAAAGGTCAAAGAAACAAATCCAGTGGCCACTTTAGACATACTGCTCTTTGGAATGGATACTCAGCTGGGCTTAAAGTAAAGGTAAAGGGACCCCTGACCATTAGGTCCAGTCGTGGCCGACTCTGGGGTTGCGGCGCTCATCTCGCTCTATAGGCCAAGGGAGCCGGCATACAGCTTCTGGGTCATGTGGCGCTGCTCTGGCAGTGGCGTAGCGTGGGGGGTGCAGGGGGGGCCGGCCGCACCGGGCGCAACATCTGGGGTTAGGGCAAATCCACGGGTTAGGGGGCGCAAATCCACGGGTTAGGGGGCGCAAATTACTTGCCTTGCCCCGGGTGCTGACAACCCACGCTACGCCACTGTGCTCTGGCGAACCAGAGCAGCGCACGGAAACACCGTTTACCTTCCCACCAGAGCAGTACCTATTTATCTACTTGCACTTTGACGTGCTTTCGAACTGCTAGGTGGGCAGGAGCAGGGACCGAGCAACAGGAGCTCACCCCGTCGCGGGGATTTAAACCGCTGACCTTCTGATATTCTCCAGTAAAACAAGGCCTTCAAGAATCAATTCTATTTGCCACCTTGTCTGGGTTTGTTTTTTTTTAATTGTCATGGCTTAAATAGCACAAGTGCTTGACTACTTTATAACAATCAGCTTCAACAGCACCAAATTTGAATTCGAGTATTCGCAAGGTGTTCCTGGAAACAAAACACATTTTCCCTATTACACAGTATATTCAGGAGGTGGGTATGGAGGGGAATGATAGGCAAACTTCAGTATTGTCCTCTCCTCCTCCTGTAATGGCAGCCTGGGAGTAGAGAGCAGCAATGCCACAAGGTTGCCTTCCAGAAGCTGGTCACATGGTTCCCCTGCAGGCCCATATAGATGTTTTATCTGTACATTGGATGAGTGGCACTGTCCTGATTACTCCTTTCTAAAAATAGACTTATTCCTAAATGAATTATGCCAAGCAAGCATCAAGGATAGTTTCAGTTGAATACTGTATACTAATAGAAGCATTGCTTCTCTTTCAAATCATGCTTTAAACTAATTGCACAGTTTAATTATATTGTTTGCTAAGCTGCTGCTACTGTTGCAGCTTCTGCCTGGATGTCAGGAGTCCAGGTTCCCAGCTTGATAACGCAGTAAGCGTAGGTAATTAAAAAGGAGGATTTATTGCAAAAACAAACAGATAGCTCCGGACGGCTCTTAACAAAGTCTCTGACACCATTATTCAAGATGACCCTTCTGAAGACTTCTTCCGGCGACAGAAGATATTGAACTTATGAACCTTACGTCTCTTGTTTTGCTTCCTATCTAGCAGCCCTCCCATTCGCCAACTTTTTGGACTGAGTGGATCAGCTCCAACTTTTTCCTTTTCTGGCAGGCTGTCTCTGAGTTCTTTTGTGCTTGTTTCTACTTCCCGCGAGCTTTGATTATGTTCTAGCCTGCTCTCAGCTACTGCCTTATCACCCTTCCTGTCAAGGTCAGGAAGAGCTGAAGTCTGCAGCTTCCCGCTCTCCCCTGCCTAACATCAAAGCCTCTCTGTTCCTGGCTGCTTTCTGCAGTTGGCTGCAAACCTTCGCTTGGAGCTAGCTCATTCCTGACACTAGAACTGTTCGTATTTTTATCTGTAACCCACCTTGATTCCCTGCCAGGGGAAAAGGCAGGGTATAAATAAATATATAACGACAGCAACAGAACGGCCTTCTTCTTTCTGCTAAGCAAGTTGCTTCCCTCTCCACCATAAAATCCCTTTTTGATAGCCTCTTTAGGAAAACCATTGTTAAACTACTGTAAACTTTACTTTCCCTAATTCTCCACTGCCATCTGATTGTCCCCCTACCTAATCCTTGCCATCAATCATGTGCCAGACTGTTACCGATGTCTTCATGGTCCTTGGGTTGCTTCTCCTTATGTTGCTTGGTTCACATCAAAAGCCATGGGCCAGGTGAGAGGTACTTGACCATGTGGCTCCCTCCAGTGCCAGCACTGTCCCAGTTAGGATTTTTCTGCTGATTCAAAACATATCCGTACTCCAAAGGCCTACTTATTTTAAACCAGCTAACCTTCAGTGGCTTCTTTCAAATAATACTGGGAAGTGTAGTGTGGAGAGGTGGATGAGCTTTTCATGTCAGAGATCTCTGGCCTCTCTTGCTGAACTACATTTCCCAGTATTCTTTATAGGAGCGAAGAGCAAATTCTTATTTGTTTTTAGGCTGCGGTTTAAACACGTCATTTGTGTTCCATGCAACTACAGTAGTGTGTATTGCTTACATATAGTATGCAAAACAAAACAAATTCCTTCCAGTAGCACCTTAAAGACCAACTAAGTCAGTTCTTGGTATGAGCTTTCGTGTGCATGCACACTTCTTCAGATACCATGCATGCACACGAAAGCTCATACCAAGAACTGACTTAGTTGGTCTTTAAGGTGCTACTGGAAGGAATTTGTTTTGTTTTGACTATGGCAGACCAACACGGCTACCTATCTGTAACTGGAAATATAGTATGCAAGATTTCATTCAAGGTTATGCCTTGGTAGGGGATATCCTATCTTCCAAGCACTGAAAGCTAAATATTTTTTTCTTTGGAAACTTGTTGTTGTTTAGTTGTTTAGTCATGCCCGACTCTTCGTGACCCCATGGACCAGAGCACGCCAGGCGCTCCTGTCTTCCACTGCCTCCTGCAGTTTGGTCAAACTCATGCTGGTAGCTTCGACAACACTGTGCAACCATCTCGTCCTCTGTCGTCCCCTTCTCCTTGGGCCCTCCATCTTTCCCAACATCAGGGTCTTTTCCAGGGAGTCTTCTCTTCTCATGAGGTGGCCAAAGTATTGGAGCCTCAGCTTCAGGATCAGTCCTTCCAGTGAGCACTCAGGGCTGATTTCCTTCAGAATGGATAGGTTTGTTCTTCTTGCAGTCCATGGGACTCTCAAGAGTCTCCTCCAGCACCATAATTCAAAAGCATCAGTTCTTTGGCGCTCAATCTTCTTTATGGTCCAGCTCTCACTTCCATACATCACTACTTAGAAAACCATAGCTTTAACTATACGGACCTTTGTTGGCAAGTTGATGTCTCTGCTTTTTAAGATGCTGTCTAGGTTTGTCGTTGCTTTCCTTCCAAGAAGCAGGCGTCTTTTAATTTTGTGACTGCTGCCACCATCTGCAGTGATCATGGAGCCCAAGAAAGTAAAATCTCTCACTGCCTCCATTTCTTCCCCTTCTATTTGCCAGGAGGTGATGGGCCTAGTGGCCATGATCTTATATCCAGTGCAATCATGGATTCTTCCACAGAATGTGGCTGTGCTCATTTAATAGGCACCACCTGGGCATTCTTTGTGATGTAATTTGTAAACAGTGTTACAATTAATGTTTGCATCGTTTTGTAAAAATGTCTCCCTGGTAAACTGCCACTGCCTTTCTCGAAGGCTTCTCCCAATATGTGAGATGCTGAAGGCAAATCCTGTGAAGTCCTCTTGCCACCTGCATAGGAAATGCTCCATGCAGAGTGTGAGTGTGGGCAGAGCTGAGATTCGGAATAAAATTGATTCTGTTCGTTTGGCCACATCCTGTTTCCCTTGTTTATGTACCTGCTGCATTGAAATCTGGCGACTAATTTTCAGTTTGATGGAGGCCAAGATAGGGCTGAGCAGCTAAGTAGGGCTGCCACATTTTTTTTAATCAGGCAGAAAACCTGCCTAGCTGCTGCATGAAAGACAACACACACACACACACACACACACACACACACACACACACAATGCCCCCCCCATGCCAGGAAAAGCTATAGCTTTCAAAAGTTCAGAAGCTCTTACAGAAAAAAGGCTGTAATCCTACTGCCAAATTGGGTTGGATTTTTTGTTTTTACTTCAAAGTATCTTCATCAGCTTGATACTTGGCTAAGGAATCATTCAGTCGATTGTCATCTGTCAACTTGGAGATCATGCCTGTCTTCTCCAAAGCTCTGTAGCAGTAAGAAAACAAGCAGCTGCTGTGTTCCTGCTTCATTCCTTGACCGTCACTTATTGCATATAATCACGCCCAAAGCTTTTTGGCTCCCTTTTGCCCAGTCACTATTGAGAAGAAGAGATGCAAGAACTTTTCTCATCCTGTTTTTAAATTTTCTAGAGGCAGATGATAGGGATTTCAATGTGCTGATTGTAGTATGGAAGAGATCTCCCTTGCCATTGTATAGACTGAGCTGGTAATCAGGTTTTCTTGGTGCTTTAAAAGTCAGCAAAACCTGCTTGACCAGGGACCAGAGGAACCGTAATTGTAATAATAATAATAATAATAATAATAATAATAATAATCAGAATTCATTGTAAGGAGGTCGTTCTGTCAGTACAAGCATTTCTCCTTGCTTGATGGAACAATCTCCTCTCTCCTTTTCTCATGTAGTCATACCTCATGTTATGTTTGCTTCATGTTACGTTTTTTCAGGTTGCGTCCTGCGGCGACCCGGAAGTACCGGAAAGGGTTACTTCCGGGTTTTGCCACTCACGCATGCGCAGACACGCAAAATTACATCACGCACATGTGCAGAAGTGACAAATCGCAACCTGCGTGTGTGCAGACGCGCCACTGCGGGTTGCGTTCTTTTCATGTTGCGAACCAGCCTCTGGAACGGATCCTGTTCGCAACCAGAGGTACCACTGTACTTTTCTGAGGATTCTCTTGATCACCCCCAAGCCAATTTTTGGGTGTAGGGAGAAAGCCCCATTGAGTTAGAGGACATCCTTCCACAGGCTTCTGCTACTGAGACTGGTTGGCTGAATCTGGCCCAGTAATAATAAATACTTCAGCCATAACACTTTCAGTTCTGTGTAAGTGACTGCCTTTAACCCCAGCCAGGCAGTTTGCAGAAGGCAGTTCCATTCTCCTTCCTCCCCAAGTATGTGAAATATTATGTCTTATTTCTCTCCCACAAATAGTTTATTCTCTGGTTTAGCTATCTGTCAGTCCATTGATATTCTCCCACCTACAATCCTCAGGACGTAAGAAGGCACAACCCAAGAGATCCACAATTAAAATATTGAAAAAAAATGTAGTAGCAGCAAGTAGGCGCTGGGGGTGAGACAGAAATGCACTGGGAGAAGCAAGTTTCTTTTCCCTGTGCTGTTCACACAGTGCCAATTGTTTCTTCTTCCCTGAGCTGCCATTTTCTCCCGTGGGGAACAGCACACCTTTCCCCAAATGGGACAAACAGCACTTGATGGGGAGGAAGGTGGTAGTGTAGAGAGGGGGTTGAAAGAAGAGTTAAACCAGGAACAGGGAACTTGGGGTTCACAAATGTTGTTCAACTCAAACTCCCATCAGCCCTAGACAGCATGGCCAATGTTTGGGGTGATATAGTCCATCCACATCTGGATGACCACGGGTTCTCCACCCTTGCTGCACAAGAATCTATGTAGGCACATTCCAAATAGGTGTGGAGCCAATAGGGTCTTAACGCCCCAATGCACCATGAACTATGCCCTACCTTTCTAATATACATGCATTATACAAGGCGGACTACATCTATTACGCTACCCACTTAAAAATGTAGAATCATAGAATCATAGAATCATAGAGTTGGAAGAGACCACAAGGGCCATCGAGTCCAACCCCCTGCCAAGCAGGAAACACCATCAGAGCACTCCTGACATATGGTTGTCAAGCCTCTGCTTAAAGACCTCCAAAGAAGGAGACTCCACCACACTCCTTGGCAGCAAATTCCACTGTCGAACAGCTCTTACTGTCAGGAAGTTCTTCCTAATGTTTAGGTGGAATCTTCTTTCTTGTAGTTTGGAACCATTGCTCCGTGTCCGCTTCTCTGGAGCTGCAGAAAACAACCTTTCTCCCTCCTCTATGTGACATCCTTTTATATATTTGAACATGGCTATCATATCACCCCTTAACCTCCTCTTCTCCAGGCTAAACATGCCTAGCTCCCTTAGCCGTTCCTCATAAGGCATCGTTTCCAGGCCTTTGACCATTTTGGTTGCCCTCCTCTGGACACGTTCCAGTTTGTCCGTGTCCTTCTTGAACTGTGGTGCCCAGAACTGGACACAGTACTCCAGGTGAGGTCTGACCAGAGCAGAATACAGTGGCACTATTACTTCCCTTGATCTAGATGCTATACTCCTATTGATGCAGCCCAGAATTGCATTGGCTTTTTTAGCTGCCGCGTCACACTGTTGGCTCATGTCAAGTTTGTGGTCAACCAAGACTCCTAGATCCTTTTCACATGTACTGCTCTCAAGCCAGGTGTCACCCATCTTGTATTTGTGCCTCTCATTTGTTTTGCCCAAGTGCAATACTTTACATTTCTCCCTGTTAAAATTCATCTTGTTTGTTTTGGCCCAGTTCTCTAATCTGTCAAGGTCATTTTGAGTGTGATTCTGTCCTCTGGGGTGTTAGCCACCCAGTGGCGTAGCGTGGGGGGTGCAGGGGGGGCCGGCCGCACCGGGCGCAACATCTGGGGTTAGGGCAAATCCACGGGTTAGGGGGTGCAAATCCACGGGTTAGGGGGCGCAAATTACTTGCCTTGCCCCGGGTGCTGACAACCCACGCTACGCCACTGTAGCCACCCCTCCCAGTTTGGTGTCATCTGCAAATTTGATCAGGATGCCCTTGAGTTCATCATCCAAGTCGTTGATAAAGATGTTGAATAAGACAGAACCCTGTGGCACCCCACTAGTCACACTTCTCCAGGATGAAGAGGAACCATTGATGAGCACCCTTTGGGTTCGGTCAGTCAGCCAGTTACAAATCCACTGACTATGCACTGAGTGGTAGCATAGTCAAGTCCGCATTTTACCAGCTTCTTTACAAGAATATCATGGGGCACCTTGTCAAATGCCTTGCTGAAATCAAGGTAGGCTACATCCACTGCGTTCCCTTCATCTACCAGACTTGTAATTCTGTCAAAAAATGAGATCAGGTTAGTCTGACATGACTTATTTTTCAGAAATCCATGCTGACTATTGATGATCACAGTATTCCTTTCTAGGTGCTCACAGACTGTTTGCTTAATGATCTGCTCCAGAATCTTCCCTGGTATTGATGTCAGACTGACTGGGCGGTAATTATTTGGGTCCTCTCTTTTCCCCTTTTTGAAAATAGGGACAACATTTGCCCTCCTCCAGCCTGCCGGGCTTCGCCTGTTCTCCAGGAATTCTCAAAGATGACTGCCAGTGGTTCTGAGATCACATCTGCCACTTCTTTTAATACTCTTGGATGCAGTTCATCTGGCCCTGGAGACTTGAATACATCTAAACTAGCCAAGTATTCTTGTACTATCTCCTTAGTTATTCTGGGCTGTGTTTCCTCTGCTGAATCATTTGCTCCAAATTCTTCAGGTCGGGCATTGTTTTCTTTATTGGAGAAGACTGTAAGAACAATACTGGCAGTATAAAAACCACAACATAACAATTGAAAAAACAGCAACAATTTCAGCAAACTAACTGGGTTACCAGTGAGCCAGAAGAAAACTGCTTTGGCTTGATGTTGTGTCTTCAAAAGAGATTTGATGTGAAAAATCATGCCACAGAGCTACACATTACAGTATATCACCTGCTAATTGCTGCAGATCAAACCACTCTTAGAGGACTGATACAGAGACCCACTCTGCTGTTGGGCTGACACAGTTCTGCAAAAGCGCAAAGAGGTCTTGGTGTAAAAACGATTTCTTAAAATGAAAATACCCTTGAACTCCTCTTTCACAATGGAGTGGTTTGGTGTCAGAGAACTTTTGGGCTCTGCTCTGTTGACCATCTCCCCCAAACAGTTCCCTGTTGGAATCCAGGTTTTGGTTACTCAAGCTTCAGATATGCACCTCCTTTTCTCTTCTTGCCTTTCTCATTTTTTTTCTGTAGCAGATGGTGATAATTCCCATGGCTGGATCAGGCTGCAGCTGAGACGGCTTCCCTGATGCCTTGACTGTACCATGGAAACTCCCTCTGGCCTCTCTGAGAGGGGAATACGCAGCTTATTATCATCTTCTGTTTATGAATTTAAAGGTCCTATTAGGATTATATTTCTTACTCTTGTGTGCTTTCCCTCTGCCTCTTTCAGGATAGTTTTTGTACCTTTGTGTGACTGCTCTATTTTGACTTCTTATGTGCAAACACAATTGCAATGGCCTTATAACAGAACCTTTGTTTATTCCCTTAAAAAAAAAATAGTAATAGCATCCAGGAGATAAAATTAGTAATTGAAAATTCCTGTTTTGAGATTTAAAACAACAACAACAACATTATTTTTGTTATTTGCATAGCGATTCATTCTGATTGAGGGTCACTTTTTGCGTTTCATCACTGTTGGCCTAACCTGTAGGTTTCCCCCCTTTGGGGTGTATGTGTGTATTTTCAACTATATATATATATATATTCAACAATTTATATTTTTCTTTACACTGTAATTTCTAAACAGTTTACAGTGAGGTTACAAAAGAGATACAAAAGAGATACAAAAGATAAAATCAGAAAAGCTTCCTTAAAATGTCTACTGAAATAAAAAGCACCTGAGGTTCAACATGGAGGGATGCCTTTCTGGTCTCAGCTAGGAAGGTGTTCACAGAATTGGGTCCACATACCTCCTGGGGGATGCCAGGCATGCAGCTTAAACACAGTCTGGCCCATATTTTATCATTTCATCAACATGTTTTGCCTGGCATGGACATAAACTGATAAGAAAAGCTTAACTTAATTTCTGGGTCTTAGGCCATTGTTGAGGGAAAAGAACAAGGCCTCTAAAAATGTTCACGTATCCTCAGGGCAGGAGTGTGGAATATTTTCCTGAACATAAGAAAAGGCTGGTGGACAAGGCCAGTGGCCTATCTAGTCCAGTGTCCAACTCTCATTCCCAGGCACCAGTCTAGCTGTTGCATTCTGTAGTTTCCGGGTCAACTTCAAAGGTAGACCCACATAGAGCGCATTGCAGTAGTCCAAGCAAGAGATAACCTGAGCATGCACCACTCTGGCGAGGCAGTCTGCAGGCAGATAGGGTCTTAGCCTATGTACCAGATAGAGCTGGTAGACAGCCTCCCTGGACACAGAATTGACCTGCGCCTCCATGAACAGCTGTTACTTTTAGACACTTTTAGACAATGAAAGAGTTGTTAATCTGGAAAGTGTTAAACAGAGATGTGAGGGGAAAGTTTGGCTGAATTAATCTTCTCTTCTCAAGGCATCTGTTAATGGTGCAGGAGCAGGGCTACTATAAAGGCATTCAACTAAGTTTCACTCAGATCAGACCCATTGAAAAGAATTGACCTGACTTACCCATGTTCATAAAAGACAGGAGTGCCTGGCGTGTTCTGGTCCATGGGGTCATGAAGAGTCGGACACGACTAAAGGACTAAACAACTAAATGACACTTTGTGTAAAACGTAGTTAAATACCACTCAGTAACATGAGATGTCCTTGTTCTATGAGGTATATTAAACTGGGATCCTTAAACTTGAAGTCCAATCACAATAGAAACGTTGAACTACAGTTGCAAACACAACTTTTAAAGTGTGTTTTAAGTGCAATATACAATGTGACACTAGATGGCGATGGTGAGCCTTATGGAAAATTCAATGTATTTTAAAAAATGCTTTTAAAAAAGGCATTTTCAGAACAGCTTTTATATGTGCGTAGATTCCACCCTAAGCACATGGATGGGGAACCTCTGGACCTCCATGTCACGCTGGCTACAATTCCCAACATCCCTGACCATTGGTCATGCTGACTGGGGTTGATGGGAACTGGAGTCCAAAAGCATCTGGAGAGCCACAGATTCCCCCTCCATCTGGAGAGCCTTATATCCCCCTTCATATAGAATGTCACTGATTTTATTATGTCTTTCGAACTCTCCCAAATAATGCAGAAGAAAAGTAGAAAACAGTTTCTGTATTCAAGGGCTTCTCTAATCAGCAAGGATACATACGCCAAATAACACAGATGGATGCCACTGGAACAAAGGGCTATTCATTTTCATTTATAGGCTTCCTTCAAAGGATTTAAATCATAAGGTATGGAAAGACTGAAGAACTTTGAGCTACGAGTTCTCAGAAAAATTAAAGGTGGAATGGCCAAAGCCCTATAATATCATAATGACACGTGTTGCATCTTGAAGGTTCCTCAAGGCTCCTTGCTGTTTTGGTAAATAAACAGTTTGCACCTACTGTACCTATCTTTGGTGGTGGTAGTTTTATTTACTGTGGCATGGCTTTATTCATTCCTAACTCTTAAGAATATGAAAAGAGTCCTGTGGATCAGACCAAAGGCCTATCTAGTCTAGCCCTCTGTTTTCATAGTGGCCAACCAGATTCCCACAACCAGGACATGAAAACAATGTACTTTATTACTCACGACCCCTATGATTTACTGGTGGAAACAGAATATAGCTATGATGACTCTAGTTTTCCATCAATCTATAACTGCCTGAGAATAAATGAAAAGTTCTTTAGAAAATTAAGTAATGCTGGAGTTGCAGCTGAACGGTTGCAGCTAGGAACACTCTTCCTACATCTCTTCCCTTGAAGTGTGTTTAGCCAAGGAGGTGTCTTCAAAGGCAGCCTCTGTTGTTCCTTAATTAGCCGGCCACTCCAGGGAACAAAAAAGTGGGACAGGAATCTAATGTGGCTTTCTTGGATGGCAGAGCACAACTCAAGAGTTCTAGCAGTTGAGCAGGCGCATGCAAGTTATATATGTTAACCCTTAGGAAATGTACCAGAGTTCTCAGGGGTGGTAGTGTCATTTTGAAATGAAGAGTTGGATCATTTCCGCATTTAAATCAATGCATATATTTCCTAAAGCAAGAAGGCAGCTTTACTAGTTTGCCGGTACGGGTAAATGATTTCTCTTTGATCTTTGTTTTGAGTAAAAATGTCATGAATCCAGTTTTTGCTGAAATCACTGGTGTTGTTGTTTAGTCGTTTAGCCGTGTCCGACTCTTCGTGACCCCATGGACCAGAGCACGCTGTCTTCCACTGCCTCCCGCAGTTTGGTCAAACTCATGCTGGTAGCATCAAGAACACTATCCAACCATCTCGTCCTCTGTCGTCCCCTTCGCCTTGTGCCCTCCATCTTTCCCAACATCAGGGTCTTTTCCAGAAATCACTGGTACTTCGGGAAAATTGCCCAGGGACTTAGTCCCTTGGCCTGTATTTTTCCTAGAGCATTGTTATGTTTATGTCATCTGGAAATTTGGGGCTGCTGGTTATTTTATTTTATTTATAATATGATTTTTAAAAAAATATTCACCAGGTGAATATGTTTGCCAGCTCTCCCCCACTCCTGATACTGTTTCCAGTTTCCCATGATGAGTTGATCTGGCCTGGTTAGAATTTATTTTCCTTTCTCTATCCCTTTTAAGCATTCCTTAGAGCTGATGCTCTCTTACTGTTCTATATGTGGGGGGAATAGTCTCTACTATGGTGACAAATGTAAAGATGATTGGTTGTTAGTCACATACAGTATTAGGGACATGTCCTTCTCACCCGCTTTACTTTTTGTTGGGGTTACCAGTTCATGTTTGGAATACAGTAATATGGGGAAGATACAATTGAAGGAGCTTTCAATTAACTAAAAATGTGTAAAAAAAAACCCCAAACCATAAACTTGGGGAAATAATTTTTAGAGTCCTCTTACAATAATTACTGATGTGACACCTGTAGGATGGAAGTGGAACAAGCTGACAGGGAATAAAATGTTTTGCATTGGTGTCTGTGACCATGAGTCTGCATTTAAATTACCAAGCGTTTCTTAGGATTTAAGATTTGACTATAATGAATTGCAAAACCTGGAGAGATCTAGCAGTCCTTTGGATTGTCCCTATCAGGGTATACCATGGGGAACAGCTGCAAGGGAATGTTCCAGCCATAAAGGAACAGCAGCTATGATAGGAACATAGGAAGATGCCCTACACCAGCACAGATTATTTATTTATCTATCATTTTACAATGATACCTGTATACAATGAAAACACTTTTAAAAAATCCCATCAACTGACTCTTATGGAAAGATGCATGCATAAGCCTGGCAACAGAGCATTCCGCTGGACTGGGCTGATGACACTAGAAGCTCCATTTTATGTTGATGTCAAACGTAGAAGCCAACTCCTAGGGGCTGAGGGGTCTTTGACCCCCCCCATAAAATATTTGTGGGGACCGCCCCCCAGTTGATGGGCATTGTCATTCAAATAGTGTGCGTGCACCGCATCATGTGATTAATTTTGTGGGGTGGGGGTTACCTGACCCCCCATATTTTATTCAAGTTGGCACCCCTGATGTCATATGAGCCTTGGCAACCTGGGGCACAACCAATGCCCCTCCTGCAAATGAATTCAGTGATCATGGGAGATAAGGCTCCATAGGTATTACTCTTGAAGAGCCAATGCCCTGGCCTTCAAAGGAGCCCTTCTTTACCTTTTTGTGGGCACAACCCCACCGGGCAGGTGTGTGGTAGCATGGGAAGCCTTTGATTCCTGTGTCGAGTCTGGTTCAGGGCATGGCACCTGTGAGCATCCTGTCTTCGGCTCTGGAGCAGGACTCTCAGGTTTTGTGGGATGCAAACCATCAGCCTTGAGCACTTTTGGCTCCAAAATGCCAGCACGAGGAGCTGGTTATTTCCCATTTGGTGGTATAGCAGCCCCGGACCCAGTTAGCTCCTCCACCTCTGAGCTTGTGGCATGGGAATGTGTCATACTTTACAGCCTTCTGTTAGAAGGGTCATTCTGTAAAGATACAGAGCCATAAGTAGAGAGAGCAGGAAGGGTCATCAACAGTTAGCCTTGAGACATCAGCTTCAGCAGGACAGAGATCACCTGGCCACACTTCCCCCCACTATGGTGAAATGAACTTAATGAATTCGTGCCCACTATTACCATCTTTAGGGATGCAGGTGGCGCTGTGGCTTAAATCACAGAGCCTGGGACTTGCCGATCAGAAGGTCGGTGGTTCGAATCTCCATGACTGGGTGAGCTCCTGTTGCTCGGTCCCTGCTCCTGCCCACCTAGCAGTTCAAAAGCACATCAAAGCACATCAACTTGGTGCAGTCGGTGGAAGGTCTACCCAGTAACCAAAATGTCTCTGCAACTCTTCAGCTGGAACTGCAATGGTTTGAACCACCCTCGAAAAAGGGGCCAAGTATTTCATTTATTAAAGAAGGAACATTTAGACGTAATCTGTTTACAAGAAACTCACATTGCCAGGATACATAGAAAACTTTTAACAAACAAGAGATTAGGACAAGAATTTATATCATCAGATAGAGTCAAGAAAAGAGGAGTTGTGATTTATGTCAAGGAAAAATTTGAACCAAAATTGATCTTCAAGGATGACCAAGGAAGATACCTGGCAGTGGAAATTCAAATTTATGGAGAAAAAATATTGATTGTTGGAGTTTATGCACCAAATGAGGGGAAGGCTGAATTCTTTAAGAAGTTGCATGAGACTTTAATGGACTTTTTGGACTTTAAAATTATAATGATGGGTGACATGAATGGAGTCGTCTCTACAAACATGGATAAGGCCCAAAGACAAACAATATCTAATGATGGAAGACTACCAAAGACTTTTTTTGACCTGACTGACACTATGGATCTGATCGATATCTGGAGAACTAGGAACCCTCTGGAAAGGGAGGGGACCTTCTTCTCTGAAGCAAAAATGACATGGACTAGAATTGATCAAATATGGATTTCTAGTAATCTGGCATCAAAGGTTAAAAAAACAGAAATCTGCCCAAAGACCTGCTCTGACCATAATGCTGTCAAGATGGAAATGAAACTGACAACAGCTGGAACCTTTAGATGGAGAATGAATGACACTCTCTTTGGAGATGGGGAAATTTGCAAAAAGGCCCAAGAAACACTTAAGGACTACTTCGAGATCAATTTGAGATCAGACACAGAAAAAAGAATCATTTGGGACGCAAGTAAAGCCGTGATGCGTGGCTTCCTAATACAACAGAATTCAATAAAGAGGAAAAAGCAGAATGAGAAGAAAGAGAAAATTTGGAATCTAATAAAAGAAGGGGAGAAGAAATTGAGATCTAAGCCTAAATCCCAGGAGATATTAAGAGAAATAAAATTCTATCAAACACAATATATGGAATTGACGAACCAGGAAATAGAATGGAAAATTAAACAAATGAGACAAAAGACTTTTGAATCTGCAGATAAATGTGGGAAGCTACTGTCTTGGCAACTGAAAAAGAGACAAAAATTGAATACAGTGACATCACTCGAAGTAGATGGGAAGTCTATTAATAAACCAAATGAGATAAGTAATTGTTTTCAAAGTTTCTTTAAGAAATTATATAAACAAGGGCCAAAAAATGAACAGGAGATAGAAGAATTTATTGGAAAATACGGACTATCAAAAATCTCTGAAAACAACAGAAGGAGTTTAAACGAGAAAATTACAGATCAAGAAATAGAGAGTGCCATTCAGGATATGAAGCTGGGAAAATCACCAGGACCAGATGGATTAACTGCGAGATATTATAAAGTATTGAAGGATTGGTTAATACAACCATTGAAAGAAGTTTGCAATCAAATTTTGGAGGGGAAAAAGGCTCCCGAATCGTGGAAGGAAGCATTCATCTCACTTATACCAAAGACAGAAACTGAGAAACATCTAGTCAAGAATTACCGCCCTATATCACTTTTGAACGTGGATTATAAAATTTTTGCAGACATTCTAGCAAAAAGATTCAAAAAAGTGCTGTTAGAGGTGATTCACAGGGACCAAACAGGCTTTCTACCAGGCAGGCATTTGTCAGACAATGTGAGGAATATTATAGATATTCTAGAACTTTTGGAAACTGACATTAATAGAAAAGCTGTTTTGATTTTTGTCGATGCAGAGAAAGCCTTTGACAATATTTGTTGGAGCTTTATGAAGAGGAATCTCCAAGGAATGGGGGTAGGCAAGAATTTTGAAAATGGTATAAGTGCAATTTATTCTGAGCAAAAGGCCAAACTTATTGTAAATGGTATGGTTATGGATGAAATTCCAATAGAGAAAGGGACACGACAGGGATGCCCAATTTCTCCTCTATTGTTTATATCGGTACTGGAGGTTTTCCTTAACATGATTAGAAGAGACCAGCTGGTTAAAGGTATACAGGTCGGAACTAAACATTATAAGCTAAGAGCATTTGCAGATGACCTAGTTTTGACACTACAACAGCCAGAAACTAGTACAAAAAGAGTCTTGGAACTTATTGAAATATTTGGTCAGGTAGCAGGTTTTAAATTGAATAAACACAAGACAAAGGTGTTGGAAAAAAATCTCACGGTGGGGGAAAAAGATAGTTTTCAAAGAGAAACGGGTTTGGAAATTACTAAAAAGGTAAAATATCTGGGGGTGAATTTAACATCTAAGAATGTGAATCTATTTAAAGATAATTATGAGAAATGCTGGGCTGAAGTGAAGAAAGATTTCGATATATGGTCAAGATTGAGACTTTCCTTGTTAGGCCGAATTGCTGTAATTAAGATGAATGTATTGCCGAGACTGTTGTTTTTGTTCCAGACATTGCAAATTTTAGATAAGATGGACTGTTTCAAGAAGTGGCAGAAAGATATATCTAAATTTATCTGGCAGGGCAAAAAACCCAGAATTAAATTCAAGATTTTGACTGATGCAAAGGATAGAGGGGGCTTTGCCCTGCCGGACTTAAAACTTTATTATGAAGCAGCAGCTTTTTGCTGGCTGAAACCATGGCTACTTCTTGAGAATACAGACATTCTGGACCTGGAAGGTTATGATAATAGTTTTGGTTGGCATGCATATTTATGGTATGACAAGGTAAAGGTACATAGAAATTTTAAAAATCATATTATTAGGAAAGCATTGTATAATGTATGGAATCGATATAAAGATTTGTTTGAAAGTAAAACCCCCAGGTGGCTGTCACCAATGGAAGCTAAGGCGGTAAAAAGACTGAACATGGATACAGACTGGCCAAAATACTGTGAAATTGTAGAATATGATGGTGAAAAGGTGAAACTACAGAGTTTCGAGAAATTGAAACCTAAAGTCCGAGACTGGTTACACTATTACCAGATTAATGAAACCTTTAAGCAGGACAGAAAACTAGGATTTCAGAAGGAGAGGTCAAAGTTAGAAACAGAATTGCTAGAACCCAATACTAAGAATTTGTCTAGAATGTATAATCTGCTGCTAAAATGGAACACACAAGATGAAACGGTTAAATCAGCCATGATTAAGTGGGCACAAGATATTGGTCATGATATTATGTTTGCTGACTGGGAGCAGTTATGGACCACAGGTATTAAATTTACGGCATGTAGTGCCCTGAAAGAGAACATAATGAAAATGATCTATAGGTGGTACATGACCCCAGCCAAGCTTGCAAAGATATATCACTTGCCCAATAACAATTGCTGGAAGTGTAATGAATGTGAAGGAACTTTTTATCACCTTTGGTGGACCTGCCCAAAGATTAAGGCCTACTGGGAAATGATCTATAATGAAATTAAGAAAATCCTTAAGTGGACATTTGTAAAGAAACCGGAGGCTTTTCTCTTGGGCATGGTCGGCCAATTGGTACCAAAGAAAGATAGGACCTTTTTTATGTACGCAACAACAGCAGCAAGAATCCTTTTGGCGAAGTATTGGAAGACTAAAGAACTACCTACTCTGGAAGAATGGCAGACCAAGGTGACTGAATTTATGGGACTGGCAGAGATGACCGGCAGAATCCGTGACCAGAAGAAAGAGACAGTGGAGGAGGACTGGAAAAAATTTAAAATCTATCTTAAAAATTGTTGTAAAATTTCGGAATGTTAAGATGTCAGGGGATTGGACACTAAGAATTACAGCTATAAATCGAAATTTATAAAGCAGAAACTCTTTTTAAAGAGAATTAAATATAAAAATGGGATGAAGAATTGCTAAAAATTTTGAAATTTGGATGCAGTGAAGGGGAGGTTTGGGGAAGTCGCATTATGTTTGTTTTGTTTTTTCTTTATGTTGTAAAATCAATAAAAATTATTATAAAAAAAAAAACAAAAGCACATCAAAGTGCAAGTACAGTAGATAAATAGGTACCGCTCCAGCGGGAAGGTAAATGGTGTTTCCGTGTGCTGCTATGGTTCGCCATACATGGCTACATGACCCGGAAGCTGTACGCCGGCTCCCTCGGCCAATAAAGCGAGATGAGCGCCGCAACCCCAGAGTTGGCCACGACTGGACCTAATGATCAGGGCTCCCTTTACCTTTTATTACCATCTTTATTGGTGACATCTTTTTCTCTCTTTTTGACCATGCATAAGTGGCCACCCTAAGTGGAAATTAAACTTCAAGAGACAAAGGGTGTTTCTCTATGTGTGTAAACAATGGCCTGCTGTGGGTGGCAAGCCTGTGAAACCTCAGAGAGGAAGATTTATTTCACTTGTGTTTCTCTGGAATGACTCTCACTGAGCTATGCTTTTGTGTGAGAATAAAAATGCACAACCTAAAAACATTAACTTTACAATGCGCAAGAAAGGCTGAAGGCATAATAACATTGCTATCTTAGTTCACAAGCCTGGGATAGAATTAAAAGACTTCTGCTATCTAAAGGAACACCTTATAAGTTAGATTTGTCTAATGAAAAATAAAAATTATTTCAAGTCCCGTCCCCTCCTAAGATATAAAAAAATGTTCCAGCTTTGCCAGAAACGTTAAGCGCATTAGCGGGTTTAATTGCCCCAGTTGCAGAGGCTCAGGAGGCCACCAAACTGCATAGATTCCATTCCAGGATCTTTTCCAGCTGGTGGCTCTTTTGACAGAACTCGGTGGCAGAGTTACAAGTGTAAGAAGTCTGCAGTTCAGGTGAAATATGAGTTAATGCTGCTGCTATGTGGGTTGGACGGGTGTTGTGTGGGCAGGAAGAGGGAGAAGGTTACAAGATCAGTTTGACTATGTCTGCGGTGAGAGAAATGTGAACTGGCTGGCTAAGCTTCCCACTGTTTTCCGTCCACTGGAGGAGGGAAAAAGGTTACTATTGATGCTTCGTTGTACTTGATGAAGAGGGTATTTGCTGAACTACCCCTCTCACGTTTCAAGGTGAAATATTTATGCTTTTTCATCTTGGATGCCTTGAGTAATGTCACCAAGAACTCGTTATGCTTGTGTAATTGCCTCTTGGTCTGATTCCGCTATCTTGTGACCAGTGTAAATGCTGATCATTGTGGGGTCCTCTCTGTCCAATGAAATGGTGCAGCTCAGCCTAGGAGTGGGCTAGCTGCCTAGCTCTCAACACTAGCGCTCAGTGAAGGCAGAGAAGCTCCCATACAGCTGAGCCGAGCCCGGCAGCCTCTTATCTTCCCTGCAGATGTTTGTGCTTTTGTCTTGCTTGTGCAGGGAGGCAGGAGAGAATACGGGAATGTGCCAATCCATTCCCTCTTTGCTTCCTCTTTCAAAACTGCCAAGGACTGGCAAACCTCAGACTCTATATTTGGCAGGCAACACAAAGAGCAAAAGTGTGATAGCTACGTCAAATAAAGCATTTGACCGCATTTGGTCTTCTCTGTTGGTTTGGGGCCCAATTTACACTTAAGGAACCATGGTTTAACTCCGATTTTGACTTGAGATTGTAGCCTAACATTCTTGGTCCATTAGCAAGGCTGACTTCTGACCTCCCATTATGCGGCAGGGATGCTGCTGTCAAGAAGGTAGTGTGGCAGCTTCACCTCACTGGGCAAGCTGCTACCTCCAATGGGACACGGCCAGGGCTGATGGAGACATAATGTTAACTGGCCATAAACTGGGGTTAAGCAATGAGGCCAAAGGATTGCACACTCTTTCAAGCCTTTTCCCTTACCTGAACTCACCGCTTCTCCTTCACTTTGGTCTCAGGTATATCTGACTGCCATTGACCCCAGTTAGTAGAAAGGGAAAGGGAATGGCTTCTGGAACTTAACCTTGCACTCTAAAATTAGTTGCATAGTGCCACTGAGTTTGGGCTAACTAGGGTTAACATTGGTTAAACTTAACACTGAATTGTGGATATGGAGGTTGGGTGCAAAAGAGGACGGGGCTCCTGCTCTTTTACTTGTTGTGTAGACACTTAAGCTGGCATCCTTCTTTCTCAGGAGACAACGAAGGAGAGCGCCTTTGGAGGTGAGGTCAAGCTCACAGCGCCTGCTGTGGCTGTAGAGACCAATGCGGTAGAGGCGTGTTTTGTTGCAGCTGAGGCAGATGAAGGCGTGCAGATGTGCTGCTGCAGATGCACCATGGTGTTTTTTCTCTCTGCGCTCCTCCCAGCGGTCATTTATCCTCTGGTCACTGCTATGAATGCACAACTTGGCAGCCTGTGACTGCCTGTCTTCAGGCCCTGGGTCGTCTGCAAGGGATTTCCACATGGCAAAGCATGGCAGATCCTTATCTGAGAGATGCTATTTGCAGATGACACAGCTTTGACAGCACACTCCAAGGAATCTCTAGAGAGACTTATCAACCATTTTGTGCAGAAGCTACCCTTGCTGAAATTCCCTCAACTATTAGCAGTTCAGGAGCCTTGCTTTCCTTTGCATCTGGTCATTCTATTGGGGCGGTGAGGGGGGCAAGGAGAGGCTCTCTTTCTTATCCTTTAACTCTGAGTTATCAGATTGCTGACTTAAAATATTTTTATAGTACCTACTATGTCCCTTCTCAAGGGTGGTGTACAACAGTGTAAACAATGACATCTGAATCTTCCTTTGCACTGGCCCGTAAAGTGGCTCTTATAATGGAGTTGTGCTGTTAAGCAAACATACATACAGGCAGCCCTGCATTGGGCAGCTAACCTTTGTTTTCTCTCTGAAAGTTAGAGGTTGCATTTTTATCTCTGAACTATATATTGATGCCTAGGGCAAGAGGAGGGGGGACCTTCCAGCACGATACTTAGCCAGAAGCACATTAACATAGCAGGGGTGGCTTATTTTGTATACTTGCTAGGTTTCTAGCCTCACCATATCAAAGCCTCAAGGTAGATCACAACCCTTTAATAACAAAACACCGTATCACATGAAACAGTTAACAGGGGCCGTCTGAAGCCACCCCTTCCTCAAAAGTCTTGTAGCACTTTTAAAAGTAACACGGAACTGGGAATTTCATAACCATGGCTGGCAGGGGCAGCCTATCCTATTTTGCCGCCTGAGGCAAAACAGGAAGGTGCCTCCTCCCTGCTGCTGCCTGCCCCCACAAAAGCCTTGTGCCTGGGGGGGAACCGCCACAGGACTCTGCCACTCTGTGGCAGCCCGGTCCTGATGGCTGGTTACAATTGCTCTTATGTCAGCCTCTCCCTGGTTGCCGGTTTATTGCTTTAGTACTGCACTTTATCTGGTGATGCAAAATATTGGGATAGAGCCCTTATTTTCTATAGCTTTCAATCATGCTGCTAACTCTTAAGAATACAATGCAGAAGTGGCAGGGAACCCGTAGCGCTCCCGATGTTGTTGGACTGCAACTCCCATCATCCCTGGCAACTGGCATTGGAATGAATGGAAATGCTCTAAATTCTGCAATTACACCATTATGGCAAAGCTTACAAGTTATTTGAGAGTGAAAGAAGAAATGTGGAAACTTACAATGTTTAGGAAGAACTGGGGAATATTTCTTGAATACTGGCATAACAAAGCAAATGCTTCACATGATGTAAATTAATACTTTCCATTTTTTCCATTAACCTTCTTTGTAAACGTGAGGTTTTATGAAACTGAATAAAATAGTAAGTTTTTTTAAAAAAAGGAAATGCTGTTTGGATAGAATTACTTAATGTGCTACGCATCATGCGAGGAAGACAGAATGAATTCAGGAGGTTTAGACGATGGAAAATAGAGTTCAGTCTGCTGAAAAGCAACAAATGCATGGTCAAGCCCCATTCATTTCAATGGGATTTATGTATGCTTAACTTACCCAGAGTGGGACACGGGTGGTGCTGTGGGTTAAACCACAGAGCCTAGGACTTGCCAATCAGAAGGTCGGCGGTTCGAATCCCCGTGACGGGGTGAGCTCCCATTGCTCGGTCCTTGCTCCTGCCAACCTAGCAGTTCGAAAGCATGTCAAAGTGCAAGTAGATAAATAGGTACCGCTCCGGCGGGAAGATAAAAGGCGTTTCTGTGTGCTGCTCTGGTTCGCCAGAAGCAGCTTAGTCATGCTGGCCACATGACTTGGAAGCTGTACGCTGGCTCCCTCTGCCAATAAAGCGAGATGAGCGCCGCAACCCCAGAGTCGTCCATGACTGGACCTAATGGTCAGGGGTCCCTTTACCTTTTTAACTTACCCATAAGGCTTCTGCCCCAAGGTTTTTCTAGATACATACATAGAGTCTGAAGTCCTGCTGCCACAGTCAGAATACTGAGGAAGATCAACCAATGACTTGGGATAAGGCAGCTTCCTATGTTCCTAATTAGAATGTCACTGAGAATGAGACGGGTTCTTGTGGTAAATTATAATGAGGCAATAAGCATTTGCTACTAAGAGAATAAGCCATCTGTCCAGCTCTGTGTTAGAGAACCTTCTTAATCTCTTCATAAACTGTTGTGCACAGTTGCTTAATATGTTAAGTAGCAAACTCTTTTTTGTTTGTTTTGGATAGGTCTCAACGTTCTGCCCTTCTTCTCCGTCACCAATCTCATCCTCAATTTTTGGGTGTTACCATCTGATGGGGATGAGGCTGGAGGTGCAGAAATAGTTGCTAACTCTAGCTTGACAATTCCTGTGTACATCATGTAATCCTCTAAATCTCTGGCATTTTGATTCTTTCTACTGTCCCCTCTGCCTTCTGTTGTCTGCAAGTTTCTCAGGCTGTTTAACAAATTACAGTGCATTACCTTGACATTTCCACCCTACATGGGCATGGCAAGGGGAGCTGAGCTCTGTTATCCCCGCAATCCACGCTGTTACCCGGAAAAAACGAGAGAGGATGTTCTTTAACTGGAACTGATTAGGGCCTGATGTGGCCAAGACACACATGAATGAAGGAACTGTGTTTTAAATCATTAAGTGAAGGCAGAGAGTGGGGTTGCGGGGAGCATCCAAACAAACAGGAAGAGACCATGAAATATCCTCTTTGATGTTTTGCGCTAGGCAGTTTTCAGTCTTTGCTTAAAGACTCTCTCTTCTCCCCCTCCCCCTTTCCCTGTTTGCCTCTTGTGGGACTGTATCCAATATTACAGTGTTCATGTAATGCCTTGAATTAGCTATCACTCTTCTTGAGATAATTATAGGTTTGTATAATGTACCTATTGTTCTGTTCCACAAAGCAGCACTGTCATATGCATGGCTGGGGTGGGGAGACGAGAGAATCTCAGTTTGCCTCCTGCATCCACCCTGTGCTGTTAATTAGTATTCTGGTTTGCATTTCCTTCTTTAGGGGTTTCCTCCTCTGATGGCTGCACTCTGTCTTCCCCTGGACCGTCCCTTGCTCTTGGTCATCAGCCATCGCACACTGGTGCCAACACCATTCCAGCTTTTGTCACTACTCATCCTAATATAAAACAATCCACTCTCCAGCACATTGGAAAGTAAATGAACCTTTCCACTGTGTTCTCTGAACAGACTGCCAAATTTTGGACAATATGGGTTACTCGCCGTGAGGCAGCAACTTTTCCCAAATATCATAAGTTTCTTGGTTATCTGTCAATATCCTTTCAGGTTCTCTAGAATCAGCACTTTGCATGTTGGAAATATATTTTTCTGTTTAGTGTAGTTTCCAGGGTGGCTCGCAATATTTAAAATAACATTATAAAACAAAATCAGTCCAACAACAATTATCACAACTAAAGCAGAAATAGCAATCAAAGCAACAAAAACCTTTCAGCTCTGTACAGCGTGGTAGCTAAGCCAGCAGATCTTGTCTGCACCTTGTGGTTAAGGAGGAGAGAGCTAAACCATGAGCTCAGATTCAGAAAATGCACTGACTAAGCCAAACCTTGGCTTAGCTGCTGCGCTGCACTAAAAGGACCAGGGAGGAGCAAAGCAGCTGTAATCTCCGCCCCTGGAGCCCACATGCCTGCATATTCAATGTCGGCACCAGGCAGACATTTAACAAATTAAGCAGCTTTTAATCAACGAAAAGGGATTGGCACTTTGGGTTAAACCACAGAGCCTAGGACTTGCCGATCAGAAGGTCGGCGGTTCGAATCCCCGTGATGGGGTGAGCTCCCGTTGCTCGGTCCCTGCTCCTGCCAACCTAGCAGTTTGAAAGCACGTCAAAGTGCAAGTAGATAAATAGGTACTGCTCTGGTGGGAAGGTAAACGGTGTTTCCTTGTGCTGCTCTGGTTTGCCAGAAGCGGCTTAGTCATGCTGGCCACATGACCCGGAAGCTGTACGCCGGCTCCCTCGGCCAATAAAGCGAGATGAGCGCCGCAACCCCAGAGGTGTCCACGACTAGACCTAATGGTCAGGGGTCCTTTTACCTTTTAATCAACAAAAAAAATCCCGATAATCTGGCAGAATGTTTTAAACGTATTATTTTTAAATGTAAGTTCTGGTAGAAACTGCTGATGGCAAACATCACCTTAACAGGAATCTCCCCACTCCTTCTCCCACATACAGGATGAAATACTCTCTTCTTCTGCTTCTCCTGCTGTAACAGAGCATGCCTCAGGCTTCAGAACTACTACTTTTAACTCCTATGCAGATTTAAGCAAACTCAGCTAATGGATTAATTGACTACAATTCATATGCTGAAATCAACTAAGATTTATTTGAGTGACAATCCTAATAAAAAAATTACTGGGATGAAAGCTACAGAAATGCTTCTTATATATAGTGTAATATAATTCAGCCATTAGAAGCTAATTGTTAGAAGTTATCTATCAAGCATCCGGTCATCCCTATTAATGCTAATTTTATGCTCAATTACACCCGCTGTGATTTCTGTGATTGGGCTAATTTTTTTTACTTGTATAGTATTATTTGTATATGTAAGGAAGAAACCCTCCATGAACAACAGCCTGATGGAGATGATTCTTACTGGTACCTTCTGCAGGCAGATGCACCTGAACTGTTTGAGGTTGACTGGAAACTTGGTGGAGTGCTGGGTCAGGTTTAAAGTTATCTCCATGGCGGGCTATTGCCTGCTGGAAGAGCCAGGTGAATCAAACAAAGGGAGCAGAGGAATACAGTGGTACCTCGGGTTACAGACGCTTCAGGTTACAGACTCCGCTAATCCAGAAATAGTACCTCGGGTTCAGGACTTTGCTCCGGCGGCGCAGTGGCAGCAGGAGGCTCCATTACCTGAAGTGGTACATCAGGTTAAGAACAGTTTCAGGTTAAGAACAGACCCCCAGAACAAATTAAGTTCTTAACCTGAGGTACCACTGTATATCCCTGCCATAATGGTTCCTACAGTACATCATGTCATATATCCACAGCTGTATACATCTGAAAAGCCCTTTAGCTGCTGCCCAAAGAATTCTCATGCTCACATTCTAGAATTCTCCTCAAATCCACTGAACTGGGCTGGAGTTTCTGCCCTAGAGATAACTTTATAAGAGTTTGTTTCCTGCCATCATAATAGGCCTGTGCTGCACACATTGCAGAATGTGGTAGAATCCCAAAGTGGTGGACTGTAACTTGATTGCAGGTGAGGATGCCATTTTTGAATGCAACCCATATTTGAAAATATAACTCTCTGTAAGTGTAAGCAAAACAAAAATCCTGTTATTTCAGGAATAAAGGGTAAGCCTGTTATACTGGCTTTCTATTTGCAGGGGATTTTTCTTATTGCAGAAAAGAATTCAACATGTGATGCTTCTTGTGCATCCCAAAATTGTTCTCTCACCTCTGGACATCTCATTCCCATCATGTTTGCTGCATATGTAGAGCAGGCCAAAGTTACCAATTGTATTACTGATGGGATTCAGCAAAAACAGCTGCAGCTTTGGAAATGAGTGTAAAAGTAGCTGATAATAATGATGACACAAGCCTTTGTACTTAAAAAACCCTTCCTATACCTGATATGAAAGCCAATTCTGTCTGTCTGTGGTGATAGCTGATGAATGTGATGTGGCTGTTGATTGATGCTGGTGTTGAGTGATTTGTAATGTGAGATGGAGGGACAGGGCTGCACAGCCAGTTCCTCAGCATGTCCAGAAGATATACATCTTGGCAATGGGGAACATTCAAAATCCATTTTCCTTCCTCAATCATTTGTGGAACTGTGTCATGGAAATAAATAGAAGCAGCTGATAAAGAAGCACAAGCTGGCAAGCTGCAAATATCACAGGTCCAAACTTACTTTGCTTGATGTAAACTTTTCAGGAGAATCATCACTATCGATGATCACCCTTTGCCACCATTACATTTCAATATATTTAAAATGTTGTAGGTGGTGAAGCTGGGTATCTACAAGGAATTCTGAACCAGATTTGCTCTTTGGAGAGGAAGGCACACAGACATACTGTAGCCATCATGTCCTTGGTAGTCTTCTCCATGAACTTGTCTAATCCTTTTTTAAAGCCACTCAACTTGGCCATCACTACATCACGTGTGTGAGCAAATCCCACAGTTTTAACTATGTGCTGGATAAATAAGTACTTCCTTTGGTCTGTCGGTGTTATGTACTGAGTTGAATAGGATCCAAAATGCAGCAGTCAGGTCCTAAAACAATAGCATTCAGAATGCAGCAGTCTGATTGGTCCTAGAACAATGCAGCAGTATGATTGGTCCGCAGGAGCCACCCAATCCAGCTCCAGGAGGAAGTGAATCCGCAACCTGATTGTCCTACAGGAGAATCCTGGAATTAGCCAATCACATGCAGCCCATTGTGTAAATAATGTATATAAAGTAGATATTGTGGGGGAACTTTTATTCCTCACTACTATGAGCTGAATAAAGAGCATGAAATCCACACTCGACTCCGAGTATATTTCAGTCCCGAATATTCCAACATTCATGGCCCTGTGTTCTAGTATTACAATTGCTTTATGGTGCCCTTCCTTCGAACAATTGCAGCCTGCCTTATGCCATTGCAGCTATCCCCCCCCCCCCCCGTGCCCTGAAGTAGCAACCCAAAGATTAATCTTGGCAAACTGTGCAAGTGGTTGGCACCACTGGAGCAGCTCCAGAACATTTTCTCCCCTTGCCTTAAGTGTATTTACATACCACAGCTCATTGCTGTCCTGACACACTCCTTTCTGTATTCATTCCCAAGTCTTGGGCTTTTCGCTTAGTTCTTTCTTGACTATTTTCTGTTCCCGCTTGCATTCTTTTTCTTTTTTCTTTTTAAATGCAACTGTGACTGAAATGCTACTAAAGAGTAAAGATCGAACAAACTGGCTACAGCCTCTCATCTCTTAGTCATCACCTCATATTGTTCTTATCCTAATTAATGTTTGGCAGTAGCTATTCTGTTGAAGTTAGGCTGGAATCTGTTATGAGCCAGCCCCAACTTGACAGCACACGATCCCTGATTTGGAGGATGAGAATCACAAGCATGCCCTAGTAGCTGAGGTAGCTTATGAACTGCAGGAGTATTATTATTATAATTATTTATTATATTTATATACCGCCCTTCATCAAGAGATCCCAGACGGTTCACAGAATAAAATACAAGATAAGACACAAGTAAATAATTAAACCAAAACAACAAAACAATGTCCACCCCCTTCGCACAGATACATTTAAAAGGTGATAGGCGTGTTAATTTGAGTAAACCAAAAGCTCCAAGTGGAACTTGAAAGCTGTAAGAACTTTATCATGCCCCCCTGGAAAATTATGATAACCTGGGCATAGTAGAAATAAGTATTTATTTTACTTACATTTTAATTACATTTGATAATAGTATTTGCATTTACTCTACCAAGCCAAGACCAAAGTGGAAAAGAACACCAGCTAATACACTTTCCAACATCAGACATATCAATTGTATAGTTTAATCAAAAACAAACAATTCCAATTTCTAACAACTGTCAAAAGCATAATTATTCTTAAGGCCTCGTCATTCTAATAACCCATTACGGTTTTATCTGAATTACCAGACAAATTAAAAACTTAAGAACCATCTCGCTTATCTATTGTTCCAGCTTCTTTTAACTGTTCCCAAAGCAATTGTCCTCTTCAGGAATCTGCATGAAGCCGTAGTACCTTTTTAAAAAAGTCCACCAACTTAATTGGAAATCTCCATCTATAATTAATATGTAAATGCTGTAACTCACTTGTAAGCCATTTCCAAAGCCTATGCTTTTCTAAGTGTCTTGCAAGATAAATCAGATAAAATCTGTATTGGAGAGTTACTCATTAATAAATTTTGTGTCTGCCAAGCAGACCTCCTTATTAGATTTTTCAGATGCTTCAGTCCTGTAAGTGTACACCTGGAAGTAAGCCCTGCTGAACACAGCAAGACTTTCTTCTGAGTAAACATGCATAGGATTGTTGTGCTGCAAGTCTATTAGCATATAACGTGAGCCACAGGGATGCAAAGGCAGATCTGAGAGTGCTGCCTGCTTGTAGAATTGCTTCTGACCTTTTCAGGTGTTAAGATCTGCAGAGGGGAACCAGGAGAGGGTGGTTATTTTTGGTGCTAGCCTCTCATTCTTTGATAATCAAGGTGTTATGTGGGACCCACCTCTTTTGCTGAATTTATGCAGTTCTTGTCTGTTTGGAATGGTTTTAAAGTAAAGGTAAAGGGACCCCTGACCATTAGGTCCAGTCGTGACCGACTCTGGGGTTGCAGTGCCATGTCTGCTCATGTGCGGGTTGCGATTCGGTGCTTCTGTGCGTGCGCAAAGCATAATTTAGTGCTTCTGCGCATGTGCTGAAACCCAGAAGTAACCCGTTCCGGTACTTCCGGGTTTTGGCGCGTCCATAACCCGAAAACGCGCAACCTGAAGCGTCTGTAACCCGAGGTATGACTGTTAATTATTTAATAAAGAATTTAAAACCATATTTCCCTTCTCTTCAAAGTAGCAGAGAATCACAGTTTTTACCAGCTGAGAAGAAATGCAATGAAAAACACTAGAAACTAGTCAATGGCGATTAATCTTACATAAACAGTGCAGTTATCTACATAGCTACTCAAAAGTAAGTCTCTTTAATTTCCTAAAATAGGCTTCCTCCCAGGTAAATGAGTAAGCAGCCAACTTTCCTGAACTCAGTAGGATTTACTCCTGCGTAGTCACATGCATAGGGTCGTGCTGTATAGGATACATATGCACCACAAAGACTCCTATTACAAAGAATTGTAATATGAAGGCCACAATTACTTCAGAATAAGTTTAACTAAACTCAGTGGGTCTCAACTGTAAGTAAACATGTAAAGGACTGCATTGTAAATGACTTACTCAGGGATGGAAAAATATTTCCAAATCTTTACACGCACCCTGCCCCCCAACCTCACATTGTTGAGAACCAGATTTTTAGGCAATGTCATCAGGCCTGAGTGATCAGGAGTCTGAGATTTTCCTACTCTGAATCTTAGGGTGGTTCTAGATAGGGGCCTTATATTGCAAATGGGTCATTCAGATTCCATTTTCTTGTATTTGTGCTTGGCACATTATCTTACCGTACACACATTCCTGGGGTCCCCCCCCTTCCAGTCATGGATATTCATAGCTATTCTGATAGCTGTCCATATCAGTAGGCTGTTTATCTGCCTTTTTTGTATTGGTAAAAGTTAGAAAATGTGGAAAGGACTGAGGTAGGGGGGCCATATGAAAGAGAGAGGCAAGGAAATATCAGTAAAGTATAGCTTGAATGAGGCCCATTGTAATTCCTCTTCCACACAGCTATTAAAATTATAGGAGCCTGTTATCTTTTTCAATTTAATCTTAAAGTCTTAAGGTTAGGGCATCATATTTGACACTATATAGTAGGTAAAAGGGTAAAGGGACCCCTGACCATTAGGTCCAGTCATGACCGACTCTGGGGTTGCAGCGCTCATCTCAATTTATTGGCCGAGGGAGCCGGCGTACAGCTTCCGGGTCATGTGGCCAGCATGACTAAGCTGCTTCTGGCAAACCAGAGCAACGCACGGAAACGCCGTTTGCCGTCCCGCTGCAGTGCTACCTATTTATCTACTTGCACTTTGATGTGCTTTCAAACTGCTAGGTTAGCAGGAGCAGGGACCGAGCAACGGGAGCTCACCCCGTCACAGGGATTCGAACCGCCGACCTTCTGATCGGCAAGTCCTAGGCTCTGTGGTTTAACCCACAGCGCCACCTGCGTCCCTATATAATAGGTAGCCAGTATTTATTTGTAATGATTTGGTAACTACTGAAGTTCCCCTTTCTACACAATTATTAACATTACGGGAACTTATCTCCTCTTTTTATTTTTTATTTTTTTATTTTTTTATAAATATTTTATTAAATTTTCAAATACATAATACAAGATCCCTACACCAAAAAGCCAGAACAAATACACCAAGAAATCATATAAAAAGAAAGAAATAAAAAAGAAAAAAGAAAAAAGAAAAAAATATAACCAACTGTTCAGAATAACTTTTCTTATATAACTAACTGGACTTCCTCACATCTCCTTACCCTGCATTATTTATAATAAGAATGTCAGCAAATTATTACCTTGTTTCATACCTTATTTTGTACTTTCCATATATTATACTTCTAAATTTAAAATAATTTTTATCAATTGCTCATACCTTAAAGTTAAACATAGTGATACCTTAAATTTCGACCTTTTCTTACTCATAACTTAATTTTCTATTTTACAAAGTCTATTTGCTGGAACTGGTGTTTTCTAAATCGTGCAAATACTTAACATTCATACAACTTATAATGTTTTTGTAGATAGTCCTTAAACTTCTTCCAATCCTCTTCCATTGTTTCTTCTCCCAAGTCTCGGATTCTGCCCGTCATTTCAGCCAATTCCATATAGTCCATCAATTGCGTCTGCCACTCTTCCAGTGTGGGCAAGTCTTGTGTCTTCCAGTACTTTGCAAAAAGTATTCTTGCTGCTGTTGTCGCATACATAAAGAAACTTCTGTCCTTCTTTAACACTTTCTGGCCGACAATGCCCAAGAGGAAGGCCTCCGGTTTCTTAACAAAGGTATATTTAAATACCTTTTTTAGTTCATTATAGATCATTTCCCAGAAGGCTTTCACTTTAGGGCATGTCCACCAGAGGTGGAAAAATGTCCCCTCAGCCTCTCTACACTTCCAACATTTATTATCAGACAGGTGACATATTTTTGCGAGCTTGACTGGGGTCATGTACCACCTATATATCATTTTCATAATATTCTCCTTCAAAGCATTACATGCCGTGAATTTTATTCCGGTGGTCCATAACCTTTCCCAGTCCTCAAACATAATGTTATGCCCTATATCCTGGGCCCATTTTATCATGGCTGATTTAACAGTCTCATCCTGTGTATTCCATTTGAGCAGCAAGTTATACATTCTCGACAATACCTTAGTCTTTGGTTCCAACAGTTCTGTCTCTAATTTCGACTTCTCCACCTGGAATCCTATCTTTTTATCCAATTTAAAAACCTCTTGAATTTGAGCATAATGTAACCAATCTTGCACCTTATTCTTTAATTTCTCCAAGCTCTGCAACCTCCATTTGTCTCCAATTTTTTCTATTATTTCCCAATATTTCGGCCAACCGGCCTCCATATTGAGTCTCTTTCGGGCCTTAGCCTCCATTGGTGATAACCATCTCGGGGTCTTACTTTCTAGTAAGTCTTTATATTTTGTCCAAACAATAAATATTGCTTTTCTGACAATATGGTTTTTGAACATTTTATGAACCTTTACCTTATCATACCACAAGTATGCATGCCAACCAAAAGCATTGTTAAACCCTTCCAGATCTAGGACATCAGTGTTCTCAAGAAGTAACCAATCTTTCATCCAGCAGAACGCTGCAGCTTCATAATATAACTTTAAATCTGGCAGGGCAAACCCCCCTCTTTCTTTTGCATCAGTTAGTATTTTAAATTTTATTCGGGGCTTTTTGCCCTGCCACATAAACTTAGAAATGTCTTTCTGCCATTTTCCAAAACATTCCACTCTGTCCACAATCTGTAGAGCCTGAAACAAAAACAACATCTTTGGCAATACATTCATTTTTATAGCTGCGATTCGACCCGATAAGGAAAGTTTCAATCTTGACCAAATTTCTAAATCCTTTTTAATTTCTGACCAACATTTTTCATAATTGTCTTTAAATAAATTCAAATTTTTAGCAGTCAAGTTAACCCCTAGGTACTTCACTTTTTTAACCACATTTAACTCAGTCTCTTTCTGAAACCTTTCTGATTCCGAAGCTGTCAGATTTTTTACCAAAACCTTAGTTTTTTGCTTATTCAGTTTGAATCCCGCCACCCGACCAAACTCATATATCAGTTCCAAAACTCTTTTCGTACTAGATTCTGGCTCCTGTAATGTAATTACCAAGTCATCTGCAAAAGCTTTCAATTTATACTGTTTCACTCCGACCTGTATTCCTTGCACCAACCGGTCCTCCCTAATCATGTTCAAAAGCACCTCTAGGACTGAAATAAATAACAGAGGGGATAAGGGGCACCCTTGTCGTGTTCCTTTTTCAATTTTGAATTCTTCTGTCACCACATTGTTAACAATCAATTTAGCTTTTTGCTCTGAAAATTGCCTCTATTCCATTTTCAAACCCCCGTCCCACTCCCATCCCTTCCAAATTTTTCTTCATAAACCTCCAAGAAATATTATCAAAGGCCTTCTCCGCATCAATAAAAATTAACACTGCTTTTGTGTTAATATTAGTTTGCAAAAGTTCCAAAATGTCGATAATGTTCCTAGTATTGTCAAACAAATGTCTACCTGGAAGAAAGCCTGCCTGGTCTTTATGGATTACTTCATTTAACACTTTTTTAAATCTACTTGCCAAAATATCCGCAAAAATTTTGTAATCCACATTTAGGAGTGAGATGGGACGGTAGTTCTTAAGTTGAGTCTTTTCAGATTCCAATTTAGGTATCAATGTGATGAAAGCTTCTTTCCACGATTCTGGTGCCTTTTCCCCCTCCATGATCTGGTTACAAACCTCCATTAGCGGTTGTATCAAAAAATCTTTCAATGTCTTGTAATACTTGGAGGTAAGACCATCTGGCCCTGGAGATTTGCCTAATTGCATATTCTGAATGGCACCCTCAATTTCTTGTTGCGTTATTTTGTCATTAAGGATTGTTCTCTTTTCCGGGGATAATTTTGGTAGTCCATTACTTTTTAAGAAGTGGTCTATCTCAGTCTCTTCCTGCAGCCCTTGCATATAGAGTTGTTTGAAATATCTCTGGAAGCACTTTCTAATTTCCTCTGGTTTCTGGATATTCCTCCCTTCAATCTCTAAATTGATAACCGTGTTCAATTTTTGTCTCTTTTTCAACTGCCATGCAAGCAGTTTCCCACACTTATTCGCGGATTCGAATGATCTTTGTTTCATCTGTCTAATTTTCCACTCAACTTCTTGATTTATCAATTTAGCATATTGAGCTTGGTAAAATTTAATTTCTCTCAGAACCTCCTGTGATTTAGGTTTTGATCTCAATTTTTTCTCACCATCTCTTATCATATCTAAAATTTTATCCTTTTTTTCATTCCAAAGTCTTTTCTTTATTGTGTTCTGTTGTATCAAAAACCCTCTCATAACTGCTTTACTTGCGTCCCAGATTATTCTTTTTTCCACCGTAGTATTCAAATTTATCTCAAAATAGTCTTTTAAAGTTTTTTGGGCCTTCTTGACAATCTCCTGATCTCTTAATAGGGTGTCATTCATTTTCCATCTGAAGGAGCCGGTTGGAATAAGTCTCATTTCCACTTTCATAGCATTATGGTCGGAGCAGGTTTTTGGGCACATTTCCACTTTTCTAGTCTTGGGTGCCAGTCCTCTAGTTATCCATATTTGGTCGATTCTTGTCCATGACAGATGAGCTTCAGAAAAGAAAGTTCCTTCTCTGCCTAAGGGGTTCTTTGTCCTCCATATATCAATCAAATCCATATTGTCAATTAGTTCAAAGAAAGTTTTAGGTAGTCTGCCATCATTTGTTAAGTTTTGATTTTGTGACTTGTCCATATTTGTAGAGACCACCCCATTCATATCTCCCATCATAATGATGTTGGTATAGTCCAGGTAGTCCAGAATTGTCTCATGCAGTTTCCTGTAAAATTCTGATTTCCCCTCATTCGGTGCATAAATTCCTAATATTAAAAACTTTTCTCCTTGGACCTGTATTTCAATTGCCAAAATTCTTCCTTGCTCGTCTTTAAATAAAAATTTGGGTGACAGGCTCTCCTTTGCATAAATCACCACTCCTCTTTTCTTAACTTTGTCCGATGAAATAAATTCTTGGCCTAATCTTTTATTAATTAGCACTTTTCTGTGGAGCCTAGTCACATGTGTTTCCTGCAAGCAAATAATGTCCAATTGTTCTTTTTTCAATATATGAAAAATTCTTCTTCTTTTTTCTGGGGAATTTCCGCCATTTATATTCCAACTAAGAAGCTGCAGAGACATCCTGAACCAGTCTGTTAGTCCTGTGGTGGCGTCTCTTTCTTTTGGTCCTCTGGTCCCGAGGGTATAGGTGCAGGTGTAGATTCAGGTGGAGGAGGAGGCCAAGATCCTATTGTTCCTTTCTGTAGGTCCTCTTTGTGGTCGTTCAAAAACTTTTGTTGATCTTCTGCTGTTTTGATTTTAACTTTCTTTCCTTTGAAATTGAAGGATAGTCCTTGAGGAAACTCCCACCTAAAGGGAATTGAGTTGCTTCTCAGTAGCCTTGTTAATTCTATGTACCGTATTTTCCCCTCTATAACACGCAGATTTTTTCTCCTAAAAAGGAAGGGGAAATGTCTGTGCGTGTTATAGAGCGAATGTGTGGTCCCTGGAGCCGAAAAATCAGGCAAAAATCAAATCGCCAGGCAAAAATCAAATCGCGGCGCTTCACGGAGAAGGGAAAACTGAAAAGAGGAAGCAGCTGCTTTCCTGCATTCTGCCTCAGGGTCTTACTGCCCACCCTCCTCTGTTTCCTTGCTGTGTTTGCTGAAACGGAACAAAGAGCAGGGAAAGCCCCTCCCCTCCAGGCAAGCTCCGGTGCTGCTGGGGGAGAGGGAGAGAGAGGGGGGAAGGGAGAGAGAGGGGGGGAGGGGGAGGGAGGAGAGAGAGAGAGAGAGAGAGAGAGAGAGAGAGAGAGAGAGAGAGAGATGGATGGCTGGCTTGGGTGGGGGAAAACTTTTGCCTTCCTTTCCTCCCTACCCCTCTCCTGCATTCTTAGCCAGCTGCTTCTCTGCACACCCCTCTCCTGCTCCTTGTCCCTTCTGTGTTTTTCCTTCCCTCCCCACTTAAAATGTGGTTACAAAGCATAGATCCTCAGGATCTTTGCATTGGGTCACCCCAAATTCACCATCAGATCACATGTCTGTGGCCACAGCATGAAGCCCAAAAATGATACATCCACTGTTTCATTCAGAATGTTTTTTCCCTTGTTTTCCTCCTCTAAAAACAATGTGTGTGTTATGGTCAGGTGCGTGTTATAGAGCGAAAAATACGGTAAGTGTCTCTAAGAGCCAAAAGTTGTTTCGGAATATCTTTGTAAATTTCTGCCTTGATGCCTTGAATAACAAGTGATTTTCCAAAATGAAGGCCTAATATTTTATCTCTCTCTTGCTTAGATCTCAAAATGATCAAACAGTCTCTGGATCTGTCTTTCCTCACCACTCTTCCCAATCTAAAAGCAGTTACGATTTTAAAGTCCTTATCTTCTTCTATACCCCAGAACTTTGTAATTTCTGATGTCAAATAACCAATCAGATCTCCCTGTTCAAGTTCTGGGATTGCTCTCAGCCTAAGATTATTTTCCCTATTCTTCAGCTCCGTCATAGCCAGATAGGCCTGCTGTTCATTGATCTGTTTGTGCAAGGGCTTTACCTCCACTTTTAATGCGTCGATTTTCTGGTTGGCTACCTCTGCTTTCTGTTTGGCTTCCTCAGCCAATTTACGATTTTCCACAGTTGCTTCCTGGATATTCCCAATTGTTGAGCAACTTGATCAGTCAGTTTACTAATGGAAACTGTTGCTTGGTCAATTTTAGATGAATGCTCATCCGCCTTTTTATTTAGAATTGCCAGTTGTTCCAAAATTTGATTTAAAACTGTTCCAGATTCTCCAGATGCCATATCCTTTGGTGCAGTTTGCGCAACTACCTCTTCTTGTACTAGAACAGCTGGGGCAGAAGATCTGCGTGGCTGGGAAGTCAAAGTTGTTTGCACTAGTTGTTTAGCTTTCGTTTTAGCCGCTCTTGCTTTCCCCGTGCCACTCATTCCAATCCTGACTACGTGCCAAGGTTAAGTTATATACAGTCCCATGGGAAAGACATTTCCAAAAAGTAAACAACAAGGCAGCTAAAAGTCAAAACAAAATGCAGTTCCCAAAGAATTGTAAATCCAAAGTCCTCTAGGGGGAGTGCAATTGTACTTCAGCAGAAAGAAAGAACTGTTCCGCCATTAAAATCCCAACAGTTAAAAACAGATTTAAAGAGAGCCTTCAGATTCCTTTTGGGTTATAGAGCTTCCTCAATGTTGAAACAAAGTCTTAAAAGATGTGCAAGATACAGTTCCCCAATTTATAGCTAAACTGTAGCGCTCAAATGTAGCACTTTCAGAGTTCAATACACTTTCAGCAATTTGACAGCTCTTTTTTGTCCCGGCAGTCCGGGACTT
The DNA here is from genome assembly GCF_964252035.2 of Podarcis erhardii. NCBI lineage: Eukaryota > Metazoa > Chordata > Lepidosauria > Squamata > Lacertidae > Podarcis > Podarcis erhardii. Next base: position 46,615,956 of record NC_138497.1, read on the forward strand.
TGGGCTTCTCAGTTATTTATAAATCCACAAAGGAAAGGAGAGGTCCAGTCAAAAGCCAACAAAATTAAAACAAAATTATCTCTTTTCAATCGTTATTATAAAAAACACAGTTCAATTGTTGCACGGAAATCCACACTTTTTACAGCCTTTTTGGAATGCTTCCAGCTTGTCAAAATCTTTACTTTAATCCTTTAAGCCCAGTCAGGAGACGGACTTCCTGGTTACGTCTCCCGCTTTTAGCCAAATTTCAGTCACTTTAGTCCCAAATTTTTAAGATCCCCTACTCATGGGTTTGTAGTTTGGAGTCTAATGTTCCAGGAAAAAAGGTCGGCGCTCATCGGCAGCAGCCGCGCGGCTTCACTTCCGCAGAAAGAGCGATGAACTCACAGCACCGCTCCCCCTTCCACGCTCCGGAGCCCCTTACGGGGTTCCTTCTTCGTTTCTGGGGGGGCTTCAGGTGCCCGCCGAGTCCCATGGCCACAGGCTCACTCTGCCTGTGGTTTTTCTTAATGGGTCTTGGCTTTGCCGTAGCAGACGACCCTTTCCTGCGGAGCCCCTCTTCACAGCGCGAAGAGGACCGCCATTGCCGTTTCACGCCGCCTCCGGAAGTCCCTTATCTCCTCTTTTTAAATGAATTTGGAAGGTTTAACATCTATCAAATCATTAATAATACCGTATTTTTCGCCCTATAGGACGTAATTTTCCCCCTCCAAAAATGAAGGGGAAATGTGTGTGTGTCCTATGGGGTGAATGCAGGCTTCAGGAAGCTATCCACAAGCCTTGGGAGCCCGGCGGGAGTTCCCGCTGGGCTCCCTAGGCTTGTGGATAGCAGCTTGCATCCCGAAGCCTGGGGCGCGCTGAGCAGTGTGCCCCGGGCTTCGGGGAGATATCCGCAAGCCTGGGGAGACCGGCGGGAGTTCCCGCCGGGCTCCCAAGGCTTGCAGATAGCAGTCTGTTCTGGGGGCTGGGGTCGGGGGAAGCTTGGGCTTCCCCAGCCCCGTGCCTGGGGGGGGGGGAAATAAATTATTTTCTCTTTATTTCCCCCCCCAAAAAAACTAGGTGTGCCCTATGGGCCGGTGCGCCCTTTAGGGCGAAAAATACTCTGCAGTATTGTGTGCAATATGAAGTCCCGTCTTCAGATTTGGCTAAAATACTGCCCCTTCTTGAAGCCTTTTTGACTTCCTTTGTCCTTTCACAGTATCTTAATAAGTTAAAACTTAAAAAATAAATAACCTCATGCCATTGCTATGTGACCAGAAGTGCCTGGCAAGCAGAGACCACATCTGCCATGAACGATGGGATCAAAACCTGGATGAAAAGGAGGCAATTGCATGACCAATGAAGGTTAAGTTGCTGGTGAATCCCTCCTGTAAGATAAGTGGGATCCATCTGAAAGGTAATTATTGGAAGGCATAAATGTCTGAGACAACCTACGGAAAGCATCTTCTTATGAAGGAGGAGGGGAGGCAATTTCCCCCTTCTGTTCTGTTTAGGAATGTCCCACCATTCTCAGGGGCCCAGGGTGCTACAAGGAAGAGGGTGAATGGGTTCTCAAGTCCATCTTGTGGGTTTTCCACAGGCATCTGGTTGGCCACTGTGAAAAGAGGCTACTAGCCCGGATGGGCCATTGGCCTGATTCAGCAGAGTCTTGCTATGTTCTTACATTGTTGTTGTTTAGTCATGTCTGACTTCATGACCCCATGGACCAGAGCACTCCTGTCTTCCACTGCCTCCCGCAGTTTGGTCAAACTCATGCTGGTAGCTTCAAGAACACTATCCAACCATCTCATCCTCTGTCTCCCCTTCTCCTTGTGCCCTCCATCTTTCCCAACGTCAGGGTCTTTTCCAGGGAGTCTTCTCTTCTCATGAGGTGGCCAAAGTATTGGAGCCGCAGCTTCACGATCTGTCCTTCCAGTGAGCACTCAGGGCTGATTTCCCTCAGAATGGATAGGTTTGATCTTCTTACAGCCCATGGGACTCTCAAGAGTCTCCTCCAGCACCATAATTCAAAAGCATCAATTCTTCGGCGATCAGCCTTCTTTATGGTCCAGCTCTTACTTCCATACATCACTACTGGGAAAGCCATAGCTTTAACTATACGGACCTTTGTTGACAAGGTCATGTCCCTGCTTTTTAAGATGCTGTCTAGGTTTGTCATTGCTTTTCTCCCAAGCAGCAGGCGTCTTTTAATTTCGTGGCTGCTGTCACCATCTGCAGTGATCATGGAGCCCAAGAAAGTAAAATATCTCACTTCCTCCATTTCTTCCCCTTCTATCAACACAAATAGTCCCCCTTTCTCTCCCATCAAAAACCCTTCTGTGTGCAAAGGAATCAATTGGATTCCATCTATATGTATTTTTGTGTGTGTGAAGAAAGCTCAAGTTTAGACAGGAGAGGTCCAGTGGTTAGCATACCACACTCCTTGCAAATGGAATTGAGACTGATGAGGAATAGAAACCAGTTCCCATGATAGTCCTTTATCATATCTAAATGCCTTTCTTCATTATGTGGCCATAGACTATAAGGCAGCTTCATTTCTGATGGATTTCATTGGAATTCCATCAGAAAGAATGTTCGGTTGATATGCTAGAAAGATAAAGAGATTGATTTTTTAAAAAAACTTTAATTACTAAAGTTAAGGAGGATCTTTAGGGGAAAGTAGACATTTTCTGTCAAATGTGTCTCTTGTTGGCACTAATAACTTATTGGATGAGATAGATTTTAGTGCTTTGTTATGTATGTTGATTATGTTTCTTATGCATTATCCCATCTTTATTACTGCAAATGATATCTATTCAGGGCAGGCAGATGTTTAAATAAATGGATCTTTGTATTTGTGTATTTCAAGGCCAGGCTCGGGAGCAAAATAAAATCTAATTATTACGCTAATGTAAATTTATTATAGAGCTGTTAAATGTAATTGTGGTTTACAAGACTCATATTGTGAATCTAGAATTATTTCACTGCATGGAGCTAGTTGCTTGGGGACAGAATTACATAGTTTAAACAGCTCACTTCCCCCCTTTCCTTTGAGTTTCATAAACTTGTAGCACGACAGATCAATTAAGCATGCAATTGTAAGGTTAGAGTCTACCTTAAGACCATCTAGCCAAACCTCTGGCACTGAGACGGCATCTATGAACACCCTGAATAGATTAGATTACTCAGAATGCTATAAACAGAGAGGAGTGAAGAAAGTGTGCCATAGGAACCTGCAAGGCAATCAAGTGAAACAAGTTTTTGTTTTTTTTGCTGCAACTTCTGTTGTTACACTATTGGTGCATCAGGAAGTGTGAACCATGACAGCAATACAGCTTGAGACTCTCAAATGAAGAATGGCGTGGTTCAAGGCCACCTGGCAATATAGGAGCCAACTCCTAGGGACCAAGGGGGCTTTGGCTGTCCCAATAAAATATTTGAGAGGGGCCCTCAAAGTTGATGGGCATTGCCATTCAAATGGTGTGCACGCACCATGTCATGTGATCAATTATGCAGGGCGGGGCTTACCTCCCCCCCAAAAAATATCTTATTCAAGTTGGCACCCCTACCTGGCACTGAGAGTGATCTGGACCACATGGGCACAAGGTGCCGCAGTTTTGATCTTCTGACCCAATTGTGAAGTGACTCAACTGTGAACTGACCTGTGGCACAATGCAGTTCACCAAGGTGATTTGTATATTTTAATGCAGCCAATGAAATTCTCACTGGACAGTTTGCATCTCTCTACGTATGCTACTAGGTGAGTCAAGTGAACTTCAGGTGATATCTATGATTTATCTTCTTCTGATGCAAAAACAGCATATGCACTGTTGCAGAGAAGCGTCCCCAAACACCCAGGAAGTTTGACAATGGTATTATTAAGTCTGATGGGAATGGGTGGGTGGGAGGCAGTGATTGGATTTGCAAGTTGCTACACAGTTAAGTCAGTTTTAGATAAAAATGCACCTGGGATGCACAGCAATTATTTGGATCTGTGTTGTGAATGCTCCAAATATGCGATGCCAGCATGTTAGAAGGTGCAAGAACAGTGGCTGGTGCTGTTAGAAATGGAAGCCCACCATTGAAATCCTACCTCAACCACAGTGGGTGCGACCACTGTTGTTTTTTTTAGCAGCATGCTAGTTCCTCATCTCTAAAATGGAAAGAACTCCATGGAAACAAAATAATTAAAATGTGGTTTTCTCCCCTTGCTGTTTGAAGACAGAAGGTGGTGTTTTAATGCATGACATCTATGGGACTGTGTTGTCATTGGGTGATGTGTCATAGTTTCACTTCCAATGACATGGGATCTTTAACAGTCACCACCAAAAGGATTTAATTCTTTTTTGAGGGGAGGGGGTTGCGTGTAGGAACAAAGTGGGTTTTTAAGATGCAATATGAAAGTTTTGAGCACTGGTCTCCATTGACTGGTTGAACATCCCCAACATATTGTTGGCCAAAGCCAAAATCACCTTAAATATACTGGGCAGGTTTTACTCGGATGTTAAAGACAAGTGGTGACAGGACTGAGCCCTGTGGCTCTCAGGCATATATGAGAGCTGCCTAGGGAGGAAAAGCAGCTGCCCATTATGCATCTCTTGGGACCTGTTAGAAAGGAATTAGTGTAGTCAGCTTAGCACCATTCTCTTGGTACTGACCGTGCTGGCAGAACTTCACAGTCGGCCATGCCTCGCTGCTGATAGATCAAGAGATAGCAGCGGCATGGCTGATTTCCTTTTTGTCATTTCTCACGAATGCCCAGTGCATTATTGCCGCTTTGGTTTTTCATATACGACTCATCTGGAAGAAACATCATTGCTGCTTTGCTTCTTGATTCACCTGGAAAATCTACAGCAGGGATGGGGAGCCCAAAGCCTGGATCCATGGGCAACCTTCTGGAGAGCCACAGGCCAGTAGTAGGGGAAGCCAGAAGCAAAAGTGGACAGAGCAATGGATGTGACCCCTATCTTTGTGCCATAGGCTACATTCTAGCTGTGTAGAGCCATGTAGAGGGTTCCGCATCTCCCTCACCAATCCATCCTCCATCCAGGCAAACAAGAGGCATTATCACAGTTCAAGTACACATGCCAGCCAGGCAAAAGTATTTGAGGGAAAGAGTAAGCAAGGTCAGTAAGAGATGGGGCATTGGGAGAGGGGTGTGGCTGAGAAGGATATGAAGCCTGAGATACGTCCAAAGAGCCAGACACAGAGACTTGGAGGGCTGCATTTGGTTCTCATATCCAATGTTCCATATGCCTGATCTCCGCTATGGGTGATTCAGATAGTTTGTCACCACTTTCTCAATTGCTTCCTAAGGTTTGGAAAACTATTAGCAAGGCCATGGGAATTGGGTTAGGATGTATTTTGATTGCACAGTTATTTATTTATCTTTCATTTTATTGAAAGACATATATAAGCTGTTTAAATATTTTAAAAATCTATGTAAAAAATAGTATAGTCATACCTTGTTACGTTTGCTTCATGTTACATTTTTTCAGGTTGCGTCCTGCGGTGACCCGGAAGTACCGGAAAGGGTTACTTCCAGGTTTTGCCGCTTGCACATGCACAGATGCGCAAAATGATGTCAGGCGCATGTACAGAAGCGGTGAATCGCAACCTGCGCATGCTCAGACGCGCCACTGCAAGTAGCTTTCCTTTCATGTTGCAAACGGGCCTCCGGAACGGATCCCATTCGCAACCAGAGGTACCACTGTATTTATCTTGCTTGTCTTGAGCCTTCTCACAATGACCTCCACTAACTTGCAAAACAGTGGTACCTCAGGTTAAGTACTTAATTCGTTCTGGAGGTCCGTACTTAACCTGAAACAGTTCTTAACTTGAAGCACTTTAGATAATGGGGCCTCCTGCTGCCGCTGCATGATTTCTGTTCTCATCCTGAAGCAAAGTTCTTAACCCGAGGTAATATTTCTGGGTTAGTGGAGTCTGTAACCTGAAGCATATGTAACCTGATGCGCAGGGGCGCCGACTTATTAAAAATATTGGGGGGGGGCCCTTACTGACTTATAAAAAATATTGGGGGGGCCCAAGACCTCCAAACCGCTGCTGCTGGGGGAACGAAAGGGGCGAGCGGAACCTGTGAGGGCCCGCCCTTTGCGGCAGCCGATTGGCTGCTGCCGTGGGCGGTGAATATTAATGAGCTAGGGGGAATCCCCGCTTCTCACGGGGCTGACGCCAGCCCCGCGAGATTGTTGATGGGTCGAGAGCCCGCAAACCCACCCCCTCTCTAGATCGGGAGTGGCTTTGTTTTAACTCATTACTGAATGTATTTTAAAAGGTAACTATCGTCAAACAAGGAAAATAAAAAATACCAACATAATTTTGTGATTTTACAAAGCATAATATAACTAATAATTTTTTTAAATTATTGGGGTGGCGGAGCCCTCCCAAACGAATTTTTGAGGGGGCTCGGGCCCCCTCAGGCCCCATGGAGTCGGCGCCTATGCTGATGCGTATATAACCCGAGGTACCACTGTACTCTAAAAGAGGATTCGTCAAATTCATGGAGACTATGGCTGTCAGTGACTACAGTGGTACCTCGGGTTACAGACGCTTCAGGTTACAGACGCTTCAGGTTACAGACTCCACTAACCCAGAAATAGTACCTCGGGTTAAGAACTTTACCTCAGGATGAGAACAGAAATCGTGCTCTGGCGGCGCGGCGGCAGCGGGAGGCCCCATTAGCTAAAGTGGTGCTTCAGGTTAAGAACAGTTTCAGGTTAAGAACAGACCTCCAGAACGAATTAAGTTCTTAACCCGAGGGACTACTGTACTTACCACAGTGGCTATGCTCTGTGTCTGTGGTTGGAGGCAGAAATGCTTCTGCAAACCAGTTGCTGGAAACCACAGGATGGGGCATGTTCTTGTGCTCAGTTCCTGCTTCATGGTTTCTCACAGGTACCTGGTTGGCCACTGTTCACTACTAAGCTTGTTGTTCGTACTGAAGTTGAAAGATTTTGATTTGGTTAAGGTCACTTGTTAAGTTCGTGGCAAAGAGTTCAGCTCATGTCTTTGGTGGTTTCACACCAAAATACTAACATCGTTGTGTAGCCCATTGGGAAACGTCAGGTGTCAGAACTACAGGAATTTGAGAGGAACATTAAAAGAAAAACAAAACCAACTCGCAGAGACTTTTCTAGAGTTATGGCAGGAAGACTCTAGCTGGCTATTCATGCTCTCTCCCTCTTTCTGCATCCACTCACACCCCAAAATCAATTTAAAACCCAGAAAGAGATGATAAGAACAAGAGATGAATGATGAGAACAAAGCTAAATGTGGTAAAGTAGAGCCTATATTCTATGAAAACATTTATTTTCTGGTTAAAGCTATAGTAACATTTTTGATAACATCAAATAACTGACATATCATTTTTAAAAAACATCTTTTAAAAAAATTCTTAAAAATCAAAATTTCTTATTTTCAGACCTCTATCGGCTTTTCAACTACTGGCAATAATTGGACCCTTTGATTTTCATATAACTTCCCCCTACCATAGCAAAACTGGTATTTAACAAAAAGATTTGAAGTTATACTTTTATTTTTAGCCTTGCAACTAAAGTGGTGAGCAGCAGGGATTCTTATATGGGTAGCAATAGTTCAACTTTTGCCAGCCTGGTGCCCTGCAGATGTTTAAGCCTAAAACTTCTATCAACCCCAGCAAGCATGACTTTTTTTTAGTCCCAAAACATCTGGAGGGCACCAGCTTGGCAAAGGCTACTGTAGTTTATTGTTCCCTAGTTTCTGTTAATACAAAGTGATGGGCACTGCTCATATTTCATTCTTGGGAGGAATTTTTGGTACACACAGAACTTGAGCAACGGGTGATAGTTTGTTTTCATTCAGCATGCTCTCTTTTCTCTTAAATTCTCCTCTCTCTCTCTCTCTCTCTCTCTCTCTCTCTCTTTCACTGTGCATCCCAATTTTCACAGTCACAGAAATTTGACATTGTGCTGTTAAATTGTTGATTAGTTCCTTTGTTAGTGTGTCTGATAAAACAAATGTGCGCGTCACCCAGTTTTAATCAGCTTCATTTCTTTCTAGTGAGACTTCAGGTTGGGTTTGTGTGTTGCTGTCTCTCTCCCCACCCCCCCTGCCTGCACTTTCTAATTGAAAACAGGGGTCTAGACAGTCGCCCTGGGACTTCTGTGCAAAGAGCTTTCTCAGTAGGCTGGCATCTCCCTGCAGATTGCATATCCACAGCCACAACCCCTCCCTTCCTGGTGCCATACAGGCCTCCGCCCCCTGCAGTCCCTCAGGGAAATGTCTCCGCTGTACTGGTTCCACCCCGCCTCATCCCACATTCCCATATCCTTCAGGCTACTGGAGAATCCTAATAAATATCTGCTACCTTTTTCTTTCTCCCCTGGCGAGACTCTTGCGCCTTTTTACGCTTGCACGGCGGGCAAATTCAGCCGTAAATATAAACTCTCGCCTGAGTCTTTCCCGCTGCTTTGCTCCGGTGCCAGGAAAAGCCGCAGCGGTTAAACTTCTTATCTGCCGTGCAGCTGCTGAAGGAACCAGGCCACAAGAAAAGCGGTGGGTTTAATTTAGTCTAGAGCGAGGGAAGAAATAAAAGAGAACAAGGTTCTCTCTCTGTGGGTGCACCTTTTAACAGCTACTGTGGCCTATTTATGCCCTTCTCCTGTTATTAAGCAGATTAGGGTTGTTGTTGCACCACCCCGCATATAAGCTTTCTGATAAAATGCCATATGTTGCTATGCGGCTGACTACTGGAGGAGGAGGACCACACAGTTCAGCATGGGAACATGGACTCACCCAGACATGGCTATATATGCAATTGCCAAATTTCCCTCAAGCCTCACACTCCACACTCTTTTCCTTGGACCAAACTTCTTCATATTATCACAGACCCTCCATGTGTCCGTGTTTTCCAGGAACAGTCCCGGATTTACGGAAGCTGTCCTGGTTTTTGATTGGATCCCGGAATGTCCCTCTTTTCTTTGGGACATCCTTATTTTCATTGGAGAAATGTTGTAGTAGGGTGTCCTCTAGGAGACTCTGTGAATAGAAGTAATGTTTTATTATGTTCTAACATACAGTGGTACCTCGGGTTAAGTACTTAATTTGTTCCGGAGGTCCGTTCTTAACCTGAAACTGTTCTTAATCTGAAGCACCACTTTAGCTAATGGGGCCTCCTGCTGTCGCTGCGCCACCAGAGCACGATTTCTGTTCTCATCCTGAAGCAAAGTTCTTAACCTGAGGTAATATTTCTGGGTTAGTGGAGTCTGTAACCTGAAGCGTATGTAACCTGAAGCGTATGTAACCCGAGGTATCACTGTATGTTGGAAGTCACCCAGAGTGGCTGGGGCAACCCAGTCAGATGGTTGGGGTATAAATAATAAAAATGCTGTTGTTGTTATGGAATAGGACATCACTGTTTTCATCGGAGACATGTTGGAGGGCATGCCATCACCTCCACCTCCCCAGTTCATCTGTCTCACTCTCTCTCTCGTTCCACCTCTCAACCTTCCTGCTATCTAGTTGCTCAGTCTGTCAGTTTTCTTGGCAGTGGGAAGCATGGTGTGTGCGGGTGTGTGGGTGTGGTGCAGGGGGAGGTACGTATGTCCAGTCCAGTGGTTGCTTAGCAACCAGGATATGCCCCCACACCCTGTCCTGTTCTCTTAAGCTTCATTGGTGAGGAAGGCAAAGGGAGGGTGAGGCAGTCAAGTAGATGAGAAGCGCTGAGCAGTGGTGGAGATGCCTGCTGGCTAGGATCTTTATAGCCTCCCATGGGGCTTGTAACCGCAGGATCTTGTGTCCCTTTTGGGCAGTGAATCAGAGCAGCTCAGCCCTCCTCAAAGCTGCATTCTGTCGTTCTTTTATTTCCTTCCTGTGCAGCTATTTTCCTCTCTCCCATGTTGTGCTTTATTTACTTTTTAATTATCAGAATGCTGTACAATTCATTTTTGGAGGGTGGGAGAAGAATGCTGCACAGCCCCTCTCCCTAGCTAGTCGTTTAACAATTAGGCCAAAACCTCACCACAGCGCTTAACAAGGATACTAGTTCCGGTTTGAAACTGGCAAGGATGGTAAACATCCTGACTGTAACTAATAAATTGTACAAATCATCTTGTTCTCACCACACATCAATCAAAACAAAACTGCCCTAAGCAGGGATGGATTTTCCATAGTCTCAGAAAAACAGACTTTGATGTGGAGATACACCCAGACCAATTCAGAGGGAATTCCCATTGCGTTCACAATCCATGGATCAATCCATGTTTAGGATCTCAGAGAATAACTCTCTGAGACAGCCATTAGTGCAAATTACATGCTGTTTTGCTTGCCGTTTGATGCCCATTTCAGTGCGCATGAGAGCGCATTAGCAAGTATACTTGCTTCCTGTTAAACTACATAATTGCCTGTCAGGTGAAAGTTGTTACAAGAATAAGGCATAATAGTGAATCAGACATGCTGCTTTAAACTCAATTATTTTTTCATTTTAAAATTAGGACAACCTGCCTACCTTCAACTTGCATGCTTTTGAAAAACATGTGTGTTTCTCATACTGGCTCTTGTCATAGCACGGCCTACTGTTTCTGCAACTGCAGTGTCGACCCCCAGAGTTTCTGTTAACGTTGCAGAGGTTTTTGGGTGCGTTCTCAGTTCATGTTGGAACTGAAAATCCAGTCATGTTTGAAACTGTGGGCCTCTCCAGATGTCCTTTTTCTTGTGCATTCATGGTTATTTGCGTTCATGATGGTATTGGGGCTTTTGTACATGATCTTGCTTTGGTTCCCGCTCCCACCTGCAACAAGTTTGGGGCAGACATACTGCTTTATCAGTCCAATCAGTGCATGTGGCTTAGTTGCCTGCTGAAACCCATAACTGTTTATACCACAAATATTGCTGGCGTTTTTTTGGTCCTGCTTCTGTTGCCCTATAGCACAACATCTATAGTCCAGATGGCAATAATGTGGTAATATTGGAGACACACCACCAAACAACTAATAGAACAGAATGATGCGTGGACAGCCCAGTGTAAATCCACAACTAACGCGCTATTATTGTGTCAATGTCATGTTGCAGAGTGTACCCACAAAAAGCCACCAATCCGCTCCCTTCTTAAAAGTTAGGGCCTCACTAGCTTCCTCCCTTTGTGAATAATAGACCTGTGAGGGGTGGGAAGGTGTGGAGAACTTCAATTAATTGTGTGCTTTCAATGCTTTTCTGTAATTTCATTATCCTGTAATTGCACTGATCTTTGCCTAACACGTTTATATGCCCCTTCCCCTCTTTGTTTTGTTTTGATCCTGGGGAAGGTGGATGTCCACTGCTTCATCCTCTGCTTCTTCCTCCTCCTCTGCAGACTTGGGGACCAGTTCTACAAAGAAGCCATTGAACACTGTCGCAGCTACAATTCCCGGCTATGTGCTGAACGCAGCGTCCGTCTTCCTTTCCTGGACTCGCAGACAGGTGTAGCTCAGAATAACTGCTACATCTGGATGGAAAAGAGGCACCGGGGACCAGGTACACATTGTTTATCGGTGGCATGGAGGACGCACAGAGTTCTGCTACCAGGAACTTTGAGAAGCCACACGCAGGAGGGCCTGCCTGAAAGGATATGCTTGGAAGGGATTCCTTTTGTTAACTGCAGAAGATGAGTGAACCCAGTGGAGACTGGTGCTTATTGGGACTGGTGGGGCGGAAGGCAGGGGGCCCAACAGCTGGTGGAGCCACAGCCAATGACAGGCAGAGCCAGCTAATGCCAGTTTGATCTCCATTCTCCTCCCTGTTGGGTTCTACAAATGCAAAGTTGAGACTAAGGAGGAGGAAGATGACAGGCAGGTCTACCTCCTGGGCTATCTGTAACTAAGAAGGCTGGGAGGCAGGAGAGGGCTGGCTGAGGGCTGGCTGAGGTTGGTGGGGCACTGTCCCATTTCCATTGCTAGACCAGCCTCCACTGAGGAAGCCCTAATTATTCCTTCGCCCCCATTCACTGTCACTAGAGAGGATTGCTTGACATGTTGTTTCCTTCTGATGCAGCATCATCTCAGCCCCTTTATTTCTATTGATCTTCATTGCATAAGTGCAATGGAAAGTGAATGGGAAATGGTTTTAAGTAAGAGTTGCGAGGGAAAGGCATCCGTACGTTGCTACTGATACACTTGAGAATAATGAACCTTATTTCTCAGAAGGTAAAATGCATTAGTGGCGTGCTTGCAATTTTAGAGTGACTTTACCATTGCCCGTTTCAGAAAGCGATAGGGAGTGCCTTGTTCCCTTTTTGCACATACCATAAAAGTTTAACACGTTAATAGTAACGCAAGGACCAAACTATACCTTACATAGAATTCTTGATACACCCCTCCATTATAAAAATCCAAACCAGTTGTTTCGGAGTGGGAGGAAGTTGCATTCTGCACTTGCGCAGCCTTGCAAAACTCAGCTGGGCATTGGTTCTGGCTCCACTTACTGCTGACTGCCCAGTCCTCAACCACTAGTTCCAGTGGGCCCCAGCCACTGCTGCAGGTTCAGAAAAAGTGTGGGATAGAGTCCTGGGGGACCGCACTCCATATCGAAGAAAGCTAAGGTGCCAAAGAGTAGGGCTGTAACCCAGCTTTCTTTCTCCTATACAAATTTTACTAAATAAAATTTACTACTATAATAATTTTACTGAACAGCCTCTTGCTACTTGCACTCTGGAGTGGCGCAGTCCCAGGGACCTGAATGCACAGATTGGCTCTGGGTATTGGTTTCTTCAAGTGTTACGCACTGTACTTCTGAATAGCACTGTGTCCAGTGAACAATTCTTTCCAATTCATTCTGCTCTTTAGCATATATACTTGAAATATATTCATTATCCAACGGGGGGGGGGTGTCATTCCTTTGTTGCATCACCTTACTTTCGTACAGTTCTCTTAATAAATGCTGTATCTCATGGCAAACAGTTGAGGGTTAATTTCACACAGTACTGCACATAACTCCTTTCCTCTCTCCCCCCTCCCCCCCCAGCAACCTTTCACTTTAGCTTTGAGTTATGACTCTTCTACACTAATGAGATAAACAACATAACTCATTGCGGGTCCCGCTATTTCCTTTATAATCAAATGGTTAGAACCTTCTGTGGTTGCCCTATAAGGCACTGAATTGTGAGGCAACTCAGGAGAACAAAGAAGATAAAAAACAACAACCATGCATGTATTCTCACGTATCTGGTGCCCATGTCAAAACTGGGGAGATCCTTGCAAGAGTAAGAAATGACTGTCTTCCTGGACTTGCCTTCTAAACTTCTGTTTGCAGAAGAATTTAAAAAAGAACACCATACTTCTTTTGGGAAATTATATTGCAGTGGCTAGGCTCAACACATCCCTTTCCTGTTCCAAATTCAGTAGACTCTGCTTTTGAAGATAACACGAGGTTACTTCAGATTAACAAGATTGTGTAGTAGGACTGCTTGTTAGCATACAGTCTCATCAATTAGGAAAGGAAAAGCAGGTTTTTATGTAGGGCATTTCCCATCCCTGTTGTGCCTCTTTCTACTGTAGCTGCTAGGGGTTATCTGCCCAATCAGCTTTTTGAGTTTGAAAGCTTTATGCCTGGTTTGAAACAGGGACAGGCGATTGAGGGGTTGTTTCTCCCCCCCCTCCCCCTTCCATTTTTTTCTCAGGATGTTAAGTATAAGGTGTTCAGCTACAGAAACAAAACAAAAAAAGCCCACCCCACAATGCATCATTGCAGCCATGACTATTTACATTAACTGGAACAATTGCTGCTTGCCCCAAGTGGGCTGGTAAGTATCCTGGCACCCTACTTTAACATGTGCTGCATCTGCGTTCCCCGCCCCCCCCATTGCCATTATTCTCCTCCTCTAGATCAATGCTTTTAAGCTGCCAGTTGCTGCTGCTGTTCTGACCAGGGAACTTTTGCCTCCCCAACCTTAAAAAGACAGCCACTCTCAGTTTGAGTGACCTAATTCTTCGTTGATGGATAATGTTGTAGAAGAATGTAACTCTCCGTGGTGCAAAGCTATATAAATGGCACTTTCAAAGTGAGAAGGAGATTGCCAAATGCCCCTTATTTTAAAGACAGCCAGTCTTTTCACAAGGGATGTTGTCTTTGTTCCGGAGTGATATCCTTATAGCACTTAATATGAGCCCCTTATTTCAGGTTTTAGATGCAATACAACACTGAAGAGAACTGAAACTGTGTCTCTGCAGTGACAGGTATTTCTGAACTTTTGATCTCACAACCCTGAAGAAGAGAGAAGAGGTGGAGGGAGAAACTTTGCAATGCCTTTTTGCCCATTTCATTCCACTTCATGTGTCACTTTGAGCTAATCAAGTGGGAAAGCTCATAGTGAATGAATCAGCTGTTGGTTTCCACATCGCCTGAAACATATAAGCTTCCTCTAAAGAGTGCCTGGTGTTCCTTCAGTCACAGGTGGCACTCAGAGGCCAGTCCTAAACAAATGTTTTCCCTAGAGCTGACTTCTCCAGCCAAGTGCCCTGTGGGTGTTTTGTTGTGGCAAATGGGGTAGGACAGAGCAGTGGCAGCGCCCCACCGGATGTGTTGTAACCAGCATGTTAGCTGGGACTCATGGGAGTTGTAGTCCAAAACCTCTGGAGGGTGCCAGGCTGGGGAAGGCTGCTCTCGAGCAAGTATGAGTATGAGCTTCCATTCATCTCTGGAATGAGCCACTGTTGCCACTATCAACATTTTCTTAGTATTTAATAAAACAAGTAGGTCATATGGAACAAAAGCAGGGTAAATTAACTTATATTTTAAAAGTAGCTGCCTTGACATTACTTGTGACCCTGTAGTTGTCAGATTGAATAAAGGACTGGATTCCTCTGTCTTAATTATACTGCAGGAGGAAGGTATGTAGGGAATGTCATTTCCCCATATCTATCACAGTAGTATGAAGAGTTCCACTCTCTGAAAATGCCATTAAGGGTACAGTGGTGCCTTGGTTCCCAAACGGCTTGGCTCCCGAACAAATCGGCTCCTGAACGTCGCAAACCAGTTAATGTGGTCACCTAGTTGCAGTGTAAAGCGGTGCAGGTCTTAAATTTATCAGCCCAGTGGTAAAACTTGGTGTGACATTGCATTGTAGCTGCCATTTGCCCCACTGGGGTAAATGCATAGATATCACATGGATTCTGGTAAGTGTCCACCCCCACTCTACAAATACGCAAGAGGGAGGGTGAATTTACTTGGAAGGAAGCACAGTGGGGAAGTTCTGCTGCTTGATCAGAACTTCTGGATCACTTTTGGTTGGTTCCTGAAAAAAGGCTTGAGTTTCCTCCAAAGTCTCACATGCAAGTCTGTACACTACTGCTCTCCCAGTCAAGCACAGCATCATCTAATGGTGCATCTAGGTGGCAAGTGCATTCTTCTCTTGCTCCTTCTTCACCACAGCGGGTTGTTGAGTCATTCAGCTATGAATTTATAGAAACTCCCCAGGGGAATGGTAGGGATTTCTCTCTCTCGCCCGCAAACACCACTGAACTCAATTTAGGAATATAGTTGTGATGAAGAAACAACATTTGTAATCCCTGCAATTAAAGTAGTCTGGAAGAGCCCTAGGACTTAATGCAGATTAAAATAGCATAGCATTCTTGAGCTCTCTTTTCATACAATTTTTAGATGATATAAAGTGGGATTCCCCCCTCCCCCCTCAACAGACTTCATGCTTATGGGCTTAAGTGAATATTCTCAAAGCTGTGATAGGGCCCTTCAGAAGTCATAGCAAAAAGGCGAGTCCTTGCATTTCCTCTGTGGGTTGACCACATATTTTCTGTAGAGTCTGAATGTCTTCTGTAACTATGTGGTAAACATACCAAGCGAACATAGTCAACTGTGGTTCTCCAGTTTTTTTGTTTTTAAACCATGTCCACAAAACATTATAGAAGGGGCCCATGGTTGAATAATTATAATGTGTCGTGTTGCTGGCAAGGAGCATATGAACTGGGTCAGTTACTGACTATTGTCCCAATAATACAAGGAAATTTGTGTCAAAGCACAGGTTGATAAATATGGGGCAGAACTCCTAGCAGCTTAGTTCCCACCCACCAGATGGGAGCGCAAGATGCCTCTGACTATGGACCTGAAGACCATGTTCTGCAACCACTTCTCTTCCTAGTATTCAAGGGAAACCAGTGTAGTTCAGTTCACCACAGCCCATTTCCTTTCTTATAGAAATGTTCTTAAATATTTTTTTAAGCCTGTGCAGACCAGAGAGGACATACAGTTGGTGGAGTTCCTCACCTTTGAAGAATCCCCAGATGGAGAACATTTTTTTTTTTTTTATTCTTCTTATGATTTATTAAATAGCCTCCTTACCCTAGGGTAGAAGTTTAAAGCTCACTTGCAGTAGCTTGATACAGTTGATTCCAGAGAGGTTGCGATTTCTAACCTGTTTGTGAATCACTCCAGAGTTTGTCAGCCTTGAGAGGAGGAAGGGTGGGCCAGCCTAATTGCATGCAAAGCTCTCTTGTCAGGAAGTGTGGATGCTTCAGAATGAAAGCTACAGTTAGATTTGCAAAATTTGACACTCCTGTCTCCATTTGCTTATGGTGAACTTGAGAGAGAGAGAGAGAGAGAGAGAGAGAGAGAGAGAGAGATATTTATTAAGGGTTAAAAAAAATCATTACGCTCGTTATCATTGTCCATATTGGAAAATACATATTTCTTTAGAAACTTGCCAATAGTTCCATTTGTTTTACTTGGTTCCCATATCTGGGTCATTCTTTCACATTGCAGCTATTTAGCATGGTCACATTAATTGTGAATCACCACCGGCAGCGTCCAAGATGCTGAAATAATCTCCACAATATTTTATGTGTGTTTTGCAACTATTTCACATATAGCAATCTTGACAGCCATGCTATCTAATATTCACAGTCTGCAGCAGCTTGATGATGGTGGAGAGATCACCACAGAGTTGTGTGCAGGTGTGTGTGGTGAACCTCTCTCAATAAAGTTGATTCTTCATGGTGGCATCGTTTAGCACTAACTTCTCCTCAGGGAATGGAAAGGGATTTTTTTAAAAAGCAAAGTTGGCCGGTACAGTCAAATCTTATTCAGTGGTGGGCTGTATATGCATGTGTGGTGGCTATGCCCAGTTAGGAAATCGTTCTGAGATAATAGAATCTAATATTCCCACAGAAACTCTTGTATGAGTTTCTGTTATATAGCCTAATGTTCTAGGAAAGTACCAGGATCTTAAATGCCTTGAAAAAACCGATTTCTTTATCACTAATGGCAGCAAAACTAAGAGCCTAGTCCTATGCTTTACTGAGCAACTATGATCATCCCCCAGTGATTTCAGAGCCCAGGCAGGTTCATATGGGACAATACGGTTCTTCAGGGCACCTGGACCTAAGCTATATAGGGCTTTATAGGTGATATTTATTTATTTATTTATTTATTTAATTTATATACCACCGTTCATGGAACATGGGTGGCCTTGTGGGTTAAACCACAGAGCCTAGGACCTGCCGATCAGAATGTTGACGGTTCGAATCCCCGCGACGGGATGAGCTCCCGTTGCTCGGTCCCTGCTCCTGTCAACCTAGCAGTTCGAAAGCATGAAGTGCGAGTAGTTAAATAGGTACCGCTCTGGTGGGAAGGTAAACAGCGTTTCTGTGCGCTGCTCTGGTTCTCCAGAAGCGGCTTAGTCATGCTGGCCACATGACCCGGAAGCGGTACGTCGGCTCCCTCAGCCAATAGAGCGAGATGAGCGCTACAACCCCAGAGTCGACCACGACTGGACCTAATGGCCAGGGGTCCCTTTACCTTACACCACCCTTCATCTGAGGATCACAGGGTGGTCTATACAGGGTGATTTTCAGAATAAAAACAAAAAAAGTAACACAACAACAAACAAAACAGCAACCCCTCTCCTAGTCTAAAAAGCCATAGGTTGTTTAATTAGCCAAAGGCCTGAGAGAAGAGGAATGTTTTCACCTGGTGCCTAACGATGTGTAATGAAGGTGCCAGGTGAGCATCCCTGGGGAGAGCATTCCACAAATGGGAAATGAGCATTTCACTGCAGGAAAAGTGCCCTTTCTTGTGTTGCCACCTTCTGGACCTCTCATGGAGGAGGCACACGAAGAAGAGCCTCAGATGGTGATCACAGGGTCTGGGTTGGTTCATATGGGGAGAGGCGGTCCTTGAGGTATTGTGGTCCTGAGTCGTTTACAGCTTTATAGGTCAAAACTAGCACTTTGAATTGGGCCTGGAAAGTAATGGGCAGCCAGTGCAGTCAGGCCAGGATCGGTGTTATATGCTCAAACCATCTTGCCAAATTCTGCACCTGCTGAAGTTTCTGATCCATCTTCAGAGGCGGCCCTATGTTTAACACATTGCAGTAAACTAACCTAGAGGTTACCAGAGCATAGATAACAGAAGTTAGGCTATCCTTGTTCAGATAGGGGTGTAGCTGGGCCACCAGCCAAAGCTGATGGAAGGCAACTGCACATTACAGAGGACAGCTGAGCCTCAAGTGACAGCAAAGGATCCTGATGTACCCCAAGCTGCGTACCCGCTCCTTCAGAGGGAGTATAACCCCATCAACAGCAGGCAATCTCCCATCCATCC
Source organism: Podarcis erhardii (assembly GCF_964252035.2). Taxonomy (NCBI): domain Eukaryota; kingdom Metazoa; phylum Chordata; class Lepidosauria; order Squamata; family Lacertidae; genus Podarcis; species Podarcis erhardii. The sequence continues at coordinate 46,634,517 of NC_138497.1, forward strand.
TGTTTACGGAATCACCCACTAACAGTGCTTCAGTCTTATCTGGATCGAGCGCTTTGAATTGTACCAACGTTGTAGCTAGATTTATTATACAGGTTATTTCCAAGCTAAATTCAACATTCTGCTGCTGAAATATAAATTCCTATGTGGTTTTGACCTGAGATGCCATGTAGGAATGGAAGAGAAATTTGTGTGGCCTGCATTTTAAAGCAAATCAACCTAAGCCCCTTCCTCACAGTCGGAGCTAAGTTGGGTAAAGACTCCAGAGACAACATTTTTAGAACCAGGAAAATTTGCTTGATACTGCAGCATTACTATTTGCATGCCAGGAAAATAGCTTTCCAACCCCCTGCCCCCAGCCTCTTAAATATTTTAAGTTGGAAATATTGTAATGTGTTGATCCGGTAAAGTCTGCCCTGAAATCTTTCTTGTGAAAGGTGCTATCAAAACCCATAGTGGTTCATTCCACTCCTCCTTTCTGAAATGATACCCAAAGGTAGGATGCAAGCAAAGGTTGCCTTCAGGCCAAAAGAGCTGCTTCCTCTTGCTTAATTATAAATTTAGCCCTGTGTGGGTCACCCGACAGAGACAGATCTAAGAACTAACTCCTGCAAAAAGAAAGAAAGGAAAACCACAAAATCCCGCCAGTACCAGCTCTGTCCTTTCATCTACTGCTGGGACTATGACCCCCAAGAGCATCAACCATATTATCAAAGCCACATTCACTAGAGCATTCTTCAGTGCCTGTCAGCGATGCTCCTGTGGCACGCCCATGAGCCAAGCAGTTCACCCTCTAAGTGAGAAAATGAATGGACATGAATAATAGGGTATTAGAAATGGAAATGTCCAAGTGGAGCACTTTTCAGGCTCCCCGGGGGGTTCTGTCTCTGACCTTAAGATTGCTATGCTTAAACAGAAAGGCTTAGAAGAGAATTAGACTGAGAAGGTGCCCAATTAGAGTTGGCTTACAATTTTGCTACTGTATCTCTTGGTCTAAATAAGGGCTATAAAAAGTAATTGTCCCCCACGTGATAGCTGCTTTTGTGCTTTGATGTTTCAGCAAACGCAGAACCCTGCTAGGTTCCATGCTTTTGGGGGGAAATCGTTAAATCTTACCTTGTTAACCTAGTTTTTGCTCCCATGCACCTCCACCCATGTGTACTTAGCGGCTCTTGCAGTCTCTTACCTATTGCAGCTCATGCTACAATTAACAGGTTCTTCTTCAGTGCCCTGCAGGACTCATTGGTCTTTTGTAGTGGCCAAAAGCAGAAGAACATAAAGTCTAGACTATATTATAATACTATATTATGTCTCTTCATTGATTTATTTTAAATGTCATATTTGTTTCTTGCCACCCTAATTTTGTGAACTGTTTGTCACACTGTTGCTACTATTGTAAGTATACAGTGTTCCAGATCAGTACACAAGGTTAGTTTGCTAAAAGGCTACCTTTTTACATATTACCATTTTCTCTTGGTTGTTATGAATTTCTAATACCTATTGGGCATACTTGCAGCAAACTAACCGATTTTCAACGCACAGTCTACAAACTTGTTGGGATTCTTTTTTTGAGTTGTCATGCCGTAACTCTGGATTCTGCAAAATGCAGCAACAAACTCATTTCTCCTGCAGAGGAAAACAAAACCTAAGCCATGTCTGCATTAAACTTCAGAAATTCACATCCGTGAGCCCATCTTGACATCATGCGCCCCAGGCAAGCCTCCTCTGGTGCCACTTAGCATGTCGCAACTGCTGCTTGCCAATGTTCTCCCAAGTAAATCTTACAGTAAGAAGACTGTCTTCTCATGCCTACTCAGAAATAAACTCTGCTAGCTTTCTTTAGCAAACTTAGACTTTGTTCACACTCCCATTCGCTGTACACTCACTGCGTTTCCAGTGCTGGGTTTTTAATCAGTGTTCACAAGGCGTTATCCAAAATGCATATGTATGCTGTACATTGTTATAAAATACTACTGTTTAATGCATTGTTTATCAAACCAACTTCACATCAGTTGCAGTCCATAAGCTGTCCGTAATTCATCTCTAGCCAAGGTGTGAGAACCTTTGCGTAGGGTAAAGACATCTCTGCCTATCAATGTTCCCTGGTGTGTACACACACACAAAAACAAATCAAACACTAAGGAAGGTATGTTGATGTGAACAGGTGGCGGGGCAGGGGGAGCTGTGAAACACACCAGGGGGGAAAATGACTTCACTACACTCCAAGGCAGTAATGTGAACACACCCTGTGTCTACACGAGATTGGCATTCAAATGTGCATGCTGTAAATCAAGCTGCTATGAGCTGTTCTGGATTCATACCATTGTGCAGCTGAGTGGTGTTAGGGATGCTGTGGACCCATCGCTAGCATGATTAATGTGCCGCATGAATTTGGGACCACTCCTGGTGCTGGGGCATCTAGCATTACACTTGCTACATCCAGTGACATCTAGCTATGGAAAGATGCTAAGGAGTTTTGCAAGGCTCTAGTTGGCTATAATTCTGAAGAGGTGCTAAAAACCCTTCAAAGACAAGATGTAATGAAGTGTAATTCCAGAGGTGAAGAAAGAGTGAGATTCTAGCAAGGCTAATGATGATTTGACAGTGAAACAAAATTGTGTGTGTTTTAATTGTTGTTTTCGTTCCTTCTAACCCTCAGGATTAGCACCAGGTCAGCTCTACACATATCCTGCTCGTTGCTGGCGCAAAAAGAGACGCTTGCATCCTCCTGAAGACTCCAGGCTGAAGTTACTGGAGATTAAACCTGGTAGGTATTCCTCTCGATGTAACTTCGTGACTCTGGCAGGCACAACCTCAGGGCTTTTGAACTTTCCTTTCTGTCTTTGCCTAGCTCCTGTTTGCAAGCAGAGAATTTTGCTAAAATCCATTGTGTTTTTTAAAAGGAAAAACCCATTCATTCTGAATTTAAGTGCGGCTGTAATTTATACCAGTCTTGAAAGACCAACATTGGCTCCCAGTACATTTCTGAGCACAATTAAAAGTGTTGGTGCTGACCTTTAAAGCCCTAAACGGCCTCGGCCCAGTATACCTGAAGGAGCATCTCCACCCCCAGCGTTCAGCCCAGACACTGAGGTCCAGTGCCGAGGGCCTTCTGGTGGTTCCCTCACTGCGAGAAGTGAGGTTACAGGGAACCAGGCCGAGGGCCTTCTCGGTAGTGGCGCCTGCCCTGTGGAACGCCCTCCCATCAGATGTCAAAGAAATAAACAGCTAGAAGACATCTGAAGGCAGACATCTGTTTAGGGAAGTTTTTAATGACTGATGTTTTAATGTATCTTTAATATTTTGTTGGAAGCCGCCCAGAGTGGCTGGGGAAACCCAGCCAGATGGGTGGGGTAGAAACATTCTTATTATTGTTATCATCATCAACAACATTATTATTATTATTATTATTATTATTATTATTATTATTATTATTATTATCATCATCATCATCATCATCATACTGTGGGAAACTGCAGTATTTATGTTGGGGCCAAGTGTTTTTCTCAATTTTAACACGACGTTTGGGAGGGAAATGTATCTCTTGAGTGTTATGCCTCATGATGGCATATCCTAATAAATGTTTGCTAAGGCTCCATTCATCCATTACAGCCATAGCATGGTTGTCTGTGAAACAACTGTGGGTGCAATTCCATATGGGAAAATATTTTTGTGTGTTGTACTTTCCTACATAGTTCAGCAGATAATCACAACCACCTGAAAAAAGTAGTCATGCAGCTCTTGCAATGCAATGTGTAGGAAACCCTTCAATAATGTGTGTGTGTGTGCTTATATGCATGGTGTGTCACAAGGAATCATGGGAACTGTAGTTTTCATTGAACTGAAGGCAATCCATGACAGTGACACACCTTGAATGTAGATTGTAAACCTGAGGACAAGTACCGTCCTAGTGTTGACATTTGTAAATGATATAAAAATGCTTCAAACAAATACTTAAGTAAATAAAACAATATAAATGCGTATGTATGCGTTCCTTTATATTTCCAGCTTTGCTGTTTCCTGATTTCCTCCTCATTGACAAGCTATTAAGAAATGAAGAAGGGAAAATCCTTGTGTTTCATTGTTAGCAGTTAAAGCACTAGCAGTTTGTGGTGCTTAAATATTCATCAGAAGGAGGGTGTTCTCATACTGTTCAGTTTTGGAGAGGAGGAGCACCAGGATGTCTAATTGTAGCTTTACTTGCAGGATTTACTCTTGATAAAATCCCACAAAAGTGGCAGCCTCTTCTGGGCAAACAGGAAGACTCCAATCCCTATTGCAAGCCACATAGAACTAAACTGGTGTGTGTTTTGTGTGTGTTTTCTCATTTGTTCAGATTCCATTTTTTTCACCAGAGAGAGAAGACCCAGTGGTAAAGAATAGGTCTTCTATGTTTGAACCATTGCAAAATTGGGCATATTTGGATCTTAATTTGGCTTCATCACATTTGGCTTCATCACAGAAAGTAGCCAGATGGTCAATAATGGAAACCAAACTAAAGTCTGTTTAGGATACTAACTGAGATGTGTAATAAATCTAACCGCAGCAATCCTAATATCTAATCTATCTATAGCATGCTCAACACTTAGTCACGTCTCAGCCACAAAAAAATAAAGTATTTAATGAATAAACCCAAAAGCCTTTTTTCACATTAGCATGTTTCTACAACTCCTCCCTCCAGCCATACAGTAGAAAATGGGAAATCTCTCTGAAACCAAATGTCATTGTCCAGCAACGCACAATTTAATTTATGTGTCTGTCTGTACGTACTCATTTAACAGTAATTATGGACTCTTTTATCTACTGTGATCAAATGCTAAGTAGCTGTTTTCGAGTGCCCTTTGACTATGGTATCCTGGGAGGGTTGTTCACTCTGATGCTGTAAGATAACATGATCAAGAGTCTGGCGATGTTAAATCTTGTCTGAAAAGAAAACCCCAACAGAGTCATATTAAACATTTATTTATTATGGCAGAAACAATGTCTTAAGTTCATCTGCAGTATCAACTTGAAATAGTGATTTAGTCACATTGTGTTCTATAAAGTATTTAGGAATTACAAATAGTTATCTGTGAAAAATCAAGGAAAGGTTTTTGGAGGAGAGAATGTGTCAGAAGAACATTGTGGCAGCATATCACAACAACCCACAGTAAATTTTCTGCAGCATGCTCAGCTTTTTTGAGAACCTTGTGGGAAAGTAACGATATATCAGAGAATCCACAAAGCTGGGGGAGGGGGAGCTGAGGGGAGGAATTGTCCCAAGGGAGTTTCCCTATTGCCCTCCTTACTCTCCAAGAGGAGGTTGCAAGCTTTTGCAAGATTAAAGGTGTTAGCTGCAGGTCCGAAAAGTCAGCTAATCTGCAATTCATAGCCCTTTTTAGATGCAAGGAGAGCATTTCTTAAACTTTTAGTAATTGAAGCATATGTTCTTCTGAATTTAAATTCAAATTTTCCATCTGAAGAAGTTTATGTGGAGAGTATGTAAAAGCAAGAATTATTTCTCCTCAGAAGACTCCATAAAGATTTGTTTCTGCATGAGTCACTAATCTGGGCTTGCCTCTTGATTGGAAACAGGCAAGTCCAGAGCAGTAAATCTTGCAAAGATACGACAGGCAGCCTCTTCTGTGGGTGGATGACTTGGCCAAGGACACAATCTGAGTATATATGCCAGAGCTCTGAACACCAAACCAAGCCTCCTTTTCTTTGACCAGACAGATGGCTTGCTGAACATTGCTACTATCCCTCAACCCCGTATTGGCAGACACAAAAGGAAAAACTAATCCAGGCAACCTCACATAGCGTTACCACTCCACATAATGCATCTTTCACTTATTGGATTTGGCGCTGAACGTGTGATGATAGCCACTACGAATTCAATCCTATACACATCTACTCAGAAGGAAGTTCCTCTGAGTTATTCCCAAATAGGTGTGTGTGGATATCCACCTTAGTTAGATGGCTAAAAAACAACAACAAACCAGGTATTTGGAAAAGAAGACTATCAACTAGCTACTGGGCCTGGGTCAAGTGGGGATGTTTTAGGAATTCATTGGGTTTTTGTACTCCAGTATGAACCACAGTTTCTGGAGTAATGTGCAGATTGGAACATAGCTATCCCCCAAATTTTACAGTATGCTTCTTTGAATGTTGCAACATGTATTTTGACATGGAATACTTTCAAAATATTTTATTTCAGTCTGTCTTTAAATATGAATTTTTAAAATAAAACCACAGATGATTGTGGGAATGAGGCAGAATGGATTTAAGAGGGATCATATGTGAAAGGAACTTGGTCTGCTTTTGACCATTAAATGCTCCTTAGAGCTTAGGACCAGGATATTTGACAGACGACCTACCTCCATATTTGACAGACGACCTACCTACCCATATTTGACAGACGACCTACCTACCCATACTTGAAGACCTTTGGTGGGGAGCCTCCTTTGGGTGCACTCATCAAAAATTGTGAGCCAAATGCCTACCACAGAGAGGACCTTCTCAGTGGTGCCCCCCCCCAAATTCTGGAGTGCTTTCCTCAAAGAGGTTTACAGATATGCGTTTACTTGGAATGCCCCAGCTCTCCCACCTCCAATTTAGAGAGGTGGAAAAGCACAAAAACGCAACATGATGGGCATGATGAGCCAGCCCTGTGCCTCTGTGGTGGAACACAGACTGTGTCCTGAGGGGCATGGACTGAATGTGATTCCTCTGCACAGCCCATTGCCCAACATTCCAGCATGCCTGTGCTCTATTAAAGTCTCAAGTGCACGTGCACCCATTGAATATCTATTGATTTACAGTGCCTGGTAATATGAACGTGTGATTTATTTAGGACCCACAAAGGAGTATTGATTTTTTCGCAAACCTTTGTGACCTTAAAAAAAAAAAAAAGGCAATGCGGCCTGTGTGGTCTTTATGTAAAGTGACCAGTGGCACAAGGTACCGATCTTTACATTTAGGCTTGCCTTCCTCCTTTTTTGATATTTCTCTCAGTCCCCCCCCCCCACCTCACTGTATCCTAAGCTGTGAGCCAACCTCACTCCTCCCAGCTATCCAGTTAACTTTTCCTTGGGTGTGCTCGGAGAAGTGGGTTTGCGAGCCCTGTTTTCCCTGCTTTTGGCTGCTCAAACAAAACATACATAAATTCTGGTGTGAAGGCAGTTCCCTTTCTTCTCTTCAGCTCCCCCCCTCAATCTTTCAGGCAGTCTATTTCCTCCTCTTCCCTTCTAGTTCCCCCTGTGTTTGTTCAAACGTTTTGAAGAGGGGTTTTTGATTTTAGAAATTAGAATAGAACGTATCGTTGCAATTCTATTCTAATGGGGCGGAGGAGGAAGAAAGAGGATAACATTCACGAGCAGAATAATGCTAGAAAAGAACCAGCACCTGTTTCTTATTAAGAAGCAGTGCTGAACATAGATGCTGGAACCAGGGAGAGCTAAAGACCAGGCGTTTCTCTTGGGAGAGATGAAGAGTTGCTTGACTGTCCCTCTCCCCTTTCTGAGGCCTTCATGCGTCACTGTGGAGTTTGAACTGCCCATGGCTTAGTTCATTCCTGAGAGATAGCAGGTGGCCTTCAGCAGAGAGGGATTCTAATCTGAGGAAGCAAAATACTTTGTACGTGGTTTCAACTGCCTGACTGATGTCCTTCATTCCGTGTTACTGTCCTTAACTGTTTACAGGAGTAGCATTTTCACCAACACACCATTTTGGGGTGGGGGGGGAAAGGAGAGGGCAATCTCAATTTTTCTTTCTTTCTTGTCAGTGAGTGTAATATGGCATCTGGGTTTATGTGTGTGTAAGGTTAGCCCTGCTTACATGCAGATCTCTGTTTGCATTCCTGTGTTCAGCTCGGCTTCTGTAATCACATTTGTTTTACTGGGCAAAAGGTCTTTTCAATGGCTTGTTGACTCAGGAGGAGACTTGGGAAGCAAAGAAGGGCTGCCAAGGTTTTTGTTATCGCAGAGACAGCTTGAAAAAACACAACTCTCCCCAGCTAATAACCTTCCCTCTTTTTATCAGGTGCTAGAAGGTGTGTTCTATTGTATGTATGAGTGTGTATAAGATCCTAGACAACTTCAAATAGCCTTGAAAAGGTTGAGGGTTAATCCTAACAAGTGCCGGGCATACTTCTTTCTTTCATTTCCACCAATCATCACTAGTGATACTTTGGCTTGTGCGCATGCCTAGATCTAGCCTTCAGAGGCTCTTCCCCCTTCCAAATCCCAGCTGAGAGGCTCCCTTGGCATCCATGCTCTCAAACTAGGCTGGCCAGATGCAAAAGAGTTCTCTCTCCCTTTCATAGTTCTGTAGAAGAGGGAATATTTCAGCAGATGTACCTTATCAATCAAGCACTAGAGCAAGAATGGAAAGATTGGGGGGGGGGGCTTAAAAAAAACCCCCAGCTCAGATGAATTGCTATTCTCCATCACCACTGTTCTGTCATGCTCACTATTGTGGAAAACATTTATTTATTTATTTATTTATTTATTTATTTATTTAACACGATCCACATATCATTTTATTGGGGGGGTGCGGATTAGAGTAGGATGCGCGCGTAGAAAAAGTGCAGTACCCTCAATGGATTGAATAGTTGGTTGCAATTCCAGTAATAACTTTCAGTGGAAGATCAATGATTGGGTAGTGCAAGGTATCACCCATCTGGAGGTACCCTTTGACAGATAGCATGGTGGCATACAAACAAATAGGGCTATGTGGAAGTAGAACAGAAGTGGTCAATGCCTGCTCCGTTAGGAGAGAGAAGGGACGCGGGTGGCGCTGTGGGTTAAACCACAGAGCCTAGGACTTGCCGATCAGAAGGTTGGCGGTTCGAATCCCCACGACGGGGTGAGCTCCCGTTGCTCGGTCCCAGCTCCTGCCAACCTAGCAGTTCGAAAGCACATCAAAGTAGATAAATAGGTACCGCTCCGGCGGGAAGGTAAACGGCGTTTCCGTGCGCTGCTCTAGTTCTCCAGAAGCGGCTTAGTCATGCTGGCCACATGACCCGGAAGCTGTACTCCGGCTCCCTCGGCCAATAAAGCGAGATGAGTGCCGCAACCCTAGAGTCGGCCACGACTGGACCTAATGGTCAGGGGTCCCTTTACCTTTACCTTTAGGAGAGAGAGGGTGCAAACAGCTTAATGGGAGACAGATCCAGTGTGGTATGGCAGTTAGATTGGGAAGGCACAAGTTCAAAGTTCACAAGCTGTTCTTGGGCCAGTTACTAGCCTTCAGCCTATGCTACATCACAGTGTTGTGGGGATAAAATGGGAGGTGGCCAGGATAAAAGTCTAATTGATAGATTGACTGATATTGTCCATTTAGATAAAGCACCTCCCCCAATGGTAATTGCAGATTACACACCTTCCCCGTACCACACAGTTTGCCTTTTTGATATATGAAAATCCCCATTTACACAGCACCGGCAATACTCATTTTTTTAAGCTCTGGAAATGTTTGCTGCCTTCTTTCTGCGCTTCTTGTAACATGTGACAACTTACTCTTTTACCAGTGGCATTCAGCTGACTTTGCTTCCTGTGATTTAATAGCAAAATTGCTAGTCCTTCAGAATGACTGCCCCAGATATACTGTTTAATGAAACTAATACGTTATATAGAAACGTAACATGGCTACTTCAGTCTGTGAATAAATATTTGACGTGTAATCTGCTTTTTGAGATAACACGTTGTGTAAGATTTACTGCATTTTTTTTACTATGAAATAAGCCACATTCTCTGAAAAAAATTGTCGCTCTACTTATCATTACCAAAGTCCTCCCTGCCTCCAGCAGTGCTGGGGGTCCTGTTGTACTTTTTACTAGATAGACAGGCAGAAGATGCAGATGGAGACAGCCTACAGATCAGATCTTCCCCCCAATGTGCAGACAGGGCAGAGTCAACAGGAAGCTGGACTAGGGAGTGTAGCTCCCTTCTTTCTCCAGAGTGTCTGGGGTAACCCAGCCCAATGGATGGGGTATTAATAATAATACAGTAATAATAATAATAATTCCATGTGATGTTATTTGCATGGTGGGGAAAACATCTGGTCAAGATTACAGGGGAAAAACAAACTGTTGCTTCAGAGTCAAACTTCAGTGCTTCTCCAGTATTTTCAGAAGAAAAAGATTTATTTATAGTGCTTGTTTGCCTTTAGTAATGACAAAACACCATAAGTAGTTCCCATGTCTTCAATTTGTAGAATTCTTTTTTAAAAATATATATATATATATTTCCATGCCTTGAATCAGTACAGAAAACTACTGTTTTAGGGCCAGTAGAGGGAGTAATATTACAGGATTTATTTTGTGTGTATGGGGTTTGATTCTGCTTTCATTTAAGCTGATGTATGTCAGAAGTGAGTTTGTTCATGGGATTAACATAAAACTGTGCACTTAAATTCCTGACTGCTACACCAAAAGCACAGGTGCAAAATAGAAACGTATAGCCATAAAAGATCTGTCACTGTAACTTTTTGTAACTCCAGCCAGTACAGGTGCTCAGATTTGTGACTGCAATGCTAGCCCGTCATTTATGCAGGTGATGGGAGAAATGTGCACACAGCTGGAAATTTTTAAAAGTTTTTAATTGCAGCCAACTTCCTGGCTGAATAAGCATGCTGCTTGTATATGGCAATGTGTTTTACCTATTCTGTCACCTGAGTGGCAGCAGTAAAAACTTCCAAAACTTTTCTGGTTGTGTGAGCTTATCTCCCTAGTGTGTAGGGATATGGCTGTCTAGGATCACGGCCCTGGGTTTTCATGTGCTGCTGTGTTCATGCACTTCAAATGTGCAGCTTTTTACTCTTTTTGGGAAGGAAGGGAATACAGACATACTGCTAGTTCAATATACTCTTTTTCTAAGCAGTTTAGAGAATGATGGGATAGGCTCTCATTCCCAGATCTTCTGCCAATCCTCAGAAAAGCTACAGCCTGGTTCCTGCCTCCATGTTTTACATTGGCATAGCTATCCATGTAATTGTTCTAGGCATGGAGTACAGTGGTACCTCGGGTTAAGAACTTAATTCATTCTGGAGGTTCGTTCTTAACCTGAAACTGTTCTTAACCTGAGATACCACTTTACCTAATGGGGCCTTCCACTGTTGCCACGCGATTTCTGTTCTCAACCTGAAGCAAAGTTCTTAACCCGAGGTAATATTTCTGGGTTAGTAGAGTCTGTAACCTGAAGTGTCTGTAACCTGAAGCGTATGTAACCCGAGGTACCACTGTACTATAGCTAAAGGATGTCACACATCAAGATTGGGTATGAAGTATGAACATTGTTTCACCTATTACTCTGTGGTTCTGTGACTGCAAGTAGAGTGGTACCTCGGAAGTTGAATGGAATCCGTTCCATAAGTCCGTTCGACTTCCAAAACGTTCAGAAACCAAGGCACGGCTTCCGATTGGCTGCAGGAAGCTCCATCAGCCAATTGGAAGCCGCGTTGGATGTTCGGGTTCCAAAGAACGCTTGCAAACCAGAACACACACTCCTGGGTTTGCGGCGTTTGGGATTCAAAACGTTCAGCTCGCAAAGCGTTTGGGATCTAAGGTACAACTGTACTAGCAAACTCTTTTATGCCTTTGCTAAAAGTGGATGTACCGACAGTGTAATAAGCCCATGAATGTCATTGGCCTGCAAAAAATGTTTGTAGTCTGTTGAGAGTTGAAAGAGGAGAACCAGGGTACTCCCATCATTCCTGCAGCAGCCCACTGCATTTCTATACTGGGTCTAGAGGAGGGATCCTGGATGGCTTCTGTAAATCTGAAACTGTCACTGGAAAATAGGGACACTGGGGGGGGGGGGCAGGTGTCTGATCTTCCTCAGCCCAGAATACCTGAAAGAGCATCTCCACCCCCATCATTCTGCCTGGACGCTGAGGTCCAGCTCTGAGGGCCTTCTGGCGGTTCCCTCACTGCAAGAAGTAAGGTTACAGGGAACCAGGCCGAGGGCCTTTTCAGTAGTGGCGCCCACCCTGTGGAACACCGTCCCATCAGATGTCAAAGAGATAAACAACTACTTGACATTTAGAATACATCTGAAGGCAGCCCTGTTGAAGTTTTTAATGTGTGACATTTTGATGTATTTTTAATCTATGTTGGAAGCCATCCAGAGTGGCTGGGGAAACCCAGCCAGATGGGCAGGGTAGAAATAAATTATTATTATTATTATTATTATTATTATTATTATTATTATTATTATTTCCTCTGGTAACCTGCTTGGCTTCTATGCTGGACACAGGAGCTAGAGCACACCACCCCTCCTTGTCCACCTTTTGAACAAGACTCAGTGGCAGTTATTTTTTAAAAAGAATATTTACAATGACCTAGCGGCGTAATTTAAAAACTGCAACACAAAAACAATAACTATCAGTCAATTAAAGGGATTGTGTGCTACACCCACCTGCTAGAAAAGGAGCTGAAACTAGTTTTTGTGATTTGACTGTATCATTTTTTAAATTTAGAGCTGTTTTATCTTTCTTTCAATTTATATGCCATTTAACTGCAGTCATCTCTATGTGGTCTACAAGTAACAAGTACCAGAAGTTCCCTCCAAACTGTTGGTTTTTCCCCCATGTGCAAAATCATCATATAGGTATGATTCCAGTATGCCATACATTTGCCCTGAGTGTCAAATAGAAGGTTCTCTGTGTGGTTTTTTAACTGGGAAAACTGCATGGGGGAAAAGGAAAAACCTCTTCCCCCAGCACTATGGTCCAAAACTGAATTCACCCCACCCCACCCCTGCTGGTTTCGAAGACTTTTAGAAACCAAGCATTACTGGGGAGACACGATTGGCCATATCTCCCATGTGGTGTCTAGTTAAGCCAGAACTCTATAAAGTTGATGCAGTAATAAGTGTGTAAGGAATCAATGCAAATTTTCATATGTGCTATGTGTTAAAAGAAATGTGGAATTGTATTTCATTAAAATGTGATCTTTTAATTTTATTCTGTTTTATAGGTCTCTTTGGCAGATTAAACTGTTTAGGAGGTTGAAATACGATAATATTTAAACAGTGATTCTCCTCCTCCTCCTCTCCAGTGTATACTTTCAATGAATAAGCAATAAATGATATTAAATTCCATTTTGAAATGTTACAAGCCAAGTTTTATGGATACATAGAGAGCAGTAAGAGCTAAAAGATAATTTTCCTTTGTCCCCATCTATTATTCTCCCCTTTTCTTCAGCGAATGTTTTCAATCTGTCATCTTTATTCTTCTCCCGGGTAAACATTTTACAGCCTCATAATCATTTTACACTTGATGGATATTAAATATGTTTTTTACTGGTTTGCAATTCATTTCAATATTTCCCTACATTTTGTACTTCATGTCCTAATAAAATGCAGGTATTTTATGCTAAAACATTCAGACCCGGCAAACACTTGCACTTTCCAAGTAATAAATGCATTTGTATGGGGTATATGGAAGTGGGTATGCATGGGAAGGAGAGCTGATGTAATTTACCCTGAAGCAAGATATATGTATATGCTATGGTTTGTTAAGGCCTCACTCAGAGATCATATCTCTAATGCACTATTTTTTTGAGTTCATAAAGTGAGTTTGGTATTGCATCAACATCTGGCAGGGAAAAAATAACTAAAGTTGCATCTGTGTATATATGTGAAGGAATGATAAGGGATGCGGGTGGTGCTGTGGTCTAAACCACTGAGCCTCTTGGGCTTGCCAGTCAGAAGGTCAGCGGTTCAAATCCCCACAACGGGGTGAGCTCCCGTTGCTCTATCCCAGCTCCTGCCAACCTAACAGTTCAAAAGCACACCAGTGCAAGTAGATATATAGGTACCGCTGTGGCGGGAAGGTAAACAGTGTTTCCGTGTGCTCTGGCTTCCGTCATGGTGTTCCGTTGTGCCAGAAGCGGTTTAGTCAAGCTGGCCACATGACCTGGAAAGCTGTCTATGGACAAACACCAGCTCCCTTGGCCTGAAAGCAAGATGAGCGCCGCAACCCCATAGTCGCCTTTGACTGGACCTAACCATCCAGGAGTCCTTTATCTTTACCTTTACCTGACTGCCAGTGTGCATGAAAAGGGGGGGGCAGTAATATGCTCTTAAATGGGCCCAATATTGGGAGAAAGGAAGATGGTTAGGCCAGCCTCAATTATGCCTCTTAAGAAGATGGTTATAGGTGTGCCTGAAAAGTGGCTTGTCTTTATATCCTATCCATAGTTGTCAACTTTTCCTGTTTCTTGCGAGGAATCCTGTTCAGAATAAGGGAATTTCCCTTTAAAAAAAGAGAAACGTTGACAGCTATGATCCTATCCCCGTTCCACTTTGACTACACTGGCTTAAACTTATACTTCAGACTCCTATGACTTTAGAAATACTACCACAAGAAAAAAGGTAATAAAACAGCACCCTGTGTAGAGCCAATCGATTTATGATCATTTAACAAACAGCATATGCTATAAGAAAGAAAAATAGGCGAAGTTTGGATTGTGAGTATCATAAGCAGAAGACAAAGTGTCATTCTCTGTAAGATCCCTTTCGCTAGAATGAAGTTCGCCCTAGCAGGGAATTTAAAGTAATGCTGTACCCACAGATGATCCTTCACATACATCTGTCATTGTAATCTAATGCTCATTGCTCTGCAAGGTGCAAGCACAGCAGGAGAACTGAAAGCAGTGATGTTAGATCTGTATGTGGTGCTATGGATTACAAGCCTGTCAGCAAACAATGATAATGTTAACTTGAGGGTATATGCCTGCAGCTGCTGTATCTGCCAATAATATGGTAAAATACACATAGTTTATGGGGCTTCCCCTCAAAAGACTTTCATGCCATCTTGCAGGGCAAAATCATAGAATCATAGAATCATAGAGTTGGAAGAGACCACAAGGGCCATCGAGTCCAACCCCCTGCCAAGCAGGAAACACCATCAGAGCACTCCTGACATATGGTTGTCAAGCCTCTGCTTAAAGACCTCCAAAGAAGGAGACTCCACCACACTCCTTGGCAGCAAATTCCACTGTCAAACAGCTCTTACTGTCAGGAAGTTCTTCCTAATGTTTAGGTGGAATCTTCTTTCTTGTAGTTTGGAACCATTGCTCCGTGTCCGCTTCTCTGGAGCAGCAGAAAACAACCTTTCTCCCTCCTCTACGTGACATCCTTTTATATATTTGAACATGGCTATCATATCACCCCTTAACCTCCTCTTCTCCAGGCTGAACATGCCCAGCTCCCTTAGCCGTTCCTTATAAGGCATCGTTTCCAGGCCTTTGACCATTTTGGTTGCCCTCCTCTGGACACGTTCCAGTTTGTCCGTGTCCTTCTTGAACTGTGGTGCCCAGAACTGGACACAGTACTCCAGGTGAGGTCTGACCAGAGCAGAATACAGTGGCTGAGGTGGCTTCTGTTAAAGCCATAAAATACAATAGATAAATTAAAACCACAATGTAAAACACTATGACATTAAAACCTAGTTCTCCCTGAATTTCTCTGAAAACAACATTTTGGAGCAGATGTTTCTGCTCAAGCAAAAAGAAAAAAATTTTTTTTTGAGGGGAGATTAAAGTTTTGATCAGGCAAATTCATCACCAGAGGCGAGGGGGTTTCCCTATCTATCTAATTCTATAGTTTTGTGATTCTAGCTTTTCATATCTGAATGGACAAATCAATCAACTTCCTCTTAGAAATGATGCCTGAAAGGCATCTAAACTGTCAGCATGATGGCTTGAACCAAAGCATACCTAACTTCTCTTTGCAGTCCTTCAGTCCTGAATCTTAATAGGTCTCCTACTGCTTTGATGCATGCAGAACACGTTAATGGAGATAAGACGTCTCCCAGCCCACTGTGCCGTTTGGGCTGTTCCGTCTTCCACACTAGCTGTAGAAGAGCAGCTCACCAGCCAAAGATATCCATAGATTGATGAGCTTATTACATCGTTCTCTTCAGCTCCTAAAGTCCTTTCCTCCCTCGCCGGCAAGGCACCTAGGCTAGGCCTTGCTCATGTTCTGCAGACAGATGACTGTTGTGGGGGAGCGGGGTGGGTGGGAAGGAGAAGGAACGTAGTTTAATGAATCTCATGGCCAGATGTTAACGAACGAACACACTGACCTTGCCAGAGTACCCAAAGGAGCCTGCGCTCTCCTTCCTTCTGAGGGGCAAGGCACCCCAGGTGGCTCCATCTGCCTGGTGTTTATCTGTCTTTCTAAAAGGAACATGACATGCCTGCATTTGGCACGGCTGTTTAGAAAAGACATTTCATTGCACATCAAGGGCAGATGACCAGTCATTCATCTCCGCAATGTGGAGCCTCTCTGCAGCCATCAATCTTTTCTCCCAAACCCGCAGCTTCTTGGCTTCTCATTAATCAAATGAAGGGAAATACAGAGGCACCACTACTCACCCCCTTCATTATCATTTGCTTTTCTCCTCAGATGCAGTTCTCCTCCCCTCACAGTCTTTACTATTTTTGGTCAGGGAAGGCGGAGGCACTGAGAATAATTTATTGAGTGTGGGGATTTGTCTCCACTTCCCACAGTTTATGCTGTCATTTGGATAGATGGCAGAGGCTGATAACTCCCATGTTTCACTTTCAGATACGCACGGTCATATTCTGGGTGTATTCTCCAAAAGAACTGCCTTGCTGCTTTTGCTAGATCAGTCCATCTGGTCCAGTCCTCTGTGGCCAGCCCTGCAGTCACAAGCAGATTGCCATCTCTTGTTCTCTGGGCCAAAACCTTCAGTTCATCAGCTGAATCTGACCAGTTCTCTCTATATCCTCAGGGCAAACAGGCCCATTTTACTCTCTGCTGTGTGTTTCCATTTCTGTTTTTTTGCACTATGAACCTTTCAGCTATGTTAAGGCTTCCAACTCTATATGCTGCATTTTTGGCTAAAGCTCCCCACCCCCCGGAATGATACCCCAGAGACTTTGAATGTTACCTTGTTCACAGTTTCTCTTTTCTCCCACCGTTCTGATTCTTGTTGAGCCCACAGGGCACATTTTCCCCATCTGCATATTCTCTGCTGCCAGAAATCTTGTTTATTTCAGTGCTCGTATTTTTTATCTAAACTTTATATAAAAGCTTCTGGCATACCCTCCGGGAGCAGGCAGAAATTCCCTTTTCAGACACCTCTTATTGGTATAATAAAATTACACATCTCTTGCCACCATTTGGGAAGACTAGTTGTGCTAATGACTCCATGACAAAACTCTTTCCGTATCCCTACAAATAGCAGGGACGGGGAACTCTTTCCAGACCAGGGGCCACACTCTGTTCTGGGAAACCTTTCAAGGACCACATGCCGGGGGGGAGGGGCAGAGGCAGAAGGGGGCAGAACCCAGAATGTAACTTTTATCTTTGTACAGTACAGTGGTACCTCGGGTTACAGACGCTTCAGGTTACAGACGCTTCAGGTTACAGACTCCGCTAACCCAGAAATAGTACTCCGGATTAAGAACTTTGCTTCAGGACGAGAACAGAAATCGTGCGGCGGAGGTGGCACAGAGGCAGTGGGAGGCCCCATTAGCTAAAGTGGTACCTCAGGTTAAGAACAGTTTCAAGTTAAGAAGAGACCTCCGGAACAAATTAAGTTCTTAACCCGAGGTAGCACTGTAGTCCAGTTTTACATATATGCACACCCAGGCAAGCAAGAGGCCTTCTCAGAGTTTGTGGACACATTCTAGCCAGGCAAAACTCTAGAGGAGAATGCAAAGCCTCCCATCACCCCTGCATATCTGCAGTAGACAACACAAACATGCAGTTTCCTGTCCTTTGGTTTGACTGTCAAATCTTAAGGTGAGACAGGGTGGAAGCAACATGCTGGTGTCCATCCCTACAGCCTCATTTCTCTCTCGTCCATTTTGACTTTGTTAGTCCAGAGCTCGGGGCATGAGTAAGTACTGACAGGCTAGCCGTATATTGTATTATGCTAGGCCAATTAATATGGTTGTTGCGATGAAGGAGCTCATCCCATCAGTACTGAATCAGGAATATGTTTTTGTTCAGCAGTCCTCCCCCCACCCCACATAAGTAGCTCTTCCTTTTTTCCTGGGAGCATTTGCAAGGTTTCCACATGCAGAAGACTGATTCTTAAGACCAGTTAATCATTTTGGATATTGTGTGGAAATATACTGACTTTGCCCCTCAAGCGGTATCCAAAATGGTAAAGTGAGTGACTTTTCTGTCTAAAAATGTTTCTATGAATTGCCCCCTCTTTATAGCTAGGATACTTACTTGATCGATTGTGGAGATTTCTGGGACAATATTTTTATAGTAATATACAGTGCTTTTTTCTGGGGGTACGCAGGGGTACGTATACCCCTAAACATTTTGTGAATCTAAGTTTGGCCTCATTGAGGGGCAGTATTTCAATATGAGTCGGAAGATGAGAGTACCCCTAAACATTTTTTAAAGAAAAAAAGCATTGGTAATATGAATCATAGAACCTACAGGAGAGAACTTTTTTAAGTTTGTTCTTGTTGTTTATAGGTGCTCTACTGAAAGAGCTTTATCTTCCTGTTTCTGCATAGTTCCTATGACAGGATACACACAAACCTCCCAACTGCTTAGAAATCATCTGAAATATTTTGTTTTCAGAGGGCATTCACAGTTGGACTGACAATACTTTAAAACACGTTCTTTATTAAGCTATTTACATGTGCAGTTCTTCAAATAGCTTTGTGGAGCATTCTGGATGGATATTTGACAGTGTGTTTTAAGAGTGTGTTTGTGTTCCCATTTAATTGACTAGAAACCAAAGTGAAGAAAGTTATCATGTTCCTCCCGTTTTAAACCTCAGAGAGTATAAGGGGATGAAGTCAAATGCAGGAATCTGTGATTAAAAGACCTGACAAAGCCAGTGATTTCTAAATGGTGGTTTGGGACCTGATAAATGATTGGAAGAGTATCTTTAGAAATTGTGATTATACTGGCTGCTCTCAGATGTAATTGGTATATAATCTTCCCCTCTAGACCTCCTTTATATCTAAAGGTTGTTTCACACATTATACTGAGGTAACCAACACTTGTCACTGAGCATATGTTGTGGCTGATTCTGGGTCCCTGAATGATAGGGATGTTTTGCAAATGTGTCTGCCACCATTACACCTGACCTTTTTGGGGTGATATATACAAAATAGCTTAGGTGTACACCTAACAATGTAATGTATACAGTGGTCCAAGAGATTGCCACCTTTTCTGCGCAGGGTAGCTATGTGTCATGCTTTCAAAAAAAAAAAAAAAAAAAAAAAAGGTACAGTGGTGCCTCGCAAGACGAAAAGAATCCGTTCCGCGAGTCTCTTCGTCTTGCGGTTTTTTCGTCTTGCGAAGCAAGCCCATTAGCGGCTTAGCGCTATTAGCGGCTTAGCGGCTTTTAGCGGCTTAGCGGATAAGCGGCTTAGAAAAAGGGGGGGGAAGGGGGGGAAAGTCGGGAAAACTCGCAAGACATTTTCGTCTTGCGAAGCAAGCCCATAGGGAAATTCGTCTTGCGAAGCACCTCCAAAACAGAAAACCCTTTCGTCTAGCGGGTTTTTCGTCTTGCGAGGCATTCGTCTTGCGGGGCACCACTGTATTCTATACAGAGAGCTGTCAGAGAAAAATACTCTATTCCCCATTTTTGAACATAGGGTGGAAGTCAGTGTCATGTTCTTCTATAATTCTGTAGGTGCAAGCATTTCAGCTTGTCAGGTGGAACCATCCCCTCTCTCCTCCCCTCGCGCGCCATTCTGGTGGTTCTCCTAACCCCCTACAAGCCAGCTTTTGGGAGGAAATGAGGGAAGCCCCCTTGCACAAGCACAGTCCTTGCCCTCTGCTGGCAGAGCTGGTTAGCTGATTTCTACCATACATACCAATACCTTTCCCCTTGCATACCTTTGATGTGGGCCTCTGCAAGTGCCCAAGCACTCCCAGAACCAGTGTGGTGTAGTGGTTAAGAGCAGGGGACTCGTAATCTGGTGAACCGGATTCGCGTCTCCACTCCTCCACATGCAGCTGCTGGGTGACCTTGGGCCAGTCACACTTCTCTGAAGACTCTCAGCCCCACTTACCTCACAGAGTGTTTTTTGTGGGGGAGGAAGGGAAAAGAGATTGTTAGCTGCTCTGAGACTCCTCCTCCTCCTCCTCCTCTTCTTCTTCTTCCCTGCTTCTGAATTTAGGGATGACTGAGATCTCTTCCTGGTAAGGACAGACTTGGAAATCAGGATTGTGCTGGCTGTCACAAACATGACCCCTGCTTCAAAAGTGCTTTCCTCTCCCTGCTAGGCCAGGGGGGCATTTGCCCTTTTCTGCCTCAGCAGGGAGAGGCTTTGAAAGCCAGAGTCATGCCGGCTGTCACTGGTGCCTTCAAAGTTCTTTCCCCCTCCCTGCTTCAGTAGCAAGAGGGGTCTGCCCTTTTGTGCATCAGCAGGCAGAGACTTTGAGAGAGAGGGTTGCACTTGCTGTCGGCAGCACAGCTACTGCTTTCAAAGTGCTCCCCCCCCCCCCCCGTGTGTCTCTGTCTGCACTAGGTGATGTCCACACCACTGGCACGTGGCCCCTGATCACCCATCCACTGCTGCAGGTGGCCTTTAGGAAAATGGCTCGCCACTGATCTATTTGAAGAGGTCCCCCTTTCAGAAGTGGTTGTTTAAGAATGAGAAGAAGGGAGAGCCAGGGGTCTTGATGCTGCCCATCAGCACCAGACTGAGCAGCCACACAGTCACTTGGACCCAGTTCCCTCCCCTCCCTATGATGAGATATTTGTTCTCTTTTTTATTATTACAACTTGCTTATTTTTTGTTGATGATTAATAGGTCATCCTACTTCTCTGTCCAGTTGTGCTCTCTAGGAGCTGAGTATGTTTAGCCTGAAAAAGAGGAAACTGTGAGGATCTACGATAGCCATCTTCAAATATCTTAAGGGTTGTCATATGGAAGAGGGAACAAGCTTGTTTTCTCCTGCTCTGGAGGGTAGGACTCAAACTAATGGCTTCAAGTCACAAGGAAGGAGATTCTGACTAACATCAGTAAGAAAACTCTGACAGTAAGAGCTCTTCAATAGTGGCCCCTCAGGAGGTTGTGCACTCACCTTCATAGCAAGCAAAGACTGGATGGCCAAGCATCTGTCATGGATGCTTGAGCTGAGATTCCTGCATTGCAATGGGTTGGACTAGATAACCCTTGGGATCCCTTCCAAGGCTATAATTCTATGATTCTATAATCAGAGGCGGCATGGCTCTAAATTCCAGTTGTGAGATAGCTAGAGTGAGAGAGTGCTAATGCTCTCATGTCCTGCTTTTCAACTTCCCCATAGGTATCTGGTTAGTGACGGATGCTGGACTTTCTTCAACAACCAGGCAGGGCTCTTACGGTGTTTCAGTGTTCAGTAGTAACATCCTAATCAAACTTCTAAGGGGTTGTTATGGTATTCCGGCAGTTTAATATTCCAGAGAGCATTAGGGCAATTGGACACTCTTTGGGCTGGTTTGCTTCCCCTCCAGCAAGGCCAACTTGTCTCACAAGATGAAAGAAAGCCAAGAATTGGTACACTCTGAGATTTTACTCTTCCACAGTGCACTGGTATGATAAATAGCAGTGGGGAAGCAGGGTGTCTTTGAATTTCAAATAGCTGTGCATTTGACCTAAAGGAGCACTACTCTCCAAATCATACTCCCCACATTAATTTTTCAAGTCTCTGGCTTTTAAAAAGCTCCGCTACTCTTTAAGGAACATCCTTCAGAAGTTTGTTTCAGTACAGTACAGCAAAAGGGGCGGGGGAATTATCTCACTCGTAGATGGTTTATGCTCTTGTCCTAGGGGTGTATGGTTGGCAACAGTACATTTAAATTAAAAAGAAAACACTCGTTTTATTTAAACAAACAAACAGGAAGACTCAAGCATTATTAAAATCAACTGAAACTTGTTTTAATGGTCATATGTCTGGTTGGTAAAAGTGCTTACTCAAACAGTAAGTTCCTACATTAGTTTGGGGAGATGCTTGGATTTAAGGTTTACAAGAGAATTTTCTACAACTAAGGGACGGTGTCTGTCAGTGACTGCACACTACATACAATGGGAAGGGAGAAAGAAGGGACCCAAGAGACTTGTGCTTCTAGGATGTTGACCAAAAGTCACCTCCATCATGAGATGCATGGGCTCCACCTTCACAGAGGAAGATCAAGGAATGTGAAAAACACCAGTGTGTGCTCTCCCTCAGTGTGCCATAGAGTCATAGAGGGTCATCTAGTCCAATATAAACACTATAAACCAATAAATACCGTATATTTTGCCCCATAGGGCCCACCGGCCCATAGGGCGCATCTAGTTTTTTTTTGGGGGGGGGGAATAAAGGAAAAAAATTTATTTCCCCCCAGGCGTGGGGCTGGGGCGGGGGAAGCCCGAGCTTCCCCCGACCCCAGCCCCCAGAACAGGCTGCTATCCGCAAGCCTAAGGAGCCCGGCGGGAAGTTGTGCTGGGCTCCCAAGGCTTGCGAAGAGCTGCCCGAAGCCCGGGGCACGCTCTGCTGCGCTCCTCGGGTTTCGGGCTGCAGGCTGCTGTATGCAAGCCTTGGGAGCCCAGCAAGAACTCCCGCGGGCTCCCAAGGCTTGCGGATAGCTTCCTGAAGCCTGGAGAGTGAGAGGGCTTGGTGCGCACCGACCCCTCTCGCTCTCCAGGCTTCAGCGAAAGCCTGCATTCGCCCCATAGGACACACACACATTTCCCCTTCATTTTTGGAGGGGAAAAAGTGCATCCTATAGGGTAAAAATATGGTAGATTCATGATTCTAACAACATTTGGGAATCGTGATGGTTATGTACTACCAACAGTGCTGAAGACAGTGTAGGCCAGAGTATACCAGTTGCTAGGGGGCGGGCGGTGGTCATGAATGAGAGAGTGCTACAGCATTCATGCCCTGCTTTTGGGCTTCCCATCGGCATCTGGTTGGCCACTGCGAGAACAGAACGCTGGGTGACACAGGCATTTGGTCTGATCAAGCAAGGCTGTTTTTATGTTCTCAGTGCAATAGCTTTAAGTTATTGCAATGAAAGTTAGTGTGCTAACCACCAATTATATATTTCATGTTCAAATCTGACTTTTCCCATGCACCTGTTCTCAAGATGACCAGGAGTGAGTAAGGTCTTTCAAGCATGGAGCTTTACCAGTGTATACACGATATTATGCAGAATTCAGTTGTTCTCTGGTTATTCGGTTGGGTTACCTTGGAGCAGACCTTTCCCTTTTAATTGCAAAGTATTCATAGTCCTGCCTTTAAGGCAATTTAGTCATGCACACTTAGGTGCGGGGAAGGTAATGGTTAGGCAGCTTTCCTGCGAAGACAACATATGCACACTGTCAGCCATCTGCTCACATTCCCACATCAGAGAATCTTGTCTGCTAGTGCAATTTAAGATTTCTCTGCTTGGGGCTGCAGTTTGAAGTAGCTGTTGTTCTAGGGCAGAATCGCAGGATCTTATTTTCACATAAGATCCTGGCAATCCTTTCTTCCATAGTCAAGGCACAATACAGCGTCCATACAAAAATGAGCCGAGATACATGGTTATGAGAACGTTTGACATGTGTCCTTTTTTTGCTGGTGGAAGTGTAGCTTTTATCTCAAGGGCTCTGGCACCTTAAAAGCCTGACATCCCCTTAAATTAATTGGATGATTTCAAACTCTTGTTCACATGATGAAGTCACTCACACCTTACTTCAGCCTTAGGGGCTCTCTGGGCTAAGGCTGTGTCATATTATAAACAACATTTTAATCATCATCGTTTATAGAAATAATGCAGGCTGCAAGGAAGTTTCAAAACTGAAAGAGAAGAGTGAGGGAAAGAAGGAGTGGACAGGACTGGGTTTGGGAGAATGATGTGGAGGTCTGGAGTGGTGAGGATGGTAAAAGTCAATATTGGGAGAGCTATGTGCAGAAAGGGCGTCACAAGACATCTTCCAGAGTAAAATTCTAGAGTACTATGAGAAGCTTTCCCTTTGTTAGGCCAATAAAAATGACTTTGTGGATGTGGCTCACAATTTTTAAATACAAAACAAGCAATTTCCAGGTACCACATTGACCGGACTTTATCATTTTCCCAGCTAATAACCCAGCTATTTGACTAAGTATGTTTGTATATTTTCTCCCCCACCCAATCTTTAAAAATCTACCCCCCCTCCCACTTGCACTTTAATGCTATAGAGATGTGGAAATGAGCAATATGATGGATGGATGGATGCAGCTTGTCTGGGTTTTTCACCACCATTTCCCCCGGGGCACTCCATCTGCTGGCAGAGAGCACCATCCCAAAAGATGGTATCTTTTGCAAACTCGACAGCTAACAGACAGCTTCTCTCTCTGCATATTTCCCAGAAGAAGAGTGGGCTTAATCTGTTTCCCCCCCTCTCCTTCCTGTGGCATATTTCATGATATTCTTTCTGACTTCCATTGTTCCCAGTGCTCCACCTTAAATAAAAATGCTAAGGGTGGGAAACAGGAATGGAGACTTTACACTCTTGTGACACTGATAGATTCTCATTTGAAACTGACATGAGATTTAATTGCTCACTGAGCCACTGTGTTGCCCTTTAAGGCACATCCTGCCACATCCTGTTAATGAGCTCAGTGGCTACATTCACCCAGCAGTAGCTAGGTGCCATGTGGATACATAAACACACACACACACAGTTATTATTTGAAGATTATTGGGGTTACAGCCCTGGATCTGGGATTTACCATCTCAGATACTATCTACTAGAATCAATCATGATGTACAATTATGTGGTATTTGTTTATGAGAATCAGCTAGTCCAGAGAATCAATGTGACACAGTGTTTGTATAAGCTTTGTGTAAGCATTTCTGAGGAAGCGGAATTGCTTTGGTTTGCTTTTGCACAGCAGCTGTCCCTGGAGTGACAGAGCACCGCTAGAGCTCACCCAATAAGTATCTCGTTCCCAATTAGAACTTGGAAGTGGAGCTGCTTTTGTGCAGAGAGAGACAGTAGTTTGGATGGCAGCTGATTTGGCATTGTGTTGTGATACATTGTATACTGTATAGCAAATAAAAATGCTGATAGTTTTATTTTAATAGGTAAGCCTAGAGTGTAGGATTTACTGTAGCCTATTGTCACCTGAGGCAGTTTGGCCATCCCCTTAGGTAAAGGCAAAGGGACCCCTGACCATTAGGTCCAGTCGAGAGACTCTGGGGTAGCGGCGCTCATCTCGCTTTATTGGCCAAGGGAGCCAGCTTCCGGGTACAGCTTCCGGGTCATGTGGCCAGCATGACTAAGCCGCTTCTGGCGAACCAGAGCAGCGCACGGAAGTGCCGTTTACCTTCCTGCCACAACAGTACCTATTTAACAGTACCTACTTGCACTCTGACGTGCTTTCGAACTGCTAGGTTGGCAGGAGCTGGGACCGAGCAATGGAAGCTCACCCCATCGCGGGGATTTGAACCAGTGACCTTCTGATCAGCAAGCCCTAGGCTCTGTGGTTTAACCCACAGCTCCACCCGCGTTTAGTGCTGACTAAAAACTACTTCTCCAGGCTGAGCCTTACCAGGAAGTCACTCCTACTAGCCCTTCTATGGACTGTTTCTTTCCCCACAAGATATAGGGCACCCTTCTGAGGAAGATGACTCAGGAAAATCTGTGTCCCAACTTTCTCTGGGCACTGGATCTTGCTAGTCTCTCTGGCACCCACTTCTGTCCAGAGCAATCAGATTGCAGAGGTGCAGTTTAACACCGCTTTAGAGCATTTAATCCAAGAAAGGAGATATATGCATTGATCAAACAAACCCAAAATGATAAAAGTGTGCTCTAACGACTCAACACTCTGGATTGATACTAATCTGCAGAGCTGACCATAGTAGATTGCAAAGAAAGCCATATATTCCCATTTTTTAAATTAAGTGTGTGTGTGTTCCTTTTTGAGGGTGGTGAAGTCTGACTCTCTTTTTGAAAACAGGCCACTTGTGTGGGTGGATTTTTTTCCTTTGGGGCTGTTGGCCAATCTGGCCTGGGAGAGGAGATGTGAATAGCCATTTGCAAATTTGGATTTAGTCAAGGGACAAGTGGGCTTTGAAGTTGGCCTTCTGACTGAGTATGCTAATTGCTGAAAGCAGATGTGATTAGGAAATGAGACTGACACCTATCGAGGAGGGACAGTGCTTAATTATCACCACTTTATGAGCACTTAAGTTAGCTGTCACTTTGGGAGGAAGCACCCAGGAGTTGGAAGGGACAATAGGTGTGAAACAGCATGCTTCTTGGAATGTGATCATGTCTAGTCTGCTCTCAGGAAAGCTGGAGGTTAGTTTAATGCAGGGGTAGGCAACCTAAGGCCTGGGGGCCGGATGCGGCCCGAGAGCCTTCTCAATCCAGCCTGCAGCCGGTCCGGGAATCAGCGTGTTTTTACATGAGTAGAATGTGTGCTTTTATTTAAAATGCATCTCTGGGTTATTTGTGGGTCATAGGAATTTGTTCATTATTTTTTTTCAAAATACAGTCTGGCCCACCACATGGTCTGAGGGACGGTGGACCGGCCCACGGCTGAAAAAGGTTGCTGACCCATGGTAATGGATACCAAATTTATCCAAAAGCGTTTTCTTAATCATAACCATGCAGGGGTGCCAACTTGAATAAAATATTGGGTGGGGGGCACTACCCCACATAACCAATCGCATGATGCAATGCACGAACACCATTTGAATGGCAATGACCATCAACTTTGGGGGGCCCTGACCCTCTCAAATGTTTTAGGGGGGGGCGAAGGGAGCTTGGCCCCTAGGAGTTTGCTCCTCTGTAACCATGCCAACATTCTAGTGGAAAATTTATAATCTAGTGGATTATTAAAAAAATAAGCCTGCCATTTTGTGGTCACCGAAACAGCAGCCAGCTTTCCTCTTTCAATGGCTGACTTAGGATTGGTTCATCCATGAACATACTTTGCTTGTATTAGTCAACATTTGGTACCTTGCTATAAACTGACTCTATTACAAAGAGGTGGTTTGAAAATTCATTATGTGCTGCTGTGACACATGTAAGGCACCACTTGATGGTGCTTTATCAACATGTACACGTGAATCGTATAAATGGATGGCACTTTAAAAACTGTTTATCTTTTGGACAGAAGGGTAGAGTAAAAAGAAAAAAAGAAATAAATACAATAGCACCTCACTGTAGTACAGGGGTGTGCCACTGGGATATGGGGAATTTCTTCACACCATTGCAAACTTTTTGGGGAGGTTTGTGTGGCAGGTGGTGAGGGCCCACCATTCTTATGGCTCCACATGAATGATTTGCTAAAGGGAGGTAGTCATCACAGGGAACAATCTAAAGTGGCCTCCAATATCCTATCATTTTTGTGCAAAGCAGAACTTAAAATACAAACACTGTTTACAGGGCGAGGCTAACAGTACTGGTTGCTCAGACTAAGGATGGGAAGACTACAAGCTTGTGGCGGGACAGAAGCCTTTTTTGATTTTGTTAAAAAATTGGAGATCAGAAATTATTGTTGACCTGCTGTAACTCGCCCAGAGATCTACCAGAAGCTTCCAATCTACCTCTTGCTCTCCCCTTGTTTAGACTTTGCATGGGTAACAACTGCTTTTCACACGACATGGTTGTTGAATTCTGACTGACTCCATGGACTGCATGTTGAGAGGGATGTTATATTGTTTTAATATAACAAAGCTTCCTGCAAACAAGTCAGCTAGGAAGAGGTCTGGAAAAAAAAACTCAACACCCCCACTTTTGAATTGTGATTCAAGTCCAGTTTAATGGATTCAAATCCATTGGAAAAATTGACTCGTGTGTTTTATTTCAGGGTGTTCAGACAATGATCACATAAATCCATGTTTGACTGTTGCCCATTCTCAGTCAGCTTGAAAATCCACATGGCTATTCTTCTATACGTGATGTGCATCTTCTGGTTGCTTATTTACTGTTAGGAACACATATAGGGAAACGCAAAGTAAGTTGATGACATGAGAGAAGTCTTAACAGCAGTAGAGAAGATGAGCTGGGCAGGACTTCTCAAGAGAGCCTCCTTGAGTGGTTTTCAATTTCACACATTCTGTGATTTATCTGTGCTTGTGCATCCCTGGCGCTGCAGGAAGTAACCATAGCCTCTGTTGTTGTATTTGGTTTGTCAGAAGTTGACCTGCCTCTGAAGAAGGATGGCTTCACATCAGAGGGGACCACACTGGAAGCACTGCTGCGTGGAGAAGGGCTTGAAAAGAAGGTAGATACTAAAGAGGAGGACACTCTACAAGAAATCCAGGTGATTAAGTGCTCTTCTATTGGCCTGGTCACATTTCCAGTCTATGTAATACTGAAATGGCTGCTTATAAGATTTTGTGGCTCAGTCTCAACCTCCAGCCTATTAATCTCTTGTGACCTTTATCCCACAATCTACAGGAGAGCACACACAAATGCAAATACCAGCTGCTGTATATAACCATAATCTCCGGTGAGAAGGAGAAAGAAAGAAAGAGTGTGTGTGTGTGTGTGTGTGTGTGTGATTGTGTTGCTCTGTTGCTGTGTAGGTATGCCATAACTAACTATTGCAAAGGACCATAACATAATAACAGTTGGGCAAATGCTGCCCACACAACCCAGTGGGTAGCCCAATTCATTCCCCTTTCCTTCAAGATTAAGGAAAATGAATATACAATAGAGGAATGTGGGAAGGAGTGGATTTACTTCACATATGACAAATGCACTGCAGAAAGTGCAAATTAACACTGCACCAAATACTGCAGGGGCACCTTGTGGGAAGATACATTTGCATCTCAACACTACATGAAGGGCGAACATTGTGACTGCAACACTAGTGTGAGTGTGTGAGTGTGTGAGTGTATTTGATATCTGTAGTAAATTCAGGATTTGAGACAATTATTGAATAAAAGCATCATGGGAATTGAAACTCCTCTATAATTTTGAGGTGGAATACTACAGCAAACACCCAAAAGAGGCATTCCAGTGTAATGGATGTATTGCAAAGTAGGGGTGGAAGACATATGTTGATCCATGGAAGCTTCCACTGTGCCCTTTGAGCCTCTTCACAGCCCTGACTGGCTGCTGTTTCATTGCCAGGTGTCCCCCCCCCCACCCCCAAATTGGTCATCTTTCTAGGCTACATAATGATGCCACTGTTCCCTGGAAGAAAAAAGCCAAGAAAACTAATTTGGAAAAAAACCAAAATGGCAACAAAGCACCAGCTAGTCAGGGCTGTGAAGATGCTTGGAACAGATGTGAACAAAGTGAGCAACAGAAGGGTTCCAATAAGGTTTTTGGAAGACCCCCAAACCCCACCTTGTAGTCTTAAAAATGATCGGTTGTTGACGCTTGGTACAGCCAAACTACATGTCCTCCTTGAGAGCAGGTTTGGAACTTTCAATCCATAACTTGAAATGGCCGGATCCAAAGTTGCTTTGTATTCAAACAAAGCCAGAGCCTGCATCCACAATGTCTGGTTTCCTTTGCCTTTCTGTTATGAAGCCTCTGTTGTTCTGGGAATTGTTTTTAATTACTGTTTATTGTTCTAACTACAGAGGGTTTTGGAAAATGATGAAAATGCAGATGAAGTGAATGAGGAGGAAGAGATGGAGGAAGATATTCCGAAGCGAAAGAACAGGCCCAGAGGACGGGTAGGTTGCCTCAGCCACACTGGGGGGGGGGGGGGGAGGGAGGAGGGAGAACACTATTCAGTTCTTTCTATTTATATTGATTGCATAGATAGACAAAGAGCTTAATGATACCTGTGTTATATGATACGTTTTGTATGGTATGTATGGCATATGTATTGGTATGTATACATTATAAAGTGATGTGATGAACAAGGATTCCTTTGAATCTTTTGTCTTTTCACTCTCTGATTGTGGTTTTTAATAAAACTGTAAGAGAAACAAACCTGGGAGGGAGAGGGAATGAATGCACACATGGAGATATTTGTGTCCATAGATGGCACAACTTTTATTATTTGGTGCTTGTTTTAGCTGCCTTTTCAGATGGGCTGCAGTTATATCTTTTCCCTTGGCGGTCTCAGTGCAGGGAAGAGCTGGCTATTGATCAGTGCTCTCTGCATGGGTCTTGCAGCTGGAGGCTCTCAGTAATCAGATCCCCTGGCAAGAAACCCACACAGCATGAAGGCAGGCAGCTCACCTCCCACTCTTCATGCTGTCTGGCTGTTCTGGCCCTCTCTGCTCTCTGGAGTGAACTGCTGGAGGCTCTCAGGACTTGAGCAAGCACCAGCCCCTGCAAACCTCCGGTAGCAGACTCACAGCAGGGAGATCTTTACATTAGCCAAATGTTCACAAACTCCTCTATTCTCCTCCATCAATAAGTGGCTTTTACGGGCTGGGCGGGGGGAGACACCCAGGCCACCTTACAATCTGTTAAATTGTAATGTGCCACAAGCAGAAAGCAGGAGGGAAAGACATTGTGCTTGTGGTAACGGTAGGAAAAGTCCACAAGCTATATTTTCATCTTCCCGTAAAATCTCATTCTTGCACGCGGCTCCTTCTACTCTTGAAATTTCCTCTTTGACCCTTGCCTGCCTGCCTTGCCACCCTTCACTTTATGCTATGACTTCATCTGGCTGCCCTTGTCTTGGAGCTGACCTATTGCACAGAATGAGGCACACACTACATTTGATGGCAGCAGGCGGGCATTTTTGCAGGCAAGTCTGCCAAACTTGCAGTTAAAATAGAGTCCGACGGAGTGCAATTAAAAGGGTCAAAGGGCCTCTCCAAACTGGTTTTGTTGCGGAAAGTATTCTGCATTTTGTGTTCTTGACACAATCATAGTACAGTAGTGGCGGATTTGTTCTGTGATGCTTCCCCATTATTGCTGCCTGGAGCGGCTGTAATGGGGCAAAAATAAGTTAGAATATTTGTGCTATAGAATGTTATAGGGCATGCACTGACTGGAAATGAAGCAGTGGAATTGCCCTGCAAGCAATATTGAAAGCTGGACTGTGTGTGACAGCCCTGATAGCACCATGAGCACAAATTACCAAGAAAGTGCAATAAAAGGTATGTCTGGAGGGAACCCAAAGTGGTGTTTGTGCAGGGAGTACACAGCCCTCCCACGTTTTCGTCTTGCGAAGCAAGCCCATAGGGAAATTCGTCTTGCGAAGTGCCTCGAAAAATGGAAAACCCTTTCATCTAGCGGGTTTTTCGTCTTGCGAGGCATTCGTCTTGCGGGGCACCACTGTACAATGTTTCCCCAGCAGCCTCTCCCGCTAGGACACATAAAAAACCGAAGGTGGCCATTGTAACAAAGCACCTCATCCTTTTTTCCTAGACCTAGAAGGTATGTTTCTTATCCACTCATCTGCTTTAAGAACACCATTGCACTAGATTTCCAGAAGCAATGTAGAGGCCCCTAAATGTATATTTAGGCCCATGTGTTTGGTTGTTTCAGAGCAGCAACGAGGGAATGATAGGCACTGCAACATAAATAATGCGGAGGAGCTGATGTGCTGGCCATTCCCAATTTGTGCACGTCCTCCCCTTTCCTGCAGCATGATTTCATTTTTAATCTTGGGCCCCTTCATCTGTCCTTCTGGCAAGCGTCCCTGTTTGGCTCCATCTGAACGCTCCAAGGCTGCTCTGGCGAAGCTTTCCGGCTATGTACATCAATCCCTTGCTGTAGAACGGCAGGAGGCTGAAGGCAGCCATGGATGACTGAATGCCACATGCTGAAGCACTGACAGCAAGCACGTGGCACTCGAGTTTGTGCCTCTGGGGCGGCTGTCTATTTGCCAGCCCCCCTGAGGCCAGCCATGAAATTATGGGAGTGTTGGGAAAGAGAGTTGAAGGCCAAGGATATATGGATTTGCAGACAGTGAGAGGGAGATTTAAAGAACATTGTCGGGCAGAAATAATGGGCAGGACAATAAGGCCTGAAATCACAGAGTGCACATTACACACAACCTGAGAACATGAGCATGCATTTTAGGGGGGGAGGGATGTATATTTTGCGCATTGTGTAATGCAGGTTAGGTGTAGCTACCATTCATTATTCAGTGTCCTCAGTGCACCAAGAGCAACCATTTCTTTTTTTAAAAATAGGAACAAGAAAAGAAATTAGAAATCAACATGCATGAATGTGCTTGGGGAAAGTTTTTACTGAAAGCTCCAGGTTCAGACATTTTAATTTATGCATGTGCTTCGCTCTCTCCTATTTTAAACAAGGAGACTTTAAAGTGAAAACTTTGTGTGCTATGTAACTGTTGTTATAATTACTGCACTATTAACAATGCTATAACACTTTTGGATGTGTACAAAATGCTTAATAGTGTTCATTTCTTAGAGCATCTCTTTTCAGAGACTATATCCTTTAAAAATCACATTTCCACTTTCACTTTGTTTCCTCCTGGTAATGAGGATTATATTGTATCCCTTGTGAAGTTTTAAAAAGAGATGCCTTGCATCAACCCTGCCAGAGCATTGCTCCCCAGCATTGTAGAACAGAGGCATCATTCCCTTCTCAGCTTATTGCGGCTGCTGGCCCAATGTCCTGGAGTCCAGGGACATGGGCAAGAGGGAGAAAATTAGTCTCAGAGGGCCCTCCTAGTATTGGTGTATTGTGAACAATGGGTTAAATTACACAGTGCTTGGTCTCATGTCTTGAGGAGTACCCCCCTCCCAATAATATGGCTGTCCTGAGATAAGGGTGCCAGGTGCACTGGGTTACCATAGCAACACTAACAAGGTCAAGTGAATCACTAGCTGAGTCCTCCCATTGGTTCAGAAAATACACCTACATGGAAAGGTAAAGGTAAAGGGTCCCCTGACCATTAGGTCCAGTCGTGACTGACTCTGGGGTTGCAGCGCTCATCTCACTTTATTGGCCAAGGGAGCCGGCATACAGCTTCTGTGTCATGTGGCCAGCATGACTAAGCCGCTTCTGGCGAACCAGAGCAGCGCATGGAAACACCGTTTACCTTCCCGCCGGAGCGGTACCTATTTATCTACTTGCATTTTGACGTGCTTTCGAACTGCTAGGTTGGCAGGAGCAGGGACCGAGCAACGGGAGCTCACCCCGTTGCGGGGATTCGAACCGCCGACCTTCTGATCGGCAAGTCCTAGGCTCTGTGGTTTAACCCACAGCGCCACCCGCGTCCCTACGCCTACATGTAGAGACGGTTTTAATAGTCTCTAGGGCATGGGCAGGCAAACTAAGGCCCAGGGGCCGGATCCGGCCCAATCACCTTCTAAATCCAGCCCGCGGACGGTCCAGGAATCAGCGTTACATGAGTAGAATGTGTTCTTTTAGTTAAAATGCATCTCTGGGTTATTTTGTGGGACCTGCCTGGTGTTTTTACATGAGTAGAAAGTGTCCTTTTACAGTGGACGCTCGGGTTGTGAACATGATCCGTGTGGGAGGCACGTTTGCAACCTGCAGCGTTCACAACCCGCAGTGCTGCATCTGCGCACACGCAGGTTGCGATTCAGCACTTCTGTGCATGTGCAAAGCGCAGAAGATACCTAGAGATAGCACTGTAATGTCTGGGTGGTGGCTGTTGCATTAACATCTTGGTTTATTTCTAGGCTCGGGGTTCTGGAGGTGGCAGGCGAAGGAATGATGTTTCTTCTATGGACGACCATGATAAACCTTACGTTTGTGACAGTAAGTAGTGTCCAGACCCTCCACTCTGCTTTCAGTCTGGTGCAGTAATCAAGACATAATTCATTCCTTTCCAGAAAATGAAACACATTTCACTGCTTTTGAATTCGCTGAGCTGCCACTCCCATCACTACTTGCTCTTGCTATTTTTTGAGCGAGAGAGTGAGTGAAAATGAAACCCATGGCAAGAGACCACACCACACCTCACCTCACCTCCTTCTTTCTCTTAGGCTCAGTTTCCCTCTCTGCTTCATTTGCGGCTTTTCATGCCTTGGTATCTATGTCCACCGCATGAGTCACTCTCTTTTCTTTTTGTGGTTCAGATAGGGCCACACTAAATGCTACATGGGAGCTGCATGAGCAGCCTCCCAGCATTCTTCTTCAAATGAAAAAATAGTTGTGGGAGGCTGCCAGTTTGAGCAGAGGTATGGTGAGGAGGGGAGAAGCAGCTGCTTCACCTACTCCCTCCCAGTTACGTTTTTCTTCTTCTCAAAACTAGTCCCTTGCCTGCATTTCTATAGAGGTAGCCATTTTTCTCTCCCATTGTGAATTGGGGGTGATTTGGGGCAGGAGGGGAAAGGGGTGAAATAGCTCTTTATCCTCATGCTGTCCCTCTGCAGAAACTACCAGCCTCCTGTGGTTGCTTTCCATTAAAAAAATACACACAAACTCTGCCTGAAAACTGTTATATGCATTGCTCATTTAACACCTAGCTCAACTCTGTGGTTAGAAATAAAAAGTATCACCTGAATACTTAGGTACTTTACAGGTATGCAATTCCCTTTTCCCCAAAACTTTTTTTTTCCAGTCCAAATGCAAAATCTCATGCTGCTCTTTCTCCATCTCTCACTTGGACAGAACTGTCATGTACACAGTGTTAGAAACTGAGATACGAAACCTAGGAGCTAAATAGCACTTTAAACCTAGATTATGGGTGCAACAACGGAATGTGAAGGCACATATTTTTATAACAAGAATACAAAGCTGAAAATGAATGCAGTGCAGCTAAAATATTATGTTCATTTTTTCACATGGTCTAGTCCTTCCCCTGCTTAACCCTCTAATATTCTTAAGAGGGTCTCATCTCCAGTCTTCAGAGAGTGGCTGGAAGTGGGGAGGCAGAAAATGGTCCTCCTTTCCTTCCACTCTGCAGTTTTAATCTGAAATCTTAGGTGCAGTACTGTGCCCAGAGCTCATAAACTGCTCGCGCTAATGAAATCCCCTGTCGCAAAATGTGCCTAGAACAATGGGAGGTTCGAACACTGCATGCACAGTACGTGACTGAGCCCTGCTTGGGTGCTCAGTTGTATCAATCCCTCCCTCTGTTCTATGACAGATGCGGCAGAGAATGTAATTGAAATAAGCAACTCAGAATGAACTTGCTTTTTGTAAGAGTTCCTGTTTCCATTACTGCCATTCTAACCCCTGCAAAGGCTCTGTTCATTGGCTTTTTATTGGCGCTACTGTATTGTAATTGAGGACTTTCTCCCACCAATTTAGAAGGCACCTTAAGCACCACACATTTAACCTAATGAAGTCCCAACCTGGTATCTTGTGTCGTAAGAGCTGTTTTTGAATTAACCAATATAGAATTCAGTCTACGGAAGTGCCTTTTATATGAATGCTTCCCTAACCTACCATGTGGTGTGACTGTTGCTCAAGGGGCTGGCCAACTAGAAAAGGAAAGCACAGAAAGGTGAGCAAAGAGCAAAGCGCTATTTAATTCAGGTTCCTAGATGTGCTCGATAACAAGATTGCTATAAGCTGGAATGGTGGTGGGAGACTGGGAGCTGACTTTTTATTTTTTTATTTTTGTTATAACTGGTGAAGAGCCTATCCGTAAGAAGGGTGGTATGCTGTACATTCACTTTTCCCTCTTTCAACCTCTTCACCTCTTGCTCAGGTCAGTCTTTTCTGCCAGTCCTGTTTCCCTTGATAACATTGGCTGAACTGTCCTGATATTACGAGGGGCTTGTAGGTTAGCCTCCTCTGTGTTTCATTTACTCAGTTGCTCTGATCCTTTGATTTTGGATACTAGGATTCAGTGCTTTTTTCTGGGAGTACTCAAAGGTACACAGTACCAACACCATTTTTTTCTCCCAAAAGTTAAAAGCGTAGCACTTACTGTAACAACTTTATGGTGAGTCCTGGCATCTTTTCTTTTTCTTTCTTTTTTTTAAAGCACTGCTAGGATCCATGATAAAGTTTTAAAAATTAAACTTCAAAAAAATGTTGTTTGGAACAAAGGATAGGTTGGGTGAATGCTAACATAAAACTAGACTAAACTCACCTCTGCAATTTACTTGCTTGGTTCAGTCTCCTCTTCCTGCCCTGTTTCCATTGATAACATTGGTGGAATTGTCCTGATATTACAGGGGGATTGTGAATGTAAGTCTCCTCTGGCTTTCATTGGCTTAGTTGCTCTAATGTTATAGAAAACCTGGGCTGATCAATGGCAATCTCCTTTACTGAAGTTGAGAAGGAAGGAAGGGTGAATGAATCCATATAATTAACAATAAATGAGGTCCTGCATGGAAACAGACGTGAGATGGCACCATAGCTGGTTTGAATTTCTATCCTAAACTCAGCTTTCCTTTGTGGAAAATCTTCAGTTAGTGAAACGTGCAGATACATTCCAAAGTTTATGCCAAGATGAGAAGACTGAACGAAAGTGGCCCAGATCAGCATACTTTGTTGGAAGTGATTGCTCTGTGTGATATTGTGGAATCATTGTTTAATGCATGTTACCTCTGGCCTCATTCCATTTTCCTTCACCACGCCACAGTAAAATTCCAAATATATTTTTTATTCCGCAGTTCTTACCATATTCTCAGCAAGCACCTGAAGTTTGTTCTTTTCCTGTTTCACTCAGCAATTCCTTAGGAATAAGGAATGTTCTTAGCTTGTTGTTTCCTGGCATCTAATGCTCCTGCTACTTCCGTTTGTGGGAAAATTTGCTCTAGGAGCACGCATTGATTAGCATAGTACATCTATCTAAATCACTGATCAATTGACAGTCCGTGGGCAGTATCCAACCCTCCCCTCAATTTCTGGTGCCCGTTCCCTGAGAGCTTGCTTAAAGGGCACCTGTTCCATCAGGCGGGAAACCAGGGCTGCAAAGGAACAATTGCTCTCAATATTTCCTTTGCAGCCCCAATGCACATTTGGCACTGAATGCAAGGCCCCCTGCTTTTGGCAGTGATAGGATCCATTCGGAAGCTAGGGCTGCAGAGGAAAAATTGGGAGGACACTCTGAGGCTCTGGATTCCTCCATAGCAGCTTTGCTTATGCTGTGGCTGATGTCATATGACATCAGGTAAGTAACAGGTGTGTGTGGCCAGCTGAAAACAGCCTTGTGGTCTGGATTGCAAGGCCTGGCGGGTTTAATTAGCCTGAAGTCAGAGGTTCTGCACCTCTGCTTTAGACGTTTGTTCTCACTCACTTTAGTTTGAACGAGGTGGCTGTTAAATGAAGCTGAAGCCTAGAAAACTACTGAGCTCTGCAGACTAGGTATTGTTCCTGACAACTGTCCTAATAGCTTACTCTCAGCACACATGTGAGGATTCTGATAATAGTCTTATATAAATAAGAAAGGTAATATTAATTATACATTCAATACCTGACAGTTGCTTGACTGTAATAGTCTTATATAAATAAGAAAGGTAGTATTAATTATACATTCTACACCTGTCAAATGGGACAGTGTGTATGATATGTATCAACATTCATGTTTTAAATATGTCTAAGTATTGCTTTGATCATTGCCCCTTACCATCCAGACCACTCATTTTTTATTTCCTTAAAAGAATAGCTGGGCTAAGATAGCTGCACCTCATCAGAATCTTTTTTAAAAAGATGTTCTATTCTTTTCCCAATTCTGCCATTATCCAGTATTTCTTAGACCTCTAATTAAATGTCTTAATTTAGAAATATTTTGATATATTCTCAAGCTTATTGACAATATTCTCAGGACGTCTAGGGTAATAATCTTTCAAAATAGTTCCTGCACAGTTTTGTGCATCTCTCCCAATGTTGATGCTTGGTAGTTAAAACAGCCGGTTGTGTAAACAAAGAATGATGCTTTTCATTGACCTTATTCATCATGTCCTCATTTCCACATGGTGTTGACCTGCTAACATTTATTTCTGTTAGATATAGTACAACCTGACTCATTTAGTTTAAGAGGCAGAAACTATAATGAGTTTTAAAGGCCTGCTAAAAACCCACTTGTTTAGCAGGCTTATTATTACAATTAAGCAGTATATAATTTTTATGAAATAAATAAAGTATGCACTGGTCAGTTTTATTGTTGTGAGTTTTTGTAATTGTATATATGTAGTATAGTTGTGATTTTATAGTATATCTTATGAGAATTGCTTAGAGAGTGGTATATTAAGTGCTATATAAGTATCACTCCTAAATAATGATAACAACTACAACTTACTGTTAGTGCCAGAGCTGCAATTTGCATGCCACCAGAGCTGCATTCAATTTGAGTTAATAGATAGTTTGTAGCATTGTAATTTCAGCTTGTTTGCCATAACTAGGATGGTTTTCCTCCAGGGCCTCAGCTCTCTCACTCAAGCCAGTTTCCATTGAGGAATAGATAGGGTGACATGACATCCAATGTTAGTTATAAAACAGGTCAATTAAAATCAATGGTCTCAAATTCATTGATTATAATGGGTCTACACACATTACGTGTGTGAGAGAGAGAAAGAGAAGAGAAAGAGAGAGAGGAAAAAAACATTATCCACAGAGATGGCCTAAAAAGATTATAAGCACATGAACAAATATAATAATATAATTCTAATATAAGCACAGATCATTTGTGTTCATAATAAGCTATTTTAACCTTTCTACATGCTTCTACATGCTTTAAAGAAGGCTGATCGCCGAAGAATTGCAGTCCCATGGACTGCAAGAAGATCAAACCTATCCATTCTTAAGGAAATCAGCCCTGAGTGCTCACTGGAAGGACAGATCGTGAAGCTGAGGCTCCAATACTTTGGCCACCTCATGAGAAGAGAAGACTCCCTGGAAAAGACCCTGATGTTGGGAAAGATGGAGGGCACAAGGAGAAGGGGACGACAGAGGACGAGATGGTTGGACAGTGTTCTCGAAGCCACAAACATGAGTCTGACCAAACTGCGGGAGGCAGTGGAAGACAGGAGTGCCTGGCGTGCTCTGGTCCATGGGGTCACGAAGAGTCGGACATGACTAAACAACAACAACAACACATGCTTCAGTCTCTTCAATGGAACACTGATAATAACTTGTTATTAATGCTCACAAGCTAATACCCAGAAAGCAGTTTCTAATGGAAAAATATTTAAAATTGATAAAGACTATCAGCTTCAGCAGGGCATGTTTCCCTGGGAATTTTCTCGTTAACATGAATTCTGAGGCATCTGATCCCTAAATGCTGGCAGCTCACTGTCCCTAGTCTGAAGGCGAGCTACCACAGCATGGCACTCAGGCTGTGACCTTAACCGTGCAGCATCTAAATTTAAACTGAGACTGTATTCACACATAGATCATTCCATTTCCTCAATGTTCCCTTAACTGTTACTTTCTGAATTATAGTTGAGCTTTCACAGGACGTAAACGCCACTTCTGGAAAACCAGTAGAAGATGGTGCATGTTTAACGCTCATTTGCATGTTAGTTGGTTGCAGAAAAAAATCTGTTTGCAGTAAAGGGATGGAATTTGGAGCAGTGTACAGTTCTTTCCTGCTGTTTGCACAAGGGAATCATGGGGGAACAGATGCCTGCATGTGCAGAAGGGGTGTGAGCATAGAAATATTGTCCAATGACGTTTGTTGTTGTATCACACTGCACCCACTGGTTTGAATGAAATTTAGCATGGCATGCCAGTATATTGGTCAAAAAGCCATACAGTGGTATCTTGGGTTAAGTACTTAATTCGTTCCGGAGGTCTGTTCTTAACCTGAAACTGTTCTTGACCTGAAGCACCACTTTAGCTAATGGGGCCTCCCGCTGCCGCCACGCCGCTGCTGCACGATTTCTGTTCTCATCCTGAAGCAAAGTTCTTAACCCGAGGTACTATTTCTGGGTTAGTGGAGTCTGTAACCTGAAGCATATGTAACCCGAGGTACCACTGTAGTTCCATAGCACGACAGGTACTTTGGTGTGAAAGTAATGTTAGAAAATGGGATGAAATTATAATCCAGAAAACTAATGCAATATTCCCCACATCTGAATACACCCTGAGATACCTTTGGGGCCGATTCTTACTCTACATTTCATTTATTCAGCTATGCACTGTCCAGTGGAAAACACGTTTTCCTCAGACTTTCAGTCCATGTCCGGTTGCCTCTTCTGAGTGTTTTAAAAGAAATATTTTACTTCAAACCTGACTGGAGGGACAGGTATTTTGTTTGTGGGTATTTAGCCCTCAGTGAAGAGCTATCCCTCTGGTGTTATGAAATAGAAATAAACGTCTGTTTGTCTGGGAAAGGCAGCAGCAGTGAGGAAATACTTAAGGCCACTTTAGTTGTTACTGATGTATCATCCTCTGTCTTCTGCTCTTTGTGTTTTCTCTGTTCACAGTCTGTGGAAAGCGCTACAAGAACAGGCCAGGATTGAGCTACCATTATGCTCACACCCACCTTGCTAGTGAGGAGGGGGATGATGCTCAAGAGCAGGAGACACGCTCCCCACCTGTCCACAGAAATGAAAATCACAAACGTGAGTAGAATATACATTTCCCTCCTCTTTCTGCCCACCCCCTCCTTTGTGGAATGCTCCAAATCCACCATCTATTCTTCTTGGGCTACCTGCATCCTTGCATTTCAGCAGTGGCCACAATTACTTTGCTCCTCTGTGAATTATTGGGACCTGGGCTTTTAGAGGAGCTAATCAACTGCAGCTTTCCCAGGTGCTGAGCTCAGCTAGTCAAAAAATTCAGCTCCAAACCTCACATTAACTCTGCAGCAGGGCACTTTCCATCACTGCTCCCATGGGGCGAACATGTCGAGGGAAGACAAGCGAAAGGGGGGAACCCAATCTGCCCATTGTCAAGCCGTTTCACTGTGGTTTAGCTCTGAGAACAAGAAAACACACTTTTTTATTATCTTCTATCTTTGTCTCTTTTCTTCTTGTTATTGTACAAAATTCACTGCACGTTTCCAATGTCTTTCTTATGTGACACATGATATGATCTCCATAAATATCAAGGGAGCAAGTTGGACGCAAGGGCCTAGGCCTAGATCTGATAATATTTTCTGCTCCAGAAAGCCTCTGGATGTTTCAAAAGGTAATGATGTCCCCCTCTCAACTCTTATTTGAAAGTCCTAAGACTGGTTATTGAGGGGATGCTGATTCTACTGCTGAAAGCAAAGCCCGGAGACACTTAATCTCTACCGTGCTTTTAGACATATTGAGAGTCTTTTTTTTTATTTTAAGTGTTGTATAGCTCTTATATGAAGAAAGGCTATAGTAGAATTTATTATAACTGGGGTGAAGTTGTACCGACGGTAACATAAAATCTTTGCTAGGATCAAACTATTATTAATGCTACAAAGACCCCTGTGCCTTATCCAGTACTGGGGGGGGGGGGGATACTATCCCCATATTTAGCATACAACTCATTCTCCTATCTCTATATCATAAAATATGTCATTTTCAAAGTTATCAACACTGGTGGATTTCACACCTCACTGCATTTCTGCTAGTAGTCATATTGGATCTGTTTGAATTCTTGTGACTATCAACAAATGGCAAACCATTTTACTGTGGTAGGACCTGAACCAATGGATTCAAGTTACAAGAGAGGAAATTCCGACTAAACATCAAGAATAACTTTCCAACAGCAAGAGCTGTTAGAGAGTGGAATAGTCTCTCTCGGGAGATTGTGGACTCTCCTTCATTTGAAGTTTTTAAGCAGGGGTTGGATGGCCACCTGTCATGTATGATCTAGCTGAGATTTCTTGTTTCATTTAATGCAGTGGGATTTTGATTTTAATTACCACAAGCTCTAGCGGTAGTAGTTATTTGTGTGCATGTTTATCCTCCTTTTATGTCCGTCTTCTACCTTACTGGTCTGTGATTAAAAACATTTCACAAATTGTTCCAGGGATGGGGAAGGAAGATGCTAATGTCAACACAGCTGACATTGGGTTTCCCCCAATGTACAGAACCACCACCCTTAAGCTTGCTCCAGGAAATTAAGTCAAGTTGTTTATCACCTCTGTTACATTCTCAAGTGATGGGGATTGCTGAGCATCAAGGGTCCTACCAGACTCATTAGAAACTGATGCGTGTTCCTCCTTTTGTGTCTTACTGCGAGCCACAGCACAGTAAACAACACAAACACACTCAAGTCTATACAACTAGGTAGCAGGGGCATTTCAGGCTAGCCCTGCACCATAATTCCATGTGGCATTATGCATGCTGTTGGCAGGATGGCTCTGAGGGAAGCTGCTTGTCTTTCACCCTTCCTCACCCTTAGGCTAGGCAGTGGCTTAAAGCCATATTAATTCCTTTAACATTTGTTAATCGCTATGAGATTTAGGTGCTTAAGAGGGAAGTTTCCCCACCCCCCCCTTTTCAAATGCTACTCACAGGAGGAAGAGTAGTACCAGAAGTAACACAGAAATCCTCGTAGGCATTTTCTTCTGAGAGGGGAGCCCTGACTGCTCAGTGGTAGCAGTACCTCCCTTGCGTTGCAGGAAGCGGCAGGATGAGGGTGGAGTGGGCTTTGCAAACCACCCCACACTAGCCCCTGTCACTGCTGCTGCTGAAAACAAGAGAAATAAGCTTGTGGCATTTTTGGTCAGGTGTAAAGGTGGAGGTTTCACAGGGGGTGGCAGGGAGGTGCAGCTGGTGAGTGAAGCGAGCAACAGTGAGCAATTATTATTATAGTCATCATCATCATCCCACTCTAGGTGGCTTCCCGCACATATAAAAACATAATAAAACATAGTCCAAGCTACTTATATATACAAACACACACGGTCTTTTAACCATCCTAGTTCCAAATGTTTTAGGGCTTTAACAGTGAGCTCTAGGACTTTCAGTTGGACTCAAAACTGGTCCGGCAGTTGATAAAGTAGAATAACATACTCCAAAAGACCAGCTGCTGCATGCTGTCCCATCTGAAGTGTCCATGTCCTCTTCACAAGAAATGAGACAAACCAAATGACAGCTTGTTGCCTTTTAAGGGTAGCTTGTCACAGTGCACAGATTTGCAATGGGGGCAGTTAAACACCATAGGGAGCCATATCCCATAGCCCAGCAGGGTGGCATAGCTCACCTGCCTTATGAAAGCCAAGTGTCTGTCTTTTGCCTACCCTGCTTTCATCCTTTCAGTGATTTGCACTTTTCCAGCAGGAACATGGCCATTCAGGCCTGTTGTTGCTGCTGCTATCCCTTTTTATGGTCTCTGTTCACACAGCCTTTACCTTGAGCCCAGCTGCCCACAGCACTTAGGTGCACCATGCCATCCCTTGTCACAAGTCCCTTCCTATTCTCCTTCACCTCTAGCTCCTTATCTCTTCCTTCCTTTCCCTTACATGCTGTATCTGCTGGCTCTAAGCACACTCAACTCACACTCAGCTTTTAACCCTTTCTTAGCTTCTTAAATTGCCTGTGGCTGTGTTGTAATGGTTATAAGGGGTTACTTGTGTGTAAGTTACTTTTGGCTAGAGTGCCTGGCTAACCATGCCTTGGCTGACAGCCCTCACTCCGTGGCCGTTCAGTCGCTTGCAGAATCCGTCAGTGGGCGTTTCTTGAGCCTCTTCCAGCATAAGAGCTGTTTGACGCCAAGTCTCCTCCTACTCTAACTGCGCGGAACTCTTCTACGCAAGGAAGGAGTAGACAGAGGCGTCCCCGTGCTCTCTCCACTAGTCTCGGGTGAAGTGTCTTGGAGACCTCTCTCCGAATCCTCCATCTCCCTCCCTTCTCTACTGGTGTTACGCTGAATTCCTTGCCCCCTGCTGGTCCCCTCTCCAGCATCGCTTTGGAGCCTTGCCTCCACCTCTTGCTCTGATGTCAGTTCCCTGACATGTGTTAACCACAGCCCCCTTTCCTCTACCTTGAGCTTTCCTTCCAGGTCTTGCTCTTCCTCTGGACCCCACTTCTGGCTGGCTGTATCCACTCATGACCCGCATATCCCCATAAGAAGATGCCTGAGGTGGGCCACTTCACCGGGTGTAGTGGTAGGGTTGCTCTGAGGTTGATTCTGATGGCTTCTGCAGCGTCTTCAAACGCCTTCTGTTCTTGGCCCAGTTCTGATAAACTTAGCTTTCATGTGAGATGGGAGGACTGAGTCTGCCCTCCCTGTTCACAATGAAAGCATTTCTCACTTGCTGTTTATGCATGAGCATCTCACTGGCAAAGGACCTATATGCAAAAAAAATCCAACTTGTATCTGCTTAAACCAAATTATTTGCAACTACAGATGTTAAATATTTTGTGCAGAGGTCCTACACCTATTGGATACCCATACCTGGATATCTGGCAGGCCTAGAGGTGTTAACCCAGAAATATTACTTCGGGTTAAGAACTTTGCTTCAGGATGAGAACAGAAATTGTGCAGCAGGACGCCCCATTAGCTAAAGTGCCAAGTACCACTGTATCTGGGAACAGGATTTTACATAGTGCGCTCTTTCAGTCACTCAGACAATCTCCCGTCCCCCCTGCAGCCAAAACCTGGCTTCTCTTTGAATGTCTATTTACAGCCTGAAAACCTCTCTTCTTTCACTTATCAGGATTTAATTTATGTTGCCATCCGTCTTTCATGTGAATGCTAATTGTTCATATTGCTAATACGTAGTAGTTAAGTGGTGCCTTTGTACGCAGGGAGGAGGCAGGGAAAGCCAGAATGCCAGAGCTGTCCACTCCCTAAGTTGGGTGCGTGTTGTGAATCAGATCTGACAGGTCCACAAGGTCACAAGGTCTGGACTTCAAGAATCCTCTCTGTATGGCTCTTGGGAAGGGAAGTGGGGGGGTGTGTTAATCCATATGACTAATCTGCAGCCTTCTGAAATGGCCGGAAAGGCCAAGTGCACGGTAAATGGCAGGCTGTGATTATTTCCTTAGCTACATGGGAAAGAAATGCAAGAAGCCCAGTTTAATGAATGCAAAACAAATCCAGAATACATTGTGACATGTGGGGTGGTGGAACTTAGATCATTGCCACAGTACAGGGTTCTTGCTTATTTCCTTCCTCCTAGTTCATCCATGTCTTCTGTTCAAGTATCTCTTCACAGCAGTATCTGTGGTAATAATAGGCTGGTGCGGAATCTGCCAAAATCAGATATAGATTTGCTGCCTGACGTTAGCTGCTGCAAGAAAAACCTCTTTCTATCCCCCACTCTGGCCACTGTGGATGTCTAAAAAGTATATTTCCCAAGGACTCTGGAGAAAATGTTTGTCAGGGCATCCTAATTTGAACTGACT
The DNA here is from genome assembly GCF_964252035.2 of Podarcis erhardii. NCBI lineage: Eukaryota > Metazoa > Chordata > Lepidosauria > Squamata > Lacertidae > Podarcis > Podarcis erhardii. Next base: position 46,679,499 of record NC_138497.1, read on the forward strand.
GGCTTCCAAAAGGTCTGCTTCATAAAACAATAGAGTCCAAAATGGGATGTTAAGTTTGCCCCATCTATACCATCCTTCAGGTTCTTTGGATGTTAAAACCAGGGATTAGGCCTGGTTTTGCCACAGAAACTGCCTTCATCACCCTGTATGATTACCTCTGTTGGGAGAGAGACAGGGGAAATGTGTCCCTGTTAATTCTTCTCAACCTCTCAGCAGTTTTCGAAACAATTGACCATGGTATCCTTCTGGAGGGATGAGTGGCAGCACTTTGTGGTGGTTCTGGTCCTACTTGAATGGTTGTTTCCAGAGGCTGATGCTTGGGGAGTGCTCTTTGGTCCCATGGAGCTTTCAATGTGGGGTTCCTCAGGGTTCAGTTTATCTCCTATGCTGCTTAACAGCTACATGAAACTGCTGAGTGGGGTTATCCAGAGTTTTGGAGTACACTGTCAGCAATATGTTGATGTCACCCAGCTCTCCTTCTCCTTTACGTCTTCAGGTGTGGCAGTGGAGGTGCTGGACTGTTGTCTTGCCTTGGTAATGGACTGGATGAGAGTCAACAAAGTGAAGCTCAATCCAGATAAGACTGAGATAAGCACTAGTGGGTGTTTCTCTAGACCAGATGGGTGGGAGGTTGCCTGCTCTTGATTGTGCTACATTCCCTCTGAAGGAGCAGGCATGTAGCTTGAGGGTACTTTTGGATCCTTTGCTGTTGCTTGAGGCTCAAGTGGCCTCAGTGGTACAGAATGCCTTTCATCAGATTCAGCTGCTGGCCCAGCTGTGCCTCTGTCTGGACAGGAATAGCTCAATTTCTGTCACCTATACTCTGGTAACCTAGGTTAGATTACTGCAACATGTTATATGTAGGGCTGCCTCTGAAGACTGTTCAGAAACTTCAGCTGGTGCAGAATTCATTGGCCAGGTTGCTCACTGGAGCAATATGGTCTGAACATATTACACTGATCCTGGCCTGACTGAACTGACTGCCAATTATTTTCTGGGCCCAATTAAAAGTCCTGTTTTTTACTTATAAAGCCTTAAACAGCTCAGGACCACAATAGCTCAAGGATCGCCTCTCCCCATATGAACCCACCCAGACCCTGCAATCATCGGAAGCCCTTCTTATGCCTCCTCCACAAGAGGTTCAGAGGGCAGCAACACAAGACCAGTCTTTAAATTGGCCTTTCCACTTCAAGAAATGGAGACAGCATGCTATTTTTGGAGTGTATAATATTTTTCATAAAAGTTTTTGCACGGCTCTACAAAATAGTGAGTGTGACTATTCATACTGCATAGTCATAGATAGCTCCAACAATGCTAACTGCTCCTGATTTTTTGCCCTACTTTCTACTACTGTACTCTGGTTTTAAATATATTTATCCATTGTCATATTAGCAGCATTCTGTGCTTAATGCTTCTGCCATCCCAACTGTTCATGGTAATATGCAGCATCTGAATGCACACTCTGTGCTGAAGAGTATGGCTAGCATATAGGACTCTTATGCTAATAGAAGCTAGACACATTTCTGCATTGTGGAACTCAAGACCATAAAGTCCAAATAAGAATACCAGTAGGCCTGGGAATGCCTCATTTTACCCCACATACTTGGCATGGAATTTTTAATTGCTCCATATACAGGAAAAAGGGCAGCTGTAGCTGTTATTCTTTTTTTGTTTCTCAGTCCTATCATCCATTGTGCTCATTCTCCCCCAGTGGGACAAGCAGGTCTTCAAGTCTGCCATGCAAAAGTTAGTGCAGATGAGTAAAATGGGGGGGGGGGGGCACACACACCTGAGATCAGCCATGTATTTTCTGGTGATCCATCAGAAACTTTCTGTTCTTATCTGTAGTGTCAGGGGAGGGATGACAACCCTACTGGAAGCCACCTTGCATTGTGGTTGATTTGGACCAGGACAGATTAAAATAAAATAATATTGGAACCTCTCCGCTGATCAGCTGATGTCAGTTTTAGATCTGAAGCATAATTTGATACCTAGTCTCCAGAAATGGAAAACAAAATGATGCCTTTATCCCACTGAATCCCAAGCTACCCCCCATTTCCCATGCAACATCTCCTTTGAAACTTCTTAACTTTTATTTTCATCTAAGCAGGAGGCTATGGATGAATAAATAAATCAAGACGGCTTCTCAGTGGGAGAGAAACTATTTGTTCCTCACACCAAGCACCAGCTATTTGGAATGCTGCATGAGGGACCTCCCCCCCCAGTGGTATTTTCTCCTTGGTCAATGGCAGGAAGTATATTTGAATGCAAAGAGTGTTTTCCCTTGCCTTCATTGAGGAGCATGACAGCAGTGTCTTTTCACTGAACACAGTATCACGTTATTGTTATGATTATTTACATTTTTATCCCACCTTCAGTCCATTTACCCCTCCTTCTGCTGGATGTTAAGGAAAGAGGAATACATATGTTGTTCTGAGGCAAAATATTCCTGAAGGTGACCTGTTCTATGTGTAGACCAGGTCTTCTAGACGGATCCCATAAACTGCACACTTTCCCTTCTACATTTGCTGGAAGGACAAAGGTGACCTTTGCACCAAGAGAAGCTTCCCTTGTGAACTGAGGTGATTGCAAATCAGCTGGAGTGGAGGGGATAATCAGAGCAATTTCCAAGCCATTTGTGAAATCAGGCCACTACAAAGACTTACATCTTGAGCCAATGTTCTTAAAAACAGCAGCAGAGAAATGCAATGTTGGAAGCATCTGGGGGTGGGGGGTGGGGGTGGGAAAAGGCTCCTTTTGAATGAATGCGAAATGTCTTAAGTTTTGTGTAAGCTGCGTCTGGATTGTCCTTCAGCACTCTGACCGATTTATTCTATGTCTTGTTTCAGTCCACACCTTTATTGTGTGCAAAGAATAAAAAAATAAAATAAATGTAATGGTCTGTGCAATGAACCATTCCCTTTGAAACCCACCCGCAATGACTTTCTCCATTTCTCATTAAATGTTGGGAATAAGCCAGCCGGAGGTGGACATGTCTCCAGCAGGGATTCAATCTCTCATTCTGTTAGCGCAAGGCGCTTCCAAAAAGCTTGTCTCCTCTCTGCCGTTTCTACTGCTCTTCCTTTCCCATTTATTAGCTGATGCAAATCTGTGGCTTCTTTTTTTTTTTTTTAATTTCTCATTTCTTGAATCCCACCTATTCCTTGCAAACTTGCTTTTGAACGGGGAAACAAGAGGCCACAAATCAGCTCTTTACACTTGAGAGATAGGGTAATAACAGGTGGCAAGACTAGAGGCAGCAGGAGCCTGGGATTCTGGTTGTCATGGAAACATGTCAGACCTGCAGAGAGATGAGCTCTGTCAGCAGTAGGGGGGGCGGGAAGGAACACGAGGCAGCTCAGTGCCACTTACCCTATAGGTTCAGACTGTATGTCAGCCACCCCTCTGAGGGATAAAGGCTTGGAAATATGTGGAAACAGGGAAGCCAGATTCTGAACACAAGATTTGAACTGGAAAGAAGAGGGCTCAAGGGCGCAGGACAGAGAAGCTCTCAGCCTAGGCCTCAAACAAAGAGCTTTTGTTTTCTCATAACTAAATGCAGGGGCTTCATTCTCCCCACTCTGCTTTTTTGATCTGAGGTGCCAGCACAAAGGACTATAGTGGCCTATAAGACGCAGAATAAGCAGATAACAAAAGTCTCATGCACCCCATTGTATTATATTGTTATCCTTAATTGTTTTAAATAGCACTTTTATTTAACGTGAGTCAAGTGCTTGGCGATCTTTATTGTTATTTGCAAGCCTTACTGCACAGTCTCTTCCTGGCGCTGATGGTAGATTTCCTGATTTGGGATGTGAATTGTCTTCTAGAGTAGTGTCATAAAGCTTAATTTAGAGTAAAAAAAAACTCCAGTTTAAATCAGTGCTGGCCTCCCTGCACACACCTCCCCCTTTGGTGGAGTTACAATATTTGCATCAAGAGGTTCAGCCATTAACACAGTCTCTGATGAACCTCTGCCACCAGGCAAAGACATTTTTATTTAGACAGGCCAGGCTGTTGTAATTGGTTTTAACACGTCACCTTTAGTCATTTTAAATGATAATTTATCTGCCTTGCTTTCAGTTTTGGATGTATATTTAATTACTATTTTATGTTTTACTAGTAGTATTTATATTATTGTTGTTTGCCATGTTGGGAGCACCTTTTTGGTGGAAAGGCAGGGTGCAAATCTTAAACAGTGAACAAATAAAACTGGCGATAGCACTAGAAAATATGTGGGGGCTGGGGAAAAGGTTCTGAAAGACAATCTCCACATTATTTAATTTTTTAAAAATATTGATGTATACTTCTAAGCAGAAGTTAAATTAAAACAGCACAAAATTATAACTGCACAAGACCTCACTGGAATATCCTAACTGGGATACTGGGCCATAAGGTTTTGGACTTTAGCCCTGAGGTCCAGCCTTAGTCACCGTTGGCAACATTTCCAGCATTAATGAGGTTCCAAGTACAAATAACCCTTCCCATCTGAAAATTTATCCAGCAGGCACATAGGGCTGCAGTGGGGCTGGAAGAGATTGCCCTTTTCTCCCTTTACTTGTGAATGTGGTCTTATGAAAAATCCTTAAGTATGCTTAACATTGCAGTTTAAGAGTTAGTAAAAGGAGAAGATTAAACACCCAGGATTGTAAAGCTAGTCATCTACAAAGTTCTCAGGAGCACTTAGAAATGTGAAATGTTCTCAAAATTATTGAGGTATTGCTTAGCACACTTGGATGCCCTTAAAACTTGTTTAGCGGTACCGTAATTTGGAACGCCATTGGCTTTTGCTCTCTGACTTAAAAGAAAATGGGTTGGATCCAAATGTTCAGTTGAACTAGGTTGCGTTGAAATATATTGGACAAGTTAGTCGTAACTCAAGTCTCTTTGATTTCAATGAGAACTAAGTTGAATTAGTTTAAGATGCTTCCAGACTCAAAGGTGATGGGTTAATTTGCAAGGGTTGCTGAGATATTGCAAATGGGATGTTGGCAACAGGTGGGAATTGTGTTCACTTATTGGACCCCCCCCCCCGCCCGTGAAAAGGTAAATCCAGATTACCAGGGGTCTGGGGGACACGGGATGGCATTTTAATGTCAATGATCTAGTGTGATTGCTGCAAAACACCGAAAAGCAACCTTATGTGCACGAGGCACACTAATTTCACAATAAATACTCACCAGGAATTGCTTGTAGTCTGATCCAGTCAATTTAATTTTCAGCCGTAGAGCACAGGAGTCATGGGGCACCCAGATACATGCACTGGGCAGTCTGAACTAGCTTTATTCCAGTTATTCTCTTTGTCAAATGTATTGTTCAAATCCATGTAGAGAAAAGAGTGAAAGTTGCATACTGCATGTCTCCTGGTTTAAGCAAGAATGTTTCTTACCTGCAGCCCAGAAAGGACCAGATGGGGCCATCATTTCCAATAACTACTGTGATTTCTGCCTTGGAGGATCTAACATGAATAAAAAAAGCGGACGACCAGAGGAACTTGTCTCATGTTCAGACTGTGGGCGATCTGGTAGGTGATTCCTTATTGTAACTTCCTGTGAGTGACTGACATGTGTAAATTCCTTTTTCTCATACTTAGGAATTGTGGATTTATTGTTATAATTTCTTGTACAACTGGAGTTGGTTAGACATGTAGTTTTGGGTGGGCATTTTAAAAACCGTATATACAGATGAGATTTGTTCTCATTCAACTTGGATAATTATTTCCACTGCGCTCTCCTCTGTCTCTTTTTCTCTGTCTCTCTTACACGCACAAGCATACACAAAATATTGCATAAGACTGAGGATGTGTGTCAAACATTTGCAGTGTAATACTATGAAGAGGTTTTTTTTTTAAAAAAAAAATGCTTTTAATCTATGTGCGTCTGTTTTAATATAAATTGTGATCCTTTTATCATTATCATCTTGAGATTTGTCCAGCTCAGTTGTTGAGTTTGGGGATTGTATGGATGTTTTCATTCTACTTGGGGCATTGTTTTTAACAAGGAAAAAAGGAGTTTTTAACAATGTTTATTCCATTTTAAACTTGTTTCTATTTTTTTGGGGGGGGGGATTTGGGGGAATATAAACCCATGGGTTAAAATCATAAGGTTCAATCCAGTTACTTCTTATGCACATGATTATGTGCATGCAGCCCTTTTCTGCGCAGGTTTTCACACATGTAGGGTTGCTGACTGATGGTGTGTGTTGGTGAAAGGAAACTCCCATGCACATAAGAGAGGTTGGGAGGATGTGGTGGGCATCTGTATAGTGTCTATAGTAACAAAAATCCTTGGAATTTGAAATCTGTTGCATTGATTCTGCTCCTGACATTAATTACATGGTAGGATAATCTACTTTTTGTTGTCCAAATAACGCAGAAACTTCTTCTAAAAACCAGTAGTCAACTTTTTATCAAAACCGGTGGGTCACAAAAACTGTCCCTACGTCTTCCAAACTCTGCTGGTGACAGCAGAATGCTATTTTGTGCTTTACAGAGAGTAAACAAAGCACAACAGATTTATGCTGCAATCTGTGCCCACTTTCCTGGACCCTAGTCGAGAGCAAGGGGGATTTTTAGCCCCCCCCCCTCTGACCTGTCCCATATTTTGCCCGACCTATCCTTTATTTTAACCCAACCAAAGGTGGCAAACCTAGGCCCGTTCTGCATACATTTAAACATTACCAGTATATTGAATTACAAATACACACATACACCTGCTAGCTGAGGATAAGACTCCATGCTTATAATCAAGGAGGTCATTTATAGCACCAGCCCTACCATTAGGCTGAGTAAAGTGGCTGTCATAGGTAGCTGATTTTGTGTGTCATGAAATGGCAGAAAATTCTTGGTTATTTTCAGTGCTTTTTCCCCTGGAAAAACGGTATCAGTACTCCAAAGCTTCACCCTCCCCAAGGGCAACATGAGGCTGAGCCTCCATAGTACAACTGAACCAGTGCTTACTGCCAGAAAAAAAAGCATTGGTTGTTTTATTTGACATTGTTGTACTTTCCTGGGACAGGAAGATGCAGCTGCAGGATTTTCTGCCTTAGGTGCCAAAATAACTTGACCGGCCTGAGGTATTGTGTACCATGATTTGCAGTGTAGGGGGCAGTTGCTTCTCTTCCTCAGGCATCACAGTAATTTGGGCCAGCCTTGTAAAACATTAAAGCTTATGCCACAATAAATCTGTTAGTCTTTCAGATGTGTTCCTAGGTTCTGCTAGGAATATGCTTACCATTGGGATGAGTCAGCTAAAGTTGGATCCAAGTCTTCTGGGCTGTTTTTTGTTTTTGTAGCCCCTGTCTATACAGTGGTACCTCGGTTTACCAACTTAATCCGTTTCAGAAGTCTGTTCTTAAACCGAGGCGCGCTTTCCCTAATGAGGCCTCCCGCCACTGGTGCCCTTCCACCGTTCGGATTCTGTTCTTAGACCGAGCTAAAGATCACAAACCGGGACACTACTTCCGGTTTTGCGGAGTTTGTAAACAGAATAGTTCGTAAACAGGGCTGTTCTTAAACCGAGGTAACACTGTATTTCCAGCATCCCTAATTTTACATTATAATTTAGATATGAAGCTTTTTCTTATTCATTTATTTTTCATATTTGCAAACCACCTGCAGAATGTGACACTTAGACTTTCTAACTATAGAGTCCAGTATATTAGTATAAGCTACCATTGGAGGAGGGGGAGATGGATACTCCCGTAAATGGAATCCTTTTGCAAAGCAACTATTACTCAGTTTGAATTGTTTACCAGAGTCAGTTATCTGTTACACAGATGTCTGAGTCTGTATACAGCATGCTGGGTACAAGCACATACAGTCTGGGGGGCGCATCATTCTTAATTCTAACAAAAACCTTACTAATTTACCCATTGAAGAAACTTCCTTTATATGAAAAAAGGAGACAGGTTAACTGCTTTGCCTGTATAGACATAGTAAAATCATTAAGTGTTACTATTTTACATGTATTTTCATCTTTGGGAATATGATTTGTACATCAGAACATTTTCTGATATTTGTACATCAGAATAGTTTCTCGATATCTACTTCCTTCATCTATTTGAAGTCATGCTAATTGGAATTACTGAACAAGAAACAATGGGGGTATTGTTGTTTCACTCTCCGAAGATGGATCCAGGAATATAGTGTATTCTGAAAATTGTGTCAAAGTTACATATTAGAAACCTTTCTTTCTTTGGATGAAATGCTTTAAAATGTTTAAAATTTGCTTTATCTGCCTTTTTATATATGTACATATATACAAAGAGAAACTTTACTAAGCTGGCAATATGTATTTACTTATTTACTAGTTCTGAAAAAGTTTTCCACTTTGTTTTACGAAAGAACTATACCACTTAGGAGAACAGGTGCAGAAAGATCAGGATGAGGGTGCTTTGGGGTTTTTGTTTTTTTTAAGTTATGGAAAACTTTTGAAATGGATTATTACTCTCAAATAATACATTTAGGGCAGTTGATGCCAAAATGAAGGCCAGTCATGTTACTCCATACTCTTAATGAATTCCCACTATTACACACAGTATGAGTTATTTTAAAGCTGCTCAAAATAATCACCAAAAAATGTTTTCTGTATGTTTTAAAGAGAGGAAAACAATATTAACCCTTTTGCTGCCTTAGTTTATGGGCAACTGTGATGGTTGTTTTGCTTTTTACTCTTTCAAATGCAATTCAGTTTATACTTTCCTTATTGCTCCTGCTGCTGTTCTACTGCTCTGTTATCAACCTCAACCCCACTTTAGATATATACAGACAGACACACACACACACACACACATATATATATATTTGTATGGCTGGGAGATCTCTTTAGTTTGAACTGTTGAATAGTGATAATAAGCGATAATGATGAAATTAATGATGATGCCTGTTGCTTAACCCATGTGCTGATATATTCATCATACATGTCAGCTCATTTGGGAAGAGAAAGCAGGAAGGAAGAGGCAGCGGCGGCGGCAGCAGCAGCAGCAGCACACACTACGGAGGACTTGTTCGGTTCCACATCCGAAAGCGACACCTCAACTTTTCACGGCTTTGAAGAGGATGATTCAGAAGAGCCTCTCTCAAACCAGGGCAGCAGCTCCCCGTCCACAAAGAAAAAGGGCAGCTGCTAAACTAACTAATCACACACAAACTCTATGAGCTACTTCCTGCCCTTTTTGCTACGTTTATTGTGGCTGTTGCATTCCCCACCCCACCCTGTCCCCAGTTAGACCCATTTTCACTTTTGGATGTGTACACTGAAAGCACAACGGTATAATTTTTTTAAAATAGAAAACTTACCTTCTCTTTTTATTAAAAAAAAAGTTTTGGTTATTTTATATTCATGATCATTCATGGCCCCTTCCTTTCTTTACAACCACTGAAATGTAGATGTCTTTAACAAATAAGTAGTAGAAGGCTAATTTTCTGGACTTTTAATATATATCAGCCAGATACAAAAAATAAAAGTACAGAAGGGTTGGACACCAGGAACCCGCCTCATAGAGTGTTTATATATTTATTTATATATTCTATATATTATTAGAAAAAAGAGACCTTTTGAGATTAAAAGAGAAAAAAAGCAATGAAGTCTACTTGATAATCTAACTATACAGAAAGAGAAACCGCTGTGGTATGGATAGTTCCCAGATGGAAAGGAAACTCAATCCCTTGCCAGTGTGACTTTTGCACTGTGAAAAGTTTGCATTTACTGTAGCACACTGGATTTTGTGACTTCCCCCTTCATATTCCTGCTGTCCTCACCTTTAACAGTTTGAAAAATAAAAAGGCAAGGAAGATCAACAAAGAACATAAAACTGAGGAATTTCTTGCCTCCTTATTTTGGACACATTTGTCTTCTGTAAAGAATGCTTCATCTCTCCCCCACCTTGGCATCTTTTTCTAGCCACTGCTTTGTGTTTTACGTTTCGCTCCTTTACCTTCTACGTTGTGGAAAGACATTTCCAAGCACAGGGATGGAATACAACCATCAAGTCACAGATTCTGCAAAAATGAAACAAAGGATGTGAACCTTGAAAGAAATGAAAAGGAAAAAAATACCTCACGTTTCTTTTACTTTTTGAAAAACAAAAAAACAAAAACCCATTTAGTCTTATTTTTGATAGCTCCTGTTGAAATAAACCAAAGCAATACTCACTAATCTTCAAAGGGCAGTAGAGAAGACAGAATCTCTCTCATTCCAGCACCATGGAGCTGAGCAGCAGGAGTAAAAGGTATGTTCCAAAATGAAGTATGTTTCATTGTTTGTGAAATGGCTGCACTTTTAAGTTTGTCCCAAACTATTCTGCATTCTTGTTTAAAGAGCACAATGCAGACATACTGGCTAAGTTTGGATGATCATATCAATTTGAAATTGCTTTAATATCCTGGCTTGTTCTGGTTGGTAACCATAGTTTCCTGGTTCAGGTGACACAATAAACTATGATTTATTAGAAGCTTCTTTTCATTGCTCATGCTACAAACGGAAGAGCAAAGGGGCTGCATGTGTAGGCAAAAGAGTAGTTTATATCTTGGCTATAAAGGTGGGATATGATCATCATAACTGGGCCAGCACTCAAGTACGGTTAGCTTAACATTGGTTAAGATCCCCAAAGTGCAGCATGGATAAGCACTATGTTTGCATAGGGACAATAGCATTGTGTTGTGTTGTGTGATGCTTTTAGGTATTTATAGAGTTGACATTGTGCTGGGACATCTTTAGCTCTGACCTAGACAATTGTAGAGTTCCTGAGAGGAATTCATTTAAAAGCCTGACTTTAAGATAGATGTAAGTTTGAAAAAGTGTCATGGTGTATATATGTATGTGGGGTGTATGTGTGTGTGTGTGTGTGATCCATATTTTATATTAATGATTGTTTCCTGTTATTATTCTACGAGGCCATGTTACTGCTTGCTGTCCCCTTATAACAGATCAGTGATACTTTGACTTAACATAGGATGTTCTTCTCTAGGGAGGGCTGGGAAATATTCCTATATGCCAGTCAGTATACACCAGCCTTCCCCAACCTAGTGACTTCCTATGATATATTGCAACTCCCAACAGCCCCAGTCACCATTGCTGATGGGAATTTTAGTGCAAGACTTCTAGAGGGGTCATATTATGGAAGGCAATAACAAACTAAATGGGCCAAGGGTCTGACTCTGTGCTTCTACGGCCTTTAATTGATAATAGGATTAAGATCAGACCATATCTTTGTGTGTTACTCCCGTATACACCAAGTTCCCAGCAACAGCTACTGTATGTATATAGCATCATTGGTGCTTGAATGTTTGCAAAACATTCTAGAGTGATAAAGCAAGAACTAAGAAAAGGTGACAGCATTTAGAAGGGACTTCTGGAAAGCAAAGTTTTTGTGGGATGTGGAGGTGAAGAACTTGTAGCCTAGTATAGAGCAGTCCTAGGGAGCGCGAGTTTGAACTTGGGTTGTGGAAGCACCACCCTTCATTTAATACGTACAGAAAAGAAAGTCTGCTCTGTTTCCCACAATACAAAATCTCATTATTGCAAGAAACAGGGGGGCAACTTGCACCATCTGTTCCAGCCTCCTGACTTGATATTGTCTTGCGGAAGGCGATTCTTTTAAAATGAGATTCAGAAACCATACTAATAAGTACACAAGTAAGTGTACTTGGAAGCCCTCAAGAATTGGTGAAGTGACTCCCCCAGGTGACCTCAGTTTTTATGGCCCTGTGGCCGATCAGTCCAGGCACAAGCTTCAAAGAAACTCTGCCCAAACCGTCCAATTTGATAGATAGCCTGTGTATCTATGCGCATACCATCCCCTCCCAATGCCTCACTTTCTCAAAACAATGTCCAGCATCAAAGAAGGCACCCAGCATTATCCTCCACAACTGATTAAGGCAGCTGTGTGTGGGGCTTCACCTCCTCCCAACATTCTCAGGACATTAAAGACTGTTCTCACACCATCAAAAACTTAACAAGAGTGAGGGAGGGAGAAGGAACAGATGCAGGAAGGGTAACCATGTCAGGTCACTAACTCCTCAATACAGTTTGTCTTCCAGACGCATTTCTCATACAGATATCTCCCAAGGCCAATGCTGTAGCAATTATTCCTCCTCATTTTCTTTCTTTTTTGGCACTATCAGCTGTCTTCTCACAAATCATTGAGTTACGGAGAGCAGTACCTCCTGATACACCATGGAAGTTAATGGCAGATGGGTGGTAATCTGATCCTCTCCTAATATTTGCCAACTTGATAAAAACATATTGCCTAAAAGCACCCCATTTTAAGTACTGTGACTGTAGCAAAAATAATTTTATAACTATATATAATGAGATGGTCCATAGTTTATGCGTTGGACACATATGTGGTGAGGGCAGTCTATGTGGTTTCACCCTTACTTGTTTTCCCTTTCCCCCATCTATTACTCATTGTTAGAAGTTGTTCAGATTTGCTGTTTTTCAGCCTGTGGCTGTAGTTCCATAGATACAGAAAATGATTCCTGCTAATGCCTGGAGCGGATCAGATAGTTGATAAGCATAGCCTGTAGAAGGGACACCATCTGTGCTAAATGCCTTCTGTGCCTGCTGTCATATTTGAATCCAGCAAATTCTTTTCATCATCATCATGAGAGGCAGGGACAAAACAAAATTTGCAATCTGAAAGTTGGAATAGGCCTAGGTATGGTTCTTTGGGAATTTTGCTCATTATAGTAATATCTGCCCTCTGGATGTTCTGCTCCTAGGTGAATGAAAGGTTACAGCAAATGTGCAAATGGAGAACCCAGAATGGGAAAGAAAAACACCAGACAGTTTGGGTAGGGTCAGTTCCTTTACTGACAGGTAGTCCAAAGGATAACGCAGCCCCTTAGCTTAGCAGTTATATTCAACTGTAGCATAAAGTAATCCTACCTCAGTCTGTCCCAAGAGACAGCTCATAGCAAAAGTAATAAAAAGTATTTCCAGCAATTTGTCCTCCTTGCAGCATTCGGTTCTAGCCAAGCAACAGGGACCGAGGCAAACTTGCTATAAACACAAGGACATTTATACTTTAGATTGTGCTGAGCCACTCTCTGACTCACAAGTTTGCCGACTCACACTTAAGCAGCTGCAGGTGTAGGACAAGCACACCCAAATCAACCCTCTTGTCCTTTTTCTCTGTATGCATAAACCCACATACACTAATAGTATTCCCATAAGTGTGGTGTCTGTTATTTGCTGTAGAACCCCAAGTATCTCAGCTGTTAATAAACCTTTAAAATCTCCATGGTTGTGCAGATACGGTTGAAAACATAGACTGGGCCACAATCCAGCCCATACTTAAGCCCATTGAATAATATGGTTGAAGTACACTAATTAAGTAATGGATTGTAGGTACAAATGGAACCACAATCCAATGGACTGCATAAATATATATCCTTACCAATATACTCCCAGTCAGATTCCCACGTTCATAAACTCCCATTGTTGATATTTCCAATATATTTTTCTCCTATTACCACACCTTTTTTTCTCACTTTTTGAAAAAAAGAGAAAGAAAATATTGAGTCAATAACAAAGGATGTAAATTAGGTTCATTCAAAATAATCAATTTTGTATATGAGCATAGAATTTGAGTTAACTTGGTGAAATGTTTGAATTTGGCTGGTGCACTGTATGAAAATCCTTTCTTACTCCTCTTGGTTTCAGAATTCAATATTGTCCTTCAGCAAATGTTTCAATCATGAAGTGTGGGTGTGCATGTGTACATGTATACAGAATGGTGATGGTGGTGTGATGTACTTTTATGAGAAGTAGTCATTGTGGCTATTTTTAGCAGCTCATAGGCCGAGGTGTTGGTGTCAGCGTAATCCTGTAGCAGGAGATTTAGGCCAAGGATAAACTGCAAGTTTTTCATTTGATTCCAACATAAACCAACACAGCTATGATTGCCATTTATGGTTTGCAGTCCTTAGGTTTGTAGTCACAGAGTTGTCCTGAACTATAGCATTGCCGTTCTTTGTTGCAGCGAAGTGTATAGTGCTGGCTTTCATCTTTGCTCCTAGAGGCAATAAAGCACAGGACTCCTGCACTTTTTTAAAAAAAAAAATAGTTGGAAAGTCATCAGGAGGAGTTTTCACCTCAGCAGCCCTGTGGCACATCCATATATACTTGCTGAAATTCACTCTTCTGTGCAACTGTTTCAGGCATATGAGCACTTTCATTCTTGTTTGTGGACTCTGTTCAATAGGAATACACTGAATGTGCAAAGAGGGGGTGTTGGAGCAGTGTGTTCTGCCTGTTGTATGAGGGTTGCTTTTTTAGTTTTCCCTTTCATTGCCTCTCCTTCTGCAGATAACGGGCCTGCGCTCACTTTATTCTGAATCCATCATCTTTCAAGAAAACTGTTGGAAGAAGCCAACCAAGAATAGCCAGGATGTTCTGATCTTCCTCTCATTGCCTGATCCTTTCATACCTGTGTCTCATCCCACACAGGAGCCTGGACTGTGGAACGCCTGCTGGCACTTGCTCAGAGAAGTCTTGGGGATTCCCTAAGCTTGTGCAATACAAAGATACCCTTTCCATTTTTTTAAAAAAAATCCCTTTCTTTTAAGTGTTGTATGAGTTTGTGTGTGCGTATATATATATATATATAAAAGCCCAGGTCAAACTGGAACTGATTTACAGTAGAAGTGACTGAAAACAACAAACAAAATGAGAGAGAAAAAACCTTGACAAAAAATAGAACAAGTTATTTTATTTATTTGAATATTTAAGAGAGAAAAGTAGTGCTGATGTTGCACAGTATTTTTGTTTAAAATGCATTTAACTTCAAAATTTAAAAGCAATTCTTGTGAAGAGGGGATTTTTCCCTAGAGCGCTTAAATGTAAGATAAAGACTGACTATTTGCTTTCAGGTTAATTTTTTTTTAAGTTATGAAAATAAAGATAAACTATGCTTTCTCTTACTTTAAAGATGCCATTCATACACACGCTGGGTGTGTTTTTTTTCCTTTTTTTTTCTTTCCCCAAACTGGATGTGGTAAGTTTAAAGTTGTTCTGGCTTATTTTCCTGAATGTCTGCTAATCTTTCCTGCTTGGTTGTATTGTATTAGGGCAAAAGTCAAAACTTTCAACAAAATATTTTGAAAATGAAATGCTGGATCTTGGGCAGGAACTTTGGGTGTTACCAGTTCTCAGCAATAATGCCACTTAAACTAGGTGCTTATAAAATAGATTTTGTTGTCTGAAAAGAAGTTGTTTTCCTGCGTTGATTATTCTACTCAAGAGCTATCAGCAGCTATCAGCTGCTTGCTGTAGTCCACAAATAATGTAAGCAAGACAAAAAGAAGCAACCGGGACAATACATCTGGAGAGAAACCTTTTTCTCTACAACTGTTCTAAAAGGCATTTGAAATAATATTTGGGAAGAGGTAGAATATTAAAAAAAAATCTTTCCAGGAATAGCAAAGTTTATACAGTTGGATCTAGTCACAGGTCATAGTTCTCTCTATAGTAATTTGTTAGGACCAACATGTGACATGCTGATAGCTGGTGCTTATGTGACAGTTTTTAAAGAGTGATCCCTACCTATTCTGGGAAGGACGTATGAACATGACCCCAGGTTCCAGTTAATCCAGAATAGTTTCTGGGAAAATCCAATTGGAAAAGCCATTCTGATACAACTTTTCAGTGGATATTTGCTTACCAGATGATGTCAAAAAGTTGATTGTGTGAGCCTTCGAATTGTACTGTGCAATGTACTTCTATGCACCTTTACTTGGAAGTAACACTCGCTGAGTTAAAATGTGGCTTACTCCTTAGTAAGTGTGCACAGGAGTCTGCTATACGATTTGGTTTTGAGTAAAGGTAATGACACCATCCCCATACAATTTAAACCTGAAGCCTTCTCCTGAAATTCTTAGAGCGATCCTGCTCTAAGAGGACTGAGCAAACCCAGCCATCATGCATTCTCATTGAGCTTGCTCAGGCGTCCAGGGGAGTGAAACCACTTTGAAATATACAACTGTACAGCAGTGGTGCTATGAATTTTGCATGCTCAGTTGTTCTTTCAGGGATGCTGGTTGTGGGGGCAATGCAGAATCCAGTCCGGAAAAGCATCAGATATGTTCAACTCAGTAGGTCAAATCTGCATCCTACTGAGGAGCTGGAGCTCCAGAACATTGCACATTAAAATCAATGGCAGAACTCTTATTGGGGTCAGTGACAGAAGACCCATTTAGACAGTCACTTCAATGATTTCACTTGGAAATCTGCAGACTACCTTATGCTGCCATTAAAAACAAATGTTCCCATTAGATGCAAAATGCACAAACTGTACTAACTTGTGTTTTGTGTTCACTTAAATTCAACTTCCAAGGCGCCTCCTGTATACTTCTCTGTAAATATTTATTTACCCAACCTTTTTTTAAAAGGAAAAAAATTTGTGAAACTGCAATTGCTGTACATAGTTTTTAAAGGTCCTCATTGTTTACAATGCTGTCCTCCATACTGAAAATAAAACTTCCTTCTCTACTTATTTTTGTTTGCTTCCCCATGTGGTAAAATATTATTTCAGTTTTCAAAAAACAAACAAACAAAAACTGAAATACAAATGTTTAACATACTTTTTGTTTTGTTTTGTTTTCCATTGGTATTTTGACTTTGTCCATAGTCATAGTCAGCGGCTGCTGTGAAGGTAGAGAAGAGAACAGGATGTGCAAGGCTACCTGATGTTGTGTCTGACTTTTGTCCGTGTGGCTCACTTCTGCTATCTACTGTGGCAGTTTGACTGACTCCAAGGTTTCAGGCCAAGGTCTTTCTTAATGGGAGATGCAAGGAATAGAATTTGGGGTCTTCTGTAGGCAAAGCAGCTACCACTGAGATGCAAGGCAAAACTACATGTTCCATTGGGCATGAAAAGAAACAGCATGGTTAAGCTGACCAGTTTTATTTTGAAGAAATAAACCTTCAAAAGGCCATTTAAAATGCATTCTGGGAGCTCCCAGGCCCAGATTAGGGTCCCTCACTGGATTCCCACTGAACCCCCAATTACTGTTAACTCAAAGATTCTGTCAATCACACCTTCAGGGGCAGCTGGGGAGATTCTCAGCGGGAAACTGGCTTGGAGTCCCTAAAGGCCGCTTTTCCTTCGAAATAATGCTTGTTCAATATGGCTTGTAGTCTGGCCCTTCCACAGGTGTCAGTCCCTCCCAGGAAAGCCGCAGCAGGTTATGCACAAACTCCAGTAGTTTCTATAATAGGGAACCAAGGGGCAAGGGGCAGAGTCCTTTGGAGAAAACTGCACAAGAGTTGCATGCTACAGCTATTGTACATTCCCATACATTTCAGTGGGCTTTCAGAGCAGAACTTCCAGAAGGATTGTGATGAATCATTAAAGGTTTAAAGCACAATGCTTAAGTCTTTTGCTTAGGAATGCTTAAGCCTTCATTGGTTAACTAGGACATTAGTCCTACTGAACTCAGCGGGACTTACCTCTGAAGCAAACATGCTGAGGATCAGACTGACAGAATCAGTCTACGCATTTGATTACTTTTGTAAGGTTGATGCACAATTCATAGAAACTTTAAAATTGGTGTGGCAGCCTGATCAGTAGTATATGTAATGAAATGTAAAACCAAATAGAATCCCGCAGTAGTTCCTCTCTTAATGTGTGTGTGTGTGTGTGTGTGTGTGTGTGTGTATCTATCATCTATCTATCTATCTATCTATCTATCTATCTATCTATCTATCTATCTATCTATCTAATGGCCATAAATTGACCTACAGTTAATGTACACTTGATCCCCTTTCAGATTTAAATGCAGTTTGGTGTGCACAAAATTTAAGCCCATTGTTACACTACAGAGCTCCCTATGAATAGGAACTTCCATTTCTCCTCCAAAAGAGGATAACCACCATGTAAACCACTTTGCTGGCATCTCTTTAGGCAGAGCCCAATTTTTCTACTAGCCTGATTTTTTTAACTAGCATAAGCGCTAAAATGTGAATTTGATTAACGACCCCACAAAAGAAAGCATCATATTCAGTAATACCAAGTTCTAAAAATTCCTCCTCCTCTTTCATGAAAAGCTTCTATATTTCAGGATAGAAACTCCTGTAACAGCACTGTACTCAATATCTTTAGAAATACTTGACTGCACTAGTACTGAATGACCTACAGATGAGGTCCAGCTAAAAACTGCTACGGAAACAGAGATTTATTGTAAGTACTGAAAAATGGACAACAGTTTGAAACAGCCTTTTGTAGCCATTGCTTGATGTAAGAGATGCAAAACTTTGGAAATTATTCACAGGTGTTAGTCCTTGTCTGATAGTTCTGCCTAGCAGAGTTCTGCCTGTAGAGTTGAGATTTACGGTAGCTACAGAAATGTTTTTGTGTTTTGTTGTAGAGGCGATTATTATAGTTCCAGTTCAAAACCAGTGTTCTCATCAGTGCTTTTGGTAATACTTTAAAGTACAGTTTGGTGAAATGGTGCTGTTTTTCACTCTGTCACTGCTATGTCAGCATTAATAGGACAGACGGGGTGAACTGTACCGTGGTACCTCAGGTTACATACGCTTCAGGTTACATGCGCTTCAGGTTACAGATTCCGCTAACCCAGAAATATTACCTCGGGTTAAGAACTTTGCTTCAGGATGAGAACAGAAATCGTGCTCCAGTGGCGCGGCGGCAGCAGGAGGCCCCATTAGCTAAAGTGGTACCTCAGGTTAAGAACAGTTTCAGGTTAAGAACGGACCTCCGGAACGAATTAAGTACATAACCTGAGGTACCACTGTACTTTAATCAGCACATCTTTTCAATGGTCCCTTTGTAGATGATATATCTGGTGAAATGGGTTGAGTAGTCCCCCCCCCCTCGAATGTGCCATCAGAACTATGCCAAATATTTCAGGACATGTAGCAACCTGAAAACTTCTTTCCTCAACTCTAATAAGACCTGCTTATACATTATTCGTTTCTCAGTAGCAAGTTCAGTGACTAGACCTCGAAGTCTGTTATAGAGGCCAAATTCCCTACACCCCATCCTGCCATCCAGCCCATTCCCTTTAGGGAGACCTATTTGATAACTATTTTTAAAAGTCTAAATGTACCAGCACCCTGAAATCCTTTGTTAACTAGAGTTTACAACGCAATCCTAACCCTACTCCCACCCCTGGTAGTGCAGCAATAAAATTGCTGGCACATTTGCAAAGCTAAGCAGGGTCCAGTATGGTTTCAAATTGGATGGGGGAGCACATGTTGAGATGGACTAAGTGACCCTTAGGGTCCCTTTCAATTCAAATAATAATAATAATAATTTTATTTGTACCCCACCCTCCCCGGCCGGAGCCAGGCTCAGAGCAGCTAACATCATATAAATAATACAATATGCATAAAAACAAGCAATCAATCGATTAAAATGCATCCAAAATTGATTCAAATAATTTAAAGTTAAAGTTAAAACTGGACAAATGACAACCCCCAGGTTAAAATTGAAAGCTGTTAATACTCGCCAGGACCAACTGTTTCCGCTGATATTATAAGGACCTGTGAGCGGGCAGGGAAACCTCCCTCATGCTTGTTCTTATACAAAGACAAAAGGAGTCAGACTGAACCCTGACCAAAGGCCTAGCGGAACAGCTCCGTCTTGCAGGCCCTGCGGAAGGATGTCAAATCTCGCAGGGCCCTGGTCTCTTGTGAGGGAGCATTCCACCAGGCTGGGGCCACTGCTGAAAAGGCCCTGGTTCTGGTTGAGGCCAGTCTAATCTCCCTGGGGCCTGTTGTTATTTGCAGACAGTAAATGATTCATATTCATATCTACTTAGAAGTAAGACCCACTGAGTTCAATGGGGCTTTATTCCAGGTAAGCGTTTTTATGCAGCAGAAGCTGCTCTTTCATAACAATTCTGCCTGGTATAAAAATGGAATTCACCGCATGCTTGCAACCTTTTTTCTATAGTAGCACCAGGAACATTAGAAGCAATGAGTCCTGATACAGTTTTCTGAACTTCAGGATGAGCTTCGCAGCCCCAGCCATCTATTCGCTAATGGCTTGTGCTAAATGCAGATCTTGACGATCAACTGCTAGTACAGAACTAAACATGATAACCATATCTTGCTAATGTTCTGTTTCTAATGGAAGCAAACTAAATTGGTTCTAATTGAAAAGAAAAGGGGGGGGGAATCAATAGATCATTCTCTTTAATGGGAAGTTAAATTTTAAACATTGAACTCACATCAAGTGGTTGAAATAGTCTCTGAAGGTAAATAACTGAGCAGAACTCAGCACAGAATCTTCTTATTTTGGTTTGGCCTTTATTAGACATGGGAATTAGAACAGTGCATTAGTATTACGATCAGGTGTCAGCAGGATTAAATGTAAAAGGTGGAACTATTGAATAGTGCGTATCTGCATGACACAAACAGTTAAATCATCATGTGCACATGCTAGTTATGTGTATTGCTGTACTTAGTTTAGTTCTCAGTTTACTAATTCTGGGAAATTATAATCTTCCCCCACAATATAACACGACATGCCACAGTAAAAAATGTTTCTGAAGTGTGTTGCTTAGTACTGGAGTTGATAGTAAACAATATACCATTTTCTAAGAAAGACACTGCTAGAAAACTGGAAATAAGATCTCCACCCCCTGCTTATAGGCACCCATTCAAATGTATTCCTATCATTTAATAGATCAGCTGTATGTTGTCAGGCTTCTTCAGAGCCCATGGGTAGAGAATCCTCCTATGAAGTGTGTTAGCACATGGTCTTTGCATCCCTTAACGTTTTGTGTAAACCTACAGACTTCTCTCTCTTGTAAAAGATATAACTGCAAAGCATTGTTCAATGACTCTGAATTGAATGACTATACGCTGTCTAATTCCGAAGGTATGTTTACACCAACCTTTTCCAACCAGATGCCCTCCAGACAATTTGGACTACAATTTCCATCATCCCTGACCATTGACTCTGCTGGCTAAAGCTGCTGGAAGTTGGAGTCCAAAACCACTAGAGGACCTTAGACTGGCGAAGGGTACTTTACACAAACAAATATACCGTAGGTTCAGACAACCTGAACTGCAACCTCCCCTGGAGGTGCTATGTGAACTCTTCATATACGTTATTCCAAGTGTTTTCAGTTCAGTATGACTCACTGACACATTGTTGACCTGGTGCATAGAAAATGTGATGCACTTGCTTACATTCGGAAAAGCTTTCTGACAGTAAGAGCTGTTTGGCAGTGGAACAGACTCCCACGAGATGTGATGGACACTCCTTCCTTGGAGGTTTTTAAGCAGAGGTTGGATGGCCATCTGTCATGGATGCTTTAGCTGAGATTCCTGCATTGCAGGGGGTTGGACTAGATGACTTGGGTTGGACTTGGGTCCCCTTCCTGCTCTTAAGATTATACAGTTCTACTGTATTGAATCTGCTCTCTCTCACATTTCATAAGCAACCACTAAATAAACGTAGGAATGTAATGTAAACGTCAACGTAAGAGCCATATAAGATCTGCACATCCCATGTCCACATAACATCTAATAATACAAAACTAATCACAGTATCCCCTACAAGCAGGATATATTTAATCATAAAATTAGGCATATTGTCAATTGCCATATGTCTTTTGTGGATTAAGAAGAACATTCTTCCAGTTACCTTCCTTCTTACCTCTTCCTCCTCCCAACTTTACATAAATATTTGAATCAATGCTAGCTTTTTCCGATATAGGAAAATCCACTACAATAAATCCCTTTGTTTCTTGTACGTACAAAATCTGTAGACTCGATGCAAAATACCATAACGAAACATGATGTGTTTCAAAAAATACTTGAAAAGACAGAAGATTAAGTATCTGGGTGATCTTTCGGTTTCAGAAGGTCGTTGGGCTAGTTCCAGGTGAGAGTGAAATGATAGAGGATGCATTTGGAACTTTCTCTTTCATTCATCAGCCAGAGAAGCCATTGCAGTACATGGGCATAGATTCATTCTTTGTAAGTATTACCTTAAATCTGTCTGTCTGTTGGGCAGCACTACAAATCATGCACACACACAACGCTGCCTGTTTGTACTAACCCAGTAAGGATGAGAGAGAAGCTTTATTGCATTGCATTATAGCTTTATAAAGAAGTTTAAAGGTACATGTGTAGTTTATGGGAAATGGTGTTGTTTATTAAGTATTGTGGGTGGGGGTGGAAAGAACCACAGCCAGTCTGCTACCCTGAATTTTGAGCGTACCATGACCATGTCGTTTTTGCTTGGCTGCACATTTTGAAAGGGTTAGTGAGCTTGCAAGTTGATTGAAAGCTCTGTGGTGTGTGAACTGGCCAGGCTGAAAAGCCTGCATCATATAGGGATGACTTCCTGAGCCCCTGAAGAAATTGATTCCCCTGATGAAGTTTGCCGAGGGTGTCGTGATGGGTGAAAAGGGGGTACAAAGGGAGCACCCCCTTGTAGCTCTTGCATTGTGGTAATTCACCCAGCCTCTCTTCCTTCCTATCAACATATTGTTTGTCTGCCCGTAGCTCAGCAGTCAAGTATAGCAAAATGCCCTTGCAGAGAGGTACATTCAGCATGAAAGATTTGCCCAGAGTAAGTTAAATTTTATGTACTTTTGATTGGTAGTATCTTATAAGTTGGAAGAGGCTTTATTTTCAGAGCACTTACATGACAAGCTTAAATTCCAGTTTTACATATCAGTCTTCCTGCCATTAAATCCCCTTGCTTTGCATGAAGACAGATTTCTTCCCTGTTGGGATTGTTAAGCTGTCTAACTGCCTTTGGCAATTAGCAATTCATTCCCCATAATGCTTTGCTCATTGTAATATGTAGTGTGTGTGTGTGTGTGTGTGTGTTTATCTGTGTTTTCTGGAGGTCGCAGTGACCTAATTCACCCCCAGGAATTGAACAGTGTTGGGCGCCTTATCTAGTGCATTAACAAGCTGATGCATCAATATAAGGTCATTTGAGTGCTTCCCCAGCAGATTTCATAGGCAAGGAGCAAGCATTTTGCCTAGCAACTAGGAATGTCAGTAAGGGGCCGTTTGGTAAAAGTTGAGGCAATGCACTAGGTATTTAGCCTGACAAGGAGAATTATAAGGAAGCCATGTTATCAACAGATCTCAGGTTAAGGCTCCAATCAATAATTACTGCATGCTTGGGTCCAGGTGTCAGCCCTGCATCTTTAATGCAGCAGTCTGATGCCCTGGTGTGTTTTTTTAAAAAATTATTATTATTAGTAAAGGCTCTTCCTTGCCAGGATATTGAAGGTGAGGCAGTTCTTGGGTGTGTAACTCAGCTCATATGTTAGCTGTTTTGCATTTCCTAGATCTAGGCCAGAAAAGGCTCTGCCATTAAAGTTGGATGGATGCAAGTTTTGTTTACATTTGTACATGCACCTCCCTGTTCCTTACATTTTGTCCCGAAGTTCTTCCTCTTGCACTGATCTGTTTTCCTCTTTGTGACTTCTTGTGCATTCTGTCTTGTAAGTGTTCCAAGAAGGGTATCATTCAGAACTCTGCTATTGTATTTTTCTCAGGACCCTTGATTCTTTCCTGAGGATTTGGTTTTATTGAATTATCTCCAAACTTCTGTGTCGTGCTAGATGTTTTTATATCTTCTCTCTTCTCTCTTTCCACTTCTCTCAGTTTCTCATTTCACCACTCTTTAAGTTCAGGTTCTTTACATTTCCACATCACATTTGTTTTTATTTTAGAAGTCCCCATGAAAATTCAGCAACATTTTAATGTGAATTTATCCTAATATACACATTTTTTTAAAGCCATTTCCCCTTATATAATGCTTTTTTGTATGCTATTTTCACTAGTATATACATTTTTATGCACACCACAAAATTGCATATTTTTGTACATGGTACTTGGCTGGAAAACTGCATTGCAAAATTTGGAGAAGTGCGAAGGATGGCTGTATGTCAGTTTGCATATTGTTTAGAAAAGCACAGATTTGTATTTCTTGGCCTTTCCCAGTCTTGCCTTTACTATGTTAAAGAAGCTTATTTATAGCAGATGAAAAGTCTGCTTCTCCTTCCTCTGATCTTTTAACAGTGCTGTAATGCCTATTTAAGTCATGTCCAGGAGAGAAGTTTCTTTGCTGCTTCTCTTGCTTTCTATGGCTCCCATGAGCGGTTTACAGAAGGGGCCATTCTTTTATCTACATTTTATCCACCTGGCACCTGAATATACTTAAGATCTACTACAAAAAAACCAGTTCACTCCAATAGCAAACTCAGGTGGCAAGTGATAATAGAATTAGGGCCAAAATGGGGCCACTGAGAAACATCAGGGAGGTACCAGCATATCCAGAGGAATATCAAGGTTTGCAGAAATGTATGTGCGCGCACACACGCTCATAAGGGGGCAGCCCAGTGAGGACTGAGGATGCTCAGTAGTCACAGAATGCTGGGTGTCAGATGGAAAAGAAAAATGGGAAAGTGTAAGAGTGGAATGGCATATGCTAGAGGAGAACATAGCTGGCTGACTGGCTGACTGGAGCCCTGACCAGGAGCTGTGTTGTTAGGATAGGAAGATACATGCTAGCATTTTGAACATGTCTCACTTATAAACCACCAACAGTGATGTAAGTAGTAGCAATATGAATCCTTCACTGGGATTCTCTTTTGTGTTTTCCTACAGTCATAATAGGTGGGAATCATCAATTCAATCTATCTATAAAGTCAGATTCTGATTATCGACAAGTTAAATAATGAATGGCCCCTTGAATGTAACAAAAATGTCACTGTCTTAAAATCTGGTGATGAGCATGAAACTTGGGCTCTTCTCACTCAAATATAAAAGATCTTCATATACTGTACATCGCATAATAGAAAATATAAAAATTTGTCACAAACCTTGCAAATTTCTATGCAACAAAACAATTGCCCCAAACTACATCTGAAGTTTCAAGAATTTTATGTGCAACAAAGAGATGCATTTTATTGGGTTTGCGGTGAAAATATGGCCAAGATTCCTACCATGGAGTCCTAGTTTCATGTGCATAGTTGTTGAATACAGGGATCTTGCAATGGGAACCACAGTGGTTGATACAGAAATTGATAGTTGGTTGCATTTTGACATGGAGCTGTGAGCAGTGTTGAGCTGTTTAAACCCTCCAACAGGGATGTCTTGGATGAAGATTTTTTCGAGCAGTGGTTTTCAGCCAGTGTGCCTTGGCACCCTGGGGTGCCTTGAATGGTGGTTGGGGTGCCGTGGGCAACACTGGCCTCTGTCCCTCTTTCTTTCTCTCCCTCTTCTGATGCTCTCTCGTGCCTTTGCCTTCCAAAGGCTTCCACAGCTGTTGTTGCAGCAGCCCTGCTGCTGCCTCCCAAGCTGAGGTGCTGGCCTCACATTCACCTTTGGCTCGTCTCCATTGGGCCACTAGGACTGGGGGAATCCTCTGCCCAGGTCCCTGTGGGGCAGCATGAGGAGGCATCTTCCTTTGGGGCAGGCGGGAGAGCTCAGAGACCAGCAACTGCCTGGAGGACTCCCAAGAAGAGGGGAGAAGAGCGGAGGCTGAGGGAACACTCTACAAGGGAGGGTTTCGAAAAGAGGTGAGGGGCTACCGGCTCTGCAGGCAAGGGATGACCTAACTGGGCTCCTGAGCCCCACAGGGGTGCCGCAGAAAGAATGCAGTTGGTCAAGGGAGCCGTGGACTCCAAAAAGGTTGAAAACTTCTGTCTTAAAGAATGTTGTCTTCTAGTTCTATATAGCAAAACTACTTTCCCCTAGGACTGACACATCATTTTACAGGGGTTGCTGTGATGAGGAATCCTAGTTTAGCTCTGTCTTGAGCCTTCTTCCTCTTTGCCTAGGTGTCACAGTGAAGAACCCAGGTTCCTTTAACTTCATCTGCTTTTGAGTTTTTCTTCCTCTTTGACTCTCAGTTCAGTGAAAAGGAAGCTTGCCATGGCTGCTGAGCTCTAGATAAAATTTATAATACATGTAACTCAGCAAAATGTATTTACATACAATGCATTTCTTTTTAAGCCTGAGTTTAAAATATAAACTATAATTAAAACCTGAAAGATCACCAATCAGAACCTCCAACTAACCTCTTGCCACTTACAGCTCAGCCTAATGGTCACTTTGGCGACTATGAATGGAAAAAGAATGGCATAAGAATGAATCTTGTTCACAATACATCCCTTTCTTCTGAGAGCTTAGTATGTCACTTTATAATAGGAATTGATGTGCCGATGGTATAGTTAAGTAGCCATGATCATGGAGATATTGATAGGACATATGAGGATAGTGCAGCATACTATATAGGGAATGCCTGTCCGTAGTGAGTTATGTATTTGATTTGTGAGTATCTTTGTAAGTGTTGTGGTAGACACCTGTTTAATCTGAGATGTAAGAACAGCAAATCTAAACATTTGATCTATTTAAAATAAATTATCCGCTAACTTTCAACTTAGAAACTAACAAGCCTTTGAAAAGTTTGTTCTTTTTCTCCTTCAGATATGTAATGTCTTTCCCCCACACCATAGTGGGCCAGCAGAAAGAACAGATTTAAGTGCTACACAATGGGATAGGTATATATGTATATAGTTTTAATTCTATCAATGTTTAATTGTTTTTAATGATTGTTTTTTCTCTGTTCTTGTTGGTTCTTGTTTTTATCTGTAAGCTATTTTGTGTCCTGTCAGGGGAGAAGGCGGAGTATAAATTAATAATAATAATAATGATGATGATGATGATGACTGGTTGTGAGCATTCCTCACAGGATCAATTTGGTGCTGGGTGCTGGCAAGGAACAGGTCCAATAACTGCTCTTCATAATATAACTGGTAATTTCTAACACTATTAATAGAAAACCAGGGAATTTCTCGTAACCAGAAGAAAAATTCATTATCTTTTCATCAAACCTCTGTGCGCTTAACTGCCTGTGAACTGTAAGCATCAACAACACATAAATTGAAAAAAAACACCAATAACTTATTCTATAAATGGAAGCTGTCATCTATGATAAACAAATCTTCCCACTACAGTGTTTAGACTTTGACCAATCACTGACCAATTGTCCACTGAACTGGGTAAATATGATTTACCTCAGGAACAACTTGCAGACCTGCTGAGAGAGTAGCATTAAGTTTTCAAATCTGTCCCATGGTTCAGGAACCCACAACTCTTTGAATTTGGGGTTAAATTTGCAATCAGGACCTGTACTTGTGGATTCTGTTTAGAAAACCACCACAAGTAGGAGAGAGAGAGTTCAGAGGAAAATAATACAGTCTGACCAGTGACTGTTAAAAATAATAATAATAAAGCACAAGTCTTCCAGAAACAACACTATGTATCAGGAATATACATTAGGAACCTGGTACTATGCAAACATTATTGGGCTCCACTTCCAATCGCCCCTGACCATTGGCCATGCTGACTAGGGTGGAGGGGAGCTTTTATCCAGCAGAACCTGGAAGGCTACAGGTTCCCTTGCTTCATGGTGTAGCATTTGTATCTTGATCCTGTAGTTGTTTACACAGAATAAACTCCCGCTGAGTTCAGTGGGTTGTACACCTAGGTCTTGAATTGTTTCCTGGAGTTTTAATTCTGAAACAAGAAGAGAGCTATCACTTTTAACACAATTAAATCCTGGGAAGTCAATTGGCCTACTTTTGGTAATGACTTTGTACTGCTATGACATTGCATTGGAGGCTGAGCTGGTAACGGTATTGTGTTGACTCTTAAATTGCACAAACTGGTTTTTCATAACTTTAGTGTACACACCTGCAAGGCTTACACTGGAAAATAGAGCCACCTTGCATCCTAGGGAAGCTGTTCTATGATTACGTGCTCCTAGTTAGCTAGATGAAAGGTCTTACAGGTTGTCCTAGGAGAGGGGCAAGATCAGGGAAGGGCAGAGACGCAGCACACAGCTAAGTTATATTGACAGCTTTTCAGCAACACTGAGCTTAGGAAGCTGCCAAGGCAAGGACAAGGATGTAAATGCTGAGATTTGTATTTGGAATGCTGGTTAGCCTAAACTGGGCCTTGAAGATCGTATTAGAAATAGGAGCTTCCCATTGCCATCCACTGGGGGAGTGGCTTTGCCATCCAACATAGACCTGGTCTAAAGGTTATTTTAAGCCAAATATTGGTTTGTTTTTGGTTACAGCTTGTGGCTCCATGAGTGTGGCTTTGGAGAACCTTGGCTTAGCTCAGCCCAGTCCAGTGTAGCAGCAAAAAGGACCAGGGAGGAGCTGCATGCTGCTTTCTGGAGGCTGCACATTCATTCATGTTAAGCCAAGGTTTGTCTTAGTATGAAATGTGAATCTGGCCACACTCTGCTTTACTGTAGATGTGACCTATCAACCGTTGACCAATTAAAATCCATAATGGCCCTCAATTTCCAGTTACTCAAATACTGAATATAGGGTGTACCAGTGAGAAGAAAATACCAGCCTGGAGTGATATCCTGTCTTTACATTCTTTGAGTTTTCCTCCCTGAAGTCCACCTAGCCTAATCACTTGCCTCCAGACTGCTGTCATGCAAGGCTAATCAGAGGACGGAACTGCTGTCTTAGGTCCTAGAGCTCCCCTCCTGGCCCAGTTGGCACAACCTCATCTTTGTTGTAAGGAAAGCCATTTAGTAAAAGGGGGAGGAGTAGATATATTATATTTTTCTTAAGTAAATGCCCATTATTTTTTCCTGAAGTCATTAGGGTTGTTGTTTGGAGAGGATATTGATTTGCTTTAAGATGTCTGGTTGCTGTGGCTGTGCATATGTGGCCACAATTAATCTTGTAGCGGAGAATTTGCTAATGAAGAAGCATAAATGAGCTGTGTTAAGGTCGTTAGTGGTCATTGGATGTCTGCATACAGCAATTGCTCCTGCCCTTAATGGCATTTCTGGTCATTAAGGTTTCACAATTAATGACAACCGCTCTTTTTAAATATGTGTGCGTGTTGGGAAGCAAGCTCTTCTTCAAGAATTCCATTTGTTTTCTCTCACATGTACCTGACTAACAGTATTCTTTTAGAAAGAAATCCCTTCACAAAAACCTCTGTTTTTAATTCTGGGGCTGCTGTAAAGCAATGGTGAGATGACCAACGGATCCAGAGATGATTGCAAGCTAGGAAATGGCTAATGGTTCTACTTCAGAACAGTTGACTGTGATGAAGAGTTTGCATTTTGCTGGAGATTCTGTGTAAAGAATGTGCATGGGCCTTTGGTGAAAGAGGGCCGAGGCAGTAATTTTTGGGATTCTTGTTATGGGATGCCTGCCAATGAGGGAGAAAGGACAGAAAGCACAGAAAGGAGAGCAAGACTGGGGAAACTTTAGGGTGATTCTATCCATCCCCAGGCCATCCCCCAATTAGGACTCTTAAGCAAAACATTTCACAAATTTCAAGGAAAGCAAACAAAGAATCTGAAGAAGGAAACCTTTCTCACGGGGATGTCACACATCCTAAATCTCAGTCAGCTGAAATGACTAGATAAATTCTTGTTTGTTGTACTAGATAGTTGGACAGCTGGTAGAGAATTGAATCTAATAATAAGGGAAGTGCCTCACTGAGATAGGAGGGGCCCTCCCCCCAAGTGTCATTTCAAATGTAACATGTAAGTCTCAAGCATCTTTCTTTGTTTTAAGATCAGTCACATGATGTAACAATAACAATAACAATAACCAGCACCAACAGACATGTATTTCTTGTCTCCCCATATAGTTATGGGTTGCAAGGCTCACAGATGATTATGAACCTTATTGTAAATTCCAACACACATGCACACACAAACACACACATCTGCCTTTAAACATTCATAACAAGTTGTTAGTTCAGTGCTACTGTGTTTTGTGAGGGTTTCCTTTTTCCGCTCTTTTTTTTAATTTCGCTTGGTAGAAGTGAATTGTTCCACCAGGCAGACTTCCAATTAATCACCATGTGCTTGATCAGGGGACCCTACTCTGATTTCACAGACAAAAATATACAGAATTACACCCCGAAGTATGTGTAATATCCTACTGCAACGGGTGACATAGCAGTTTTGCATTGTTGCGTTAAACTCATAAGCACCAAATTATACATTACTTTTCTTCCCAAAATATCTGGGGTGGGGAAAAGAGATGGATTGGAGTTGCAACATGTTGTGGGGCCTTAACCCTTCCCCTGCACATGATGGCTTTGGTCCAAATCACTGTTCTCAGATCTCTTATTACTTACAGAGGTGAAACCATGCATGCAACTATGTATATGCTTACAACTTACATATATGCTTGTATGTTTTCCCTGTATGTGGCTAATGACAGCTCTGCCTTAGGGCTGGGGGGGGGGGGGCGCGTATGTGGATTAGTGTTGTACCATAGAATAGTAGGCAAGACTTTTTCCACACCTTGCCTCATTCCAACCTTCCATCACAGCTGCTTTTAGGAAAAAAAAATTATACAGGGAGGTGCAATCACAGATCTCCCATTCAGTGTTTGGTTTAGCAATCAGGTCCACCGTTTTTTTACAATACAATAAGCTATGGATACACAGGAATCACAGGGACGCGGGTGGTGCTGTGGGTTAAACCACAGAGCCTAGGACTTGCCGATCAGAAGGTTGGCGGTTCGAATCCCCGTGAAGGGGTGAGCTCTTGTTGCTCGGTCCTTGCTCCTGCCAACGTAGCAGTTCAAAAGCACCTCAAAGTGCAAGTAGATAAATAGGTACCTTCCAGCGGGAAGGTAAATGGTGTTTCCGTGTGCTGCTCTGGTTTGCCAGAAGTGGCTTAGTCATGCTGGCCACATGACCCGGAAGCTGTACACCGGCTCCCTCGGCCAATAAAGTGAGATGAGCGCTGCAACCCTAGAATCGGTCACGACTGGACCTAATGGTCAGGGGTCCCTTTACCTTTACCTTACACAGGAATCAGTGGGACTCCTAACATGCAAAGTACATTCAAAACCTCATGGAACTGTCAAGATGAGTGAACATACCCGGACAAGTAGGTTGAATGGCTAGACTTGAGAGGAACAAATGCAAGGTGGCACCACCCAAATAGCACATGCATGGTCATACTTGCAAACGGTTGTTTAGAATTGGCTGCTCACTAGGCTGCTCACTAGCTCTCAAGTGCTCACCTTAGAAAATAGAATTTGTGGAGGGGAGACAACAAAAATACAATGGAGGCTGTTACGTGGTCTTTTGAGTTTGGTGGCTCTGCTCAGAGACCTAAACTAGATGTGATATGCAGTGGTGCTCATGTTTCCCTTGACCTTTTTAAAGACCAAAAGCAGCCTTAGGAACATAGCTGTCAACTTACAGATTTGAAAATAAGGGACCAGCAGCCAAAATAAGGGACCTGCAGCCTCACCTCTTCCAGGCACTCCAGTCTTCCTGTCCTCCTGCAGTCTGCTCAAACTCATGCTGGGTAGCTTCGAGAACACTGTCCAACCAACTTTGTAACCAGAGGTTCAACTGAATAGAATCTGAATCACATGCGCCACAAGGCCTATGCAGCCTCAACTTAAGATGCAACAAAATGGCGTCCAGCATTCAAAAAATCCCTCAGCTTGCATTAACTAGCCACACACAAGGCATGCAAGCTCCACCCCCCAGTCGTTCTTAGACTTCTTATTGGGGGAGCAACACACCCAAGCAACACAGTTGGAGCCTCCCTCCTCCCTGGCTGGCAGGGAGGGAGGGAGGGAGAGGAGCTGCTTCCTTTGAAATTTAAGGGACATCATTTAAGGGACATTTAAGGGACATCCATCAATAAGGGACAGCAGCGGGACATGGTGCTGGAATAAGGGACTGTCCCTTCAAATAAGGGTCACTTGACAGCTATGCTTAGGAAGTGAGCCTGAACAAAGGAATGGTGGGTAGGAGGACATGCTCTATTCTTTTCCATCTGTCATTTCCCTCCCTGCTCAGTCTTTTCCATTCCAGCAGCTGCTTCTCCACCTCTGTGGAAAAAGATACAGGTTCCTTTTGTCTCCTTCCCCATGGAAAGCAGTGGGGGGAGTTGAGTAGAAAAATGGAAGAAGGTGAAAGCTTAAACAGCCTCCCTCCAGCCCATGATCCTTGAACTTGGAGCCTCTTGAGTCTACTTGTGCTTTGCAGGAAATGCTAAGGGACAATACCCATGACAGCCAGCCACATTGAGACCGAATAACTTCAGAGCTGAGCCATTATCCCCTAGGAGTTCTTCAGATCCTTTGAGAGACTGGAAGAAAAGAAAGGTGAATGCTGTCTAGCCGCAGCATTGTGCAGAAATACAACAAGAGGGAGGATCAATTCTTCGGGAATTTTCACTGCTCCTTGTTGCTGCTCCTTGTAACCACGTTCATTTTGAGCACAGCTCTTACACCGATTGATTTTGTTCCAATCAAAAGTCATTTCGTCCCCACCCCTGCCCAATTGCTAACGATTGCAAGTTTTAAGCCATGCAAATACTTGAAATGACAAGCTTTTCCTGTATGAAGCCACACGTACGTCCTTTGCTTACTTTTGCACATGTGCATTTTGGATGCATGTTAAAACTTGGGAGTTGCTGAGACAGGGATGTAGAAGACTGCTTGTGAGAGATGAAGATTGCATATGTGTAGGCAAACCTTGGCGGGATGGGAGATGTGGTTGAGAAGGTGATTGTTGTCATTATCTCAGTGGTCTACTGTTGTCTTTCTTGTTTTGCAGAAGGAACACTGACCCTACCTTTGGTTTGTTTGTTTGTATTTCCCCCCTCCCCTCCAGAACCCCCCATTGCTGATCCTGCTACCGTAGTCCTGCTGTTTTGCAAAGCTGGAATCGACACGCATGTAGGGAAGGGGGCCAGAGTCCCGGCAGCTGTCCCCAATAGATGTGACTGTTATGCTAGCTTTCCTTCGTTTATTCCTTTTGTAGGTTATTTTTGGTTCTGGGGGTCGTTGGGAGGTGTGTTTTTCTTTTGTTTGTTTGATCCTGAAAGGTTAGCTGTGCAGTTTGGTTTCTTCTGTGCGAACCAACCTTGGGAGTGCAGAGCTCTTAAAAATACAAATTTCTATTGCAGCCGCAAGTTTCAAATTGGTCTCCAAGCAAGGTGGTGGGCAAAGCCCACATTGATTCATTTGGAAGAGGGAGGTGCTATTTGTTCCTTCCTCTCACTCTCCTTGCTTTTGTAAAAGAGGAAAAAGAAGAAAAAGCCCACAATGTTTTTAAGAGCTCTGAATAAAACTGCTTTGCCAATGGGGAAGCGGGAAGGGATGACTTTGGTTTTTCTTGTGCCCGGCAGCAAAAGGGTTAATGCCTGCTTTCCTCTTTGATATCCATTAGTTTGGAGCCCATGTTGTGATTGGTCCATGTCCATGTGTGTTTTGTTCCTGAACTTTATGACTTTGATTAAAGGAGCAATCCAAGGTGCGCCTGACTAAGAGTGGACATTTCCCATTTCTCCAGGTCACCCAACCTGCTTGCAGTTCACAGCAAACATGACTGAGGCTGTCAAAACCTATCAGTGGCAATGCATTGAGTGCAAATCCTGCAGCCTCTGTGGGACGTCTGAGAATGATGTAAGTTCATCTTCTTTACCGGTATTGAGATTAGCAACTTAGTTTAAAGGCTACAAGTTCATTTGTAACGTTCATTCATTTAAATCGCAGCACTTTCCGCAAGCAGAAGATAGCCTTTTCTATGATCTATAATGTTTTGGTGCGCGCATATGCTCTCTCTCCTCCCTGCCCCATTCCTTTCTCCCTGCCCCATTCCTCCCTGTTCCTTTCCTCCCTGTTCCTTTCTGATCTGGGTTTGAATATGTGTGGACTTGAACTACGATAGCTAAGGGTGGTTCAAGCCTCAGTGTATTAGGACCTGGAATATGTTTTGGCTGCAGGCAGCGGACATTGGAGAACATGCAAAGTCCCCAAGGTAATGTGGTAGAATCACAGCACAGTTCAATTACATATACATTAGCTTTGTAAGCACTCTTTAGTAAAATGCTTGGAAATCTCAGATCTGAAGATGGATTTTTTTTTTTACCTTTCTTCCTCCTCCTCCTGATACCACTGGTGTCATTTGTCTTAAGTAGGTTGCTGAATTTCCCACCTGGTCTAATTTGCTGTTTTGTTTAGTGTTGCTTAATTAAAAATATATATTTATTTTAAAAAACCTGACCACTCATATAAAAATCAAGATGGGGCACAACAATATAAGGAGGTTGTTGTAAAGCAAAAGAGACCATAAATAAAATATTGACTAATCATTAAAAATGACTGGCTCATCTTGAGAAAATTCGGTTAAAGGGTCTTCAAGAGATGGCTGAAAATTAGCATTGAGGATGCCTGCTGAATCTCTGCTGCAGAAGTGGCTCAAAAGATGGGATAGAGCCACTGTCCTAGCTTACTGGAACGGAGAAGGGCAGGAGAGAGGCAGTGGAGAGGTTGGTGTAGTGCAAACTCACCGGGAGGAACGCTGGATTAACTCCTCAGGTGCATTTGCATCATGCCAACCTTCCCATAGGGATGTGGGTGGCGCTGTGGGTTAAACCACAGAGCCTAGGACTTGCCGATCAGAACGTCAACGGTTCGAATCCCCGTGACAGAGTGAGCTCCCGTTGCTCGGTCCCTGCTCCTGCCAAGCTAGCAGTTTGAAAGCATGTCAAAGTGCAAGTAGATAAATAGGTACCACACCGGTGGGAAGGTAAACGGCGTTTCCGTGGCACTGCTCTGGTTTGCCAGAAGCGGCTTAGTCATGCTGGCCACATGACCCGGAAGCTGTACGCCGGCTCCCTCAGTCAATAAAGCGAGATGAGCGCCGCAACCCCAGAGTCGGCCACGACTGGACCTAATGGTCAGGGGTCCCTTTGCCTTTACTAACCTTCCCATTGCCTTGCCACTCCCCCTTCATCCTGTTAAGCAACAGCGACCCACATAGCAGTTCTGCTCCACCTGGCAAACAGCTTCTCTTGGCACTGGAGATTTTAAGCATCTTTCCAAGATAATAACTGGCAACAACAATAATAAAAAACAGAAAATAAGCTGCTTACACAAGCCCCTCTTGTTTTAGCAAGGAAACTTTGCTTTTTTTATGCAAGGGCTACAAGAAGCCCACCCCCTCTCTGTGTGTGTGTTGATGCTGCTGTTAGGCCATGCCCTGAGCAAAATGAGAGATCCCCCCCCCCATTTGAAATACAAGTTGCAACATGCATGCCAGCTATGTCCAGAACTCCTGCCTGTGGAAAAGTGAGAACAGAGTGACAGCCATTTCAGAAAGCAGGAGGGATGCTCCTGTATCTATCTGCATTCATATATGTTCTCTGTTGTCTTCTTGCCACAACTTCATATTTATAGTACCACAATGCACCCATTTATGAGATACTTTCAGCTTCTATGACTAATCTAGTGTTTGTCTTCTTCTCTTTCCTCCTAACACTCTTGAATCAGGACCAGCTGCTCTTCTGTGATGACTGTGACCGCGGCTATCACATGTATTGCTTAAACCCACCAGTCTCTGAACCTCCTGAAGGTAACGTTGCTTGGAATCTACCCTATTTGCTGTTTGCTGTTGTTGTTAAATATTTCTGTCCTGTTTCTCTGCTCAGAGAGCACTCAGGGTACCATTTCCAACTTTATTTATTTATTAAATTTGTATACCACCCTTCATCCAAAGATCACAGGGCAGTTCACAACAGAAAAATACAAAATGGAAAACAAAATACACAATAAAGCAAAACCAATCCATAAACTCCCTCCAATACTTAAAAGGCCATAGAATGTTAATCAGCCAAGTGTCTGGTTGAAGAGAAATGTTTTTGCCTAGTGCCTAAAGATATGTAATGAAGGTGCCAGATGAGCCTTCTTGGGGAGAGCATGCCACAAACAGGGAGCCACCACAGAAAAGGCCTGTTCCCATGTTGCCAAAATATGGGACAAGGTCAAGACGTTTTCAAGATATGGAAAAAGGTAAAGCAGTCATTGTTGTAAATCATGCTGTGTATGTGCAATTACACAACGTGACTTAGCCAAAGAATTCACAAATACTAATGCAAACTCCTTGCACATCAAACAGGATTTGCACCAGCAGATGAGTTCAGGTGACTTATAACTTGCTTTGCAAGCATTTTAGAAGCCTACACTAACAAAAGTAACACAAACCAAATGGGTGGTTTCTTGACTTATAAAACATGACTGTTCATGAAACCTACTTACATTTAGAGGTGTACACCTGCTTCAGATGAAACCTACATCACAAACTGAATCAGCATGCATTGGAGAGGTTTGGATCTTGTCTGGAACAGAGCAAGCCTTCTCCAAAGCAATTCATGGCAAATTTGGGTTGCCCCTGAAGTTGCAAGGGTATTTAGAGCAGTGTTTCTCAAACTTGGATCCTCAGCTGTTGTTGGACTACAACTTCCATCATCCATAGCTGGCAAGACCCGTGATCAGGGATGATGGGAGTTGTAGTCCAACAACAGCTGGGGACCCAAGTTTGAGAAACACTGACTTAGAGTCTCAGGTGTTGAAAACTGATGCATATTTAGCAGCAGGGAGAAGTAGGCATTTGCAAATCATGGTTCTTTCTGGTATTGTTAAAGACGAGTAACCAGAAGCAATCTCCACTTTTCCATCTACTGTAGAATTATGACATGATGAAACAGCATCTCCTGAAACTGATAGGTCTACAAGCAGGCATATGTAACCTCTCCTTTGTTGTATTAGGTCAGCTTACACCAGGAACGAGCTAGATATTGTTGGACAACAAATTCCACAATCCCTGGCCATGCTGGCTGGGTCTGATGCAGACTGGAGTCTGACAACATTTGGGCCACAGGTCCCCCAACCCTGGCTTAGGCCAATAACACAAAGCTCAGTGTTAAATAGTTCTTTATTACAGCAGCAAAAGCAGACAAGAAAACTTCTTCCTACTTCCCACCCACTAGTTACTCATTTTAACAGCTATCTTATTGACTCCGCTACACACTCGGGTCAAATTTTGCTTTCCTTCAAAGTTTTCGAAGTGATGGCTTTTGGAAATAATCTCTAGCATTGTGACTATAGGTCAGCACTTACCTAGCTGTGATACAAACAAATTTATGCAGGCAAGAACAGGCTAATGGGAATCCAATCTCATTGTAGTGTTCCTGAAAATATTCCTTAAATATATATATATATCGATTGTGGAAGCTGCTGTGTCTTTGAGTGTGTGTGTGTGTGTGTGTGTGTGTGTGTGGTGACTTCAACAGAAGCTAAGGAGTGATTTTCCAGATTGTGTAATGAGGCCCATGCCTGTGCCATGGGAAATCAACCAGTTAACTAAATAATTAAATGTGTTATGCGAGTCCAAAATCCTACCTCACAGAGTCAACTGCCTGCCAAATCTCTACATAGTTAACTTCCTTCTGATCAGCCTCATAGGGAAGTGGGGGACAGAAGTAATTTTGACACATCTTCAACTATCCATCTGTTTATTAGGCTGAATACAATACAATTTAGTGAAACCACCCAAAAGGAAAGGTATTGTATATTTGGCAAACACAACTGCCACTCACTAGGCACACTGTATGCAATACATCATTGTATCCCCCTTGTTTATACAGTGGTTCCTCGGGTTAAGAACTTACCGTATTTTTCGCCCTATAGGACGCACTTTTTCCCCTCCAAAAATGAAGGGGAAATGTGTGTGCGTCCTATGGGGCGAATGCAGGCTTTCGCTGAAGCGCACCGACCCCTCTCGCTCTCCAGGCTTCAGGAAGTTCTCTGCAAGCCTTGGGAGCCCACGGGAGTTCCCGCCGGTCTCCCAAGGCTTGCGGAGAACTGCCTGTTCTGGGGGTTGGGGTCGGGGAAAGCTCGTGCCTGGGGGGGGGATATTTTTTTTCTTTATTCCCCCCCCCAAAAAAAACTAGGTGCGTCCTATAGGCCGGTGTGCCCTATGGGGCGAAAAATACGGTAATTCGTTCTGGAGGTCTGTTCTTAACCTGAAATCGTTCTTAACCTGAGACACCACTTTAGCTAATGGGGCCTCCTGCTGCCGCCGCACAATTTCTGTTCTCATCTTGAAGCAAAGTTCTTAACCTGAGGTAATATTTCTGGGTTATCGGAGTCTGTAACCTGAAGCGTATGTAACCTGAAGCATCTGTAACCCCATTTGGTGCTGCATTCCACTGCAAAGTGGGAGAGAGCAGGCGCTGTAACCTTCCAACAGCTTGACTTCACCCCCAAAGGCACACTCCTCCACTGTCTTCAAAGATGAATGGATGCCAGCCTTGTCTTTATCACACAACTGTGACAAACATCACTGTAATTAGTTGTAGTTGTGTGGTGCTTTAAATATTGCTTTTAAAAAACTCTAATGCAGGTATACGTACCTGCACTCATGCACAGACACAGAGATGTGCACAGCATATTTCAGATTAGAGTGTGTACCCACATATTTTTTTTAAAAAAAGGATTGTACCACCTCAGAGTAGTGGAGGGATGGGTGCCAATCAAAACTGATGCTTCCAGTGGGGAAACATCTGAAGAACGCCTGCATCTTTTGTCATTTGGTCCTTAATATAAAATACATATAGCCTATCCATATAGCATGCACACACAGAGGAATATGCATATTTGTGATCACACATGTGGATCCGCATGTCCTCCAACCTGCAAATGTTTTACCTGTAGGAAATGTGTGACATGCAAACTGGTCCTCTTGTGTAGTGCGGTTTAAATAGCTTTCCCACTTATTCTGCCTGACATTGATTGATGTACCCCAGGACCACTCACTGATCTGATGGTTTTATTACTGTATTTATTTATAGGGAGTTGGAGTTGTCATTTGTGCCGAGAACTTCTCCGAGAGAGAGCATCTGCCTTCTGCTTCCAGCCCTAGAAGAGTCTCCGTGGACCAGAACTGGGCTTGTTCCTGGACTTTTGGCACCAGCACACAACTGTCACCTGCCACCTAAGGATCTATGTCACTACAAACACACCTGTACACACATGAAAGAGAATGGACATTCAAAGAAATTTCTGTGGTATTTGCTGTCCAAGTGTAGATTTCACAAATCTTGTACCTCCTGGGTTCTACTAGAAGGAAGACACATGGTTTGTTTGTTTTTTTTATGTTTCCCCATCCCCACTGCAGTGCATGATTGCAGATATGCCGTAATAGATTCACATGTGTTATGATAATAGCAAAGCAGGGAACTGTTGTAACTGTTGGTATTTAGGCATTTAAACTGTGTGGCATTGTGCTTTGTGTTTGATCTGTTGTCCCCCCCCCCCCACTCTAGCACCCCAAGAGAAATGCCAGTGTCATTTCCACATCCGTCCTTGATGCAGAGCTGTGGTGAAGATATTGAGAAGTATCATTCGCTGCAGGTGTCTTAGAGCAGGGGTCAGCAACCTCTTTCAGCCATGGGCCGGTCCACCGTCCCTCAGACCATGTGGTGGGCGGGACTATATTTGGGGGGGGGGAATGAACAAATTCCTATGCCCCACAAATAACCCAGAGATACATTTTAAATAAAAGGACATATTCTACTCATGTAAAAACATGCTGATTCCTGGACTGTCCGTGGGCCAGACTGAGAAGACGATTGGGCCACATCCGGCCCATGGGCCTTAGGTTGCCTACCCCTCTCTAGAGGAACTCCCCCCTCACAAGCACACTTTTAGATGTAGAGGACCTTCAAAGGATACAACAGCTCAATTCTTTCCTAGTCATTGACAGTAAGGCCCAAGCTACATGTTGGGTGCTACCAGTCCAAGTCCTCCCAATTCTCTGGTAACATGTATGTGGAGATGGGGAACCTGTGACTCTCCAGATGTTGTTTTCAACACCATCCCTAACTGTTGGCCATGCCCTCAGCCTCCTGCTTACATGGGCTTGAAGTGGATATGAGTAGGTGGGAAAATTCAGCCCTGGGGTCCAAATATCGCTCTCCAGGTTGCTCAGAATGTTCCCCAAGCCACATCCTATCACTGTCCCTACTCCACATGCTGCTCAAAGCTCTTTTGCCTGGCTGGAATTTGTCCTTCACTGTGATAATGCCTCTCGCTTGCTGGGGTGAAGAAGGGTGTGTGTGCTTGTGTGTGAGGAAGCCTCTGGTTTTGCATTTGCATCTGTCGCTCTACCCATCTGTTTGCCTTTGGTCTCCCCCACCTCTGGCATGCAGCCTCGGGAAAGTTACCCACAAGGAAATGCTGTCCTCAGGCTGGAAAAGTCCCACCACCCTCCTGTTCGAACACATTGACCTGCCAACATTTAAGTTAGGCCAAAGGACACTGTTTCTTCAGGCCTGATCCGAAGACTTAAAATGGGAGCAGCACATGTGCTTAGGGTAGAGCACCCAACATCCCATGGCTGTGTGCATGATCCATAGGAAGTTTTCTTATGCAAAGCCCAGACCATTGATTCAGCTAGCTCAAGTGTTGTCTACGGCAAATGGCAGTTCTCCAGGTTTCAGACAAGAGTCTTTCCCTGAATCCCCAGCCCTACGTGGAAAAGACAAGGATTGAACCCAAGTTCAGCCTTTTGAATGCACTCCACCTCTGCACTGCAGCATCACTAGTCCAGGTTAAGCATGTTTAAGTATCACAGATTTAAGCCCATGCTTAACTCTCTTCCATCTAAATCAATGGCTATGTACAGTTCTTAGGAGCATGGTCCAGCCAAAATTTCCTCTAGTTGTCGGAAGGACATTTTAAAGTGTTTAAAGCAGGGGCTGGGGCTGTATCTAAGTGGTAAAACATCTGCTCTTCATGCAGAAGCTCTATGGTTCAATCCCTGGCATCTTCAGGTAGGTTTGAGATAGACCCTTGCTGAGTCAGGGTTGGGATAGACCCTGCTGAGTCAGTGTAGACAATGGACCAATGGTCTGATTCTGGATAAGGCAGCTTCTGATATTACTATATATTTTCCAAAACACTAAGAGACTTGGAACTCAGAATGTCAGCCCTTTCCTTGAACCTGCAGATTTTAGTAACTGCTTAAAGGACTCTCCAGTGTAGAGATGAGGGCGCACAGCTAGTATCCTCATGGTGGTGCCCTGATCCAGCAGCAACTGCACATCTGGTGTAGCAGCTGCACTCGGATGGCAGTCAGGCCCAGGGAAGGTGCTGCAGGAGCAGCAGAACTCCTTGCTAAAGTGAAAAATCTAGAGTCTGGTGTTCCTGTAGATTTGAATGGAGGATTTGCTTGATTCACGAAAATATAAAATGGCCATTACAACACATTTCCCTCCCTAAAAGAAGACCTGCAAATGTTCTAGATGCTGTGTTCAAAACAAAAGAGAAGTGAACCTAAGATGGTTGTAGTGTCCTACATCTCTTCTGTGGACCCTAGGTCTCTACCAATCATTATTTAAGATGGCTACAGAATACATTGTGATTGTCAAGATATCCTGAGCCTCCAGTTGCAAGAAGCTGGAAGATGACTGGGGCTCCTTCATTCTATAAGCACCTGCTTTCTTGTAGCTTTCTTTTGAAGGATCCAGTACTGGCACAGTGGGAGACAGGGCACTAAGCTGTTTATAACATTGACCTGTGGTTGTCTGAATGTCCTTATGATTGACACATTGTGTTTGACCCTTTTTCTTTCATTTGATTTTAGAGAAAGAATGGCTGTATGTAGATGCATAAATTGTATATGTTCCATAACTAATTTGTTGTAATATGCCAGGGGAAACTACTCAAAATTGCCATTTGCTTTGGTTCAAGGCCACCATTTAAGGTAAAGAAGCAAGTAGGCTTTATTTTCAGAAAAGTGCAGGCCGCCATGTTTTAAAAGAAAACTCCAGCAAGAACAGAATCCTAATACTTCTCTTTGGGCCAGCTGCTAACAGTCACAAAGGAGCATGCTCATTTTTTAGTTTCACCAGGCTCTTCCTCAGACTTGATCTTAAACGAAACAAAAGTGAGGGGGGAAATGTTGCTGGTAAAACGTTTTGCAATATGCAATATAAAATAGATTTTCTAGAATCTATTTTAAAGTGCCATAACCCACTACTCAGAAATAAGGGTGCAATCCAGCCAAGGTTGACCACTTTTATGCCCCATAGATTTCAGCTATGAATTTGCTTATTTCTGCCATAGAAAGCAATGAAACTTAGAGCCTAAATCTTGATTTGAAAGTAAACCCCACCGAAGGGACTTGCTCCCCAAGAATCATGCATCAGATTTCAATCATAAAAAGTTTAATTTTGGCTGGCTGGCTCTGTAAGTGTTATCATTTGCTATCACTGTGTATGTTTATGAACTACAGCACTGTTTTAGCACTAAGTTGGCATAACTGCAGCTTCCATCCCATCAGCTTCTATTACCAGATGTGGTGTTACGCACAGTGATTGTATGGCCCAGTATTGCCCAGAGGGAGTGAGACTGAGATGACATTTCAGTCACCATGGGGTTGAAATGTGTCATCTGAGTTGATACAACGCTACGCAGATAAAATTAAGTAGTAACCTTTGGGAAATGGGACTGCAGCAGGACGGATGTGCCCAGAATATGAGGTGCCTGTCTTGTGCCAGAGCAATCCATCCTGGACACTGTTGCTGCTACACATTTCTGTAGGCTCAGTACATCAACCTGCAGTACTCGGGAGTAAGTTGCTCTCAAATAATTGGATTTGCTTTCAATTATATTGTGTTTAAGATCAAGGGATGGGGTGAACAGTGTTATCTTGAAATGCCAACGCAACTATGTACATTTTAGTTAATCCCTTTGCTGAGTAATGCTCTGAGTAGCACGGAGCATTCATAGAAAGGCAAGAAACTGATTTGGCATTTTTTAGGGTCAGAGAAATGGAGAAAAAAAGGCAAATGGAAAAAAGACCATCTGCTCACACAACAAATCAATCTGAGGAATGGGAGGAGGCAATTTTGAGGTTTTCACCCTTTCCTGCAGCCCTTGTGCTCCCCTAAACATGTTTTGTAGAGCAGATTAAGGGGGGGCCTGGAAGGTGGCAGGGGAGAGGGAATTGTCAGGGGAAATTGCCCTCACCCCTCATTCTGCTGATGAATCCCACCATTGGATACCTCCCATAATGAACTGCAATAATGGAACCCAAGGAGGCGTTTAAAATCATGTCTCTCTTGGCCCTAAAAGTTGTCTGAAATGACAAAAGCATTGTTTTTTTATGAACTTGAAGCAGTCCATGGAATGCAGAATGGCAAGCAGGGGAGTTACAAATCTTGTGTTTGCCATGTGGCACTAATGTGGAGGGAGGATATTTGCAGGAAAGGATTCGCTGACAGGTGGAGGTTCTTAACCGTTTCCCCATCTTGTGAGGACCTCTCCATCATGCCCATTCATGATGATTTGCACTCATAATGGTATCAGGGTGGCCTCACTTTTCATAGTGTTCGCACCTGCAAAAGTTTTGCAGCAGACATCCCATTTAGTTTCCTATCCGTGCATGTCCCCAGGCTTCCAACTGAAATCCGGCAGCTTTTTCTACAACAAATGTACCACTTCTGTTGTGCTATACCTCAAGGGTGCCCCTCTAGATGGCAAATAACTAATAAAGCAGAATGTTGTGTGAGTGATGCAGTATACACCCACCACTAATGCACTGTTGTTGTGTCAACTGACATGTTGCAGAGCACACCTGCAACATGTCTCCCCAGTTAATTGGGAGGAGCCCTGGGAAGAATAGAATACTCTTCTCTGCCCACTATTTCTCCTTTACAAATTCCATCCCATTCCTTATTACTGTTAACAAGCAAACTCCTGGGCAATTTGTTTGCTGAAGTAATGGGTAGCTCCACTGGGATCAATGGAAGTCAGATAGGAAGATGGCCGAGGCTGCATTTGGGAAAATATGCACTCTTCGAAGCTTCTCTGTAAAATGAATCACCTGAGCATTTAAATGTACATTGTCAAAAGAAGTATCACTTGACGTTATTGCCACCACCTCCTCAACAAATTAAAACACAATGAATTATAAAAAAATGGAATTGTTTTTTCTTGTTTGCATTGTCTGTAACCTTTAATATTTTTTAATTCATTATGATGAGATTAGAGCACATAACAAGTTGCACATTTATATACCCGGACTCATACGTATGATGCAGCCAAGTTCTGCAAAGGACAAGAGAACCATTTAGCATTGTCCACTGTTAGATCACAAGAAAATGCATTATTATTCCTCATATTCTCTTGCACTGAGAGTTGTTTGGGCCTCAAATGGA
Source organism: Podarcis erhardii (assembly GCF_964252035.2). Lineage (NCBI taxonomy): Eukaryota > Metazoa > Chordata > Lepidosauria > Squamata > Lacertidae > Podarcis > Podarcis erhardii. The sequence goes on from NC_138497.1 coordinate 46,723,548, forward strand.
AGCACTGGAAGCAAAACACATGAGTTATGAAACCCTTTAAATGGAAAGCTGAGCAGGCTAAGCCAACCCAAATTAAGGTTGTGATCCTACACATATACTTAGTTGTAAGCCCCATTGGTTTTAATAGGACTCATTGCTGTAAAAGTATGACCAGGACTGTAGGCAATTCAAGTCTAAGATTTCATGTGCCAGCAAATAAAATAATATATTTTTAGCTGCTATACCAACATTTTAAAATAACGAAGTGCATTGCAAGTTCATAAAAATGGCCTTGCATGTAGATAAGTTTATATGAGTGGGTCTTATGGAGAAACCATGTATTATGTGTCTGTTTGGTTTTTGTGTACCATTGTGAGCAGCACTCAAAGCACTAGCTTTTTGCAAGCACAGAGAGAACGATCTGTGCCAAGTTTGGTGTGTGACATCTGCATCTGCACAATCAACTCCATGCATGGCAGGGAAGGAAAAGTCAATGCAACCTGACCAAAAACGCTGCTGCTACGCACCAGAGAGACCCATGAGAATTGGCTCTGAGTTGCAAGACTTTTCGATTCAAGTGTTGTTCCAGGAACTTCATGCTGAGCATTCAAAGCATCTTTCAAGGGTAATGAAAAACTAGATGTGGGTTCAGTCAAGGCTTTGGTTGATTGGCTGTGTGTTTCTCTGTTCTGGTGAGAGCAGAATAGGAAGCTGGAGTGAGGACTGGCAGGCAGCCAAACCTTGTCTTCAGCAGTGATATAATTACTAATAATGACCTCAAGCCCAGTCAGCTAGTTAAATGGCTTTTCAGGGCAGGCACCAACTTAGAGTCTGGTTTATAGACAGGATAAACTGAATCTTTGGGGTACATGAAAACCGTTGTGCTTAGGTCCTCCTCAGCTATGGTCCAGGAGAGAGATCAACATCCTCAGGCTACAAGGCTAACTATATATTTAAGATTACATTTAAATTGTTGTTATTAAAACATTTAATTAGAAAGCGACTTAAAAATTCTTAAAATGTGCCCATATGTATGTCTGTGTCAAGAGAATTAGAAAATGGAATAGTTTATAACCCTGAGAACGTAAGAAGAACCTTCCTTGGATTAGATCAAAGGCTTACTTTAGCCAAGCAACCTGTTTCCGACAGTGTCCAACCAAAAGTCTATAGAAAACCCATAAGAGTGTGCTATTAAGTGCTGGGCTAGGGTTCAAATCCCCACTCGGCCATGAAGCTCTCTAGGTATCCTCGGACCAGTCAATGCCTCTCTGCCTAATGTACCACACAGGGTTTACCACACAGGGTTGTTGTGGAGATTTAGAGGGGGGAGAATCGTGTATGCCACCTCGAGCTCCTTGGAGGAAAAAATGAATGAATGAATGAATGAATGAATGAATGAATGAGAGGACATGATGACCTAGCACTTTCCTGTTTGTGTTCCCCAGTGACTGGTATTCAGAGGCAATACAGCCTCTGATCCCAGAGGCAATATGTATACCCATAACTAGCAGCTTGGTAGCCTGATCTCCAGGAATATGTCTAACCTCAGGTTAAAGTTGTTTGGACTGGTGACCGTTCACTACATCTTGGAAACCATGGAAACAAACTATGGAAACAAATTCCATAGTTTTAGCTATGTGCCTCATGAAGGACTTCATTTTATCTACCCTGAATATTGTGCCACTCACCATCCTTGGATGGTGGTTCTGGCATTCTGAGGGAGGAAGAAAAACTCTTCCCTCTCCACATTCTCCCCTCCGTGTATAATTTTATGTGTACCATTCCTCTAATTGAAATGGCTCCAAGCATTGAATGTAACCATTCCTCCTCCTTGGGAGTTGTTCTTGCTCTCCAATTATTTTGGGTGCCCTTTTCTGCTCTGCGCTATTCCCCCCCCCCCAAGTTGTGCTGACCAGGTGTTGTCACAGTATAGATTTATATAAAGGCATGATGACAGTGACAGTTTTATTATCTATCCTTTTCCTAATAATCTCCACTTTTTTTAAAGAGCTGCCACACACTGGGTCAACATTTTAATTGCGCTATCCACGATGACCTCAGAATCCCTTCATTATTAGTTGCTACCAGCTCAGAACCCCATCAGTGCAAATGTGAACTTTATTCTCTCACAGTGTACATTACACCACATCAATGGACCACCACATCAGCAAGGCCCGGGGGACAGGGGTTGTTGTCTGGGCAACCCAGACCTTCCATACACACTGCCCAGGCTTGTGCCCTGGTGAGGTCACTTTGGGGCTTCACCCCTGGAGGCACATTCCATTGTCTCTCCAGACAGATGGATGCCAACAGCAGGGCTTATTTGAAATGAAACATGACTGCGTTAGACTTCATTGGCAATATATATGATAACACTTAAGTCATCACAGTTCTCATGCTTCAACAACACTTACATGAAGTGATGGGCATCACTTAGAGTTAAGTTCAGAGTTGAATCCCTTCTGCTTCCATGGCTGATCTAAAGCATAATGGTTTAGGACATCTAGAATTTTTACCTGTGTCGTGACCAGAACATGCATTTACTCAACCTGCCACTTCAGATGTCTCCCTGATTTCATTTTCCATCTGAAGATCATCACCCTGAGCATTTTGGTCAAGAGGGTTGTCAGGGGCTCAGGAGCAGAGGCACAGGGAAGAGAGGAAATGGAGAGTGAAGGGGAAGAATCTGAGGGCAGCTTAGGAGAAGATGACAGTGGCCCGAGAGATTCCATGAGCCTCTCCAGCGAATCAGAAGATTCACAGAAGGGGGCGCCGGTGGCCAGGGCAAGGGGGGTCCCAAGGGGGACACTCCAGAAGCAAGGGGCCAGCGGGGACTCCCAGAGCAGCAGTTGGAGATCAGGACCAGCTTCCCCACCAGACCGCAGTGGGGGGGAAGAGTCCCAGGTGTCGGGGCCAGCGTCTCCCCCAGCAGGGAGAGAAGATGAGTCAGGGCTGACCACGCCTCCATCGGAGAGTCAGGGAACGGAGGGGAGGTCAGGTCCAGCTAGCCTCCCGGAAGAGGGAAGCAGTGACAGAAGCAGTGTCACGGTCAGGAGGAAGGTCACTGGGTGGGCGCGAGCGCCAAGTTCAAATGTACAGGCGCGCGGGACAGCAGAGAACCCGGATTGGGAACCAGGTCCTAAAGCCCGCCGGAGGCAGGGGGAGGAGTCAGGGGACTCAGCGTCAGAAGAGTCCAGAAAGGGGAATGCCCCAGCGGACAGGAGGACCCAGAGGAGGAGAGAGCAGAGGAAGAGGTGGAGCAGGGCTAGAGTCTTAAACTGGTGTCAGAGGGGAGGAGATTCAGACGGAGCTTCGGCGGTCTAGGGTTTAAGACGTAGAGCTGCACGCCACGGCTTTGAAGTAGAGACTGAACTTCAATAAAGACTTTTGTATATAACAACGACCTGGCGTTGGTCCTCTGTGAGCTGGGACCTTGGGCAGCTCTGACAGTAAGCTCCGTCTCCCTAAGAAAATAAACCCTCGCAGCGTGAGTGGGCGCAGCGGGGGGGGGGCAAAACTCGGCGTTTTGCGAGCTCACGAAGATCGGCAAAGATGACTACAGAGGAGAAAGTAAAACAGCTGCAAGACGCAGTCACGAGGCTTTCCATGGAGATAGGAGCATCCAGGAAGAGAGAGGACGAAGCACTCTGCCAGGATCTGCAGACCAGGTGGGAACGTTTGGGCAAGGAGGGACTGCCAGGACCTAAGCCAGAGGGAGTTGGCCTCGGGAAAAGGGGGGGCAGCATCGTAGCCCATTTCGACAGGAACCTGCAGCAGTATCCTAACTTCAGAGCAGACATAGTGTTCGCGCTCAATTTGCTTCGGAAGGACTTTAGAGATGAGGAGGAGAAAGTAGGCTTCATAATAACTCATCTGCATGGGGAAGCGAAAGCGTGGCTGCGCAATTTTTGGCGCGACAATGATCCCGCCCTCCAAAATTCAGATGCCTTTATTAAGGCTATGGACGCTTGTTTTAAATCTACAGTGGATGTGGACGTTGCCAGGAGGGAAATGCATGGATTGAAACAGGGCAAAGCCACTGTGAGGCAATATCACTCCCGCTTTTTTGCGTTAGTAAATGCGCTGGGCTGGGAGAAGAACTCAGCTGCAGTCAGAGATCTGTTCTGGGAGGGGCTAAATGGGGCCGTGAAAGATGGGCTGGCGAGGGGGGAGAGACCCAACAACACCTCAGAAGTCATCCAAAAAGCGCTGGCAATAGGGGTGCGCCTGGAAGAACGCCCTTGGAGGAGGGATGAGGGACGTATGGAAAGCACACCAGCCAGAACAACTCCTTTCCTACCTAGAGAGACAGCGCGCGCGCAGTCCATGCCTCCTCTGGGGGGAGGAGAAGAGCCGATGGAGATTGGTGGTGCCAGGGCTCAGACAGCAACCAGAGCCCAAACACCAGGAGCAGTCAAGGCGAAGGCTCCTAGAGGGAACAGGAAGTGCTACATCTGCGACAGTGCTCAGCACATGGCCAAAGAGTGTCCCCAGAGGCTCCAAAGGCACACTGCAGCCTCAGCAACAGTAAAAGGAGCAGCTCAGCAGGGAGAACAGCTGCAGGGAAACGACGGAGTCTGGCTGGAGACAGAGACACTGGGGCCCAGCCAGGCGAGTCAGTGAAGCAGTCCCCAGGGATTTTACAGCCCACAGACCCCCTCCCGCCCAAACCAGTGGTGCAACTCACCGCATCGCTCCAGCTCCCCAATGGACGCACCATGGAAGTCCCTATTACCATTGACTGTGGTAGTAATGCAGACTTTATAGGAGTGGATTTCATCAAGCAACATCGCATAGCGCTCTTACCAGCCACAATGCCCCTGAACGTCGTCACGGTCGATGGCAGAGAGCTACTGGGAGGACAGGTGGTACAGCAAACACCGCCAATGGTGATGCAAATTGGAAATCACCGCGAAGTCATCAGCTTCAATGTCACCCACCTGTCGGACACGCCCATAGTATTGGGCATGAGTTGGCTGGACAGGCACAGCCCGGCATTAGCATGGTACCAGCGTCAATTGACCTTCTGCTCCTCCTACTGTGCAGAACACTGCATCCTGACTAACCAGGAAGATGAGGGGCGAGAGGATGAACCACAGCTACACTTGGGCATGCTGCAAGCGGTGCCCGACAAGTACAAGGCATTTTTGGAGGTCTTCTGCGAGAAGGAAGCGGACAAGCTGCCTCCCCACAGGCCCTACGACTGCAAGATTGACCTCCTGCCGGGGGCGACGCTGCCGACTGGAAAACTGTATTCCATGTCTGAAGACGAACTGCAAGAGCTCAGGGAGTTCATAGATCACAACTTGAAGCGGGGATTCATCCAAGAATCCAAAGCAGTGGGGGGCAGTCCCGTGTTTTTCATGAAGAAAAAAGACACCCCCCAAAAGAGGCTTGTAGTTGATTACAGGGTCATAAATCCGAGGACGAAGCCCACGGCATTCCCCATGCCCAAGATCGATGACCTGCTTGCGAGGGTGAGGAAGGGACGCATCTTCACCAAGTTGGATCTGCGAGGGGCGTACAACCTTATACGCATGGAAGACGGCCATGTTTACGCCTTTAGGCACCTATGAATACAGAGTTATGCCGTTTGGCTTGCAAAATGGCTCCCACTGTTTCCAAGCCTTCATGCACCACGTGTTAGCAGGACTCCTCTACAAGAAGTGCGTCTGCTTCCTGGACGACATTCTGATCTTCTCGGAATCGCAGGAGGCTCACGAGAGGGACGTCAAGGAAGTTCTGCAGAGACTACGGGAGCACAGACTTTACGCCAAACTGGAGAAGTGCCAGTTTGACATGACGGAGGTGGATTTCCTGGGCTACAAGCTGTCCGACAAGGAACTCGCCATGGACAGCACCAAGGTCCGCTCGGTGTTGGACTGGAAGAGCCCGCGCAATCGGAAGGAGGTCCAGAAGTTCGTCGGCTTCGCCAACTTCTATCACAAGTTTATCAAGGGCTTCGCGATGGAGACAGTGGCCATCACGGACACCCTCAGCTCCAAGAAGAAGAAGTTCATCTGGATGGACCAGGCGGAGCGGTCCTTTCAGAAACTCAAGCGTCTCTTCGCGTCCGAAGAGCAGCTGCTACACGTAAACCCCAGCAAACCAATGAGGGTTGAAACGGACGCCTCGGACAGAGCCGTGGGGGCGGTCCTGTTGCAGCAAGATCCGCAAGGGGACTGGAGGCCGTGTGCTTTCTACTCCAGGAAACTCAGCAAGTCGGAGCAGAACTACACCATCTGGGACAGGGAGTTGCTGGCCATTCATGCAGCCTTCAAGGCGTGGCGGCACTTCCTCATCGGAGCCAAACACACGGTGCAGGTCTGCACGGACCATAAGAACCTGGAGTACTGGCGCACGGCGCGGTTCCTGAACCAGAGACACATCCGCTGGGCGGAGTTCTTTGCGGATTTCGACTTCAGGATAGAATACATCCTGGGAGACAACAACGTCATGGCGGATGCGCTATCCAGGAAGCCGCAGTATCTCGAGGAAGCGGCACCGGTGGCGGCCAAACACATTTTCGCACCGAAAGCGTGGGCATGCGCTTCAGCCACCATGGACCTGGACACGGTACGTCGCACGCTGCAGACGGATTCCTTCGCACAATCCAAGATGGAGGAGGTGCGAAGAGGCACAGCGAAGGACGACGAGTTCCAGATACGTGACGGGCTGCTCATCCGCAAAGGGGCCCTCTACGTGCTGGGAGACGACCTCCGCGCGAAAGTGCTGCAGCAGTTACACGACGCGCCCAGCGCCGGGCACTTCGGCAAGGACAAGACGGCGGAATTAGTAGCCAGACACTTTTGGTGGCCCAAGATGAGGGGAGAAGTCGCAGATTACGTCACTAGGTGTGACACATGCCAAAGGGCCAAGCCAGTACACAGGCCGCCGGCGGGACTGCTGGAACCGCTACAGACGCCGCTCGAACCGTGGGAGAGGGTGGCCCTGGACTTTGTCACAGATCTGCCCAGCTCGCGGGGCAAAACAGCGGTACTCGTGGTCGTAGACATGTTCACCAAGATGGCGCACTTCATTCCTTGCGCAAAGGTGGCCACGGCGGAACAGACCGCCAAACTGTTCATAGACCACGTGTTCAAAGTGCACGGCTTACCGCGGTCCATCCTGTCCGACCGGGGTCGCCAGTTCATCTCGAACTTCTGGCAGAAGCTGCTGGGCATCCTGAACGTCAAGATCAACTTAGCGTCGGCACGACACCCGCAGACCAACGGACAAGCGGAGAGGGTCAACGCCATCATGCAGCAGTACCTGAGATGCTACGCGAATCAACAGCCCTCGACCTGGGTGGACTACCTACCGCTGGCCGAGTTTGCCTACAACAACACGAAGCACGCGTCCACGGGGGTGACACCGTTCTTCGCCAACAATGGGCGGCACCCCAGAACCTTCCCGGGATTAGAGAGAGTGGGGGAGGGGGAGCCACAGGGAGCAGAGGCCTTGGCAGTGGAGTTACAAGAGGTCCACGAGCAACTCCGATGGCAGTTGGAGGTAGCAAAACACGCCTACAAAATGCAGGCAGACAGACACAGGAGAGTTGGGGAAGACATCCAGGTGGGGGACTGGGTCTGGTTAGTGCCGGCCAGGCAGTGCCGGCCAGATCGTTAGCTAAGAAGAAGCTCGGACACAAGCAGCTAGGGCCTTACCAAGTCGAGGCACAGATCAATCCAGTGGCCTTCCGGTTGACACTCCCGGAGGGCTCCAGAATGCACCCGGTCTTTCATAGATCAGTGCTCACACCCTACAAGGAACCCCACAGGTTTCAGGCGCCAGGGACCGCACCAGACCCGCTCAGCGAGGCGCCCACAAAGAGGGGGTCACCGAGGGCGGCGCCACTCAACGAGGCCACAGAGATTTTAGACTCGAGATGGGGGAAGAGGGGGTTGAATATCTCCTAGCCAGGGAAGGTACCCCGGCCAGCGCCAACAGGTGGGTGCCTTACTATGCGGTAGAGGAGCACTACCTCAAAGACGAGTTTCATGCACTATTCCCACACAGACCCATGCCGGCAGATTATTTCGATGAATATCTTTTCACACCCACACTTTCAGCCAGCACGTTCCAGGGGTTCTCATCAGCTGAGGAAACGGCGCCAGAGACTAGCTCCCCAGAGGGATCACTCTCAGGGTTTGGCACAGACCGCTCTTATTGGTGGGAAGATCAACCGGAGGTGGGGTGGAGCAGGGAACTGCTGAGCGGGCCCTCGCACGCAGCGTCACCCGAGGCAACAGGGGGAGAGGGGGACATGGACGTGTTGGGGGAGGATCCGGGGTTCGAGCACACCGGCAGAGAGATGGAAGCAGAGGAGATCGACGTCGACGAACCCATTGCGGACTGGCCGGATCCAGCCGGCTGGCTGCACACCAGGGGGGAAGAACTGTATCCTGCACTCACCCCCACAGCACTGGAGCACCCGGAACCCACACCAGAAGAGGTGGAGGGGGAAGGGGGGGCTTTGAGGGGGGGATGGATGTCAGGGGCTCAGGAACAGAGGCACAGGGAAGAGAGGAAATGGAGAGCGAAGGGGAAGAATCTGAGGGCAGCTTAGGAGAAGATGACAGTGGCCCGAGAGATTCCATGAGCCTCTCCAGCGAATCAGAAGATTCACAGAAGGGGGCGCCGGTGGCCAGGGCAAGGGGGGTCCCAAGGGGGACACTCCAGAAGCAAGGGGCCAGCGGGGACTCCCAGAGCAGCAGTTGGAGATCAGGACCAGCTTCCCCACCAGAGCGCAGTGGGGGGGAAGAGTCCCAGGTGTCGGGGCCAGCGTCTCCCCCAGCAGGGAGAGAAGATGAGTCAGGGCTGACCACGCCTCCATCAGAGAGTCAGGGAACGGAGGGGAGGTCAGGTCCGGCTAGCCTCCCAGAAGAGGGAAGCAGTGACAGAAGCAGTGTCACGGTCAGGAGGAAGGTCACTGGGTGGGCGCGAGCGCCAAGTTCAAATGTACAGGCACACGGGACAGCAGAGAACCCGGATTGGGAACCAGGTCCTAAAGCCCGCCGGAGGCAGGGGGAGGAGTCAGGGGACTCAGCGTCAGAAGAGTCCAGAAAGGGGAATGCCCCAGCGGACAGGAGGACCCAGAGGAGGAGAGAGCAGAGGAAGAGGTGGAGCAGGGCTAGAGTCTTAAACTGGTGTCAGAGGGGAGGAGATTCAGACGGAGCTTCGGCGGTCTAGGGTTGTTCATAGAAACTCTAGCTGAAAATGTTTTTGGTTTGCTTCTGTATGTGAATGTCAAGTCCAACAATTATTTACGTCTTCTTAATACTCTCAACTTTAAGAATCACACGGTCACCCTCTGGAAAATGGGAGAGGATGTTAAAAAAAATAAAATCCCTTCACTGAATAGGAATTCAAGCTAGCATTCTGAAACTTCATTCTGGGATGCCGCCTCTTCTTTCATTTGGAACGGGGCTCAGCTCAGCTTACGGAAATGCATCTTTTACACTTGGAAACACCAGTGCTTGAATTCCAGTAGAGAGACAGAGGATGGGCAGGGCTGTTGCTGCTCTGCATCAGGTAATGGCTAGTTTGAAGAGGAGGAACTGGCAAGACAGGCAGCGTAATAGCTGTGCCAGGAGCCATTCTGCATGCAGACTTCGGCAGCATTGTTTACCCTTTCCAAGGCTAAGCTCCACTGCTATGGGAGCTTGACTGACTCAAGCTAGCTGGGAAAGCAAAGCTGTTCAATTCCCTTTTCTGCAATGACCTTGAGCTACAGAATGGCTGTGCATATGGTGCACAAGCACAGAGCTTGAAACTAATCCAGGAAGGTAGACAGGAGTGTGTGTGTGTGTGTGTGTGTGTGTGTGTTGCCTCTCCGCATCTCCCAGCTGATTCCACAGCTTAGGCCTTAACAGCTGCAGTTGTCTGACAATTAATTCCTTCCCAGCCTCAGCTTCCCTCCCCCTCACTTCACACAGGCCTTTATATACCCAAGTGTGAAGGTGCCTGGCAACACAATTTCCTCCATGGATTTGGGCAACTCATGGCAATTTTCTTCAGAGATATCAGCTCCTCCTCCGGGCTCAGGCACAAGTCACACAAGCTTATAGAGCAGCTCTTTCAGAAGATGCTCCCTTCTTGGATTTGTGTTCCTCCACAAGCCTGGCCTTGCATTTCAAATTCATGGAAGCTGAACTGAGCCCCACCCCCCAACACCAGCAAGTCACTGAGGTATCCCTCACTGAGTATTCACAGGCTAAACTTTAGGCAATTAGCATGGTTAATGTTCACTGTGTGATAGTACAGCTGTGTGAGTCTCATTAAAATGTTCCTTCGGGAGAGCAGATGCAGGCGGAGAATAAGGGACCAGTTTTGGATCCTGTAGAGACATACCTGTCTGTTGTGAGGGGGCCTGTACCTGATTAAACACTCGGAATCTCAAGAGCACAGAAAATACCCAGGTTTTTCACCTGGCTGTAAAGTGTCAGCGTGTCATCAGAGCTTGTGCTACAAGAGGTGCCTGATGAGTGGGACAAAAATCCTCCTCCTCCTCCTCTTCTTCTTCTTCATTTTATTAAAAGAGTTGGAATATATTATTATTATATTATTATTATTACCCCACCCATCTGACTTGGTTGCCCAGCCACTCTGTGCGGCTTTCAACATAATATACAAAAAGACAACAACAAAACATCACACATTAAAAGTGTGCTGATATAGGGCTGCCTTCAGGTGTCTATGGAAGGTTGTATAATTATTTATCCCCTTGAAATCTGATGGGAGAGTGTTTCACAGGATGGGTGTGACTACCGAGAAGGCCCTCTGCTTGGTGCCCTGTAGCGCCAGAAGGCCCTCAGCGCTGAATGATGGGGGTGGAGATGCTCCTTCAGGTATACTGGGCCGAGGCCATTTAGGGCTTTAAAAATCAGGACCAACACTTTGAATTGTGCTCAGAAACGTACTGGGAGCCAATGTAGGTCTTTCAGGTCTGGTGTTAGATGGGCCTGGCAGCTGCTCACTCACCAGTCTAGCTGCCGCTGCAATTCCATGGAAAGAAACCAACAGGACAAGCAGATGAATCTTATTTCAATACAGTGGTACCTTGGGTTACAGACGCTTCAGGTTACAGACTCCGCTAACCCAGAAACAGTACCTTGGGTTAAGAACTTTGCTTCAGGATGAGAACAGAAATCGTGCAGCGGCAGCGAGAGGCCCCATTAAGTAAAGTGGTACCTCAGGTTAAGAACAGTTTCAGGTTAAGAACGGACCTCCAGAACGAATTAAGTTCTTAGCCCGAGGTACCACTGTACTACCAATGTAATTGTGGCTTTTGCTGCACCTGAGGGCAGCAGGATAGTTCTAGGACAGGCTGTGCTTACACAGCCAAGGTGCTCTGCTGATCACAGGTTCTGCTTTGGGCTTTATCACAGGCACCTGGTTGGCCTCTGTGAGAACAGAATACTGGATGAGATGAGCCACTAGTCTGATCCAACAAGCTCTTTGTTGGATGCTCTTAATGCACAGTTGTAAAGCAGGCAGAAATTCAACAGGTACAATGTTCCCAATATGGAGATACAGTGGGGGGCGGGTTGTTGTTATGCAGTTGTTAAAGGCGGTAGATAACTCACAGGAAAAGCTGGCTGCCTTATCAGAGCAACAGCACCCTTGCTTGCAGATTCTCTGCCTCACTCCATCCTGGGATCCAAAGAAGGCGACAGGTTGTATAGGAGAAGGGGGAAGACATGTCTAATAATTCAGGTCAGTCCTCAGAGGACGCGATGGTGCTTGTGTGCTGCTGGAACCAGACATTTCATTCCTTGTTAAATGCTTTCATTATCTCTCACCAGTCATGAGTCAGAGGCCACTGTTAAGAAATGAAGTCGGTCGCCTCGGCAGACATGGCTAAGCAGTGGCCTTTGGAGTGGAAAAAAAATAAATCTTCACAAGCATATAAAATCAGGCATCATTTCAAGAGCTTTTGTTGGGGGTGCAAAATTCACAGCAGAGTTTAAAGATGCAACATTTCCAAAACTCAGCATATTTTAAGAGGGAGTGTTGCATTTTGCATTATTATACCCTCACAAAAATGGGACCCCAGGTGATAATCCTGTGTGGGTTGAAACACAAGAGTTGCAAGTGTGACCACCCCCTTCTTCCACGAAGGCATTTCAGACTTAAACAGTGAATCCAAGTTCCTGGTAAAGAACAAATCGTTTTCCACATGAAGTATGTGCGTGAGAGACAGTTTCATGTCCCATATTGTGGGGTTTTTGTTAGCGCAGCTTCCAAGCAGCCCATTGATCACAACACACGCTATTCATGCCAGTGTCAGGCCCTTTCTAAGGCCAGACCCTCCAAATGTCTCTATTTTCCGGGGACTCCTGGATTTACAGAAGCCACCCCGGTTTCTGATTTGATCCTGGAATGTCCAGCTTTTCCTTAGGATGTCCTGGTTTTCTTTGGGGAAATGTTGGAGGATATGGAGTTATACAACCCCAAGCCAAGGAGATAAGTAACTATATAACCTTTAGAAGACATCTGAAGGCATGTTTAATTTTTTATAAAAAATATTTTTATATATGGAAGCTGCCCAGAGTGGCTGGGGCAACCCAGTCAGATGGGCGGCATATAAATAATAATAGCTAAGTTGGTTAGAACGTGGTGCCGGTAGTGCCAAGGTTGCAGGTTTGATCCCCGCGTGCGACAGCTGCATAATCCTGAATTGCAAGGGGTTGGACTAGATGATCCTCAGGCACCCTTCTAACTCTATGATTCTATTATTTTAATGGAACAAGTCATTCCTATTTTCACCGGAGAAATGTTGGAGGGTATGTAAGGCCCAGTGTTTAGAACGTCACGACTATGACCCAAGATACTCTGGTTCAATTCCCCACTTATCCATGAAGCTCACTGGGTTACTTATTATTTCTCGGCCTAACTTAACTTAGAGTTGTTGCTGGGGTAAAACGGTTGTGGGGGACACACGTACATGACCTCACAAACCATTTATGGGGAGGGTAATATGAGTGAGTCATTTTTATTCCCCCACCAGCTGCACAATTGTGTGCATATTTTTATCTGCAGCACCCATGGAAAGCTGGATGGACTCAATCAATCCAACACAGGCCCATGAAAACAACTGGGACTCAAAGGGATGTGGGGTGGGGTGGGGGACCCCAAGGCAATGGGGCTAGGCAGGTGGGTTCAATACAAAAGGCAATGCCTATGGGTAAAGCTTTGTAGAGCACAGGTTGCTGTCAAAGATGCTTTGCCAGAGAGTTTCTACTCACTGAGCGGTTAATTTTTAAATAAGGAAGCCCTTGAAACAGTCCGTGCTGAGATTTATGAATGTTTCATGTGACTTGTAGCTTTGTTGGTGCAGCTGTTTTATACTGTGCATCTTTTGTATACTGTATTGGGAGCCAATTGGGGAGCTTTAAGACATGTTCTGCAGTGTCAAACAAACAAACAAACAAACAAACAAACAAACAAACAAACAAGAAATCCTGTGTATAATAAGGCACATGCTCCTAATGGGAAACCTTCTCCAATTTCCAGATGTAGGATTTATCAGTGGCAATGGCAATGGACACAGCCTGTTCCCTAAAGGCACTCTCTTCTTTTAGGATTTCATGCATGTATCCGTTCTATTGACGGTTCTGAAGGAAGCCCTTAAGTGCTAAAGCCAGAACAAAACGATATCACTCCTTCAAAGATCTCTGCCATAAAGATGCTGCTCACATCTTTCACTATGATCTGCAGTCCTGATGGCAATTGCTTTCGAAGCTTGTAACGGAAGGAAGAACACCAGACTGCCATAATGAAACTTGTGTAGGATTTGATTTATTTCCATCCCCCCCCCCAGTAATCTATTGCATTTTTGGTACATATATATATATTTATACATATATTATTCATTTCCATAAACTGTTGCTATAGATATCCTATGTACATGCAAGTAAGTAACTGTTTCTATAGAACTGCCTCATCACAAGTTAAACAGCAATACAGGTCTTTGTCTCCAGAAAAATAAAATAAAGGTACAATTTGCCATGAGTAGATTTAGCACCTCAAATATTGCCCATAAGTCATAATAACTTCACCCTTTGGGAAGATACACCTGATCATCTTTCATCACCTAGGTTGTGATGTGCCCACATGGGCTGGTTAAGTGCCAAAAATTTTTTGGGGGCAGAAAAAGAATGATGTGGTGTCCCACCATCGCAATCTGCAACATTTTGGCTGATGTGCTAATCTGAGAGAGCTCTTTCAGGCTCGTAGCCAAATTATTTTACTTGTAACCGTTGATGAAACGGAAAATATGATTTTTGAAAAGGAGAGGGGAACAGAAACACATTAACAGGGTGAGTAAATTCCCATACTGATTCCAGTGGGCGGCAGCATGGCCTAGTAATCTCCAAATACAAAAAGAGCACCTGCAGGCTCACTCAAGATGATGCTCACTCATGTTCCTTTAAAGGCACCTTCATGTTGGCATGATCATACTGTCAACCACTGCAATGTGAATGATTTCTCTCAAGCATGTACTGTTTTGCTTCCACTTGTCTGCAGGTCAGGTTTCCCCCAGTGGTCTAGTTAGGTGGGACGATCACAGTCTTTGCATGGTGAAAGTTCTGATCTGGTCCCTGGTCCCTCTGATTAAAAGCATCAGTAGCAAGTAATGGGCAAGACCTCTGCCTGAAACTACGGAGAGCTACTACTAGTCAGCATAGTAGACAATGCAGAAAGGTGGGCATCTTCCTGTATTGCTTTCAAATGAGCGTGAGGGGATCTCAGTAGGTGTAGCTTGTTCTGCAAGGATGAGGAAAGCTGAACCTGCACCCTCTTTGCCTCTTGGCCACCTTCATGGGCTCCAGATCCTGAGAATGCCCTGCATTAGCAAGAGTAACTCAGAAGCCACATGGGGCTTTCCTCATCATAGCTGAGATGTTACTGTCCCCCAACATCCTGCAACCTTTGAAGGGAAATGCAACATCTCCAAGCTGCAACCTGACCGGTGGTGCTAATCTTGGCTGCTGTTTGGACCTGACTTGATCTGACTGTGGATTATCTTTAAATATAGTCTACTCTGAGGTCTAGGAGCAGAGTGGCCAAGAAATATGAACAACTTTTTAAAAAGGGTGTTAATGAATGGCAAATATTTCTCTAGGGCTGTTGAGAACCAATGATGTAAAAAAAGAGAGAGGAATTAACTAGAACCAAAAGTGAGAACATTTAATATGCATCCTGCCCTCCTTTACTACTGAATGTCGTTGTGTGACCAATTCAAATTATTTGAATGTCACCTTTTCCCCTGGCCATCTCTCTCCCACCTGTGATCATGGCAAATGTCCATCTGGTCTCAGTCCTGAGACGAGAAAGATTATTACCCTTCATGGCTGACAGCTTCCTATTTTCTATCACCGACTAGCATATCTAACCTCCAAATGAGCACCATCTGCATCTCCACCTGAACGTCAGTTTTCCTCGCATGGATTCTCACTTTGCTTGCCAACATGTGTTTGCATCCTGGATGGGAGGTGTGAAAGGTGATACGAGCTTGGCACATCTTTTGCATAAGATCCTATTTTTGACTGCTGCTTCTCTTTTTCATCCTGTACATTTATATGAAGGGACGTGGGTGGCGCTGTGGGTTAAACCACAGAGCCTAGGGCTTGCCAATCAGAAGGTCGGTGGTTCGAATCCCTGTGACGGGGTGAGCTCCCGTTGCTCGGTCCCTGATCCTGCCAACCTAGCAGTTTGAAAGCACGACAAAGTGCAAGTAGATAAACAGGTACTGCTCCAGCGGGAAGGTAAATGGTGTTTCTGTGTGCTGCTCTGGTTTGCCAGAAGTGGCTTAGTCATGCTGGCCACATGATCCGGAAGCTGTACGCCGGCTCCCTCAGCCAATAAAGCGAGATGAGCGCTGCAACCCCAGAGTCGGTCATGACTGGACCTCATGGTCAGGGGTCCCTTTACCTTTATATGAAGGGATTTGTAAACTATATGATGCCAGTCTGCTTAAGAGTCCTTAAAGACTCCATATCTACACTAGCCTTCCCTAACCTGGTACACTCCAGATGATTTTGACCACAACCTTTAATTTCAAGATCATGGGTTCAAGCCCCACATTAGGCAGAAGGATTCCTCCATGGATGGAGGCTGGAGTAGATGGTCCCTTTCCAACGCTACAATTCTATGATTCTATGACTCTAATTCTGATGAAACCCAGCCAGCATGGCCAAAGGTCAGAGAGGATGGGAGTTGTAGTCTAAAATATCTGGAGGGCATGAGGTTGAAGGTTGATCTAGATTGACATTTGCCAGGGACTTTTGGAAACAATCCCTAGAGCCAATGGGAGCTCTGTCACTATCAAGACAATACTTTTTGTAGACTTTTTCCTCCTTTAAACATAAAACAAATTTTGTACGGCACACAACACATTCTGGAACAGAACCTTTGCGTGTGGACAGGACCACAGCTGTGATAGTAAGCACACTTACTAGAAAACAAGTCCTGTTGAACTCTGTGGGACTAACATCTGTTTAAACATACTTAGGAGAAGGACAGCTCTTACACTGAGATAAATGAAGTACCGGAACAATTTAGCACGTGGCGTGTGGCATCTGTAAGCTGAAGCCTCCAAAATATCCATGGGTCGCCGAGGTACATTTTACTACGTTACACAATATATCCAGAAATACCATTGTTCTTGTGATCCTAACTGTCCTTGAAAAGTCTCTAGTGAATATCTGGTACTTTGCCACCATGGTCAGATCCTGTGCTACAATAGCCACTGGCAATTCTGCTAAAGCGCACTGGAGAGTTGCTGCACAATGTTTATTCTGGAAAAGAGATTCTTTGCCTCACTGCTCTCTGCGTACAATTTCAAGCCCAGCCCAGCATTGCAGTTTGTATCTGCATCAAAATGCAGTGTTAAGCTGTTCCAAGGCACTGTATGGCGGTAAGACATGTTCTAGCAATGGTGTGGAGAGCCACTACATCCCACAAGCGAGCGTGGAGAAGAGGCGTTTCTGAAGTAAGATGGGAGCAGGGTCTCAGAGCAGTCAGCAGCACAGCAACCTGAAAGTCACCCACCCTCCACGATTCAGCCAATTAGGCAAGCACAGCCCTACCTGATTGAAGGCTCTTTTGGATACCAAGCAATAATACGTAGTGTAGCTCTTCCTGGGCTGTATCAGATAGGGAAGCCACTTATTTCCACAACCCTCTCCCTGCATATGGAAATTGACATGCCAGGGAAAAAGAGGTTTAGCCCAGCCTTCTCCTTAAACTGCCTGATTTCCATATAGAAGGAAATTTATATCTGAAGTGTATCATCCAGGAAGGATCAAACTTGTTATCTCTGCACACTTGAATGGGCACCGGCATTTCGCAGCCATTTGTTACTCGGCAGACGCAGCTGATAAGCAGCAGAACAGGGCTAGCTTAGCACCAGCCACCAAATGCATCATGGCTGCTCTAACTCGTCTATAAATTTGGGGAACGAATGGTATATGAAGTCACTCACAAACGACCACACAATTTTGATGCCCAGTTAAAACTTTGCTAGGAAGCAAACTGATTCTGCACTTCCCATGCTATATATCTTTTTGGCCTTCTAAACACTTGGCACATTTTGGGCAGGATGTTTTTGTGGAAGGGCAGGCTTCAGCTAACCAGCTGTGCTTCTTGCTGCTGTAGAACAGATTTTTTCCACATGCATTATGCTCAAGCATTACTAAGACTAGTTCCTAAATAAATTTAGGAACATGCAAATAGCTTGCACAAGGCGGGTAGAGTAGTTAAATCTGACTTAAAACAGGAAGTTCTTTTTAGTAAAGCAAATGCTTGAAAACAAAGGACAGGGGATTCAAAGAAAAGAGGCAAGCCACCACCGTGATTTCAATTGCTTGGAATAAGAGTGCAGCAAAACAAAAGACGCTGGCTATTCTGAGGGTCTGCAGGAGCAGTGCAGCCAGCCATTGGCCTCATTTATCCTCCAGGATGCCATGGAAGTGATGGGAAAGGGAATTTTTCTAATGCAGCCTTTGCCAGCTCTATTTAATACTCAACTGTCTTCCCGGAAGGGGAAATCTATCATGTCAGAAACCATGCAAAGGGAAAGCTCAAATGTCTTTCTTTATATGGTGCTGCTAGACTCTCCCCCCCCCCCCAATTATGTTCTGCTTTCGCCCTGCAGCTTGGCTTGGGATGGCCTAGAAACAAAGGCAGGTGGGGACACCTTAATATAGTAACACAGCTGCATTTCTGGAAACACTTTCCTTGAGGAGAGGGAGAGGCGGGAGCCTTGTCACATGAGCTGCCTGCAGGAGTGCTATTACCCCGCCTCCTTTGACTGGGAGCCAAAAGGCATGTATTGACAGAGCTTGCTTGGCTCTTAAGGAAGTGGGGAAGGCTTTCAAAGGTGGCTCCCCAGTTGGAGTCCACCCGACAATGCAAAAGTGTGCCCTTGACAATCCTATAGGGGGGGAAACTAGAGAATAGGCAGACGGGAATTTCTTAGCAATAGAACACCAGAAAAATGAAAGGTAGCGGCTCATACCGTGGTACCTCAGGTTACATACGCTTCAGGTTACAGACTCCGCTAACCCAGAAATAGTGCTTCAGGTTAAGAACTTTGCTTCAGGATGAGAACAGAAATCGTGCTCCGGCGGCGCAGTGGCAGCGGGAGGCCCCATTAGCTAAAGTGGTGCTTCAGGTTAAGAACAGTTTCAGGTTAAGTACAGACCTCTGGAACGAATTAAGTACTTAACCTGAGGTATCACTGTATAACTGACTTGGCCTCCTTGCATACAAATTTCTACCACCGAAAATATGGGATTTCTTGATATTCAGGCTTTCTGAAGCTGCAGGGCACACATTCTGCACCCACACTTAGGAAGCTGCCTTCAATTGAATCAGACCATTGTTCCACCTGCCTTAGTATTGTCTGCACTAACGGACAGCAGCTCTCTGGGATTTCAGAGTTTTTTCCCAGCCCTACCTGAAGACACCAGGTATTGAACTTTGGGCCTTCTGCACTCAAAGCAGATGCGCTGCCACTGACCTATGCCTCCCCCCGTTTCCCCCCTACACTGGTGGAAAGGAGAGAAGCCCCCAGGTTCAATCCTTGCATCTCCAGGTAGGGCTGGGAACACCCCCTGCCTGAAACTCGTTTTAGATAGCTGCTAGTCAGTGTAGAGGGTGCTGGGGGAGACGGAGCAATGGTCCAATGCAGTATAAGGCAGTTTTCCCTGTTCGTAATACTGCCCGCTTCAAACAGTTTGTCCCCTAAGTGTAGTGGCTGGAACGCTATGAGACACTGCATGAAAAAGAAGGGCTGGGTCAATCTATAGACATAAGCCTCAAGAATTGCCAAACAGCAGGTGTCATGCGAAAACCCATGGTGTAAATACAACGCTCGCACTGTTTAATTTATCAGAAGCTGCTTAAGGAACTCATAATTCACACTTGCAGGGTTACTTGCTCCCCATAACCAATCAGCTGCCTTATCCCAAGGTTGCAACACGCCTTTTGCAATAGCGGACCAGCTGGTTCGATAGATGTGGCCTCTCAGAGCTCCACCCAGTCCTTTTATGCTACAGCTAGGCTTGTAACCCTAGAGCTAGGGTTTGAAAGAACAACACAAGCCAGCCTACTGTGATATTAGAGGCAATTGAGCTATGGGCATCAAGGGAACTGCAGTAGGAAGAATGATCCATGACTGAAGAGGAAATTTCAAGAGTAACCTCAGTGGGTGAGCAGTGGAATGCAAGAACTATCAAGACATTCATTGTCTATCATTAGATATAAAGGAAAAAGTATACAGTACGTTGCAATTTCTTGATTAAGGCAACTCATCTGCACCTCCTCTTTTAGCTACAAATCCTTTGGTCCTAGTTGAGGGGGGGATGTATTTCTCTGGTTTTGTATAGAACCCTGTTTACCATTTGTGAATCACTAATAGATAGCCTTTGAGACTGAAGATGAGAGAGACAGGATGCAGCGGACACCAAGAAGACTCAGTGTCAGGGAAAGGAGTTAAATGCTTAATAGCTAGGTGTAGATTCATCAGGCCCAAAGGAAGGGATCCAGATTGGCTATAGAGACTTCTGCATGTTATCTTCCTGTCTGGCCAAATCAATCATCCAGTTTGACACAGCAAGAACAAACAAAAGGCCTAGCAATTAGATACTTGGTGAGACTGGGATATGGACTCTAAAGTTAATGCATTCCTCTATGTGTTGTCAAATTGAGTCCATCCATTAACTTAATTCCATGTGACTTTGGGTGGTGAGTGAGCAGTGCAGGATCACCAGGCAAAATGACTGCAACACTGACAAGAACCAGAGATATTTAAGATACGTGCCCAACTTTGCTCTAAGCTTCCCTAAGTCATCAGCATCAAGAGAAGTATTTGTGTATTCACAAGTGCAGCCCAGAACTCATATGCACGACTCACATGAAAGCAAGCAGAAATGAGGTTGAGAGCTGAGGCTTAAGGCTGGGGTTGGCATTGTCAACACTGAAGCAGTGGGGAGGCGGGGGCTATGGCCAAGCAATTGCATGACCACTTCACTAGATTTAGCCTTCCCTAGTCATACAGATTGCTCAGTTGATGGAGTTCAGCCTCGGAAAACTGTGAAAAAGAAGCCGTGGCCCTCTGTGTCCTCCATGGACATTTTCATCACAACAAGTTGAGTAAGGCACACGGGTCTACAGAGGGCAGGGGTAGCCAATGCCGTGCTCTCCAGATGTTGGTGGACTTCAACTTCCATAAGACCCAAGGATTATGGGAGCTGGGAGTCCATCAACATCTGGGAGGCA